>NC_089596.1:1487587-2152940 GCF_019320115.1 Miscanthus floridulus | reverse complement strand
TGAGTGAGCAAACTGGGGTGATCATGCATTTGTGGACATGTACTAGTTTGTAGGAAGAGAACTCGAAGTCTGAAACGCATAAGGAATTTCAACTCTTCCATAGATTACAAAGTTAGCAGTAGCACGAAGCTGCTCTTGAAACATTGGCTGATTGCCAGGCTTACACTGCTGGTTCTGTGTCTAAAATTGAAATGCCACTTCTTAAGTACCATTATCGTGGTGTAGGAATCGTATAATCTTTGGATTTGTTTTTCCTCACACACAATGTACCGATTTGGTTACTACTAATATACTACCAATTTGACTCCATTAGATTTGTGACATTTTTCTTTTTACTATAGAGAATTGGTAATGGGGTTTAGTTTTGGTCTCTTCTTCTCTACAGAACAAGTTTTACACAGGGAGCGCCAGGACTGTGTAGCTTTCCAACTGCAGCAGTTTTGCACAAAGATAGAAGATGGTCATTAAACCAATAATAAAAGTACAGGCGATGCACTGAAAATTTACCTACCGGATAATTATGTTTACTTCAGGGCAGGGGCGAAGCTACAGCTTGCCGTGGGGGTCTGCCGACCCCGATAAATTTCTGAAACTTTAATGGAACATTACTATATATAGTGCTGATTAGTTTCTAATAGCCACACCATCTCTAGAGAAGACACCGATGGTTATCTAGCCTAGATTCGCCCCTGCTTCAGGGAGCCACACATGCCTTGAAATAATAGACGATGCATTGAAATTTGAAACGCAATGTTCGAGGGCATGGTTCCACATTGAAAATTGCAAACAAATTCTAGGTTAGGAATTAGGATGATATATGCATGCTGGCTACCCACTTATTTCTCAGGTTAAACTCATCTCAATTATATAATATAAAAAATCCCATATCAGCTATAAAAGGGGTATGCATACCCCTGTGAGCATCTGCGGGAGTAGCAGAAAATACAAAGCAGTATCACTCAGTCATCAACACAGCAATTCACAGATGATACACTATTTCTGATGTCACGCACGCAATCCTCAAAAGAGCGATGATGATCTTGTAGATACAAAGCGCAGATGGAAATTCTGATAAATTGCCTACGAATGTAAATGAGATTGGATCTGGATTACAGTGACACACAACATATGCTTTACATGCAAATCATGGCTCAACAGGGGCTTTAGTCTAGTCAACCTCCGCACTCTGTCTTTCTCCGTGTTTTCGAGCAAACCCTGCAAAATGATAAACACAACTAGTCAGATAAAGTACAATTCTTTTACCGTAGGTAACACGTCACAACATATTTATATAGCACAAACTTGTTTGCGGTTTAGTTGCATAAAAGAGTTTGATAATCATGAGGCAGACCATTGTTGCATAGGATCACGACTGACATTTGGCTTCACTAAATAAATTATATGGGAAACAGAACATGGCAGATATTGGAACATCCAGCTGATATGCTAAGCATTATATTGTATCCAGATTACAGGCACAAAGAAATATCCATGAGGCAGAAAAATGAGTCGAAGATCTACCTGCCAAACAATCTCATCGAGGCACAAGCAGATCCTTCCGTATTTGTCAAGGAAGAGGCGCTCAGTAGGAGGTTTTCCACAAACATCCTTGACTGCTGATGTAATTGCAAAAAATCACCTCGGCCACTAAAAGGGTAGAAGGCAGTTTAAGTTAAAAAGAATGTAAGATGGCAAAGATTTAAAATGGAGGAAGACCAAAGATTATCAGAAAATTGTGACTTACAAGCAAGCTCATCATATTCATCCTTGCCAACAATGTACAGGCAGACGTCCCCAATCGTAGTATAAACAATAGACACAGACCTGGGGTAGCATTGAGGATTAACAGTGATGGAGCAATAGTCTAATATTTTGACTGAGAGGGCATATCATTGAGGATTAACGGTGATGGAGTAACGGTCCAATATTTTGGCTACGAGGGCAAGCATTACTCAGTAACAACCATAAGACTGGGACTCAGGAAGGGATACATGTACTTAAGACCAATTGCCTCTAACCCTCTGGCATATGGTTAACTCATACCACAGCTGATAAGCTGGGGCTTGACTTGTGAACATCTTTCATGCTTGCTTAATCAATTTATTATGACAGTAACAAGTTAAAAGTAACCAGTTGTTAACAGCACGATACTTTTTTTTTTCCCTGGAGCTAATTCACATGATCACATCAGAGATGGTTGATTCCTATATAAAACCAAAAGGGCCACAAGCATAATAATAAGAATGAAAAGGGTAAATGGTGTGTGGGGAGATGATCATGAAACGTACTTGTGGGAAGCAACGTGGAGCTCCTCGTTCTTTGATCCCTTGAGGTTCTCGGATCCGAGCTTCACCAGGAAGGAGCGCCAGTGGAGCCTCTCCTCCGCGGGAACCCCATGGAATCTGCGTTAGGGAGACGGTAGATCTCGTCAAGGGGGACGAGATCGAGATGAGATCTCCGCGGAGGGTGAGGGGGGAGGTACCGCTCGATGAGGATATTCCCGTCGGAGTTGGCGAAGAGCACGGCCAGTATCATCCTCTCCCCGGTCTCCTCTTCGTCGACGGTGCTGGGGTCTGTCTCCTTGTGTTGGTTGAGAAGCAGAAGCTCAGGAACGGAAGGAGGAAGAAGGCGACGGCGACGAGTTTGGGCTTCCCTGATGGGCTATTAACTAATCGTTTTGGGCCGGAACGCCCCGGACCACTCTCTTACTTTCCTTTTCGTTCCTTCCTCTGCACACCGCCGCGCCGGCCGAACGAAGGCGTCTTCTCTTCTTCTTGTCCCCCTCGCCGCCTCCGACCGTCTTCGTCCTCGTCTCGCTAGAGGCTGCTCCTCCCCGGCTCCCCCTAACCCATCCCCACCCGGCCACCTCGCCCCGCCCCCTTGGGTTGAGTTGACCACCCGACCGTCAGTTAGCTCCTGCAGCTTACCCCAGGCTTCGAGCGGGTTTTCATGGAGGCAGCATAAACCCTCTTCGGCTCTTCCCCTCTCTCTGCCGGGCGGCAAGTCCCCCTCCGCTACGTTCGCCATGGCCCGCAACAGGGTGCGTTCTCGTCTTATCTCCATTGCTTGCGCCCTGTTTCGACCAATCGCGCCTTCTAAATAATGCGCCACACATTTGGCTTCAAAAAAAAAAAGGCGCGATTTGTCGCTCGCCTATGCTAGGGTTTGATCAAGCGGGAAAACGTACTTATGTTTCTAAAGCCATTAGAATCTGGTCCTTGGGAAGTTAATGATGTGTTTGGTTTGTGGAGTCATCGCATGCTTCGTGAGGTAATGCATCGTGAGTTCATTCCATGAATTTTGATGAAATCAACTCATTCATCGTGCATATTAAAGATATAAAGGCACGCCGAATAGGACACCTCCCAGGTGTCAACGTATGTTCTATTTAGTTGGTGCGTTAGATCGAAATTCCACGACTCAGATGAAGCGCGTCACAATCAGTCTTCCTCCATGCATTCGGTAGTGGATAGATGAAGCAAGTGGACGCATTCAATGAAGTAGGGCTTCCCTGGTGATTGTATGCGGCACGCAAATGGACGGTGGCACATAGCAGGAGACGGTGGATTCTCGACATGCATGGCCGGTGCCTAATTAGCATGGTGGTCGGCACGCATGCGAGTACGCGTGCGTGCATGCTGCTGAGGCCTTGCTTGCTTTGCATGCATGCAAAAGCTATCGGTTTGTGTGTGCGGGTGCACTGCCGACACTTGCTTACTTGTATGCTTGCTGCTACTACGTGCGTGCATCTATGAGCCGCGGGTGAGTTTTCCCCCTCCGCCTCCTTCCTCCCTCTCTCTCTGCTCTCGACCTCCTCCCTCTTTGCCCCTCTCTCTCTCTCCACGTGGCGGCGCATCCAGGCGGATAGGACGAGGCGGCAGCGCACCGGCCGGCCAGGCCGGCCAATGACGCGGGCGGCCCGACGGCGCCTCTATCTCTTCCTCTCCCTCTCCCTCTCCCTCTCTCCAGATCTGCGGCCGCATCGGTCGGCCTCCGGCGCACTGGCGTGGCCAGGCCCCGGCGGTGGGCGCAGCCGCCTCCCCTCCCCTCGCTGCGCGCATCTCTCTCTCTCGTGCGCCTTCGCTTTCGGGGTGGCGGCGCGTCGCCAGGCCGCGAGCGCCGGCGGATCCCCGCTGCGTGTGCGCGGCGCACCAGCATGAGCGCGCCCGGGGTCTATGCCTTCGACACGGCGCCAGCGGCTAAGCGGGCACCGCCGGTGGCCGCGGCTCCCCCGCGGGGGCGGCTGGTGCAGGTGGTCTACGCGGCTCCTCAAACCTTATCCTCTCCCCATCTCCCACCGAAGGCCACCAGAAACTTCTTGACGCGTCCACCTCTCTCTGCAACCTCCTGTTCCCACGCTCCCTCTCCGCCCCTGCTGGTGGCGCCGCCGCTCTACGCGTCCTCATCGCGTCGCCGCGCCATCTCTCCCCTATAGACTAGGTCTTCCACATCTGCGCCGCGTACGTCTGTCTGTCGCTCCGCGATGGACGCCCGCCTCCCGCGCTGCCCCGTGACGGCGGGAACCAGCACGGCCGGCCCCGTCGCGGCGGTGTGTGGCACCCTACGCGCGGGCAGCCCCAGCGCGGTGGCACCGCCACAGACCAGCCTGCCCCGATGCAGGCGTCCCCCTCTGCCTACGACCCTCTCCTTCGCATGGAAGCTGCACCAGCGTCGTCCCCCAGGAGCCTCAACACGAGGTATGCTCTACCTTATTTCTTTTTATTCTGTCATTTTTTTGGAAATCAACAAAGCCTTTAAGTCACAAATAAGTTGGGGTAAGCTAGAGTTGAAACCCATCAGAAGCAATCAAGGTTCAGGCACGTGAAAGTTGTCTTCCAAGCACTCCTATCTAAGGCTAAGTCTTTGGGTAGAGTTCGATTCAGTTAGATGTCAATAGGAAACATATACAGTAGCAATTATATATGGTCTCAATTTGCAATACAAACTGTATATTTCCTCTGCTATGGTTTGTGCAAGGGACAAAGTTCAGCTAGGCGCTAGACGGAATCTAGACGCTGACCCATTGCCTAGCGCCTAGTCGGGAGTATTCGGTCCTAGGCGCTCCTAGGCGTTTTCCTAGGCGTTTTGGCAATATAGCCATAAATTATATATATATTATGTATATAACTATATATATGTATATAACTACTATATATGACTATATGAGTCACAGTAATGAGTAAGTAGAAAAAGAGGGCAGTAGACATATCTGATTTTTAGCTGGCTTACTCTTGCTTTCTTGCATGTTCCTAGCTCCTGCCTCCTGCAACACATTTTGACAGCTAGTAGTTAGTAAATTAGTCAATAGACAGCTAGCTGGTCATCCAAAAAAATAGAAAACACTAAGTTGTGACTTATCTGGATGATTTCAGCAGCCTCCCATCCATGAGCACACCATATCAGCAGCTGGTAATTACAATACAAGTGGATAGGACAGTAATACAAGTGCACAACACAATTTATAAATAAAGGACAGCACAAGCACAAGCACATAGTTCCCTCACTCCCTGTAGTTCAATACAAGCTGCACAACACAATTTATAACTAAAGGACAGTACAATACAAGCTGCAGTTCATATTTCTTCGTCACTGTAGTTCACATCCTCATCGTCATACTCTTCTTCTTCAGACTCAAATTCTTCTCCTTCATAGAGCTCCCTCACTTTTGCACTTCTACGCAGCTCAAGCTGTTCATCTGCTCCCACTGCCTCTCCAATGACAGACCAAGGTATCCCGGTACCTTCCATCTCATCTTCCTCCCCATCTCTAAAGTCAGCTAATGCACAATCATCCCCACCCTCTTGGAGAAAACCTCAGTGATTTTGTTTGACTTGATCTTTTCTCTCTTACTAAGCAGCTTGGAGTTGAATTGGATATACACCAGCTTGTTGAGGCGGGTTGTAGTAAGCCTATTCCTCTTCTTAGTGTGTATCTACAATTTAAAAAGAGCATTCTCAGTTCTACCATTAAATTGTAATGCTGCTGAAAGCCTGAAACAGAAATGTTCATAATAGATAGGTAGTTAGGTACTAACCCCTTCAAACCCACTCTAATTTCTTTCACAACCAGAAGAGCTTGATGTCAAAGATAGGATCCTTGTAGCCATCTTCTGTAAAGCTGGTGTTTCATATCCATACAGTCTCCACCATGATGCTGAAATAAAAAAACACCTCTATTAGTTTAGAAAACAGCAAACAACAAACAGCCATGAGCCATAGGAAGTACCTCTACCTGGGTTGTAATCAAAGTTTTCAAAATTCCTAGCAAGCTTCTTGCTAAAGGGTCCTTCTCTATTCTGAAACTTCTTTAGTTCAATGTTGGCAGCCATATGCTGCATGTCCTCATCATGATAAAAAAATTTCTCAACACAAGATATAAACCCTTCTGATATTTTGGGCTGATCAAAGATTGATGGGTCACTATAGCTATAGTGAGGATTCAACAAATAGGCTGTCAAATGCAATGGAGAATCAAGTCTTCCATTCATCTTCTTGTCAATAACAACTATTACATCCTTGAACCGAGCCTCAACATTTTCAAAGGCCTCTTTGATCTATCTCTTTGCCTTTAGTAGTTGTCCATAATGGAAACCCATGGATGGCTTCACATCCCCATCAACCAAACGGAGGACTTTGACCAATGGCTCAAAAACAGTCAATGTTAGCTTCACATCCTTTCAAAAGCTTGGACTCAATATAGTTGTTGCCTCTTTTCCTTTCTTTGATTTCACATCCTTCAATGAGTCCCACCTACTATGAACCACCATCTTCCTTAACTGGTCCTTCTTCTCTTGCATGCTACTCAAAGTGAGAAAGTTTGAAGCAAACCTAGTCACTCCTAGCCTCACTACCTCTTTCCCCTCTGTGAAGTATCTCAAGCACTCCAATGTCCTTGTGTGGCCATAGACGACAACAACAACAACAACAACAAAGTCTTTAAGTCCCAACAAAGTCTTTAAGTCCCAAACAAGTTGGGGTAGGCTAGAGTTGAAACCCAACAGAAGCAATCAAGGTTCAGGCACATGAATAGCTGTCTTCCAATCACTCCTATCTAAGGCTAAGTCTTTGGGTATATTCCATCCTTTCAAGTCTCCTTTTATTGCCTCTACCCAAGTCAACTTCGGTCTTCCTCTGCCTCTCTTCACGTTACTATCCTGACTTAGAATTCCACTACGCACCGGTGCATCTGGAGGTCTCCGTTGCACATGTCCAAACAATCTCAACCGGTGTTGGACAAGCTTTTCTTCAATTGGCGCTACCCCTAATCTCTCACGTATATCATCGTTCCGAACTCGATCCCTTCTTGTATGACCGTAAATCCAACACAACATACGCATTTCCGCGACACTTAGCTGTTGAATATATTGTCTTTTCGTAGGCCAACATTCTGCACCATACAACATAGCAGGTCTAATCGCCGTCCTATAAAACTTGCCTTTTAGCTTCTGTGGTACCCTTTTGTCACATAGGACACCAGACGCTTGCCGCCACTTCATCCACCCTGCTTTGATTCTATGGCTAACATCTTCATCAATATCCTCGTCCCTCTGTAGCATTGATCCTAAATATCGAAAGGTATCCTTCCTAGGCACTACTTGATCTTCCAAACTAACATCTTCCTCCTCCCGAGTAGTAGTGCCGAAGTCACATCTCATATACTCAGTTTTAGTTCTACTAAGTCTAAAACCTTTGGACTCCAAAGTCTCCCGCCATAACTCCAGTTTCTGATTCACTTCTGTCCGGCTTTCATCAACTAGCACTACATCGTCCGCGAAAAGCATACACCAAGGAATGTCCCCTTGTATGTCCCTTGTGACCTCATCCATCACTAAAGCAAACAAATAAGGGCTCAAAGCTGACCCTTGATGTAGTCCTATCCTAATCGGGAAGTCATCCGTGTCTCCATCACTTGTTCGAACTCTAGTTACAACATTGCTGTACATGTCCTTAATGAGCCCGACGTACTTCGTTGGGACTTTATGTTTGTCCAACGCCCACCACATAACATTCTTTGGTATTTTATCATAAGCCTTCTCCAAGTCAATAAAAACCATGTGTAGGTCCTTCTTCTTCTCCCTATACCGCTCCATAACTTGTCTTATTAAGAAAATGGCTTCCATGGTTGACCTTCCGGGCATGAAACCAAATGGGTTCATAGAGACCCGCGTTATTGCTCTCAAGCGATGCTCGATAACTCTCTCCCATAGCTTCATAGTATGGCTTATCAACTTAATTCCTCGGTAATTTGTACAACTTTGAATATCCCCTTTATTCTTGTAGATCGGTACCAATATACTTCTCCTCCACTCATCAGGCATCTTGTTCGATCGAAAAATATGGTTGAACAGCTTGGTTAACCATACTACAGCTATGTCCCCGAGGCATCTCCACACCTCGATTGGGATACCATCCGGTCCCATCGCCTTACCTCCTTTCATCCTTTTCAACGCCTCTCTGACCTCAGATTTTTGGATTCTCCGCACAAAGTGCCTATTGGTGTCATCAAAAGAGTCATCCAACTGAAAGGTTGTATCCATATTCTCACCATTGAACAATTTGTCAAAATACTCTTGCCATCGATGTCGGATCTCATCCTCCTTTACCAAGAGATGCTCCCTTTCATCCTTAATGCACTTAACTTGGTTGAAGTCCCGTGTCTTTCTCTCACGAACCCTAGCCATCCTATAAATGTCCTTCTCTCCTTCCTTCGTACTCAAATGTTGGTAAAGATCCTCGTACGCTCTACCCTTTGCCACACTTACAGCTCGTTTTGCAGTCTTCTTTGCCACCTTGGCCATAGACAAATATGGTAAATGCCTTTGCTTGGTCAACCACTTTCTTGAACCGAGTCAAGTTGCCAATTCCTTGGAGCATAAGGTTGATTGTGTGAGCTGCACAAGAGGTCCAAAATATGTGTGGTCTCTTCTCTTCCAATAGCCTCTTTGCTCCCATGTTGTTAGAGGCATTGTCAGTCACTACTTGCACCACATTGTCTGGACCAATCTCTTCAATTGCTTTGTCCACAAGATCAAAGATGACCTCACTGGTATGTGAGACATGTGACATCTCCTTAGAGCTGATGAAGGAGGTTCCATCAGCACAATTGGTGCACAGATTCATTATGCTTCTCCTCTTCCTATCTGACCAAGCATCGGTCATAATAGAGCACCCATTTTTTATCTTTTCGGCTTCACGTTCCTGCAGCAGACTCTTGGTTCTTTCATATTCTTCTTCCAACAATCTCTCTCGAAGTGAATCTTGACATGGAGGTACAAGTCCTGGACCAAACTGACCAATTGCTTCACACATTTGCTTAAACTCATCATTGTCACATGCATTGAAAGGTATTGCTGCCAATGTTAAAAAAAGCCTAATTAGTGATCAGGAATAACATCTAATGAATTAGTGATCATGTAATGTAAGTACAGAATAGTATACTAGCAATTTACCATGTGTATAGGCCCATCTTGCAATATACTTATGCACCTCATGTGTTCTTTCTTTCCAAAGTTCCTTGTTCAACTGCTGTTGCTTCAAAGAATCAGTCTTGGTAGCTTTAGGATCAATAGCACGTGTCCATTTGTCCATGGGTCCTAATTTGTGTGGCTCTGAACTTCCAACACAAGTGACTTCATTTGACTCTCCAACCCTAGATACATTAACTTCCTCTCTAAGTTCTAGCTCACGAACAGTCTTCTCCTCCCTCTTCCTTTTTGCCTCATCTAGTGCTTTCTTGCACTTCTGTTTAGCCTCCATGGCCTGCACTATTGTAGCCGTGCATTTCTTCACATTCTTTCCCTCATGAGCCAAATGTTGCTTCAACCTATAAATCCCTCCCCTCATCTCCTTACAAAGCTTGCACTTTACTTTGTCCTTGTTGTTAGGATCAACAAGAACACCATACTCCCATCCAACATCATCCGAATTCCTTTTCAGGATATTCGCTGACTCACTATTTTCTCCCTCACCTAGTGCACCCTCTGTTGTAGACATCCTACATTTAGACAATGGGCATTCACAGCAGGCAAAATCAGATCAACTCATCCATTCACATTCACAGAATCACAGGCATTCAAATCAGAGGAGAGAAGCAGGGGATGCATTCAAAACAGAGGACATGGAGGAGAGGAGCAGGGGAGGGGCCTGACCTTGGTGCTGCAGGTTCCAGGCGGGGCAGAGGAGGCGGGGCAGCAGCTTCCAGGCGGGGCAGAGGAGGCTGGCCGGGACAAGCCTCCAGGCGGGGTCGCGGGCAGCAGGTTCCAGGCAGGGCAGAGGAGGCGGGGCAGTAGCTTCCAGGCGGGGCAGGGCGACCGGCGGGGCCGGCGGGTGGAGCTTCCCTCCGGCGCGCCGTCGCAGGAGGAGAGGACGAGCGGGAGTGGCCGAGCGGCTATCTGCGACCTGGAAGGCAAGAATCGAGCGGGAGCGGACCTTTTCCCTCTTCTCCTTCCCGCGCGCATCCTTTCCCGCGCTAGACGCCATAAGCGCGCGCGCTTCCGCGGCGGACAAAAATTTCGCCGTTGAGCGGGTCGTCCGCCTACGCGCCGCCTTGCACGCCTGTGCGCCGCGGAATCGCCGCCGAGGCGCCGATTTGTGCCGCCTAGTCGCTGCTCCCTCCTAGGACTGCGACTATACCCTAGTCTACGCGGAGGGCCGTTGATTAGCGCTTAATCGCGCCTAGGCGCGCCTAGGCGAGCGCCTAGCGGAACTTTGGCAAGGGAATTGATGGATCTCATTTTACAAATAATTAGGCCTCCTCTCCATGTTTTCCTCTGCTAGGTTAGTTTGCTCTTGCCAAATTACCATGTATAGTGCTAAGATCTGCAGTCATTTTCTGTTATATATATTGACACCGACTTTTCTTTTCTCCAGTCATATTGCAACAAAAAAGTGTGCGACGGCCTTGAACATAACATAGTAACAGGCCACCTCCCTACTTGCTCTGTTGGTTCTTTACCCTTTTGGAGAGTAAAAAATACATTGACATTTCAGGAATTTACTGAATTACGTAATGCCTTACATGCAGCTCTGCCTATTGAGTATTTATTGCTTCGTTGCAAAAAACATCATGCAAGAGCGAGGTTCCGAAACTCTCTACTTGCTGTTTGGATTTTGTGATCCCCAGCCAATTTTGAAGGTGCTACGACTCCGTTGGGCTACTGCCGTTTCCATGGTGCAGTCTGCTGATTTGTGATCGCTGGTGCGTTTCAGCCCATCTATAAGATACAGGGGTACAGCTAATAGTTCTGTTTTTCATATATCTTATACGTCTACATCCGCATCATTTTATTTTTTCCCCCTTATGATGTGGTCCTGAGTATAGTCGAGTTTACTGTATTTTGAATCATTCTGTTCTTATTTCTGACATTAGTGTTCTCTAGGTGAACATGTCAAGGCACCAAACACATCAAGATGCTAATATTGCTATATGTATAGTCTGTGTTTCCTTTTTTTTTGGCGAAAAGATCTCTGCAAATGGGTGCATCACACCATCACTGCATCAGTTAGCTTCGTACATTCCTACTGTACTGGGGCACCAAAAATTGCTGCATATGTTTCTAATGGCCCAAGAAAAAACGTTGCTGATGGTTTTTTACATGCTCCATGTTGCCATAGGTAAAAGCATAAAACAATGTTCTTTAGACACCTAGGTATTCTAAACGTACTCATCATTGCTGTCAGAATTTTCTAATGACCAATTCTTGCATTTCTGCTTATTTGTGTCTCATGATGATCTAGGCCTATATGCTTTATACAAACATCCTATGAATAAGGGCTTACCAAGTACAGATCATGTGCAGTCTCCTACATTGTCATTGTGCAGTTATTTTATCTCAACTGATGATAAACATTCCCTTTAACTGAATCTGTCATTGTCATGGTTATCACACCTTACACATAATTATTACTGTACTGTATCGTGGATTCCTGTACAATAACATGGGGAGCAGTTTCTGTCAGTTAGGTTGCTGAAATTCTCCTTTTGAGTTCCTCTACCTTCTATTACAAATCGCCTTCTTACCTGCTCTTGGTGACCTGCATTATGACATTATCCTTACCCTGAGACAATTTGGCCGCCACTGTTTTTTTGCAGTGTAAGTTTCGGGTCCTTCTACAGGATACTTGCGAAATTAGGTTACTACAATTGACCAGTTGTGCTTGCGTCACCAACATTTCCCTTCGTCGTGCTTACCTAATAATTAAATTATGCCATATATGCAATTATGCTTCGGTTCCATTTGTTTGCTACAGCTAGGCCTGTCTTTTCATATGGTTCTATAAATTAATTATACGCTTCTAAATTAACCCTATCAAATACCGTAGCGTTACTATTATTACGAAGCCAGCACCATTGTTGGACACGCATTTTACATCAAGTTATCCCATCCCTATCCTACAGTCTTCCTATTTTCTCTATTTATGACTCGATTCCCTGTATATATGCAGCTCCCTAGACTTCCTTCGACTGATCGTCGCCACCTGTTAGATGTTCGCTATGCCACATGGAGATGATTAACGTATTCCATATTGGATTCATAGAAACCAATATGGCGATTAGTCTCCTATTGTAGGTTGCCAATATTTTCAAGCTTAGGACGCTAATTTTGAATACCAATAAATTGTAGCTTCATCCATCTATGTTGGTAGTTTTTCAACGAGCCCGCGGTGGTGAGCTGGGAAGGTCAGACGTCTGCGCGCTCGCATTCCAGTGGGGCTAGGCTGCTGGCGTAGGCCACGCCTTGCGCGTGCCAGAGGCCGAGGCTAGCGGCCGGTCGGGCGGTGGCCTGCAGGGCCAGCTCGCGCACGCCTTCCCAAGCACCTGCAGCGGCTGTCGGGCGGCTAGATCTAGGCTAGCCTGCCCTGCTGGTGGTTGGCCAGCTTAGAGCCAGCGCCCGCAGCACTCACGCTTCTGGCGGACGGCGGGATGGTCACGGCCAGCTGCAGCGACATCGTGCCCATTAGCACCCTGTCCTCGCATGTCCGCAACATTGTGCCACACTCGCCATCCTCATGGACTGTGCGTTGCTCCTTTTCCCGGCCTCCGGTCCACTCTTGATCCTCGTCCTCGTCCCCGTACCGGACCCCCACCCTTCTTTCTTCTTTTGGGGACACGGCCGCCCGCACGCCTCCCTCGTTGAGCGAACCCTCTATCATCTCCTTTATTCCCCCCTCCTCTCACTTGCGCAGGGAGCGTGCCATGGCCGACTTTATCCCCACAGCGTGAACCGGCATCGTATCCCATCCATGTCGTCTCCACTTCCAGTGCGCTGCGCCTCATCTCCGTTCGCCACTATAAGATGCCCTTGGTCCTTGCTCTTCTTCTTCATCCCCACCCCTCTCGAATCCGAAGCAGAGCTACGAGATCCAGTCGTCGTTGTGGAACTAGGTTCGTCTGACAGAGGCGATGGTGTAATCTGAGAAGGAATCTGGTTTTTGAAGAAGTTCAAGTCTACCGTTGGTTAGTTTGGTCTTATGGTTCACGATGTTTGACTTCTCAGTCCCCTGTTTCTGGATCTGTTGGTCATACGTCATGTTTTGGATAATAATTATCTTGTTGTTTCTCCATTGCCCTCGTCTATCCCGACTTCTGGAGTAAGCCTTGGTTGTACTAGGTTGCTCTTAACCATGTAACTTTAAATCCTGGTGTAATTTAGTGTTCGACGTCGTGTAATCTTTCGTGTAATTCCAGATTTACGAAATGTGTTATAGTTTCGTCTAAGGGGAGTGGATCCTAATTCACTCTTTTGTAAACCCTCGCGTTAGGAGACATACTTGTGTTGTAGTTTTTGCTCTTTCCACCTATAATGGAATCCTAGCCAATGTTGTGCTTTGAATCTAAGTGTGTTAGTTGCTTGAGCCCAACTCCATCAAATACTTCTTTCAACTAACATGTCATTGATTTGCTGGTCTAGAATAGGCACCATGTAATGATAACCAACATCTATGTTCGTTTACAACATTGTAATGAAAAAAACCATGTTACCTTTCCTTCCCATATTTTCCCATTTAATGTACCAAATAGACCAAACTTTCGTAGCAACGCGATGAGAAAACATATTAGACATATGAGCCATATTTCCCAATATTTTTCCTATACCAAGCACATCACCCGCAGCGAAGCGCGGGTAATAGTGGCTAGTACTAATTATTAGCCTGTGAGGAATGAGGTGGTGATGGATCAACTCATTCCTTTCCACAAACCAAATACAGAAAGTGAGGAGTGAGAAGAATATGGATCACCTCATTCCTCAAACCAAACACACCCTAAGTTCTCTGGTCAGGTGATGTTTGTTTGCCTGGACTGTACATTTCAGTTGCTCCTAGTTACTAGCTTGTCTGAATTTGTGTCATGAAAATATGTTCTCTGTTTGCACTGCATACATGATTGATTCCCCCACTGCTACTGTGAGTTCAACTAGTGATTTTTAATTTAATGTGCAAAAATTGACCACCTCATGCTCTACAGCTCTAGATAACATACATGTTATATATGATGTAAAGAGATGTGAAATTGTTCCTTCGTATCTATCTTAGCTTTATCAGTTTTTATGCACATTCTGCACAGGGGGGAAATTGGATGAACAAATGAGCCCTTGTTCTCTTGTCTGGACATTTCTATAACTTCTTTTTCAACTATGCATGAAATGGGCTTATCATTTCTTCTCTTAGCGATGCCTGTGTGTTTGCTAATTACCTAATTGTTTCTTAGGAAGTGGTGATTTTGCTGTTGGATGTTGGGCCTTCGATGCATGGGGTGCTGCAAGAGGTCAAGAACATATGCTTGACTCTTGTGCATAAGAAGGCAAGCACATGTTCTTTCATGCATCATCGAGCTTCCTCAATTAATGCTATTGCCTATAGTTATGCGAGTAAACCATCTCAGATTGATAGCTACTTCTGCAGCTAGTTTATAACAGGAGCGATGAAGTCGGTATTGTCCTCTTTGGAACTAAAGGTTAGTTGTTTATAGTTGCAACAACTGTTTCTATTTGTACCTCAAATTGTATTGATCTGTTGATTTTCTATCAGATTTTGTAAACTATTGGCTGAGCCTTTTTTTATTGTTTGTTCGAAGAGGTTCGAACTGGTTGTCATCTTGTAAGGACTTTATAACCATTAAGAACGAATTTAGATACAATTTGTTACATTCTCCGATTGGGAACCCTCCCTTTTCATTACAAAGGGAAGGCATGAAAGCAGTGTGTTTTGAGATAAATTTGATCAAACAGAATAAAACTGTGTTCAATGAAAAACAGTAAAACTTGTTTGTGCACTTGAATCATGTGTTGAGACAATAACTTCAGTTTCATAGGAATCAACATGATATAGGAATTTCAAGACGAATTCAGCGCTCCAGAGACAACTGCCATTAAATTAGTCAACTTCTTTTTGGTACTATATGGGCTTTAATGCAAGGATTGTTTACGATAAATCCATCTTTCCTACTATATTTCATTATGTCACTTCAAGGAATGCTTATGAAACTGCTCAAAGTTACATTGACTAAATGTTTGCTTAACAATGACAAAGGTTTGCACTTTTATTCTCTTGGTTATACATCTAGAATCAGTGGAGATTTTGGAACACTCTTCTTCTAGTTAGACAACGATATTAAAAATTATATTGCTTGTACATCAGTCACGAACACTGTCAGCATTTTATCTTTATTGCTTCTGAAAGTTAAGAATTTATGGAGTACACCCTGATCTTTTCAGGAACATGCAATGAGCTTGCAAAGGAGCTTGGGGGCTATAAGCATGTGACGGTCACACATGATATTAAAGTTGTAGATGAAGGGACAGCACAGGCTCTGCAAAACCTTCCATTAGGATCTGCCCCTGGTGATTGTATCCATGAAACAGCAGTAGCTTTAATTTTATCCTAATACTAACTGCTAGTCCCTTCGTCCCAAACTATAGGTCGTTTTGGCTTTTCTAGGTACATAGATTTTGCCATGCAATATGCATCTAGATATATGCTATGTCTAGATATATAGTTTTTACAGCCCTATAATTTGGAACTGGAGGCACTACGTATCTGTGCTGCTACACTACATAAACTGCGTGTCTCTAGGTCCACTTTCTTAATATTCCCTTTATATGTATGTGCTTGATAATGTTAAATCATATGTAGACAGTTTGAATTAAAGTAGCATTTCTTAGGCTGTCCATCTTCGAGTGTTTGCATTTTCTGTAGTGCCCTTTGTTAGATTTAACTTTTTTTGGTCCTTTATGTAGCGGTTCTTGCCTATTGATTGGAATACCAAACTGATTTCTCATGTGCTTCTTCTTTATATGTGTCCTGTAATTATTATGTATAGAACTATACATCTATGGTTTATTTAGTTTAAGTTGTTTTTGTGATTTCGTTTTGATTATAGCCTTGTTTTGTTCTGATGGAATCTGACCAAATTCAGCATAGAAATTCCTTGACTAAAGCAAAGTTCTGGATTCTATTGTTGTTGGATTGGATATGGTGATGAGGAAATTTGGTAATACCAAAGGGAAGCGGAGGCTCTGTTTAATCACCAGTGCACAAGATCTGTTAAGAGATCCGCCCGAGGGGACTAAAGAAGAACAGGTGGACACCATTGCAGACATGTTGAAAAAACACAGTATCAAGCTGGAGTGCATTATCTTCAGAGAACCGGGAGTGCATCATAATGCTGTAATGGAAGAAAACGACCGATTATTGTATCAGTTCAGAAATAGATCAGTTGCAAAGGTAGTTCAGGTTGACAGCCCTACATCGCTGTTGGGTGCTCTCAAGACAAGAAATGTGCTTCCAGTTACCGTCTTCAGGGGAGACCTAGAAGTGAACTCCAATTTTAAAATAAAGGTAGGCCCAGTTCGTTTGTCAGTTATATGTGATGTTCCAGCAGTTACAGAGGTTTATAATAATTTAAATCTTCTGCCTCAGTTTGCAAGGTTTTTTGAGACTATTAGATTTGAGGTGATTGCGTTAGTATGTCCATATTGCTCGCAATCATGGCTGATATGTATGCCCTTGTTAATAGGTGTGGGTGTATAAGAAAGCAGCTGAGGAGAAATTCCCCACTTTGAAGAAGTATTCGGACAAGGCTCCTCCAAGTGATAAATTTGCCTCTCACGAAGTCAAAGTTGATTATGAGTACAAGAGCGTTGTTGAACCAGACAAAGTTGTTCCACCAGACCAGAGGATTAAGGGGTATCTTTATGGTCCTCAAGTTGTTCCTGTATCAAATGCTGAATGGGAGGCAGTCAAGTTCAAGCCAGAGAAAGGTGTGAAGCTTCTAGGATTTACAGATAGATCCAATGTACCACAGTATGCTTTAACCTTTAGCTTGGTTTCTGAGTCTCTAATTGTTGTTCTTCGCTGCTTGGTTTGTAGTTGTTGTTGTGCTTTCTGCATTATCATTAGTCTTGACATCAATGCTAGACATGATCATTAAATTCTGCTATCAGCTAGTGATCTGGAAACCACTCCTTTTCTTTTTGCTAGAGTTGCCTCTTCTCTTACTACCACATGCATCATTGGTGATAGTAATTGTTTCTTATTGCTACAGTGTATGTTTAGATAAATCGCAAGACCAAGTATTGTATATTCTTTTTTCTCGAACACGCAAGAGAAGTGTGCATCATTTCATTAAGAGAGAAAAGAGTAACTGTACAAAGGAGGGAGCCTCCCCCCTCCCCCCAATCCACAAGGGAAACACTAGACCAGGACAACTAGCCTTCCACAGCTAACATGACCTGTCACTATGAGACACAAGGCCAAAGAAACTAGTTGAGTAGAGGCTAGGCAACAAAGAGCACTCAACAGAAAACTTAGCGAAAATTAACCTACAACAAGCGACCCAGCCAGAAGCTCCTTCATATTATGTTTGTTTGGGGTCTTCAAGGTCAACCACAGAAGCAATTTGGTTTCATGCCCGGAAGGTCAACACGGAAGCAATCTTCCTAATAAGACAAGTTATGGAGCGGTTCAGAAAGCAGAAGAATGGTTTTCATTGACTTGGAGAAGGCTTATGACAAGATACCAAGAAATATTATGTGGTGGGCTTTGGACAAACATAAAGTCCCATCAAAGTACATGACCCTCATCAAGGACATGTACAATAATGCTGTGACTAGTGTTCAAACAAATGATGGTAACACAACTTACTTCCTGATTAAAATAAAACTTCATCAAGGGTCAGCCTTGAGCCCGTACCTCTTTGCTTTGGTAATGGATGAGGTTACCAGGAACATTCAAGGGGATATCCTTTGGTGTATGTTGTTCGCTGATGATGTAGTGTTAGTGGACGAAAGCCAGGACGGGAGTAAATAGGAAACTAGAGTTGTGGCGGCAGACCCTTGAGTCTAAAGGTTTTAGATTAAGCAGAACTAAAACCGAATACATGAAATGTGACTTTGGTGGAGCTGCACAAGAGGAGGGAGATGTGAGTTTGGAAGGTCAAGTAGTGCCTAAGAAGGATACCTTTCGTTATCTAGGATCGATGTTACAGAGAGATGGAGATATCGATGCGGACGTTAGCTATAGAATCAAAGCAGGGTGGATCAAGTGGCGACAAGCTTCTGGCATTCTTTGTGACAAGAGGGTACAACAAAAGCTAACAGGCAAGTTTTATAGAACGGTGATTAGACCGGCTATGTTGTATGGAGCATATGCTGGCCTACAAAGATTCGTCATGTTCAACAACTGAGTGTTGCAGAAATGCATATGTTGCGATGGATTTGTGGTCACACAAGAATGGACCTGAGTTAGGAACGATGATATACGTGATTGCCTAGGGGTAGCACCAATTGAAGAAAAGCTTATCCAACATCGGTTGAGGTGGTTTGGACATATCCAAAGGAGACCTTCAGAGGCACCAGTGCATTGTGGAGTCCTAAGCCAAGCTAATAATGTGAGGAGAGGTAGAGGTAGACCGAAATTGACATGGGGGGAGGCAATAAAAAAAAGATTTGAAAGCTTTGGATATACCTAGAGATCTATGTTTGAATAGGAGTGCTTGGAAAGCAGCTATTGATGTGCTTGAATCGTGACTAGGAGCTCTTGGTGGGTTTCAACTGTAGCCTACCCCAACTTACTTGGGACTGATAGGCTTTGTTGTTGTTGTTGTTGTTGTTGGGGTCTTCAGGGTCAATCATTTGAAAACCTTGCAAACATAAACCTGTGGTGAGATACTGAGATGGCTGAATTGATCTATAAATTGAACATAGCCATACAGAGTGATCTGGCTTGACTGTAGACAAGAGGGAATGAAGATCCTCTCCTCAGTCCTCACCAAGTCCTGCCTGCATCAGTGAAGCTGAATTGTTATTAATGACTTAATGGTTTATTTCAACAGATGAAACCTGTGTACTTAATTTTATCCTTGGGTGCATATTGTAATATTTTTATGAAAATTTGTTGTAAAAATTCATCCTGGTGCATTTTTGGTTGGCAGCTTAGTAAACCCTTCTCTCACCCCCCTGTAGAGTTAAGTTCTCTTAGCTTTTCTGCTGTTTTGAGTGTTGCCACTATGTTCTAAATTTTGACTATCATGATAGTTGTTTACTTTTCATTATTTTTACTGAGTCTTTTCTTTGCAATTTGGACTATCTGTAAAGTGTGTTTTTAATTATATTTGTAAAGCTGCACATAAAATGTCTTTTTGATGTTCTGTAGTCTGTAACCTGCATGCTTTCATGTTCTGTAAAGTGTACTTACAAGTAATGGTTCCTTTTTTCTACTTCAACAGGCAACATTTTATGAAAGACGTATGCTTGTTTATACCTGAACCAGGCAACATTAAAGCAACTCTTGCAGTTTCTGCCATAGCAAGAGCAATGCATCAAATGAACAAGGTTGCTATTGTGTGATGTGTGTGGAGGCAAGGTCAAGGGAATGTTGCTCTTGGTGTATTGACGCCAAATATTTCATCAGTGAACAATGTCGTAAGTATTATATTTATGCCGTTTACATTTGAAAGCTTTGATGAATGCTCAATCAATTCTTTACTATATGCTGCAGCAAGATTCCTTTTACTTCAACGTGCTCCCATTTGCTGAGGACATCAGAGAGTTTCAGTTTCGATCCTTTAGCAGCATGCCATCATCATCTCAGCCCACTGAAGAACAACAAGAAGCTGCAGATAACCTAGTGAAGATGTTAGACCTAGCACCACCTGGAAGAGAGGTCCTCAAGCCTGAGTTTACACCAAATCCCATGTTGGAGGTACTATTTTTCATGGTAGAACATCATCTGGAATGCATACATGGTCCTATTGGTTATTCTATTTTCATCTATTCCCTACATTAATGTGCCTTTAGTAAGGTATTGACTTAGTGCAAAAATACTGTGGCTGTTATTTTTAGTCCAACAAAAATCATGACATTATCAACAAGATGTGCAGTTGTGCACTGCTGTAGGCTTTTGGCAAATACTGTGTCCCTCTTAAAGTGGAAATAATTTTACATGTCAAATGGTAAGTATGATAGCTGTATTTGTGTCCATTCTGCACCAGTTGTCACCCCAAAGAAAAGTTCGGCCAACATTTGAGAATTAAGAACATAGCAGTAGGACTTTATGGCAGAAGAAGGGGTATGGGAGGATGGAGTGTTATATGTCGAACAAAACAACTTAAATTCAAAATTTATGCGGTAACCAAACATTTCTGCAATACCATTGGATTTTGTGCATGAGGTAGTGTGTGGGTTGCACACTTGCACTGCTGGTTTCATTGATTATGGTACATTGTCCCCATTCAGAGATTTTACAGTTACCTTGATCTCAAGTCAAAGCAGCCAGATGCAAATGTCCCACCACTTGAAAGATCTCTAAGGAGGATAACTGAACCTGATCCTGATGTGATTGGCCAACAAACACAATTAATCCAGAATTTAGGAAAAGCTTTTGAGCTGAAGGAGAACCCCAAGGTTAGATGCAAATATTTGTTATATTGATTGAATTTGGTCCAATTTTACAAAAAAAAAAAATACATCATTGATTACAGAAAAAGAAAGCACGAACACAGGACATATTGGCATATACTGGTGCAGGTGATCAAGCTAAATCTGTAGAAGAGCCTTCTGTAGAGAAGGACAGACTTCTGGAAAATACACATCCTCCAACAGAGAATGTTGGGGCGATCAGAGATTCAAATCCAGTTCAAGATTTTGAGGCCATGCTGGCTAAGA
The DNA here is from genome assembly GCF_019320115.1 of Miscanthus floridulus. Taxonomy (NCBI): domain Eukaryota; kingdom Viridiplantae; phylum Streptophyta; class Magnoliopsida; order Poales; family Poaceae; genus Miscanthus; species Miscanthus floridulus. The sequence goes on along the minus strand of NC_089596.1, from coordinate 2,131,780 downwards.
GATCTTGCTCAACTTGGGTTCAGAAGGCTATTGAAGATATGCAGAATTACACAGCAGCTTTGTTACAAAAGTCTCGTGATGGGAGTAACTACCAAAAGGCACTTGAATGTTTTGCTGCTCTGCGGAAGGCCTGCATTATTGAACAGGTAAGCACTCTAGGGGTTTATTTTCATGAGCACATGATAGTTACATGAGCCAATGTCATAAGATTTATGGCAATGCCACATGGGTAGGTTGGGTCTGATTGGATCCACTAGTGCTAAAATAGTTAGCACCTAAAATTAGTAGGTATGGATCAAAACAGGCCTGCTAATAGACCTGCTAACTAGTAGTTCATTAGCATGCTTGCTGGGTCTCCTTAAAATTGAGCAGTTGTTGTAGCAAATTAGATATTGCCAGTTTTGCCAGTCTGTTTGTCTCTGTTTACACTGGGCGTGATTCGTGATCAGGAACCACAGGAATTCAACGAATTCCTAACAAAGATTTACGAGAGATTGAAGGAGGGTGATGCTGCCAAGTTCTTTCGACTTCTCTCCTCAAAAAATATTTCACTTATCAGCAAAGAGGAAGCGCCTGACAGGTTTGCAAAGCTTTCGCCATGTGTCCATCCACATTGCGGTTAGCATGGCTTTCGTTTCTTAACATCTCCGATTGATCTCCGTTCTGCTGCAGTGATGTGACTGAAGAGATGGCAAGAAGTTTCTTCCTGAAACGAGAAAAGGCGTCTCAGTAGCAGCTGGTAGCTGGAACCGCCTTTGTTGTTGTTGTTGTTGTTGTTGTTGAAGGGATGATTCCTGTCTACGACTCTATTGTGTTTCGAGTAGATTCAGCTTGGCTTTTGCGTGGTGGACTGGGCCGGTTCATCACAAGGAAAAGAGCAAGGCCTTTCGGCCCACTTCCTTTGCTCTGAGCCTCTGAACAGTCAGGTCGTGGTCCAGCCTCGCCGAATCAAACACTTTTGCGGTGCACAGGTGAATTCAACACTTCATTTCAATCCTCGCCGAATCAAACATTTTTGCGGTGCACAGGCGAATTCAGCAATTAATTTCAAGCAAGGCAAAAGATACATCGAGAACATTTCAGACAAAACTCACAAACTCCCTGGATTTGAAATGAAATTGTATAAACTTGAAATTCTTCACAACAAGTTCCAATACCTGTGTTCAGCTACATGAATGGGATACCGTCTCTCACAACTTCCATCTCTCAGCGACAGGGAAATAGGATGATTTCCCTGTTTTATTTATTATAACCCCAAAAGGCATACATAAGAGAAAACTTGGTAATTCTGACTAAATATAATTGCAATGAACTATATATAGGCCTTGAGAAACCATCCTGACAGCAGTGCACGTGAGCTCGGTGCCTGCAAAACTAATCATACAAACACTGGCGTCATCTTAAGCATCCTTCTCCGCAATAAGCTTGTCGATGAGAGCAGCAGCGTCCTCCACCGTCTGGATCTCTTGAGCACTCGATTCGTCCACGCTGATTTGGAATGCCTCCTCAAGTCCCATCACAATTTCAACCTACACCAAATTCAGAAATGAATATACCAACAAGCTTCATAGTTCCACTTATATATGATGTTAGAAAATCGCATTGACTTGCCAGGAGTTACCGTGTCGAGTGAATCAGCTCCAATGTCTACAAACTTTGTCTCTCCTATTACAGTGGTGTCTTCGGGTAGAGCTAGCTGATTCTTCACTATTTCACAAACCTTGTCAACAGTTTCTTGTTTAGCCTATTCAAGAATTTAAAATCAATTGTTATGGATCGTCATGATCCACAGCAAAGAAGGGAGTAGAAAATGCATTTCGTTCCAATAAACCATTCAGAATGTTCAGAACATATAAAGTGGCTATGTTGTTTGGCTGGAATACACAAACACCCACGTAAGCAAAACAGCATATTGAATGCACAGTGTTCATTGGAATGAACGAGGGGGGGGGGTGATGCAGCAAGAAATAGGTCTAGGAAGAACATTATCAGCATTTCACAATGTTCAAGGCACATTTTAAGCATGGTGGAGAAGTCCAGGACCATTGAATGCATATTATAAGATAATAAACCATCTAAATAGCTTCCCAGTGAAGTGAAATTTGCACGGTTCAATGGATGGAACAACACAAAGGCGCTTGCTACTGATAGGAGTACGTACCTGAAAGCACTTTGGAATCCGCCGCGCCCGAATTGATTGAAAGCTTGCTCTTTGCCTGGGGAAATTGAAAGATGCCGATACCCGAAACGACACTGCATCCATTCCCTACAGTGACAGGAAAGCAGAGCTCCGGCATCTCGAAATCAAAGATCCAAGCTTTGCACCAGTAGTAACTAAAGGAAAGGATAAAAACGCCAGGAACGCAGCGAGAACGACCCAAGAAAGACGATGCAGACCTGGACCCGGAGCGCCGGGGAGTAAGTGACGGTGGCCGATCCTGCGGCGACGGCGCTGACGGGAGCAGCCATGGCTGCAAGAAGGGATCAGCGGAACGAGCAAGACGAATCAGCTAGGCCTGCCTGCTACTCCACGAGCGATGAGTGCAAGAGAGAGGAAGAATGGGTGGGAGCTGAGGCGCGGGCGCTTTGTTATTGCGGGGGAGGCGGCGGCGTTGCCTCGTGTCCATCGACGGTCGTCGATGGAATCAACTCCGATGTTCCTGCGGCGACAGCGACAGCGACAGCGATTCGAGGGAGGGAGACGCGGACGCGGAGGAGTGTGCTATGCCGATGCGTCTTTGGGACGACCATTTGCCGCTCTGTCATCATCTGTTTGGAGTATCATGGGAGATCTCTCAAGATGCAAACGAGGCCGGGCGGCTTTTCCTTTCTTGTCACAGGCTTAAAACCAAGTCCAACCTTGTTCAAAGAAACTAAGTTTTTTACTTTAAATAATAAAAAAATAAAACCTACTTCATTTATCCTAAATTATAAAACATTGTGGCTTTTCTATTATTGTCCTGTTCGCTTGGCTAATAAGTCATGACTCAAAGTACTGTTGGTTGATTTGTTGTGAGAGAAAAATATTGTTTATTAGCTGAAAAAATACGACTTATAAGCCAAACGAACAGGACATATAACTTTTGCTTATACACTTAGAATACATTATATCTAGATATATAAAAAATATTGTACCTAGAAAAGTTAGAAAAAATGGAGGAACATGCGTGCGCCCCATCTGACAGCAGCTGCAGGGAGGAGCGAGACATGCATGTGTTGAAGCTATAGGATCAATAGGATAATAGATCTATCCGATAGAGTGATTCTATTCGGGATAAAAGACGCAGTACATACTAATACATGTAGAACTAGAGAGAGACAGAGAGTGAAGGGAGAAGGTGTTGAACCTGACACTGCAGAGGGGGGTTCAGAGGACGTCATCACGTTCGTCGATGTAGTCTGCGCACGGACAACGACGGTCGGTGAAGAGGACGGTGAATACGTCGACGTCGATGGAGCGGGCGGCACGGCTGGTGGCTTCCCGTCACTGGCTACGCCCCTCTCTAGATCGGGTTAGGGTTTTGGTGTCGGTGGAGAGCTCGACTCAGGCGAACCTCGTGATAAGAGCCACCGACCTCCACCTCTTTTTTACAGCGCAGTGTGACAGAGGCCCTCCAGCCATGGTGGGCTAGGCGCCCCCGATCAAGGCGCGAATCAAAGGCACAACTGGACCGTTGGGTTCAGTTAGGATTAGAGATCAATCTAACAATCTCCCCCTTGATCTCCTTCCATATTTTATTTTCATATCATTTACTTTTGTTCATTCCATTACAGATTAGCGCATAGAGCATATCTCATCGTCACGGTCCATTGCCGATAGATTTAACAGCTACAACACACCACTCTATTCTGAAATAGATACTTATCTTTAGACATTTTTTGTTCAGGAATTATAGGCTTTCCCTTAAACCCATGCCGGTTATATGTTCTTTAAACACGTTGGGTGGTAAGCCTTTTATAAACGGATCCACGAGCATCTTTTCAGTACTTATGTGCTCAAAACTTATGATATGATCCTGGACTTTATCTTTCACAGTATAATACTTTATGTCAATGTGTTTGGCAGCACCACTTGACTTACTGTTATGAGCATACTGTACTGCCGGATTATTATCGCAGTATAACTTAAGTGGTCTATAGATGTCGTCGACCACTTTCAAACCGGGTATAAACTTCTTTAGCCAGTTCATCTACCCTGTTGCCTCATAACACGCTATAAACTCGGCATACATTGTGGACAATGTAGTGACGGTTTGCTTTGAGCTTTTCCATGAAATAGCTTCCCCTGCGAGAGTAAATACATATCCAGACGTGGGTTTTCTATCATCTCCCGCATAATTAGAATCTGAATATCCCACTATATAGAGTGAATCAGATCTTCTATATGTCATCATGAGGCCTTTCGTTCATTCCAAATAACGCAAGACTTTCTTTACTAATTTCTAGTGTTCTGTTTCAGGATTGCTCTAGAATCTGCCAAGTAACCCGGTAACAAATGCCAAGTTAGGACGCGTATATACTTGAGCATATTGCAAGCTTCCGACAGCTGAAGCATATGGAACCGCTTTCATTTGATCGATCTCATATTGGTTCCTGTGGCATTGAAAATCCCCATATCTGTCGCCCTTGACTATAGGAGCAGGTGAGGGACTATATTTGTGCATACTGAATTTCTTTAAGATTTTTTTATGTATGCCTTTTGTGACAGTCCTAATACCCCTTTACTTCTATCTCGGTGAATCTCGATCCGTAGAACGAACGAAGCTTCACCAAGATCTTTCATATCAAATTTTGAGAACAAAAACTTCTTTATCTCTAGTAGTAGACTGACATCACTACTAGCAAGTAAGATATCATCCACATACAGGACAAAGAAAGATAAACTTCCTATTTTTAAACTTTGCATAAACACAATTGTCCTCAACATTCTCTTTAAACTCAAAATTTCTTATTGTCTAATCAAACTTCAAGTATCACTGTCTTGAAGCTTGTTTTAATCCATAAATAGATTTCTTTAGGTGGCATCACATTCATTCTTTTCCTTCCATGATAAAACCTTTCGGTTGTGCCATGTAAATATTTTTCTCCAAGTCTCTGTTGAGAAATGTCATGTTTATATCCATCTGATGTAATTCTAAATCGTAATGTGCCACTAATGCCATTATGATTATGAAGGAATCCTTATATGAGACTGGAGAAAAGGTCTCATTGTAATCAATCCCTTGTCTTTGTGTAAAGCCTTTTGCCACAAGTCGCGCTTTATATCTCTCTATATTCCCTTAAGAGTCAAGTTTTATTTTGTAGACCCATTTGCAGCCTACTGTTTTGGCTTCTTTAGGAATTATTTCCAAGTCCCAAACGTTATTAGCATTCATAGATTTCATTTCATCTTCCATGTCCTCAAGCCACTTTGATGAATGATCACTTCTCATGGCTTCTTCAAATGAGGTGGGATCATCCTCCATTTGAAATTCCTCAGTATTGTATACTTCATAGTCAACAGGAATAGCTGAGCTTCTAACTCTTTGAGACCTTCTAGGGGCCTCCACATTTGGCACATCTTCTATTTGAGGCTGTTGTTGCTCCCCCTCATGTGTGGCAATAGGATTTATAGGATCCTGAAGAACAGGTTCCTCATTGGCATTCATTGTTGCCATAGGCAGAATAACAACAGGTGTTAGCACCACAGTGTCTTACACTGTCGGTGCAGCGATAGCAGGTAGTGAGAAAAATGGCTCATGAATCATCGGAGTGGGTGCATACACCCGCTTCTCTTCAAGGTCAATTTCTTGAGCTACCATGCTCCTCCTCATCATTTTATCCTCTAGGAAGACAGTGCGTCTTGTTTTCACAAACTTTGTATGTCTGTCTAGACAGTAAAAACAAAAACCTTTTGACTTTTCTGGGTAGCCAATAAAATAATAACTCACTGTTTTGGGATCTATCTTCCCAATGTTTGGGTTAAATACTTTAGTCTCAGCAGGACTCTCCCACACACGTAAGTGGTTTAGTAAGGGTACTTTTACTGTCCACAACTCATACGGTGTTTTGGGTACCGACTTACTTGGTACTCTATTAAGAATATGAATGGCGGTTTTTAATGCCTCCATCCATAGGTTCAACGGTAAGGTGGAGTAACTTATCATACTGCGCACTATATCCATCAGGATACGATTGCGTCTTTCAGCTACTCCATTCTGCTGAGGTTCACCCGGTGTAGAATACTAGGCTACTATACCATTCTCCTGTAATAACCTTGCAAAATGTCCAAGAACTTGGCCATATGGGATATGCCTACCATAGTACTCCCCCCACGGTTGGACCTGACTATCTTAATCTTTAAATTGTGTTGATTTTCAACTTCTGCCTTAAATATCTTAAATTTATCCAATGCTTATGTTCTTTCTTTGATTAGATAAATGTAGCCATAACAGGAGTAATTATTTGTGAATGTTATGAATAAATCATAACCATCCACACTTTTTATAGGAAACGGACCACAGATGTCTGTGTGAATAATCTGTAAAATTCTTGTGCTTCGTTTGGCATCTTTCTTAATTTTCTTTATATACTTTCCTTTTATGCATTCTCTGCATTATTCTAAATCTGAGAGCTCTAATGGAGAAAGAATATTATTCTTAACAAGTCTTTCTATTCTCCCCCTCGAAATATAGCCTAAACGACAGTGTCATAATTTCGACAACGCATTGTGAGCTCTCTTTTGTTTTCTGTTTACATCCGCAGATGAGGATATATTCTCATTGTCGCACGCAATGTTCCCATCATCACATACAACATTCACATTATCACATAGTGATAACAAATAAAGCTCATTTTGTAAGATAGCAAGACCAACACAAGCATTATTAAATGTTATCTTACATTTGTCATTTCTAAAATGACAATCATATCCATCATTGTCCAAGCATGAAACACTAATCAAGTTTCTCTATAAAGAGGGAACATAAAGTACATCTCTAAGTAAAAGAGTGAAGCCATCAGCAAGCTCTAGATAAAGATCGCCAACAGCTTCAACATCTGCTCGGACTCCATTTGCACCTTTAACGTGTCTTTCGCTTCTTTGCATAGTCCTCGTTGAACAAAATCCCTATAAAGAATTATCAACATGAACAGTTATACCTGAGTCAATCCACCAAGTAGATTTTGAATACTATACATACAGGGATTCATTTATGAACATAATAATGTTGTCACCTTCTTTGCCATGATCATCTTTAAGTAATCGGGATAATCTTTCTTATAATGTCCTGTCTTCTTGCAATAGAGACACTGGTCTTTCTCTACTGTGAACTTATTTTGCTGAGGCTGATGCAGCATGGGACCCTTTCCCTTTGGGTTTGAGGAGGAGTTAGCATTATTATTCTTTTTCTTATGTCTTTCACATAATTGATAGTGCCACCATTGGCAGCTTTCATTCTCTCCTCCTCTTGCACACACATAGTCATGAGCCTATCCATGTCCCATTTCTCGGGTTGTATGTTGTAGTTGACAATAAAAGTGTCAAACTCTTTTGGCAAGGAAGCAAAAATCAGATGGATAAGGAACTCTTCCTTGAGAGCCAGATCCATTGGTTTTAGCTTGGATGCCAAATTGCTCATACTTAGTATGTGCTCTCTTATGCCACCATTATCTGAGTACCTCTCTATCACCGGCTGCTTTATTAGCTAGGTAGCATATGTCTTTGAAGAGCCAGTGAACTAACTCTTTATTCTTTTGAGGTACTCGGTGACGGTGTCACACTCTGGGATTGAGCCCATAATTGCAGGCTCAATCATATTTTTTATCACAACCATATATTTCTTGTTGACAGTGACCCACTTCCTATGCTCAAGGTCATAGGATATTCTTTAGGATGCAAAATTCCTCTCTCTAGTTGCCCAAGCGGCATCAGCCTCGTTTGTCTCCCTCACCAGTGCCACATGCTCAGTGGGACATGGTGAGGTGACTACCCAGTCCACCTCAGCCAAGATAAAGGCTAGGTCAATCTTTTTCTTCCACTCCATGTAGTTATCACCTTTGAGAGTGGGGATCTCTTTGATACAGCCTATCAAGTTGTATCCGCCTAAAAATATAATTCATATAGAGTGAGAACATAAACATAGTAATAACAATTGCATGCCTTAGTTCCAACGTTGGTTAAAATTAAAACATATAATTATCCTCTACACTAATTCTACATCACAGTTGGGCAGAAATAGAATTAATACATGACAAAACTCATCATAATATTGATATTAATCAATGTTGGTTAGAATAACAACAATATTATAATAAGCTAAAAACATATCCATTTTTCAAAAATAAATTCTCCCGTTGGTTCGAATTTAATAATAAAAATAACAACTTTAAAATACGCTGTGGAAAAATAAACTCATTTTCTTGAATTTTTATCCACAGGGAAAAAATACATTTTTCTATTTTTTCTTTTGAGTCAATTTGCATTTTCAATTTCCTAGGAAAAAGAAAAAAATGCGGGCTCAATGTGCCTCTCTCAGCCCATTGCCTCCGCGCTTGCGCGCTGCCAACTAGGCCGCAACGTGGCCCTAGGTCGACAAAGCGTCGCGGCGCGCTCGCCCACCTGGGCCGCGATGTGGCCTGTGCATCCAGCGCTATTGGATTTAATCAGGCGATCGAGCGGTGAGATCAGGTGAACAAAATTGTCGACCACCGACCTCCTCCCGAACCCTAACCCTCATTCATGCCTCTCTCTTCTCTCTCTCACTCTCTCAGTCGTAGTGAGCGAAGCAGTGGAGCGGACAGCCATGGCGCCGTCGCCGGCCCCCTCGCCGGCGTGCGCGCTCCCCTACGGGTGAGCGCTGTGCCGTCGAGCGACCTAGCCATGGCGCCCCCTTGGCCGAGCCTGGCGAGCAGCTCCCCGGCTTAGCCCTTTCTTCTCCTCGCGCACCGGCGAGGCTGCAGCACTACGCAGCAGCGAGGTAAGCTAAAACGGCTCTTCCTCTTCTCCCTTTCCCCTTCTTTCTTCTGGGATTAATCCGATTTGGGGATAGTGTCAAAAATTAGGGTTAGGTTTTTAGGATGGGCATTGTTCCTCTTCCCTAGAGGGACTCTTTGGATTTTAGGATTTAGCTTCGTGTGCTGAGCCCTCCTGCTCTTCTTTCTTTTACCCAGATAGGGTTGAGGTTCAACCGAACCCTTTGTCTTCTTAGATCTGAACCGGATCTGACCTTTCTCTCTTTTCTAACACCTCTGCCGAGATCTACACCTAGTGGACCAGCTCTGATACCATTGTTGAAGCTATAGGATCACTAGGATCATAGATCTAGCCGGTAGAGTGATTCTATTCGGGATAAAAGACGCAGTATATCCTAATACATGTAGAACTAGAGAGAGACAGAGAGGGAAGGGAGAAGGTGTTGAACTTGACACTGCAGAGGGGGAGGGTTCAGAGGATGCCATCATGTTCATCGATGTAGTCTATGCACGGGCAGCAACGGTCGGTGAAGAGGGTGGTGAAGATGTTGACGTTGATGGAGCGGGCAACGTGGCTAGTGGCTTTCTGTCACTGGCTATGCTCCTCTCTAGATCGGGTTAGGGTTTTGGTGTTGGTGGGGAGCTCGGCTCAGGCGAACCTCGTGATAAGAGCCATTGGCCCCCACCTTTTTTTATAGCGCGGTGTGACAGGGGCCCTCCAGCCATGGTGGGCTGGGCGTCCCCGATCATGGCGCGAATCAAATGCCCAACTGGGCCATTGGGTCTAGTTTGGATTAGAGATCAATCTAACAGCATGTTGACTGGAGATGAGTCTAAGACATGCACGGGGCCGAGACATGCAGGGGGAGGAGCCACACTCCTGTGACTCACGTTGATTCATTTCCTCAGCCATGCGTCGGCCATCCAGCATAGGGACGCATCGGCACTTCGATCGACCCATCGTCCACCCCATCTTTTCTCGAGAAGTCAAAGTGTCTTGTAATTTAGAATAGAAAGATTACAACAATGACCCACCGACAACAAAAGCTAAAGCTTCAGCATCATATTGACCAAATGAGAATTTCAAATCAACACTAGGATCGTACAAGTGTTACTTAAACTCACTCCGTGTCAAAATCAATGCACGTCTTGCTTTTCGAAGAGTCATTTTTTTAATTTAATCAAATATATACAAGAATATGTTAATATTACGATGTGTAATAAATATTATTATACTAATAGTGAAAAAATATATAATAAATATTAATACATTAAAAGATACAAATGTTGATTATGTAGTCTATAAATCTAGTCAGACTTAAAAGTTAGATTTCTCAAAAAATAAGACATGTAGTTTTCTTTACGACGGAGGGAGTATTTGTTTAAGCACAGTGATATACATGAGTAATTTGACCAGCTTATAAACCATGGTGGAATTAAGATTTTTTTTCCACAACGGTAAAAACCAAATTTCATTACCAAAGCAACAAAATTACAGAAAGTATCAGGTTTAAGCCATTACAAAGTTTCACGTTTGATAAACGTAACCTATTCCTGCATACGATCGTAAAGGGAACATATGCAAGAATAACAAACCACCATGACTAAGATAGAAGAAACTTGTGGCAAAACCGCCTAATCTAATGCCCTCCCAAAAGTACTTGTCTTCCATTAGACAATAAGTACCTAAGAGAGTGCACTAAATTATGTCATTCCGTCGAGCACACCCTAAGAGAGAACTAAAAAAATCCACATTATTCCGTTAGGATCATAGATGAGAGAATAAAGCTTACAACATTCTTAACCATTTCTTACATCACTTTATTACAACATTAGAGTACTTAAACAAGTTGAATGCAATAGCAGAATTAAGACAGTTTTACATGTAAAAGAGTTTATACATTTTAGGTTCATATTTTTATCTTACAGCGGAGAACAACATATGATCAGAGTTACAACAGAAATAAAGATTAATGATGAATCATTAACATAGGGAACATTTATAAACCAAATATGATGACAGATCATAAAACTTTTCTTCTAAAAACTTTTAGTAAGGGTTATAAATAAACACTACGGTCGTAGCATGAAAGAAATCCTCTCTGAGCCCACTAGGAAATTTCTATACAAAAGAGTTAGCTCTATGTATCCTCTGGTCACCTACAATAGGCGGAATAAAACCATGAGTACTCGATTGTACTCAGTGAGACTTACCCGACAGAAGAAAAAGAAAAGACTACAAGGATATGCAAGGCTATCTGGCTTGTGGGTTATTACATCTATAGGAAGCATTACTAAACGTGCATCCTTATATTCGATTTTATTAACAGTCATCATTAGTTTATTAACTAACCATTCTATGTAAGCACCTATGCTACTTTCAAGCAGGTGGTAAGCAATCAGAACCATTTTACCATCTTTCATATTTCAGTTCTTACTATGATGCTAGACCATAGCCAAGTCATACCGTCTCATAGAAATAGCGATTCATGAATCAATGTATCCCAGCTGGGTACCCCGAAACACATGCCTCGCTTATACCCCGAGCACAAATAAGATCAACCTGTTTCACTCCTGTCAAGGGATCTAGGTCCCCGTTCAAACTTGGACTCTAAGCCTCCAACACCTGAGATCCGGTCTTAGTATGGTGCTTAGACCTCCACCTAATATCCACCCCTAAAAGTTGGTCCGGAAAGAGTCGGAACCCATGATAGAGAGTAACAAGTCTTTCCGCTCCCATAAGCAAGTATGTGCTCAGGATAATAAGTCTGTGACTTGACTACCATCCATAGCAATAGACGGTCCTTAATCAACACAGGCGGAATGAGTGCAACCAGAGCCTCGCTCGATTGCCCAACCCAATCCAAATTCAAATCCAAAGTACAGTTCCTCCCAGTCCCCAATTATTATCCATTCATATTCCATGTGATGATAATTATAACAATAATATCTTTTCCTATCTCTCACGAGTGATAGGTAATCACTCAACTTCTATCAGAATCCTATAACATAGCAATCTACATGATCCTGTCATACTAGTAAGACTCATAGGATAAGAATATATATATATGCAAGTGGATTTCATTCAACTCCTTTAAACTTAATGCACAAGCATAAACTAAAGTATAGAATAATAGGGGTTATGCATCGGGGCTTGCCTAGGTAAGATATAACCAAAAGTTAGCATTCCATCGTGGTGACATGATCATCAAGGCACCATCTTTTCTGCTACTCCGATCATCTCCATGATCCATCATTGTTCCTATTATGATATTTGTGGATGCAACGTAGAGACGTAAATAATCAACGACAACCAAAACTCTTAGAAATACGATTACACTGCTCAAGCTAACGAGCTAGCTTAAACGGCTAACGCACTAGGCTATGTATCCACATTGTCGAGTAAGGTGTTGTTCCCCGGCAAGTGTTTTAGTTCTACAATCCAAAGGTGTTTCGGCATTTCCTTGATTTAATATATATACATTTGAACTAGAGCTCATTAGCTATCTTAGCAAACTAATTATTATGGAGCTACAAAAATTACAGTGAGCACCTAATAATGTTAGGAATTTACTGTGAAAATTTTAGAGCCAACACTATTACCAATTTATCACAAAAATTCCTTCAAGTTTATATCTTAACAATATTAAGCATCTTAAATTAATTAGATCACTCCTGAAAATACTATGAAACTATATGAACAAAATATACTAGCAGATAGATCATGATTTTAGGAACCTAACAAAATTAGTTTCATAATTTTTTGTCAACTACACAAATTTATATTGAATTTATAAGTTAGCCTTAGAAACTAAATTAGAAAACTCTTTAGGAAAAGAAAAGGGCCAGTGGCAATCAATTCAGCCTAGCAGCCCAGCGCAGGGTGCGGCTGTGCGCGCACCGCGACGGCCCATCATGGCCCAAGGCCGAGAGAGCCCGCGAGCGAGGGTTGCTTCACAGAAAAGCCCTCAAGCTTTTAGATAATAACACGACTACTATGTGCACTATTCCTACCAACAACGGTTTTGCAAACAAGCCCTCGGATGTTCTCACCTTTACCACGAGGAGACCCCTAGGATCCCCGCGCATGCCGACACGGCGGCCGATGGCATAAGGCGGTTACGCTGGGCAAACTAGGCTCACTACGATAGAAGTAAGGGGCCGCCCACCATCTACGGCTAAACACGCAAGGATGGGTGGTGGTTAGGGACTCGAAGGCGCACTGGTGTGAACTGCAGCAGCGAGCGGCTATCCACAGCAGTGGTGTGACTGTTTCGACGAGCTAGAGCAACTAGAAGACTAATGAGTGAGCGGGTGAGCATAAGGAGCTTATAGCGAGCTCATCCGAGGTGATGGTCCAGTCAGCGGTGGCCTAAGCAGAGCTAGCCACATGCGACCGAGCGAGGCTATGGTGCTCCATGATGGACATCAATGCGTCACCCCACCGTCAACAAGCACCCTGGCCAAAATAGCGTGAGCACCGAATGGAGGGAGTCTAGGCGAGTTTAGGGTTATGTGCAATTGAACTGCTATTAACCCTACGAGCCTTACCCCCAAACCTCTCAGCACGGTGACGTTTTGACTGGTGATGAGCGAAACACTACATTGGTGGTCAGTAGCGCTTGGCCAGGCATAGGGAAGATGGGACACCTAGTTGACTTCTTATGCCACTTATTGGTGCGAGGAATCGAACTATGAAGCCCTGAGCTAGACGAATTAGAGGGTGGAAAGGCAGAGCTCTAGCCATGGTCATGCCATGGAGAGGGCACCTGAGCGAGGGCGAGCGGATTAAGACAGGGCAGCTCCATTCGATGGTGGTAGCATGAACACATGCACACAGGTGGCGGTTCATGGGGCTCAGTGTGACACGCTTGAATGCAACGACAAAACCCGAGCAGGGCTCACCGACGTCGATTAGCGGGGGCAAGGCGAGTCAGCTGGGCATCCCATCACTACTATGACTGGAGCCAATGACAAGACATGGTGGTGGTGGCATATGCTAAGGGCACGACGTGGTAGGTGAATAGAAGGGTGGGGTGGATGCCACGTTGACCAAGCGACGATAGCCACAGCCTCGGCTCGGCCCAGCACACAGCACAGCAGGAGCCAGACCGTGGCCAGCTGGGGCTAGCCAACGCTAGGGCAAGGTGCTGCGTGGCACCATCCGTGCACATGAGCTAGCCCACAGCCATGACCCAGCCACAGCATGAGATCGATGCCCGCAGCGTCCGCACGCATGGTGATCATGGACTTAGGCAGAAAGGTAGAGCTCTAGCCGTGGTCATGCCATGGAGAGGGCACCCAAGTGAGGGCGAGCAGATTAAGACTGAAAGGACCTTGATGTCGCTTAGAGGGAGGGTGAATAGGCGCTTCTAAAAATTAACAACAACAAAAATTTGTTGCGGATTAGTAGAGTGCATGGCACTACTGCTTCGTTGCGTGGCACTGCCGCACTGCCTTGCTGAGAACGTGGTACTACCACGCCTGCATAGAGAGCTTCAACAGCAGCTACGCTTAGAACCCAAACTTGGAGATGTGCATGGAGATGTCCAGTGGCAAGTCCACTAAGTACCTACACTCATAAACACGCACAACCAAGTAGATCGAGTGGAACACGGATAATGCAATTCAAAACATAAAGGAGACAAGACATAAGATTTATCTTATGGTTCAACTCGCCACCAAGGCTTGCCTATGTCCATATTGTTGAGAAAGCCACTAAGGCTTAGGCTTTGCAGCCCTTATCCTCGTTCTCAAGTCAAGAGAGTGAACTCTTAAGACGAGGGGTTTCCACTAGATCAATGGGGTGATTAACAAAGTGTCCCGTGGCTCACCATAAGCACGGGAGCTCATCGGGCGACGCCTAGCCATCTAGGAGGCTTCACCTCCAAGAGTAACAAATGCGCAACAAAGATTGACGAAGCTCGACAAGTGCTCAAGGATTAGCTTGCTCTTAATTTCTCTCTAACACTTAATCAATCACTAATCACTCACTCTCACGAAGAAAGGGGTTAGACATAGCTCACAAATGGCTTGGGAAGGGTTTGGAATGGTTTGAGCATCAGCAGTGACATTAGGAGGCATGGGATGGGTATTTATAGCCACCCCACACAAGCTAGCCATTGTAGTTCAAAAATTAGCTGTTATGACTTGTACAGTTGCGGCACTGCCGTGGCGTGGCACTGCTATGAAAATTCACGGCACTACCGCAGCTTCTAGAAACAGCACATGTCACCTCACTGAAAATACCATAACTTTTTACTCTAAACTCCGTTTTCAGTGATCTTGGACTTTTTAGAAAGCTTGTTTCGAGGGCTATCTAGCACAACCACAAAAAGCCCCAAAATCAACAAGTGAAGGTGTTGTGCTAATATGTTTTTCTCATGTTAGCACTTGGGTTCGGTTAGTTTGAGCACTTGAGACTTGTCTATGATTCGTATTGCATCCCCCTTGATAGTATGGCATACCTATACTCAGGATCAAATGAATATAATCATTTCAACCACTTGAGTCTTCAATGTTTTCATATGCCATTTCTTCTCAATATCACTTCATAAGGGGTTGTAATCATCTTTATCTCATCTATTCGAGCAAACACACCTTGAGCATGTGACTTGAACCATTTCCATACATATGAGTTCACCTCAATGGCTTTAAGTCACTTTCACTAATGATTTGATCCTCAACACAATATGACTCCTCATAGCTTGATTAGTTTCTCGACTCAATGCAAGTACTCTCTTCTTCACCTTAGCCATGGTACCTCAGTCCTCAAGCCATCGCTAGCCCTTCACCTTCGCTTAGTCCCTCGAAGCCCTTTCCTTGCTATCTTCACCTTATCAAGCCATACTCAAGTCACATCATATTAAGCATGCATTGAAAAACCATTTCTTCAATAGTATGATCTTTGCTTGAATATCTTCTAGATACGAATGTTGAGATCAATCAAGCTTTTGTTTGATTTACATAAAGACATATATGAATCAACATCAATATGGTCAAGCCAATTCATGATTCCTTATATCCTCTTTATTTTGGCTTGACACTCTTAATACTCACTTCAATATCTATCTTCATACTTCTAACTTGATCAAGTCAATGCAAAGTAATTTTTCAAATCTTTATCCATACAAGCAAACCAATGTAGAGAACATCTTATATCCATTATACATTGTCTCCTTTGTCATTTCAACTTTGCTTAACATTTCCTCACTTATACACTCTTAATTCATTCTTCAATCCTTGATTAAAGCTAGTCCGCTATCCAACTCTTCTTGTTCATGCAAAGCAAGCCATTATAGAGACCAATCCAAAATCATCAACTCATGTCTCATTTGCCATTTGCCAAATATGCTTGCTTTCACATGATGCTATGATATCTCATAACATAAAAGCCATTTCATTGATTCTATTTGCATTGTTGTCTTTTACTTGAACTAGATTATTTCTGTAATCTTTTAATACAACAATATACAATTTGGCCTTCATTACAACACTATGTGACATATCATCAAGTTTGCCATCTTGTTGAACCTATATACACTTCTCATTTTACAATCCACAAGTGTATGCAATAAACTCTATTTCCTATTCAACACTTAACAAACTTGGTAGACCTTTAATGGTGTTGTCATTCAGTTCACCAAAACCCACTAAAGGGCTAGATGTGTAACACCTTTGGTGTTACGAGCTCACTAGGCACTAAGACTATGGCCTAAGAGATAGATCTATAAATATAGTAAGTTAGTTACTTAAATGCCTATATGTGTTAATGAAAAATCCTAACGTGAAGAGTAGAATAAGTAGTTCTAAACATTGGCATGGAAGCAATTTTTATAAACAAAAATTAAATATAATTTATATGTAGCAATTGAATAAAGTTATATTGTAAGTGTAGTAGATGGAAATGCAACATTAATTTTTGGAGAATAAATACTATTAGTTAGTAATTTGGGAAGTTCAAAAAAAAATCAAACTTGGGATTTAGGAAGGGTCATTTCGTTGCCGGCAAACGCTTGAACTTGTGTTTAAAAGTATCATTCTTTGGCAAACTATATTGGACAAACTAATTAGGAAGTGCTTAGATATTTTGTTTCTAAGAGTTAGTGTGTAGTATGGGCTAGGTCATGGTACAATTGTTACTTGAATCTGGCAAGGTTTAGATCTATTAAAAATGCGACAAAAGAGTTAATGGTTACTTAGTCCTAACTGAAAACCTTAATGTTTCTAAGTATGAAGGGTGGTAGACAATGCTATTTTGGTATTTAATTTCTAACAAAAATGTTTAAACACTAGTTGAATGTTTTGGTATTGTTGATTGCATCAAAGTGAGTGCTTGAGCATGGCATAGGTCGACATTGTGTTGGATGTCACGTTGTTCGCTCTAAAATTGCCCTAACTTCACTAGAATGCGTTGTCGGGGTTGTGTCGGGTTTCATTCGTGAACTGGCATTCTGCGCGACGAGCTCATGTTGGCATCCTTCTATTCCCCTCTTTGGTTGCTCTTGGGCCATGTCGATGGCTTTGCTAGGTCGCTAGTCATCTTGACTTTAGGATAGGGGAATTAGTTGGGCCTCAATTGTGATCGTTGGTAGTTTTCGCTTTACTTTAAAATGCGTGCACATCACCTATAGCAGCCATTCGGACTGGGTTCGCGGTCACCGTAGGCACATCATGGTGGCGTCGGGGTTGTGTTGTGACCATGTCACGGACGCCGGCCATGCGTGCGCTAGGCCCGTGCCTGTGCGCCCATGTCTGACGTGGCCCGACCCGGTTGGCAGTGGTATGGTCACCCGGCTGCGGTGTGCGCGCGCCAACGCTAGCCACTGAGCCATGCGTAGGGCCGTGTGTGGGGCCATGGCGAGGCCATGGCTATCACCGCTTTGCTGACATGGTGCTCATCTCACCCTTCATCCTACCTACCATGTCAAATCTTTAGACATGTGCCACTACCGCCGCGCATCGGTCGATGACCTCAGTCGCTATGATGATGAGATGCTTCCCTACCTCGTTGCTAGCCGACGCTAGTGAGCCTCGATCGGGTGTTGCCGTTCTACTCAAATGCGTCGCGCTAAGCCCATAAACCATCACCGCGCGCACGTGTTCGAGCCATCATCATCAAATGGAGCCACCTCGTCTTAATCCACTCACCCACGCTCAGGTGCACTCTTCACTGTAGGGCCATGGCTAGAGCTCTACTTTTCCACCCTCCAATTGCCTAGCGCCAGTGACTTCGCTGTTCAATTCCTCGATCTCACAGAAAGCTTAGGAAGTAGGCTAGCCGTATACTTCCCCTCAAGCTCAGTTATGCCCTATCGACCGACAATTTGGTGTTTCGCTCGCCGCCGACCGTGGGCACTGCCAAATTGGTTGGTTGGGAGGTAAGGCATGTAGGAGTGGTAGCAGTTTGATTGCTCGTAGACCTTAGCTTGCCTTGACTCCCCCTATCCGGTGCTCGCACTATTTTGGCCAGGGTACTCGTTGTTGGTGGGGTGACGCGTCGATGTCCTTCGTAGAGCGCCGCCGCCCTGCTCGGTCACCCATGGCTAGATCATCATAGCGCTCCCCAGCTTCAACCATCAGTAGCGCATGCACCAGGTGAGCTACGGATGCTCCTCCACCATCTCTACCTTTCCGTGAGGGCGTAGGCTCACCGGAACAGTCACGTCACCGCCGTGGATCACCGCTCGTCACTGCATCCCGCGACAGGGCATCTCTGAGTCCCTAACTGCTGCCCATCCTTGCATGTTTAGCTATAGATGGTGGTCGGCCACTCATTTCCGTCGTATCGAGCCTAGTTTGCCCGGCGTAACCACCTTGTGTCATCGGTTGCCATGCCGACGCGCGTGGGGATCCCTAGGACCTCCCCGTGGTAAAGGCGAAGACATTCGAGGGTATAATTGCTAGATTACTGATGATATGAATAGTGCTCATAGTAGTCATGTTATTATATAGAAGCATAGGGGATTTTCTGCAAAGCCGTCATCGCGCGCAGGCGCCTCGGCCTTGGGCCGTTGTTGGGCCGCCACGGCGTGCGCAGCCACACCGCGCTGGACGATCAGGCATGAAGGGTTGCTGCCAGCCCTTTCCTTTTTCTAATGTATTTTCTAATTTAGTTTATAAGGTAAACTTGTAAATTCAATATAAAATTGTGTAGTTAACCAAAATTTGTGAAACCAATTTGTTAGGTTTCTAAAATCATGACCTATCTGCTAATGTATTTTATTCACTTAGTTTTATTGAATTTTCAAGAGTAGACTAATTAATTGGAAGCACTTAAAATGGGTAAAACATGAACTTGTAGGAATTATTGTGATGAATTGGTAGTAGTACTGACCCTAAAATTTTTACGGTAGATTTCTAACATTATTAGATGCTCACTATAATTTTTGTAGCTCCATAGGAATTAGTTTGTTAAGGTAACTAAATAAGCCCTACTATGATAATATATATTTAATCAATCAAATGTCAAAAATAATTAGGGTTTGTAGAACAAAAATATTTTTCGAAAACAAACCTTTCTTGGCGACGTGGATACGTAGACTAGTACATTAGTCATTAAGCCAGCTCATTAGCTCGCGGAGTGTAATAGTATTATAGAGTTGCAGTTACCATTGATTAATTGTGTCTCTACGTTGCATCCACGTATATCATAATAGAAATAACGATGGATCGTAGAGATGACCAAAGTAGCAGAAAAGATGGTGCCTTGATGATCGTGTCATCATGATGGAATGCTAACTTTTGGTTATATCTTACCCAGACAAGCCCGGTGCATAACCCCTATTATTTTGCACTTTATCTTATGCTTGTGCATTAAGTTTTAAGGAGTTAAATGAAAACCACTTGCATATATATATATCCTTATCCTATGAGTCTTACTAGTATAATAGGATCATGTAGATTGCTATGCTGCAGTACTCTGATAGAAGTCGAGTGATTGCCTGTCACTCGCGAGAGATAGGAAAGATATTATTATTGTTATTATATTACTATCACATGGAATATATATGAATGATAAATGGAAACCGGGCGGAATGGTACTTTGGATCTAGACTTGGTTAGGCATTCAAGCGAGGCTCGGATTGCACTTCTTCCGCCTGTGTCGGTTAAGGACCGACTGCTGTATTGGATTCTAGTCAGGTCATAGACTTATTATCCTAAGCACATACTTGCTTATGGAGGTGGGAAGGCTTGTTGCTCTCTTGACGTGGGTTCTGACTCTTTCCAGACCGACTAATTGGAGGCGAGGATGGTGGAGGTCTAAGTAGCACACTGACTCCGGGACTCAGGTGTGGGGGCTTGGAGTCCAAGTTTGGATGGGGACCTGTACCCCTTGATAGGAGAGTGGTGGGTTGGTCCTGCTTGTGCCTAGGGTACAAGCGAGGCATGTGTTTTGGGATACCCAGCAGGGCTACATTGATTCGCGAATCGCCGTGTAATACGGTACGACTTGTCTATGATCTAGCATCATAGTAAGAACTAGAATATGAAAGATGATAAAATGGGTCTGATTGCTTACCACCTGCTTGAAAGTATCATAGGTGCTTATATAGAATAGTTAGTGAATGAACTAATGATGACTGCTAATAAAATTGAATATAAGAATGCACGATTAGTAATGCTCCTGTAGATGCAATAAATCCACAAGCTAGATAGCCTTGTATATCCTTGGAGTCTTTTTTTCCTCCTGATGGGTAAGTCTAGCGGAGTACAATTGATTACTCAGGGTTTGTTCTACCCTGTTGTAGGTGATAGGTGGATGCTAGAGCTGACACTTATGTGCGGGAACCTCCTGGTGGGCTCAGCTAGGATTTCCTTAATATTATGGACATAGAGTTTATTTGAAACTTCCACCTAAAATATTTTACAATGGAAAAACTTCTAACATGTTATGATGTATATAACGGATCATCGTGTTAATGTTTAACTTGTTATTAAATGATTTTATTTCTGCTAAAACTTTGATAACATGGTTATATTCTGCTATTATAAACAATAAATATTATACTCTGATGTTGCATGGAAAGTGATGTAAGAAATGGCTAAAATGTTGTAAGCTTTATTCTTCCATTTAAGATCCTGTTGAAAAATGTGGATGTTTGGGTTGTCCCATGGGGTGTGCTCGACAGAACTGCCTGATGAAGCTCACCTTCGGGGTATTTAGTGTCTAGTGGAAGACAAACGCCTCCGTAAGTGAGTTATTTCGGACGATTCTGTCACAAGATGCACTTACAAAGACGGGGCAGCTCCACTAGATGGTGGTAGCACGAACACATGCACACAGGTGACGGTTCATGGGGCTTGGCGTGACGCACTTGAATGGAGCGGTAAAACCCAAGCGGGGCTCATCAGCGTCAGCTAGCGGGGGCAAGACGAGGCAGCGGGGCATCCCATCGCCACTGTGATCGGGGCCAACAACCAGACATGGCGGCTGTGGCATACGCACAAGGGCATGATGCGGTAGGTGAATAGAAGGGTGGGGTGAATGCCACGTCGACTGAGCGACGGTAGTCGTAGACTCGGCTCGGCCCAGCGCACAACATAGTGGGAGCTAGACCATGGCTAGCCGAGGCTGGCCAACGCCAGGCCGAGGCGCTGCACGAAACCATCCGGGCACACGAGCTAGCTCGTAGCCATGACCTGGCCATGACGTGAGACTGACGCTCGCAGCGTCCATGCGCGCGGTGACCATGGACTTAGGCTGAGCAGTTGCGCTCAGTGCCGTGCACGCATTTTAAAGCAAAGTAAAGACTGCTGGTTACCTCGATTGAAACTCAACCAATTTCGCTGACCTAGAGCCAACACTGCCAGCCATCTAGCGAAGCAATTGTCATGACTATAGAGTAACTATAGAGGATGATAAAAAGGATGCCAACATGGGCTCGTCACTGGAGTGCCAGTTCATGAACAGAACACCAACAACGTGGTTTACAGCGTGTTCCAACAAAGTTTGGGGAATTTTTCAGGGAGCAACGCGACACCTAACGCAACTACAACCAACCCCATGCCCAAGAGCTTACTTAGAAGCAACCAACAATACAAGAATATGAAGCTAGTGTTTAAACATTTTAGTTAAATTTTAAATGCCAAAATGGCATTGTCTACTACTCCTTTCAGACTTTAGAAAAGACATGGGTTCAATTTGAACTTAACAACCATGAACATTTTTTGTCACAAATTTTTTTTAAAATGTCTAAACCTTGTTAACTTCAACCAACAATTATTTCATGCGTGTTTTAAATTTTAAAACCTGAGAAACTTGTTTGCTAATTTCTCTCGGGCCTCAATCTCGATGCTAAGCAAGCTCGTAACACTAGGGGTGTTGCAAAACTACCCAACGATAGCCTAGAAAGACACAATTCAAGACAAAACATCAGAACTAGTACTACGCCAAGGCTTCCAAAATGATCGCAGCGCCCATGCACTGCCTGCCTTCAGATGATCTGCTTCATCAAGCATATGGAACCAGTTGATGTTCCTCCTGAGCCCAACTCTGTGCATTTTACCTGTGAAAGAAGATGGCCGCCGTCTTCACAACTTCATTGATGCTTCCATTCCTCCGTCAGCAGGCCTGTCCAGTATATGAGGAAAGAGCACATCGTGCACACAATCTCAGTAAGAGATTTGACTCTTTTATTCTCAAAGCAAACAGCACTTCGAGAACGCCAAATAGCCCAACACATGGTAGCCAATCCCACGGTGGGTCATTGTTGTACACAATCATGCACACAATCCAGTATATGAGGAATTAAGATTTTATAGTTGGTTGTCTATTTTTTTTCTAAAAAAAATATCCCTCCACCTCATAACTACATAAAAACACATGGTGGCTATAAGGTATAAATTGTTCAAATCTAAAATGACCATAAAAGAAAAGAAAAATTTGCAAAATATATAACTATAAATATAATTGAACTTTAATTCTGTGCTCCTTTGTAGCTTCGAAGTAGCTGAAATTTCTATCGTTAGTTTGAAAAAAAACTCACACTCAGTGAATCAGACCATGTAATCATTACGACCTTCATCTTACTTATTACTTTATTATTTACATAATTTGTTGAGAGAGATGCTATGGAAGAACTAGCAATAATTTGGTTAGCTTGTAAACAATGTAATGTTTGAGGTGCTTATTTGTTAGGATTGAATGATATCATGCAAAGAAAAGTTTAGGTTTACCTCATCAAGCCTTTCATTAAGATCGGAAAGTTGTTTCGGTCAAAAAAGATCAGAAAGTTGTCTCTACTAGATAAATTGATTTTATGCTTGAACAAATAGAAAACATAACATAATCTAGCCTCTAGTTCCACACTATATTCAAGCTATCTAAATACATCAAACCTGGTAGCAATCAAGGGGTAAGTCTTAGCATCAAATTAGTGGCTCCTTGGTTGACATGGCCCTAATGCAATGTGTATCCTTAAAAGGAAGAATATGCACACTAGCTAAACAATGAATAGCAAGGAGCCAATGCATGCTAGTATTACAAGTTAATGGGGAATCCAGAGAAAGGGAGTGGAATTTATTGATCCTGCATGTAGACCAGTAGGCTTTGTGATGGGGATGGGGTTCCAGATCTTCCGTCAAGTGGAGATAACTTTCATTTTGTTGGAGCACGACACACCGATTCAGATTCATATCAAAATACTTGAACCCTATAACCTTAGCACCATGACTCCTATAGTTATAAACTGTGTCACAATCTGATTGACCTCATCAAGAAGGCTAATCACTGTTTGCAAAATGAAGAACACAAGAAAGAACTTGAAAGAAGCATCTCGACTAAAATGAGAAATTGTAAATGTATTATCAAGCACTCGAAGTTAGGGCTTCAGAGCTGATGCCGGTTACCGTTAGAAAATAGATTGATATAAAGCAAAATCTAAACCCTAACATATGTGGTGATGACTCATTATATTATCTAGGGGTCATGCACATCCCTTGGAACACCTCCTAACGGGCTTTAAGATGATACATGGCTCAACAGACTAAAAGATAGTGATGCAATACCCTGGCAAATTCTAGACGCTGACTTTTTGATGATTCTTATTGACCCCAGACAAATTTTGATGTCAAATCAAAGCCATTAGTTAATTTATGAAATTATCTTTCCATGCATACATGGATCATCAAAAACAGAGTATGTATGTGTCCTGGGCATCCGCTTTAATATAGGCTAGTTCTGGAGGTCGAGGCGGACGCGAACTTGAGTTGAATCGGGCCTTCGGCTTGACTTGGACATACTTGCTGGTCTTGTATGCCTCCACACCTCTCTACAAATAGTTCATGACCCTCTCCAATGTTCCTAAGCAAGATACAATCATTAGGTAGCAATTTATTCTCAAAACTATGAAAAAGATCGCTTAAGAACAAGCTCACCTCTGGATTTAATTATCGCATTCAAGCTCAGGTCATTAGACATTACATAGTGGTTAGAGGATCAATGGGTGCATCCAAAGGAGTGATATCCTCATCATCCTCTCCCTCTTATAGTGGAGTCATCTTCAACTCAAGGTCATCTTCTTCTCCCAAGTACATGGTTGAAGTTGCGCCTGAAGTCTTGTGATTAGTACATGGTTGGAAGTAGAAACCCATGGTTGAAGTTGCGCGCGAGTGAGTAGAACAGGGAACATGATCTTGGTGCCCACTGAAGTTTACCATGAGCAATGGGTAAGTAGAACATGATCACACACGGACAACGATGGCGGAACACGAGACCACAACTTGCCGCATTGAGAGATGGTGATGGGTCACATGTCCTAAACTATTGATGGCCCTTAACTCAAATAATCCGACCATCATTTCTTGCTAAAATTGAGAATCACATGGCTTCCACCATAGCTATAGGCTTTTAATCTAATTGGTTTTCACAAGTTTTGTGTTCCTAAGTGCTTTGTTGGGAACCAAGGATCACTAAGAGATAAACTATGGCATATCTAGACAACTCCACATGATTCTAAGCAAGGAACAAAATGAGACATGTATATGGTTCAATACCTGCTCAAATCACATACTCCCTCTGTCCCAAAAAGGATGTAAATCTCGCTTTTCGAGGTAAGATTAATGTAGGTGTAAAATTACGCATTTGCCCCTTCTCTATCTTCTAGAAATGGTAGTCTTTTAGAATGTTCTTCTCATTGATGGTAGTTTTTAGTCATGTAGGGATATTTTTAATTAGTGGGTCCCATTGAAAAAGTTGACCTTAACTCTACAATTACATTCTTTATGAGGCAAGGTTTGAAATGCAGAATTACATTCTTTTTGGGATGGAGGGAGTATTTAAACCAACCACATCAAA
This sequence comes from Miscanthus floridulus, assembly GCF_019320115.1. Taxonomy (NCBI): domain Eukaryota; kingdom Viridiplantae; phylum Streptophyta; class Magnoliopsida; order Poales; family Poaceae; genus Miscanthus; species Miscanthus floridulus. Next base: position 2,106,531 of record NC_089596.1, on the reverse strand, counting down.
GAGCTTGTCAATATGAATGCAATAGACATTGGATCACCTAATTCAGAGTTCAGACACAAATGTTATGCTTCCTAGAAGATGGTGGGTTGAAATGGGGATAACTAGGGTTAGGCGACCTACCAGTAAGCTTAATGGATCTTAACTTTGGTGTCAAGCCTCCTTAGTCATCCTAGAGCACAAGGTAAGTGGACCTCAAAGCATAGGCCCTAAGGGAAGGTCAACCAACCTCCCCCTAGGTTGCCTGATCCTACAGTTGGCCTAAATCTATTGATCTTTGGAGACATGCAAGGAGGCATAAAATGGAGCAATCCTATTCGTAGTTCATCCCATTGATTGAAGGGCCCACCATCTCTACTCCCCAAAACACTTGCACATCACATTACCACACTCTCTCCCTCTTAGGAAGGCTTGCCCCTTTGGGTGGGCACTTTCCACCCAATTACAAATTTCATCCTCGATAAATGCGGGCTCTTGTATGGTAACTCTTGTTCCTATGTTTAATTAAGCATTTTAGTTATTACTTAAGTTGTTTATGGGTTCCTCGTCTGCTGCATAGTTTATACTTTGCATAGGTACCTTGCTTTTGATATCAAGTAAGGTAGTAATCAACAGTGTACACATGGTATCTAGACTTGTGGTTACCTTGGTTTGCATTTAGTTCAATGGATAGTAGTGGTAGCCGACTGGTGGTGACAGTCATGTCTGGCCTACGTATTCCACCACCTTAGTACTGTTATGTAGGACTTAGGCTAGTTGCTCCCCTTCTCATCCCTTTTTATGTTTTTGCTTGTCCTAGTGCTCTAAGTAAACAAAGTGGATAGATTAAGTGCAAGTAAGGTCAGGGAAATTTTTAGGCAGAAGTATTGAGTGCTCTTGGTGAAGGATGTATCTTAAGAGAAGGGTCGACTTGGCCCCATAGGTTAGGGCTTGAGAGGTGGTAGGTGCGCATATTATATAGGACAAGAGGGGCTTCATAGGTAAAGGGCTTGGGTATAGTTCATGCTTGTATCTAGACTTGGGTGGAGCACAGAGGCTACTAGATGGTCCGAGCATCTCTGACTTAGGAAACTATGCTTCAATTGTGACCTCACGAATGGTCCACCTAGAAGGGATGTATAGTCCACCTGAATAAGTCCAAGGGACACTTAGGCTCAATTGATGGCTTATTAGATGGATCGTAAGGTGTCGCGGATGGTCCAATAGGACAAGGTCAAGGTGGAGCGAATTAGTTATGACTTTGTGTTGACTGGACAGATGGATCATGGGTTTTTTATGGATGGTCCACCTATGTAAGGCAGAGCACTACAGAGAAGGTGTGGCTCTGGTATGCTCACTCGGATTGTCCATGGGAACAGACAGACGGTCCATCGGAGGAAGACAGTGTAGATGATATTTAGGCGCACGTTTATGGGTAGCCCATGGTGGTTTATAGACAATCTGCTAGAGTAAGACTCTAGAGGTGCTCTGTTGTGTCTCTAGTGTGTATTGTCAGGCGGTCACCAAAGCAAGGATTTGTAGGATATTATGGTGACTAGATAATCTAGGCAGCATGCTAGATGTTCTACCTAAGCACTGCAAAAATCTTGTCGAGCTTATGTTAGGATCAAGGAGGCCAACTAGAGAGCGGGGTGAATAGTCATTTATAAAACTTAAGCGTTTAGGCTAGCCGGTTGAACAACAAATTAAACTAATGGCCTATCCACGACTACACCTCTCTATTTATGTTCACAAGCACCCTACAAAAGATACTAAACAATATAACTAGGGTGTCGAGATAGCTAACCTACACAAGTCTAGTCTGCAAGGTTACACAAACCTAAGCAACTAGAATACAAGCAAACACAAGGGAGCTCCTATAGACATACTAGTTATCAAAGGTAAACAATACCTACAAGCTACACTAGTAAGCACTACACTAGCACAACCACTCGGGCTACACAAGCACAAGAGCAACAACACTAGAAAAACATAATGCAAATAAAAGCTAGTGTTAGGGAGTCGCAAACCAAAAGTGAGACAAGATGACAGGGTGATTTTTGTTTGAGGTTTCGTGGCTTTCCAACCACTTACTCCCAGTTGAGGCGAGTACAAGGATGCACTCCTTCCGCTAGACTCCAAGCCAGCAAGCTCGGATCACCTTACAAGGTAAGCTCCAACATGAGCACTAGCCTCTTGAGTTGGACAATCCACTTGACACTCTTTGCCCCTCCTTCTACTAGAGTTGCTCTTTGTGATCTCCCACAGGACAAGCACAAGAGCCCCATACAAATCATTCTCTAGAGCTATCGTGTAATCTTCCCGTGGTGCTTCAATGGAGCCACTTGTCACCAAGCCACCTAGGAGGTAGCAACCTCTAAGAGTAACAAGCCCTCAAGCTTGCTCACTAGCCCCTAGTGCCAATAGATGCTCTCTCTATTAAACAAATGCACTAGAACTTCAATCTCACTTTTGCATTTACTTGGTGAGAGTATAACATATGTGTACATCCAAATGCTATCATGCTCATCAAGCTACTAATCTTGACCCCATAATATGACAAAAGATAAAAACAAAGATCTAAACACTATGTGAAGTGCCTCTAAGCACTAAATTTGCACTTGGTCCCTCTAGCGTTCCTGATCTCCACGATTATCCTTGTGTCCATGCTTGAAATCAACTCCGAAGCCAAGATCCTCCACATGTATGCACTGTGACTAACTCAATGTGATATGATTCATGCAAAACATATGTTAGTCACAAAGCACATGCACCCATCAAACGCCAAAATCCCAAATCTAAAACTAGGGTGGGTCTAGATGTGTTCAATAGCACCCCTTTTCCCCTAGCCCATCCTCTTGTCTATGGCTTCACACACAAACCTATATTGCCTTAGACCTAGCCACTTGCTAGGGTTGGTGAGTAGCGACTCGATGGAGATAGGAGACATTAGAGAGAGAGAGAGAGGGGATGTGTGAGCCATCAGGGAACTCCACATAAAAACAACATATCAGGTTCATAAACTCAGGGTCCCTCATGGACCTGCTTCCTAGCAAAAGCTTGGCCCAACAGATGACGTTGCGAATGACGTGCAACTCCTAGGCCGGCCGAAATACCTAATGATAGGCCAGAAGGGAGATCCAATCTCCGACTGGAAGGCCTGGCCGAGGAGGAACAATGCTCACTTCCGACTCTGGCCCGCCTCTCCGACCGAAAGACCTAGCCAAGGAGGAACGTCGCTCGCTTCTGACTCCAGCCCACCTCTCCAACCAGAAGGCCTGGCCAAGGAGGAACAACGCTCACTTCCGACTCTGGCCCACCTCTCCGATCAGAAGGCCTGGCCAAGGAGGAACAACGCTCGCTTCTAACTCTGACACACATCTCCAACCAAGGATGCGCCGAACCTCTACTTATAGCTCTTCTCCGACTAGCGCAGTCAGAGCCGACTGGGACCAACCGACTGGGGACGCCCGCTCGGTGAGAACTCATGAAATGGATGGAGCAAGTAAAGCAGGACGCTCAAGTCAAAAGCAATACCAAGGACCGTACCCTGTACACCTACAGGACAGTACCCTATACACCTACAGGACAGTACCCTGTACACCTGTAGGATAGTACCAACAGGACATGTCAGAAGGATGCCCTGCAACCTTCCAGATATGTTAGAACCCAAGCAGTGTTGTGGGTGCTAATGTTTTACCCTATAGTGTTATGGGCGCCATCAATTCCCATACCAGGCAAATATGGTAAAACCCCCACATGCCTTTGGGCATCGACAGTGTTGTGGGCGCCGTCATTTGCCATACATGGTGAATGCGGTAAAACCTCCCACATGCGTCTGACACAAACAGTATTATGGGCGCCTACCATCATCTTATACCCGACTATGTGGGCAATAAGACTTAGTAGCATACGTACTCTCTCTCTCGCTTGTAAGGCTGTCCCCTTCATCTATAAAAGGGGATGCACTCTCTCACAACAAGGGGATCCATTCACGATCAATTTCACAAACACAGAGCACTCACTTGAATACTTAGTGCACGTAGGAGCTCCCATCGCTCTCGGCCCTTTAGTCCGGAGTCCAACCAGACCTCTTGCAACCCCCATCTTTTCTCCCTCTTGTTTGTAACCCCACAGCAGACTTCGAGCACCTGAGCCCAGGAATAAAGTCACCGACCGACTCAAACTAGACATAGGGCACATTGCTTGAACCAGTATAAACCCGGTGTCATTGAGTGCTAGGCCACATCCGATCACAACGTACGACAAAACTACAAATATTTATGTGTTGGTCACTTTCTACACCGATAGTTAGCGACGTCCGTGGGGAAGACGCTGTACGTTCACGCTTTTGGTCATCGGATGGCCCACCTTTCCGCCATCTTCGCCGTGGCGGGCTCAAGCGATACGACTCACTTCGGCTCGCTGGAGTTTCCCGTGCTCCCACCTGTTGGGATGTGGGTTCCTCCTGTCTTCGAGCTGTCCTAGGCCTTCCTCTTCGGAAGCGTGGATTTCATCGCCGACCGGCTCGGCGTACTACACCTCCACGAGGAGGCACTTGTTCTAGTGCTCATCGGAGGAGGCGCGTCCTCCGTTGGCTCTGGGACTCCCGGCAACTTCTATGACGAGGCGCCTACGCTTCGCTCCGAGCCCACGCAGGGCTCAACCCAACTATGAGTAACGTACGCTTTGTTATTTACTCGCTCTTTACTGTCTTTCGCCGATTCTCCGGAGGGACCCCATTGTCTCTGCCGCGACCGCCATGCGACCGGTTCCCCTACGGCTAGAGCAGGCAAACCTATAAATATTTACGTGTTGGTCACTTTCTGCACCGACGCAACGGTTTCACTTAGCCAACAGAATGCCGATGTTTTTTATCTTCCTTGTTTAATAATAATTTAGCTATCTTTTCTTGCTTGCCGCTTGCATGTTCACCGCTTATGTGAGAAACTCTACACTTTTGTATTGAAAAGATGAATTTTGCGAGGTTTGCTAAATGCACAAGAAAAACACCTGTCTTGCCTCTAGAGAGTTGGTGGAGATAGAAGACATGAGAGAGAGAGAGAGGGGATGTGTGAGCCATTTGGGGACTCCACGTAAAGTAGCGATTTCACTTAGCCAACCATTTACCGATGTTTTTAGTTTCCTTGTTTAATTTAATATAATTTATCTTGCTTGTCACTTTCACGTTCACCGCTTATGTAAGAAACTTTGTATTTCTATTAAAAAAGAATTTTGTGTGCTTTGCTAAATGCACAAGAACACATGTCTTGCCTCTAGCGAGTCGGTGGAGATAGGACACATCAGAGAGAGGGGATGCGCGAGCCATCGGGGGACTCTCCATATAAAGTAGTGGTTTTCACGTAGCCAACTGTTTGCCAATGCTTCCGGCGTCCTTGTTTAATAATAATTTGGCTAGCTTTCTTTGCTTGCCGCTTGCACGTCCATCCCTTATGTGAGAAACTTTGCATTCTTTTTGTTGACAAATGAATTATCTGCTTTGCTAAATGGACAAAAAAAACAACCGTCTTGCCTCTAGCATGTCGGTGAAGATAGGAGACACATTTTTTGTGTTGACAAATGATTTTTGCATGCTTTGCTAAATGCACAAAGAAAACACCTGTCTCGCCTCTTGCTAGTAGCGAGTCGGTGGAGATGGGAGACATCTGAGAGAGGAGATGTGTGAGCCATCAGGGGACTCCACATAAAGTAGCGGTCTCTTGGTAGTAGCGAGTCGGTGGAGATAGAGAAGTGATGCGTGAACCATCCGGGGACTCCACGTAAAGTAGCGGCCTCTTGGTTGTAGCGAGAGTCGGTGGTGATAGAGAAGAGACGTGTGAGCCATCACCCATCGGGAGACTCCACATAAAGTAGCGGCGGCCTCTTGGTAGTAGTGAGTCGGTGGAGATAGAGAAGAGATGCGTGAGCCATCGGAGGACTCCACGTAAAGTAGCGGTTTCACACAGCCAATCGTTTGCCGTGTTTTTAGTTTTCTTGTTTAATAATAAATACCTAACTTTCACCGCTTATGTGAGGAACTCTGCTTTTTTGGGGGTTGAAAAATGAATTTTGCGTGCTTTGCTAAAAGAAAACACCTGTCTGTCCTCTTGGTGAGAAGTAACCTGAATATGCTGAGCCTGTGCATATTGCAGCAAGCAGAGTGAAGGCGTAGAAGATCCCGCGGGTGAGGAGGACTCGTTTTCAACCCTTGGAAGGGGAGGGAGCCGGGCCGAGAGACGGGAACGAGACGGACGGGGGCCGGCCCCTTTCCTTCTCTTGCCTGCCAGCCTTCTTCCCTGCCCTTGCCTTGCCCCCATCTCCTTTCCTCTCCTCCGTCTCGGCGTCTCCGTCTCCGTCTCCATCTCCATCTCCGCCTTCCCTCCTCGCCTAAGCCTAGCCCCCCCGCACGCCACGCCGCATTCGCATCTCCGGATCCCCATTCCCCGCCGCCGCCGCCGCCACCCACCCAGCCTCCCGCTTCGATCTCGCCCCGATTCCCCGCGCCCGCCCCCGCACCCGATTCGTCCCTGTCACGCGCGCGCGGGTGGGAAGACAGCGATGGCTCGTGGCGGGGGCCTCTCGCCCCGCCGCGGGTGACCTCTCCTCGCGCGGGGAGCCCTCCCGCGTGCCCACGCGGAGGATCCCGTCGCGGCTGGTGCCCCACCTCCTCCTCTCCTTCGCCTCTTCCCGTGCGCGCGCCCTCACTCCCTCGACTCTAGGGTTTGCTCCCTTCCTCACCACCCGATTTGATTTCGTCCCTTCCGGCTAGGCTGCTCCGTTTCTCTCCTCCTCCGCCATGTTCTCGCACGGCGCTGATTCCGCCCACGACGCCGGGGCCGTCGGCGTCAGCAGCGGCGGGGCCACCGTCCCCACCCGCTTCGTTTGGCCCTACGGTGGAAAGAGGGTCTTCGTCTCAGGCTCCTTTACCAGGTTGAGTTGAGTTGTTGCTTATTTATGTTTCAAATTCCCCACCGATTATCGTTGCCTGCTCTAGCAGTATGCCTGCATGCACTTATCTACTCGCGATTCCACCTGCTTACTAGTGTTACGTTAGTGGAGTAGTGTTATGTTAGTAGAGTAGATGCTCTTGCTTGTGCACAACTAGTTTGATGGCTGCCCCATCCATTGCCTCAAGTGTTGTTTGCTTCCCAATCGAATGAATCTGACCATATGTTGGCATTCCTCACTCTGTATAGCTGTATTCTTGGTGTCATCCTAAGATTTCTTCCTAGCTTTCCTGCAATTCATTGATGCATAGATTTATCCCTTTGCTCCCTTACTGGGTGCAGTGTATCCAGGGGCGGATCCAGGATAAGCTCCTCGGGGGGGCTAAATAATGAAGATTAGGGCTAGAGTTAAGAAAATAATGGTGATTTAGAGGCTAATGAACAGTATTTTGCATGTGATTTAAGGTTCCCGAGGGGGGCTGCAGCACGGGCAGCCCCCCCTGGATCCGCCACTGAGTGTATCTGTGATCTATCTGATGTCATGAATGATAGGGAACTATATAGCTTACTCAATCAATGCAGCTTCCCTTAAACAGGGGGCCATATCAGTTATTTATCCTTACGTGGTGAAGGCGGAATTGTTTGACTCTACTTCTCTCTGCCATTTGCTAACTCACAACGCCCTCTGAATTGTCGCTATGCTGCTGCACCTAACAGCTATAGCTTTTGTCGTAGGTGGTCGGAACATTTACCGATGTCTCCTGTCGAAGGATGCCCCACTGTATTTCAGGCTATTTGCAGCCTGTCTCCAGGGATTCACGAGGTTCCCCTTCTTTACCTCTGGCCACTTAACTGTTGTCGTGTTCCTGCTGTGATATTTACTGTTTGGATTATTATGACTTCATTCATGTTCTGGACTCCTCTGACCCCATCTATGTTTGTAACTTGCTTGTTGTAGTATTTTTTCTTAATTAATACACTGCGATTATTGTGCTCTTCCTTTTCATGGATTTCTCGTCTTTTTTTCTGATACATTAACATTACCAAATTCGGATGCAGTTTAAAGCTTTTCCATGTGTTCTCATGTAAAATTCTGTTTTTTATTAATAAATTGTGCATGCCATGCATGTGACATTGCACCTTTTTAGATAAGTCTTTGTAACTGCATTTGATTACCAATGCAAACTTATCTTTCTGCTCTCTATTTTTTATTAAAAAAAATAAAGTGTGCATGGCACCCTTGTGACCAGTGTGTAAAAGCTTCCTGATTTGTTATTGCAGTACAAGTTCTTTGTGGATGGGGAGTGGCGGCATGATGAGCGCCAACCTACTATATCTGGGGAGTTTGGTATAGTTAACACATTGTGCTTGACAAGGGAATTTAACCAAATAAATGCCTTATTGAGTCCAAGCACACCTGGAAGCAGGATGAACATGGATGTGGATAATGAAAATTTTCAACGTACGGTAAGGAAGTTCCATAATACTTGATCTATTAGTTCTGTTTGTTTGGTTTATATTTTTCTAAAGCATTTTATGCTGGACATACATAGCCTTCTTAGTGTTGTGATTTATATTTCTGTGGGTATAAACAATATTTTGGTTTTGTCTGAGAATCATAGGATAGCTTGACAATGATATCTTTTTCTTTATAATCAGGTTACGTTGTCGGATGGTACCGTTTCGGAAGGTACTCCGAGAGTTTCAGAGGCTGCAATACAAATCTCTAGGTGCCGTGTTTCTGAATATCTGAATTTGCATACATGCTATGATTTACTCCCGGATTCGGGCAAGGTATGTAAGCCGTGCATTCCATGGTTTTATTTTCAGTTTTAAGTTTTCTAATAAAATGATTAATATATTTTGAATTTCAGGTTATTGCTCTAGACATTAATTTACCTGTGAAGCAATCTTTTCATATTCTACATGAACAGGTATTGAGTCTTACCTGATCTGTCACTTCCATTATATCTTCTATTGACATTCATAAACTTGTGGGCAACCCCTGCTCCATACATGCATCTCAGCCCCAGGCAGGTTTGTCTGAAGGCAAACCAAACAGGCTCACAATGCTTAAGCTGCATGTTAGACTTCTTACTTCATATATTGCACATAGAGGTGCAGTATATTTAGCAATTTGTGATATATAGATGTATTATTTGGTTCCACAGAATTGAATGAAAATTCAAAATTACACTCGTAAAGTGCATATAGACGTACAATAATCTATGCAATAGTATGTACAAGTCAATACCATGAACATGTTGCAAAGCTAAGTGATTTCAATTATTGGTCTCTTTACTGCATTCTGTTTTCCTAGGTGAAAATTGTCCCAATGGTAGGGCATACATACAGGACACCTGCCATTTCTTGTTATGCATTCCAGCATTCTTATTATGGTTTATTCTTATCAAACTTGCAATGCTTTTTAGCTGTCACCATTTACCATTTTATGGCTTCCTTCATCAATATTTGCGTAATTTTGAATATGTTCATTTCATGGTTAAAATTGCAGGGGATTCCTGTAGCTCCTCTCTGGGACTCATTCAGAGGTCAATTTGTTGGTCTTCTGAGCCCATTGGATTTCATACTTATATTGCGGGAGGCAAGTTTTTTTTGCTCTGCTCTTTGCTATTAGTTTTCTTTAATTTCTTGTTACGTTGGTTTTCTTCTGTCATCCCTTCCCTCAACTAGATGTGGAATTGGGGAATTGCATAGCACTTCTCTCAGAGGATTTTGGTAGTAGTCTCAGTTAAACATTGGTTGGACAATGAAAACAAGTGATTTTGGCAACTTGAGTATGTGTTTCTCATTTTACGAGATGCTGGAATACTCAATTTCTGTGCTGTGTCAACTGGTTGTCATCATACTGATGCTAGTTGAATTTTTCTATATCTAAAATGGTCAGTACTAGTTCTAAAATATGAAACTAATATAGTGAAAATTGTGGAATCATTGTTAGGAGGATTTTGGAGAACAAAATTCAATGTACTCCTAGAACGGAGATATAAATGACTAGCGTATTAATCAGTGTCACTATTTCGTTGTGTGTTGTAAACCGAAAGTACGATAGTATGTGATGGATATGGTGTATCTGTAAAGAAATATATATGGTTGAGCTTTATGTGGGCTTATCTTTGGATGTTATTTTGGTTGAATTGTTTTATAAAATTATCATGCTTCTGCTGCAGCTAGAAACTCATGGCTCGAACTTGACAGAAGAGCAGCTTGAAACACATACTATATCTGCATGGAAAGAGGCTAAGCGGCAAACTTATGGAAGAAATGATGGTCAGTGGCGATCACATCAGCATCTAGTGCATGTAAGTGGTGCCTTGTTTATGTTTGGAAAGTGAATATGAATCTCATACTGTTTGAATATAGTGTTTTTATGTTGAATTGATATTTATCATAAAATTGATGATCGAACCTTCGTACTATATCAGGATGAAACTATGGTACTTGATTCTGAATTGTTGGAAGGTCACATTTGTTTTAGTGGCTGAGAGTACAGTTTGGCCTAGCTACTTGGTTTCTGTGCTGGAGAATGGGTGCTGTGGCTCATTCATTTCAGGTGGAGGGTGGTGGTACCGATGTTGGCTAATAGCTAGATTGGCCCCTGTTGTTAAATCTAGCAGTAGGTTTGCTGGAAGCACCCGCTGCAGTTTGAGTGTAGAGCAGCTGGTGGTGAGTAGGCATTAGTGGGTGTGAAAGGAGCAGCAGTGCAGGAGATCAGGAGTAGATGGTGCAGGAAGGGTCCATTGATCAGGTAGGGTAATATAGGACAGCAAAGGATGTGGGGTGTTGCTTCGGGTTGAGTGTTAAGGGGAGCAGTGGGCTGTGTAGGGCCAGAGTTCTTCCTTTTCTGAATTCCATAGTTTATGCTTGCTCATATCGATGAGAATTACAGGGCTCTTTAACATAATATGTGTTTCCATGGTTGTGAAATATGAGGATGTGAATTGCCTTCAAACTTTTAGTGTTTTTTCTTTTCTTTTCCTTGCATTTGAAGCTCAGTTTTATTTTTATTTTTTTATTTGCCAATTCTCTAATACTCTTTCGTCTCTTGTGTAGGCCACCCCTTATGAATCCTTGAGGGACATTGCAGTAAAGCTTTTGCAAAATGGCATTTCTACAGTGCCAGTTATTTATTCATCATCGGATGGATCATTCCCGCAGTTGTTGCATCTTGCATCCCTTTCTGGAATTTTGACATGTAAGTTCTCCCCATGCGAAAAATGAAGCATTTTATGCAATGATGAGTAACTTGTTACAAGATATCTTAAGACAGTTTACCTGTATACTTTTCAGGTATTTGTAGATATTTCAAAAACTCGACTGGTAATTTGCCTATTCTGAACCAACCAGTGTGCTCCATTCCGCTGGGTTCCTGGGTTCCGAAAATTGGTGATCCTAACAGTCGTCCATTGGCTATGTTGCGACCTAATGCATCACTTAGCTCTGCCCTTAACATGTTGGTTCAAGGTATGTTCTTTGCTCGTTTTCCTGGAACTGAAAACTACAATTTGGAAATGCACAAGTCATTAGTGCTCCTGCTTGCATTTCCCATGGCAGCTCTTGTTTATCAACTGAAGTTCAACACCATTTCCACTAGAAACTATTGGCTCTATTATGTAACTAATTTCTTAAGCTTGTACTCACTGTTGTATGTAGCTGGAGTAAGCTCAATACCAATCGTGGATGAAAATGACGCCCTGCTTGACACTTACTCTAGAAGGTACACCATTCTGACCTGCAGATGCCTGCTGTATTTGGCTGTGTTTCTTATATTTTTCCCATGTATTTATCTATGCATTTCACGTTGCAGTGACATCACAGCCCTAGCAAAAGACAAGGTCTACACACATGTTCGGCTGGATGAGATGACCATTCATCAGGTATGCTAATAAATGCCACACACATCTCGATTAAATCTTTTGGTTGAAAGCCTGAAACAACTCGTTTGGGCTAGCTGACCTTGTTTAACTTAACTATATATGGTGATTTGGTTAGAGGAACTGTTACGGGAAGAGTTGGGAATTTGGAAATCGGAAATTAATGCATTATCTCGCTGCTATTTATTTCTGAATAAGTGCACATTCTCTGTAAGCAGTTTGGAAAATAGCTTGGGGGTGTTTAACTTTGTTTTTTCGGTAATAAGAGCCAATGCTGATAAGATTTAAGCAGGGTGGAAGTTCTATCCTACAGAATAGGGAAAGGAAGATCAAGGACTAGAAGTGGCTGTGCTGTGTAATTTCAAAACGGGGCTGTCCCATGAATTATGTATATGTTTTGGTTTTGGGCTTGAAACTGTTGTGTTGTGATTTTCAGGCTTTGCAGCTTGGACAAGATGCCAATACACCTTTTGGATTTTTTAACGGTCAGAGATGCCAGATGTGCCTCCGATCTGATCCTTTGCTGAAGGTGATGGAGCGACTGGCTAATCCTGGTGAGTCCGCTGGAACCTGGAGGCTGCTGGTGTTGCTGCCCTCTGAACCTGAACCTGAACCAGAAGGAAAATGTCTTACGTTTTTGGTATTTTGTTGCTAGGGGTGCGGCGGGTGTTCATTGTGGAAGCTGGGAGCAAACGTGTGGAGGGCATTATATCACTGAGTGATATTTTCAAGTTCTTGCTGAGCTTGTGAGAAGAGAGAAGAGGAGCATGGACATTTGTTTGTGACAAGTGACTGGAGTTTTAACAGTAGCAAACAGCAGGGTATGTGAAGCAAGCCGCCATGGATCTCTAACTCTGGCACTCTCCCTCTCTCTGGCCTTTGGGCAAGTAAGGCAGGATTGAAGGTGGCGGGCTTGTCTTTGCGGATAATGGCTGTCCGGGTTCATGGTCTGTAAAGTTCCTTTTTTTTTGTTTTTCGTTTTAACCATTTTGTGCCTCCCGTTGTGTTACCAAAGTATCTGGTGATTTTTATTTATTGGATTGTTTCCTTGCGTGGCTTTGTCGCTGAGAGGACCGACCGCCGGAGCTCCCAAGGAGACAAACTCTTACATACACTAGATGTTGCATTCTAGTTTTAGGGAGGGGACATGGTATTGCTTTCGCGGGGGCATTTTTCATGTAGTGTATCTATTAAGATAGACCGTGTGTGTTGGTTTTGCTGGGCAAGCGTTACCATCAGAGCGATCAATCCTGATGCCTGGGTGGATGTTTTGTATTTAATTGATTACTAATAAATAGGTTGGGGCGTATCTTTTTCATCGCTGGTACGGTTGCATTCTGGTGAGAATGTGGATCGGGCGACGGGCACGGAGGGATATGCATCCGTTCCCACTTCCCACTTTACATTACGCGGCGGGCGGGCTGGCCAGTTGGCCGTCGTGTTCGTCCGGTAGTAAGAAAAATCTAGAGGGTGAAGTGGATAGGATAGGGCCAATCCACATCTCAGTCCTCCTTCCTTTGCCTTCCCTTCCCCAAATCCCCCCTTGTGTAGAAGATTCAGTGCACTCGCTAGGAATCCTCATCCTCCTTCCGTCCGTCCGTTCAAGAAAGAGAAGAGAGCAACCATGGCGGCCGCCGTGGCAACCGCAATGTCCCCCTCCCCCTCGGCCGCAATCGCTCGCCACAGCCATCCTCGCTGCTGTGCTGCTGCTTCGGTGGCCCTCCGCTCGGGCTTCCTGGGCCGCGGGCTGGCCGCGGTGCCGGTGGCCGTGGACGACCCCCGCTGCCGCCGCCGTGGACTGCCCGTGTCGGTGCGGATGGCCTGGGACGGGCCCCTCTCGTCGGTGCGCCTCATCATGCAGGGCAGGAACGTGAAGCTGAGCGACAAGCTCAAGGAGCACATCGAGGAGAAGGTGGGTCGGGCGGTGTCCAAGCACTGCCACCTGGTCCGGGAGGTGGACGTGCGCCTGTCCGCGCGCGGCGGCGAGCTCGGGCGGGGCCCCAAGACGTCGCGCTGCGAGATCACGCTCTTCAGCAAGCGCCACGGCGTCCTGCGCGCCGAGGAGGACGCCGAGTCCACCTACGCCAGCATCGACCTCGCCGCCGCCATCATCAAGCGCAAGCTCCGCAAGATCAAGGAGAAGGAGACGGAGGTGCGGCGCGACGGTGACGGCGACGGCTGGGACGAGGTCCCGCTCCCGCCGGCCGACCTGCTGCTCGTGACCGACGCCGCCGCCGCCGACGCCGATCTTGCGGCGGCCGTGGGCGCGGAGGACGAGCAGACGGTGGTCGCCAAGGTGGTGCGCACCAAGGTGTTCGAGATGCCGCCGCTGACGGTGGAGGAGGCGCTGGAGCAGCTGGAGAACGTGGGCCACAACTTCTACTGCTTCAGGGACGAGGCAACGGGCGAGGTCAACATCGTCTACCGCAGGAAAGAAGGCGGCTACGGCCTCATCATCCCCAAGGAGGACGGCAACGTCGACAAGAAGGACACTGTTGGCGTTGCGCCGCCACCAGCCGCCGCTGCTCCGGAGCCGTCCTACGCCGTGCACACCGCCGCCGACAACAATTGAACTGATCCATCCAACAACTAGCCAAGGGGAAAAAAGAGAGCATCTTTTGCTTGCTTGGTACTGTATGTAAAACAAACTCCACCTAGAACTCGTCGACATCTCCTCTCCATCAGTTTCAGTTTGATGCATTGGCATATGGCTGTCTGTATCCGTGTGTCTGTGTTTGTGTCACACACACACTACTCGCACACGGCTCAAGTTAACTCTCCTTCATTCATTTCATACTCTGTTGTACTCATGCTATGTCTCCAACAAAGGAGACCTAAATACGATACCCATTCACGATTTTGGGTTATACACAGTAAAAGGTCACGCATCTGTAACTTAGCTCTCTCCAATAGCGACGCAAAAGGCAGAGCCCATCCGAAGCGGAGGATGACCGCACGGTCGAGGACGCCGACGAGCTGACTGCCTCGCCCGCCGTGGCCTCGACGTTCATCCGCGCCACGGCCTCCCACACGGGCGCCTCCACCTCGTGGAAGTAGGCGGTGCACGGGTACGTCACGCCGGCGTTGTTGACGAGGACGCCCACATCACGGCCCTCCACGGCGGCCGCCACCCTCGCCACCCCGCGCCGCGCGTCGTCCCCGGTGACGACGAGGTCGGACGCCACGCTCTACACCTTGCACGACAGCGACGGCGCGGCGGCCAGGACCTCCTTGGGTAATGATGTGAAGTAGAGGAGGAGGGCAGAAGGGAAGATGCAGACCGGAGGGGAAGGGATGGAGCAGGGCAGAGCACGGCGACGGCGGCAGCCTCGACGCTCGGCTCCGGTGGTGCTTCAACGCGGCGGCTTCGGGTGGAGCCGGCCTGGCAGTGGCGGGTGACGGGCCGGCTGCGGTTTCGTCTCTAGCAGGCCAAGACGGAGCTCCGGTGCGGGCGCCTGTGGCTGAAGCAGTGCATCTCCGAGCAGAGCATGACGGCGTCGGCGGCGCTCAGCCCGGTTCGGCAAGTACGCGCGCGAGCTTGAGCTCGAGTTCCCCAATGGCGGCAGCGGCCCAAGGCTACGCGGGCTCAGCTTGTGCTGCACAGCGAGCAGCGGACCGAGGTGGTGCTCCCAGGCGTCGGCCGTGTGTGCCGAGAGGGAAGGAAAGCTCGGCCATTCCTTGCTTCCGCGGGCGAGCTCCACCGTCGAAGATTTGCGTAGCGAGGAGAGATGCGACGTTATTTTTTGCGTTTCCTTCGGCCTGGTACCCAGAATGCGTCTTGTGGTTGGGTCAACTGTTGAAGCCGATATCTGATAGGCAAATCCACTGTGAGCGACTTATTTTTTTGGTTTGGATAGCCCTGTCGGAGTCGGTCTCAGTAGCAATTGACGAACTGCCTTTTATATATATATATATATATATATATATATATATATATATATATATATATATATATATATATATATATATATATTAATCTGTACCTGCCGTGAGCTTGGTGCCAATGCCAACACAGCCATTACGGATGCATCGACTAGTACCGATGAGGCGATGATGAGACGTGGAGTTTCGTAGCATTAGTTGACCAGTATTTTTCTTTTTATCTCTACCACTAAAATATTCCTAAGAGAATCGTTGACAGGCGTGCGAAAAATCGCTCGCGTCTGCGCTTGCCCGGCGCGCCTTCGCTAGCTCGCATGGGCGGCGGGTGCCACCCGAGGTGATCCCCGTCGCCACCGCGCCTGCTCGCTCCTCGCGCGGTGGATTTGGTCTTCCTCCGACGTCGCCCTCGCCCTCGCCCGCCCGCCTCGATCGCCGTCGCGAGCCGCGGCCACACTCGCCCACCGCACGTGTGATCCAGGTGAGTCTTGCGGCTGTCTGCTGACCCCTCTCCCTGTATCTCCTTCTCGGATTCCACCTACGCTGGCTCTGCTGCCGCTGCTCTACCAGGATGCACGAACTCCAAATCTTCTCCCCGCTGCCCCTCTCGCCGGCGACGGCCGAGCCCTTTTGGGGATTCAGCATTCGACTTGATCCCACTGGTGCCCCCGCCGCCTCCCACGGGGCGGGCCGCGCCGCGGCGCGCGTGCAGGCCAAGATGCGGAAGAGGACGGAGAGTGTCGTCGTCTCCTACTTCGGTACTTCCTCACGCGTGAGCACGCCTCCTCTCTGCTTCCTTATCTCATTTGCGACCGAATTGTTTTTATCCCCGCAATACAAAGATCGGTTCGGTAGCGTTTACCTTGCCGTTTCGTGTTTATCTGTGGAACACAGCATAGGTGTGGGAGACTTTGGGTAACTGCTGCTATAATGCTGGGATTGCGATGTGATTTGATGGCTCATGCGTCACGAACTTGAGACCTTTGTTACCAGGGCAGCTTGAGGTTGTAGTCACACCATCTTATAGCTCCTGAATCTATCCAGTAGTGACCTGTAATGCCTGTTACGTTGCATTTTTTTTTTTGGCTGTTAGCTACTGCTTTACTGCCTGCATTCTATTTAGTAATAGTACTACTACTATTAGGTTACAGTTACTAAGAAAGCCTGCTGGATTTGCTTGAAATGCTGAAAAAAATCCAAATTTTGGGATCCTTAATTTTATTTTAGGAACTTTTGCGTGCATTATTTATGAAACTGCTGGAGATAGGAAGTGTAAGCTAGGGCTTCCTGAGATTATCTTTGTGAGAATTTCATTGTGGTGGATGGTCTGATGCAAAAGATAGATATTTTAGCAATTAAAATGTTCTGTATGTAGCAGAGGTTTTGGCATTAACTCATGGATAAGCTTGAAAAGAGAGAGTGATGTTCATTTTGCTCTGAGGCGAGGTACAGTTTGAGTGAAAATTTTCAAACCATAATCACTCAGGTGTCAAATTTTGAAATTTTCCTGTACACTGAGGTTGAAGATGTGTTTTTGTGTTACACATTTCTATACTATTTACCTGTAGTGTGACGTCTAGGGAACTGCTCTTGCAGCATCAACCTTGACGGCGGTACTGCGCTGCACATTGCTGCCTGTGAGGGCCACCGCGACAGTGTCAGAGTGGCTGCTCAACTGGAAGACCAACATTGCCGTGCACGACCGCTGGGGAAGCACGGTGAGCCCCCATCCGACTTTCCTTCCTATGAATTTTGCGTTGTCAAATCATGATCTCATTCGCTTCTCCGATCATAGGGGGTAGCTGATGCCGATTTTTAAGGCCACTCGAAGATCTATGATGTATGATCTCTTTAAAATTCATGGTGCAAGGATATATTGCAGATGCAGTTCTAGCATATATAAAATTAGAAAACTAATGAAGACATTCAAAAGTTTGGTAGTGTTATAGCACTGGGCCAGCTCATCCACCTGGTGCTTAATAGAAAGGTGTCTCTTACGGTTTTCTTGTTCAGTTGCATTTATTTAGCACTCTCCCTTTGTCACTGAATGCCAGAGCTCCTGCTTTCCATTTTAACCTTCTTCCATGTGGTACAGAGTCTTGCCGCTATGTTCACAATTCAACCCTTGCTGTTGGGCTGAAATTACGTGCAATGTCGATATGACATTTCAGTTTACAATGGTTGTTGTTGGGCTGAAGGCGAGGATCCTATAACTCTAGAAAAGAAGGTTAGTGGTCTACATATGCTGATATGCATCTGCATTACCAAAGGAAAAGAGCTCTTGAGTACGTTTAGCTCACAGGTGTATGGGGGGAAGGTGGGGATGAAACCTTAATCTCGCTAGTCTTTGATTGTACATAAACTTTCTTTCCCTATCTTAATTGAAAGGCAGAGCTCCTGCCATTACGTTCAAAAAAAAAAAAAAATGCATCTGCATTATTCAGTATCAGCATTATTGGGTTCACTAGATCTTGGTAGATTTGTTAGCGTAGCTCTTTGTTTGCTGGTTCCCAATATTTATAGCCGGTGAAATTTGTGCCTGCTAAAAGGGAAAGGTTTCGATTCATCAACTGCCAACTGTGCCTCTTTCAATACTATCATGTAACTTTAGTGGAGAAGCAATAAAATAGAGTAAAAGGTACCAGACAAATATGATTTTGTCAGGTAACCTCCAATTTGTGCATATTAAGCAAGTGAGATCAACATCAACTATTCATTTTTCTGGAAAATAGTGCCTTCAAAACCATACTGAATTTTCTGGAAAATAGTGCCTTCAAATTGTATATATGATCATTCTTCAAAACCCCATTGATTCTTTTGGCTGGCTTCACCCCCGAGAAAGGGTGTATGCTTCTAACCTACACGACTCATCAAATTCTGTCAAAATATTTGCATAACTCTAAACTGTTTATTTGATTTCTAGGTGATTTTGGTTGTTGGTGATGACACCCATCATATCTCTAGAGGGATCTTGTTTGACAAAGCAATACAAAGAATTGGGCAGCGATTGCAGGATCAAGGTCGAAGTTCATAGACGGCTTTTGGTTGCTTCTTCCCTTCTCCTATGCCGGCAGCGACGCTTCTATTTCTTTCCAGTCCAATGCAATCCAATCCAATCTACAAGCCCGTGGGCCATGCCACTTCATCCATGGCCGGCTGCGCACTTTGGTTCATTCGGTAACGGCCCGACTCTAGACATGCAGTTGGATCAGACCGGACTAGGCTGGGCCGGGCTGGTTTATACCCAACAACCCTAGCTAGGTGGGAATTTTCTTTTTAACCTTTCTTTTTAATAATAAATATAAATATTTTAATATTAGCTTGATCTAACCAGTATTCTTGCTGGCTGCCGACGGCCAGGCCACCGGACCTGCTGCGCCTAGCTAGAGCGATAAGGACTAGTACACAGGTCGCGCCAGACCTCCTGGATCTCTCTTCCCTTCCTTTTAATTTGCTTTCAAATTTGTATGGCTACCCACCAGGCTCTTGACCGTACCATAGGTAGCTTTCACGGCAAACATATGATGATGATGCAGGCAAAAGAAGAAAGTAGAGTAGTGAAGATCGAGAACGTACGTGTTCGAAGTAACGCACAACCGGCGTCTTCATTCTTGTTGGGAGACGGCGTTTATGGCCCCATTCGCTTTGCTGAAAAAACATTGTTCCGGTTGATTTGTTGTAAGAGAAAAACACTGTTCTGGCTGAAAAAAAATAAGCTGAAAAATACAGATTATAAGACAAACGAACATGACCTCGCTCGCCGTATCTCTGCAGGTTGCGCTGCAGCCCACAGAAGACTACTATACATCATCGTCGTCGTGCCTGTGTTTTCCATGCATCCCTGTTCAACATAAGGGCAGGAAAGTAGCTAGTTCTTGCTGTCTTCGTCAGGCCGGGGCTCCGGGAGGCGGGAATATTCCACAAGGCGCAGTCGGGAATTCCACACCTCTCCCTGAACCAAAGAGTGCAATTCTCGTTTTTTTTTTCTTCGAGAAGTCAAGTATTTTCAACTTTGACTGAATCTATTCAAAAAAAAATACTAACATTTTTTTAATACAAAATAAGTACCGTTAGATTAATTATAGAATATATTTTTATAACAAATTTACTTGGTGACATAAATGTTAACAGTATTTACTATAAACTTGAGCGGTACGGATTTGATTTGTTGGGAGTGTCGTTACGTTGGTGAGGCTATATACTAGCAAAGATGCATGGAGTCTAGTGTAGTGGCGATGGATGGATGGGATGGGGAGGGGTGCATGCAAATGCCGTGTCGTGATGCGCGAGCGGTCGCCGACAATTTCATGCATGCATGCTGACGATAATGCCACTTGTTTTTGGCTCCTATAGCTTGCTTTGTCTGTTTCTTTCCAGAGCAAAGCGGTTCCATGCATGCTGCAACGACACATAAGCTAGCTAAGCTAGCTCTGCTCTCCCTGGAGGAAGCTGATCAGTGAGTGTGAGTGGCCGGCCTGGGGAGAGACATATCACTGACGCATGCACGCATTGTCGTTGGCCATCTATCCGACAACCACCACCACCCCGGCCGGCCTCTCTCCGATACGATCCATCCGCCGTGCGGTGCGGCACGGCACTGTGCATATGCATGCATCATCAACTTTG
This sequence comes from Miscanthus floridulus, assembly GCF_019320115.1. Lineage (NCBI taxonomy): Eukaryota > Viridiplantae > Streptophyta > Magnoliopsida > Poales > Poaceae > Miscanthus > Miscanthus floridulus. Next base: position 2,086,208 of record NC_089596.1, on the reverse strand, counting down.
CCGGCCGGCCGGCGGCTTTATTTTGCCCCCGGTGCATCGATCCGTCCGTCCGTCCGCACTATAACTGATCGAGGTGACACCGTGCGATCCGTCGATGCATGCATATATGTCATCAGTAGCTGATGCTTAGCACGGTATAATATACGTGTGCATCTGCATACCTGTGTATATATGGAGACAGACACATACCAGCAAACATGTTATTATAGTGTAATAACAAGACATGCATATAATTTATTGCACGGTTGGTTCGACGTGTCATTAATAACGGGCTACCTATTTTTTGAATTTAACTAGGCTTACTCCAATCTTAATTATATATATGAAATAAATTCTAAAGCCCATAATTATCATAAAGTATAATACAGAAAATTATACTCAACTTAAATAGGTGGCTGTTTGTGTGCACCTATATTTCTAGTTAAACAAAGGTGAAAGACGAGCCGCGCGCGTGGACAGTGATGCGAATTTGGCTCGGACAGCCAGGCCATGACGTACATGAGTCATGAGTGGTACGGTGCTAACCAAGATTTTATAACTCCAAATTCAAACCGAGAAAAGTGAGAGTAAGGGAAAATTAATGGATGTGGACAGTAAAAAAAAAGAAGAAGAAATGTACCAATCCTGATATTAGATATACATAGATATAAAATATTTTCGGTTGGGCTTAAAGCAGCTTTGGTTTCAACTGCACTATTCATGGCACTGTTTATATGAGCTCTTTTTCACTTTCCACCTCAGATGAACTAGAAACTGGTGAAACTAACTAGTTTCTTTTTCATCCGCTATCTAATTCGGTTTCTCGTGACAACGCAGCAATAAGCTAAAATAGTTTTGAAACTATACCAAAAAGAGGACCCAATAAGCTAAGCTACTTTGTGGTGCTAGGACATCGAGATGCTTCTTGCTCGATCCTCTTCAGTTGGTTGATTAATCTTCACAAAGGCAGTGAGCTTTATATATGCCTTTTATCAGTACCTAGTACTATAGTATCTAGATTATTGGTAGTACGTGCATCAGATCAGGGCATATGGAACCTCATCAGTTGGCGATAATAAGCCGGCCTATATATATGAGGACGACGTGCTGGTACCATAGATAAATAGAGATGAGATTTCACTTCACGTGGCAAGATTCCTTCTCTGGCGCGTCTCTGGATCTCGTTACCCTTTTGGGGAATATATATGGGAATTAGGCCGGAGTCGCCCGGCCGAGTTGGTTTTGGGTTCGATGCTAAAGTTGTTGCATTGGTTACCATCTCGTTAAATGGTACTAAGAGCTAAGTATAATATGGCGAGTATATGAACTATATATGCACCACATTTATATGTTTAGATCGAGGAGAAAGAAGATAAACGGCCTACAAGTTTACAACCGGATGAGACACGAAAAACTAAAAGTGTAGTATATATGTACCGATAGAGATTTGACTATCATGTAAGTAGAATGCTAGATTAATTGTAGGCATGACACTAGAACGGAGTGAGTATATATATAACTAGTAACCAGCTAATTATTAGCCATATATGCTCTAATGATGCCCATACCATCGATCAAGTACCTATTGCATGCAAATATGCGATAATGCAAGAGGGCAAACAAAGTAGTAGCTAATCCCATCCATTCCGTCTATCAAAAAGATGCCTGGTGTCTAGGCTGTTACAAACACCTGAGGGCGTTAATGGCGCTGCTTTGATCAGCGGTGTGGTGCACCTGTCTTCCCTTTGTTGCAAAATCGATAGCATGTAATCACAACCACGTGCGAGTTTAGTGGTTTGGACTTCGGTAACCTTGGATTACCGTAGTTCATCTAGGTCTAACAAAACTCATTTCTACTTAATGAAAAACGTGCTATGCACAATCGCCAAAAAAAAAAGACAGACCGCTTTAATTTGTGTGATCGTGCTTCTGATTTAAGGACAAAAAAACAAAATGATGTTGGATCATTTCATTCTCTTACCGGGCCACAGCAGTGTCTGCCCGGTCCTGTCGTCGTCACCCGCGCTCCACCGACCTTGTCGCTCATAGATGATTGAAAAGTTTCCGATTCCTAAACAGGAGTAATAACGGCATCATTAGCATACGACTAGCCCAATGCAGGCAGGCGACTGTGTGTGTCTGTGATTCGTTGCTTGATCGATTTGATCCCTACTAGACACGACCGGATGGACGACGCGACATGCATGGCATGTATAGTGATGGAAGTGCACGGAAGGAAGAATGGTTTCATTTCATTTTTCTTTGCGAACGTTCACACTAATATACCTTCATAGACACTCACTTTTATAAATGCGTGCACACACATCCTACTCCTATAGAAAAACATCTGACAGATTGAGCCGATAAATCTCAAGATTAACAAGTGGCTTCATACTAGATTAACAAGTGGCTTCATACACGTCATTGTCGATGGACATGTCGCCTCCAAGTGAAACAACAACGTGAACATTCATGCCAAATCAAGGAATGGTGTTCTCTCACCAGGTCAACAAGTGGGGCTAACCATCTGATGTACGCTCAATTCACACGAATGGTATTTTCTCGCCATTGTTTTGTCCGCCATGAACGTTACTCCTCCAACTCCCATCATTGGACCCTCGGGCTCTTCCTCCTGTCGACAACAAAGCAAGACCGCCTTGTTCTCTCTCTCTCTCTCTCTCTCTCCTCTCTTTGAGGTATAGCATTACTGTGGTGTAATTAATGTCATTGGAATTCACAAGTTCATTAGCTTAGAGTGCTAAGTAGAAATACAGATCATCACTAAGCACAAGTCAAAGTTTTGGCCATGTGTATTGAAATATAATTGAATTGTCCATCTCTCAAGTTTAAATCTTGTCTAGCATGATAAAATAAAATAATTGTTACCGGCTCATACTCCACATCTGTTCTAGAGCTGTATCATCGGCCTATATCTTGCCATCATCTTGTCATTGCATCGTGACTTGCGTATGTCAGTGTCACTACGGGAGAGGCAAAATTCTCCGAGTGTCGCAGGCTTCCCCGAGTGCCAAAAATCGGGCACTTGGCAAAGCCAATCTTCCCCGAGTATTGCACTCGGGGAAGAATAGCACTCGGGGAAGAGAGGCTTTGCCGAGTGCCGTAGAGTGCCTAGCACTCGGTAAAGAGCGGCACTCGGCAAAGGCCCTCTTCCCCGAGTGCAACACTCGGGGAAGAGCGGCACTCGGCAAAGAAAAATGTTACTTGACGGCCCAGCCCGCCCACGCCGTTAAAACTAAAAAAAATTGCTTTGCCGAGTGTCGCACTCTGGCACTCGGCAAAGAGGCTGGCTTCCCTGAGTGCCCTGTAATGGCACTCGGGGAAGAAAATTTTAAAATTTGAATTTTTCAAAAGACCTCGGATGGAAAAATTTTCTAAATGAAAATTGTAGATCTCCAGAAGTTATGAAACTATGTAGTTGACAACTTTTTGATTTGAAATCATCTTATCATGCAAAACTACGTTTGAATCTCTCAAATTTGAAATTCGAATTTTTCAAACGACCTCGGATGGAAAAACTTCCTAAATGAAAATTGTACATCTCGAAAAGTTATGAAACTTTGTAGTTTACCACTTTTTGATTTGAATTCGTTTAGGGCCTCAAACAAGCAATTTACTCCCGGTTTAGTATAATATATGAGGATAGATAACGGAATCTAGACACAAGTGATAGTGTAGTGTTGTGGTAGAGCAGCAGACACACGAGGGAGAGGTCGTGAGTTCGAATCCCGCCGACTGCGTTAGCCGTGAATTTGCTGCAAAAAATGCAGCGCACTGGCCGGTGGCGGCCTCCCCCGGAATTTTTTTTTGGGTTTTTTCGTATTTTTATTTTGCCGAGTGTAAATCTTCCCCGAGTGTTGCACTCGGGGAAGAAAAAAAAAGAAAACGGCGTCGGCCGTCGGCCAACGACGTCAAATCTTTTTCGAGTGCCAGCACGGCACTCGACAAAGCCTTCCCCGAGTGCACGATTTTCGGCACTCGGGAAAGACGCCTTTGCCGGATGAGAATTAGCCAGAGGGTCTTCCCCGAGTGTTACACTCGGGAAAGACTTCCCCGAGTGCAACTGGGCCTTCTCCAAGTGCAACGGGCACTCGGGAAAGCCACTGGCTGCTGTAGTGTGTCAGTTTGTTGTTTGCACAGTGATACGATCATTAGTACAGCTAGATTATATTATTATTGAATAACCACATACGGATTGAGTAATCGTGATGAGACTTATCGGACCTGTTCGCTTCGCTGAAAAAAAAAAAGCCAAAACATTGTTCCGCCCGATTTATTATGAAAGAAAAACACTATTTTAACTAAAAAAATAAGCTAAAAAAGACAGATCGTAAGACAAGCCAACAGAGCCATCATGCATATCTGTACTAGCTAGCATAGGCATGTACAGTAAAAAGGTACAAGCAAGCTAAGACACGCGCGCGCTGAAGAAAACGACAATGTTAAGGACCGGACAAAAAAGGAGACAACACTGCATTCAGGTAGCAAGCAAACGCATGGACGACAATCATAAAGATCGATCGGACATGGAGCGGCGTGACCTGCTTTGCATTGTCGCAGGACACTGGACACACTGGTCACACGCGTACGTACGTATAGTAGGTGCTGCGTGCTAGCTAGTACACCATGCATATATACATAATAAGGTGGTCAACCCACCTTATGTGTTTTATAGAGAAACATATTAACTTCTACCACGTCAAAAAGGTAAGTTATAAAAATGCATTCCATAATATTTCTAATGGAGCTTATATGATGTCAAAAATATTATTATTTTTTTCTATAAATTTGGTTAAACTTAAGATAAGTTGACTTAGAACAAATGAAAACACACTACATTAAGAGCGGAGTGAGTATATATATAACTAGTAATAACCAGCTAATTATTAGCCATATATGCTCTAATCATGCCCATATCATCGATCAAGTACCTATTGCATGCAAATATGCGATAATGCAAGAGGGCAAATAAAGTAGTATCTAATCCCATCCATTCCATCGATCAAAAAGACAGACCACTTTAATTTGTTCGATCGTGCTCCTGATTTAACGACAAAAAGCAAAATGATCTTGGATCGTTTCATTCTCTTACTGGTCCACAGCAGTGTCTGCCCGGCCCTGTCGTCGCCACCAGCGCTCCACCGACCTTGTCGCTCATAGATGATTGAGAAGTCTCCGATTCCTAAACAGGAGTAATAACGGCATCATTAGCATACGACTAGCCCAATGCAGGCAGGCAACTGTGTGTGTCTGTGATTCGTTGCTTGATCGATTTGATCCCTACTAGACACGACCGGATGGACGACGCGACATGCATGGCATGTATAGTGATGGAAGTGCACGGAAGGAAGAATGGTGGTTTCATTTCATTTTTCTTTCCGAACGTTCACACTAATATACTTTCATAGACACTCACTTTTATAAATGCGTGCACACACATCCTACTCCTATAGAAAAACATCTGACAGATTGAGCCGATAAATCTCAAGATTAACAAGTGGCTTCATACCAGATTAACAAGTGGCTTCATACACGTCATTGTCGATGGACATGTCGCCTCCACGTGAAACAACAACGTGAACATTCATGCCAAATCAAGGAATGGTGTTCTCTCACCAGGTCAACAAGTGGGGCTAACCATCTGATGTACGCTCAATTCACACGAATGGTATTTTCTCGCCATTGTTTTGTCCGCCATGAACGTTACTCCTCCAACTCCCATCATTGGACCCTCGGGCTCTTCCTCCTGTCGACAACAAAGCAAGACCGCCTTGTTCTCTCTCTCTCTCTCCTCTCTTTGAGGTATAGCATTACTGTGGTGTAATTAATGTCATTGGAATTCACAAGTTCATTAGCTTAGAGTGCTAAGTAGAAATACAGATCATCACTAAGCACAAGTCAAAGTTTTGGCCATGTGTATTGAAATATAATTGAATTGTCCATCTCTCAAGTTTAAATCTTGTCTAGCATAATAAAATAAAATAATTGTTACCGTCTCATACTCCACATCTGTTCTAGAGCTGTATCATCCGCCTATATCTTGCCATCATCTTGTCATTGCATCGTGACTTGCGTATGTGTCGTTTGTTGTTTGCTCAGTGATACGATCATTAGTACAGCTAGATTATATTATTATTGAATAACCACGTACGGATTGAGTAATCGTGATGAGACTTATCGGCCGTTCGCTTCGCTGAAAAAACGAGCCGAAATACTGTTTCGGCTGATTTGTTGTGAGAGAAAAATACTGTTACAGCTGAAAAAACAAGCTGAAAAAGACAAATTATATGACAAACAACATGCCATCATGCATATCAGTGCTAGCTAGCATAGGCATGTAGTAAAAAGGTACAAGCAAGCTAAGACACGCGCGCGCGCTGAAGAAAACGACAATGTTAAGGACCGGACAAAAAAGGAGACAACACTGCATTCAGGTAGCAAGCAAATGCATGGACGACAATCATAAAGATCGATCGGACAGGGAGCGGCGTGACCTGCTTGCATTGTCGCAGGACACTGGACACACTGATCACACGCGTACGTACGTATAGCAGGTGCTGCGTGCTAGCTAGTACACCATGCATATATACATAATAAGGTGGTCAACCCACCTTATGTGTTTTATAGAGAAACATATTAAGCCCTAGATTAGTTCCTCCAAACTCCTGAAAAGTGCACTATGTAAAAAGAAGATTTCCCGTCACATCAAACTTGCAGTATATGCATGGAGTACTAAATGTAGACGAAATCAAAAACTAATTGCACAGTTTACTTTATCTTTGCGAGACGAATCTTTTGAACCTAATTAGTCAATGTTTGGACAATAATTCACAAATACAAACGAAATGCTACAGTAGGGAATCTTTACTATGCAAAGTTTGCCTGCGCAAACTTTGCCCAACTAAACACCCCCTAACTTCTACCAAGACAAAAAGGTAAGTTATAAAAATGTATTCCATAATATTTCTAACGGAGCTTATATGATGTCAAAAACATTATATTCTTTTCTATAAATTTGGTTAAACTTAAGATGAGTTGACTTAGAATAAATGAAAACACACAACATTAAGAACGGAGTGAGTATATATATAACTAGTAATAACCAGCTAATTATTAGCCATATATGCTCTAATCATGCCCATATCATCGATCAAGTACCTATTGCATGCAAATATGCGATAATGCAAGAGGGCAAATAAAGTAGTATCTAATCCCATCCATTCCATCGATAAAAAAGACAGACCACTTTAATTTGTTCGATCGTGCTCCTGATTTAACGATAAAAAGCAAAATGATCTTGGATCATTTCATTCTCTTACCGGGCCACAGCAGTGTCGTCTGCCCGGCCCTGTCGTCGCCACCAGCGCTCCACCGACCTTGTCGCTCATAGATGATTGAAAAGTCTCCGATTCCTAAACAGGAGTAATAACGGCATCATTAGCATACGACTAGCCCAATGCAGGCAGGCAACTGTGTGTGTCTGTGATTCGTTGCTTGATCGATTTGATCCCTACTACACACGACCGGATGGACGACGCGACATGCATGGCATGTATAGTGATGGAAGTGCACGGAAGGAAGAATGGTGGTTTCATTTCATTTTTTCTTTCCGTACGTTCACACTAATATACTTTCATAGTCACTCACTTTTGTAAAATGCGCTTACACACGTCCTACTCCTGTAGAAACATTTGACAGAAGGAGCCCGTAAATCTCAAGATTAACGAAGTGTCTTCATGCACATCATTGTCAATGGACACGTCGTCTCCCAGTGAAACAACAACGTGAACATCCATGCCAAATTGAGGAATTATGTTCTCTCACTGGGTCAACAAGTGGGACTGACTAACCACGTGAGCTATGCTCAATTCACAGGAATGACATTTTCTCACACTACTATAAAAAAAGGTTTATAGCAACGGCTTATTTTTTTTTAGAGACGGCTAGGGATGGAGGCGCTCCTACAGTGGACGTGCTCGAGACCCACGAGACCAGCCGCTCATACAAATAGCACAATAGGAGCGGCTGGTGATACGAGCCGTCCCTATAAATAGGTCGATTTGTAGGGCCGGCTCACTCACCAGCCGCTCCCGGTATTGCGATTTGTAGGGGCGGCTCAATCACTAGCCGCCCCTACACATGCTGCATGTACAAAAGGCTGCAACCCCTTCTTTCTCCTCGGGTCACTCATTCTTACTCGAGAAAAAAGGCTTGGGAGGCCTTGGGCACCTCCAAAAAATTGCTCTACTAAGGAGGAAAGGTTTTGGCCTCAAATCATTTGGTGGAGGTTGTAGAAGGTAAGAAAATGCTATTCCACATTTTTTTTGAATTTTTAATGGTTGGTTAGTGAGTAATTAGATTTTTGCTTTTCTCTCTCTCTTCTATGATGCTTGAGCTACTTATGAAGCAAATTAGATCTAAGTTTTGAATGTACTAGGATAAATTAGGTAGGGGAACAAGATCATACCCTTATTTGGTCCATGTTTCTTAATTTTAGTGAACAATTAGTTAGTTTTATGGATGTTTCATGTGCATGTAGATCTAGATCTAGATCTAGGGTTTGGTTTTTTTATTAATTTTGTTTTTGTAAATTTATGTTTGATGAAATTAGACTAGGGTTTGCATGAAAGATATTGGGTAAAATATTAATTGTTGCTAATTGTTGTCTTTAAAATTATTTATTGTAATCAACAAATATGTATTTTAATTATTTATGGATAAATAGGCCATTAATTAATTTTCCTCTATGATGTGTGTTTGTATGCTTCATGTAATTATATTTGATCTATATTCATATATATCTGAAGTATATACAATTATTCTCAAGTAATTATTAATTTGATTCATTTTATATATATCTGAAGAAGTAGTCCTTTAATGTTTTTTTTGTTGTTGTAAAAGATGTAGTACAAGAACTCTTGGATGTATGGTTCGTTAAGGTTTAAGGCAGGTGTGACAGAACCGTCTGAAATAACACACTTACAGAGGCGCTCGTCTACCACCAGACACTAAGCACCCCGTAAGCAAGCTACAACGGGCGGTATCCGTCGGGCACACCCCAAGGGAGAGCCCAAAAGATCCATATTTTCCCCCAAGGATCCAATAATGGGAACGAGTTACAGTACTTAGTACATTTCATACATCCAGAGTTCTTAGAAATTCATTATTACATTGCCAAATTCAGAGTGCGGAAGATTAAACAGCGGAATGATAATAAACATCTATCGGTAAAGAACAAGGATCCGTCTGTGCCCACCAGAAGAATCCTTCACACAATGGTACTCCTCAAGCATTACCTGCAACAGGGGTAAATAAACCCAGAGTACACAATGTACTCGCTAGACTTATCCGACTAGTGGGAATAATTTCCTGACTCCAAGGAATATGATAAGCTTTATGGTTTGCTGGTTTCCTTTTTGTAGAAAGCAATACTAATAGTGAATCCTTATTTATGTTATTATTAACAGCCATGATTAATTTATTTTCTAGCCATTCTATGTAAGCATATGGTCTACTTTTAAGCAAGAGTTGAGCAATCAGTTCCATTTCATCACCTTTCATCTTTTTGTTCTTACTACGGTGCTAGACCCAAAACAAGCTGTACCGGATCGCCCGACGATTCATAAATCAATGCCCCCAGCTGGGTACCCCGAAAACACACGCCCCGCTTGTACCCCAGGCACAAGCAGGACTAACCCATCACCCTCCTATCATAGGGTCTAGGTCTCCATCCAAACTTGAACTCCAAGCCCCCTCTCCTAAGTCCTGGACTTAGTGCGGTGCAAGGACCTCCACCATCCCTGCCTCTAATCAGTTGGTCCAGAAAGAGCCGGAACCCACGACAAGAGAGCAACAAGTCTTCCCTACGCCCATACCCAAGTATGTGCTCAGGATAATAAATCTATGACTTGCCTCGAGACTTATGCAACGGCCGACCCTTAACCGACGCAGACAGAAAAAAGTGTAACCAAGCTATGCCCTATTGGTCGTAGGACACAACCTCTTACACCACCAGTACCCAAACCATATCCCTGCCCAGTCACCATTTTTCCTTTCCACCACTTTACCATGAGTGATCATAATTATCACCTATTGTGAGTAACAATAGGTTACTCACGCTACCGAAATCCTGAGCATAGCAGCTACTCGACCTATACTAGTAGGACTCATAGGTAGATATATTTATGCATGTAGTTTCCATAAAATACCTGTAACATAAATGCACATCATGTATATATTCAGTGATCATTAAAAATATGGGTTATGCACCGGGGCTTGCCTTGGGCAGGCGGTGGGTCAACAAAGTTAGCAACGAATGGCTCCATAGCTCCCTCCTATACGAGGATCTCCTCCTCGTACTCCTCAATGACATCCTCATAGTCCTGTTCATCCACGGGCACGAACTCTACAAACTCATGATCTACATGCATGAAATGATGATGCAACACTTAGTAATATGGCAACAACAACTCTTAAAATACGAATACATTTGTCAAGTTACTAAACAAGCTCTACCGACTAAGATGCTAAGTTACCTACTGTTACCACTAACAAGTATGAAGCATAACATATATTATCTTAGCAACTAAAGGTATTCTTACTCTTAATAACAATTTACTCTATATATGATAAAACAAGGAGTACTAGCTACTCTATTTATCATCCTACTCTAGGGCTATAAAAATTATAGCGAGCACACAATAATCTAAAGAGACTACTATAAAATTTTCATGGCTAAAGCTATCACCGATTTGCCACAAAAATCCCTACAATTATTGAGCTACATAATACTACGCTTTCTAAATTGAATTTATGACTGTATCATTATCATAGCTAACTATAAACTGACTATACCAACAGATAGATAGCATTTTTGTGAACCTAACAAATTTTGTTTCACTATTTTTGGATGCCTACAACATTTACTATCATTTTTCAAAGTTTGGCTCAAAACTAAATTGAATAAAAATTTGTTAATTCACTAGAAAACGAAAAAACAAATTCCTCAGTGCGGCCCGTGAGCGAGCGGCTCGGCCCACTCTAGCGCCCCGCGTGCGCACATGCGCAGCACACCGGCGTGGCCCAACGCGACATGGCCCACGCGTAACAGCGGCCCACGAAGGGAAGACCCGCACGTGCGCCGTGTTATGCAAAAGAGCCCTAGGCTTCCAATCAAATGGACCCACAACCCTTTTAACTATTTCCCTGTCTCACTGACGTTCTCGCTAACCCCCCGGCTTGCTTCGAATTCACGTCTCATAGTCCTTGGCTGAAACTTAACAGAGGCCGCGCCATCTCCGACCAAATGCTGGCGAGCACGGATCTCCTTGGCCTCAACCATCACCTCCCTAGCACTCTACGAGTGAAGCACCATTGATCAAGGTATCATACACTAAAAACGGTGCAGCGCGTAGGTGTGGCCATGCACCGTGGCGGGGTCTGGCCATGGCAACACCGACGTAGATGAAATCACCTAACTCAACGCTACCATCACTACCTAGACTCCATGCCTAGCATACTGGTAACATCCCAAAGGTCCTAGACATACCCGTTCTACTCCCAAATGAGCCAGCCACATACACCGCATCTACACTACGTTCACTGGAGGTGACCACGTGCTCTGACGAGCCTCGGCCCTAACCAGCTCAATCACCTACTGTAGGAGCAAGAGGACCTCACTAGATACGTGTAGGATAGACTAGAAGACATCGTGGGGCTCGGCAAGATGGTTGGACACAAGAGTAGGGTGGCTTCGGTTCACGCCGATAGCGGCGAAGGCTTTCCTGGTGACCAGCTGCTCCATTGGCAAAACCGCTGCACAGGCGAGTCAACCAAGTCAAGGAGACATAATTGCACCAGTCAATTGAGACAAAGGATCATGGAGCGACGCCCTGGCCAAGCACTCGCCTCGACGACCATGGTAGACCGCCGCGAGGAGAATGCCCTGCAGTACCTCACTGTAGGATGGAAGCTCGCCGGAACGACTCCAATCGCTGGCTGACTAATAGGGCTAGTTGGGTGCATGGTTAATTGGAAGGAGGTGGACATCGGTCCGGGGAGAATGCCCCGCATTACCTCACTGTAGGATGGTAGCTCATTGGAATGACTCCAATCGCTGGCTGACTAAGAGGTCTAGTTGGGTGCACGGTTAATTGGAAGGAGGCCGACACCGGTCCGGGAAGGCAGTAGCGTGGCAACGCACGAACTCGGACGTGATGGTGAAGGCAGGTGGGTAGGCCCATGCGCGTGCAGCCGCAAAGGGTCAACAGTAGCAGTGACTAGGCAAGCAGCGGTCGGAGCGCAGCGTGTCCCATGGCGCAGCTCGATGCGACGGCGAGCAGCGTGGCTCAGGCAGACGTGACGGCGGAGGCAAAGTGACCAGGCTTGTCGGGCCCAGCGTGCACGTGTGTGCGCGAGTCGTGTGCCAGGGCACAACAATGGTAGTGTGCGTGTGCGCGCTAGGGGTAGGCCAGTGCCGCACACCAAGCTGAACTGAAGCCTGGTGACCGCGGCCAGACGCTGCAATCTTTTGGGAACGTGTCTTTCACGCTTTTTAAAGCATCCAAAAAACCCACCTTAATGCTTCAATTGCTAAACCAGCTATTTTATGCTTGAGATGGTATATCAAGCTACTAAAACAAACCCTAAGACCATGCCACTACTTAACCCGATTCTCCTATAAAAATTCCCAAACTTAGCTTCGTCGACCCATTTTCCGACTTAAGAAAATAACTAAGTTTTTGTTCGGATTCACGTCAACTTTGATTTCCAAGCTATTAAGTAAGCTATCTAGCGAATCCCGTTCTCAACTGCAAGTATTTCATCGCCACCTATGAAGTTTGTACTACAAAGTTTATTAAAGTGCTGGGTATGCGTTCTATAACATTTTCGTTCAATAAAAATTCGTTTAGAACTCTAAGCGATATAACGCGACATGAAATATAACATTCATTTCACGTTTCTGATAAACGTTTCAAGTCATAGAAATTTATTTACACACTATAATTCATACACTCACACATAAATATGATGCTCATGTAGTGTTTTAGCAAAAGATTGTATAGTGTAACACCGAGGGTGTTACAGCAGGTTTCCATGAAGAGGTGGATAAATTTATTGAAGCTGCAGAGAAGCATGCAATGACGTTGATAGAGAATAAGGATACAATTATTTGTCCCTATCAAGATTGCAAGAATGGCATGGCATGGACAGATGTGACTATCATTAGATCATATTTGATTATGCGAGGATTTGTTGAGGACTACATAGTATGGATTTATCATGGTGAAATGGTTATTGTTAACGACGAGGATGAGGAGGAATACGACGACAAAACCTTAGAATCCCTGTCCCAATATTCAGTAGAGCTTGATGCACAAATGGATCCTGAGTTTGGCAATGAACAAGGTGGTGATGCTAGTGGTTGGGATGGTAACGACGAAGGTGGTGCCAATAATGATGGCGGAGCACATGTCGGGGATGAAGATGATTTGGAGGACATGATTCGAGCCCTTGGACCAGAGATTTTACTAAAGAGCTTGAAAGGTCTAAATTTTTTTGAAAGGGTGAAAAAAGCACTGAAGGATGCTATGTATGGTGTTGAAAAGGATTGTCTGACACACTAGACATTGCTATGTTTTGTGCTTGAGCTACTCATCCTGAAGGCTAAGTACGGCTGGTCAGACTGTAGCTTCAATGATCTTTTGCGTCTCCTATCATGGTTGCTGCCACAGCCAAACTCAGTTCTCGCCATCACATACCAAGCGAAGAAGATTATAAGTCTATTGACAATCAGGGTTGAAAAAAATCCATGCATGCCCCAACCACTGTATCCTTTTTCGTGGTGACACGTTCAATTCACTAGATAAATGTCCTAGGTGTGGGGCTAGTCAGTACAAGAACAACAACCTTTACAACAGGGATGAACCCTCCATGGGGAACAAGAGGAAGAAGGGTGGGAAAAAGGTGGTGCAAGATTCTCAACCGCCAGAGGACACTCCATTAGGCAACGATGCAAAGTAGAGAAGAATTCCTACCTTGGTAATGTGGTACCTACCAGTGGTCGACTACTTGAGGCATATGTTCCTAAACCCTAAGGAAGCCGCACTCATGATATGGTGGGATGATTAGCGCAAGGTGGTTGATGATGTGATTGCACACTCGACCGATGGTACTCAGTGGCAATGCTTCGATGACAAACACAAAGATTTCAGCATTGACCCAAGGAATGTATGGTTTGGCTTGAGCATCGATGGAATGAATCCCTTCAATGAGAGGACTAACGACCATAGCACATGGCTAGTGATCTTGACCATGTACAACATCCCAACATGGCTATGTCAGAAGAGAAAGTATCTTCTCCTCACTATTCTCATTTTAGGTCTGAAAGAAGGAGGCATTGATATAGATGTGTTCCTCGAGCCTTTGATGCAAGAAATGGAGAGGATATGGAGGTATGGAGAGCCGATCATTCCAAAAGGAGGACTTCATATGTAGAGCCGTGATCTTTGTTATGACCAATGATTACCCCGTGCTATTTGCTTTATCTAGATAGATCAAAGGGAATATGGGATGCTTAGTCTACTTGGATGATACTACATGAGTGTACCTAGATGAATCCAAGAAGACAGTATACCTAAGGTACCAACGCTTGTTAAAGACAAATCACAAATACCGCAGCAAAATATACTTCAGATATTATGACAACAAGCTGGAGAATGAACCCCCTCTGGAGAGACAAAAAAATAGGCAACATGTGTTCAAAATGGTGAAAAACATACGTGTCGTCCTTGAAAACAAGAATTCGGATGGGACAAAGAAAGATAGAAGCACACCTCATGTTGCCGGCGTACCTTTCAAGAAACAGTCGATCTTCTTTCAGTATCTGCCTTATTGGCCAAACTTGGAGGTCCCCCATGCCATTGATGCTATGCATGTGCAGAAGAATGTCTTTGAGAGTCTCATTGCTACCTTAATGGACACAGGCAAGACAAAGGATGGTCTAAAATCACAGAAAGACGTGGTGCAGCTAAATGTGAAGGCAAAGCTTTACCCGGTACCTAAGGGTAATGGAAAATACACTCTGCCCATGGCTAGCTTTAACCTGACCCCAGAAGAGAACAAGGTGATATGCACTTTCCTTAGGGGGATCAAAGTTCCGATTGGGTTTTCATCGAATGTGAAGAGGCTAGTGTCGATGAAGGACCTATCAATAAAAAACTTCAAGGCTCACGATTGTCATGTGATGCAGATAGTGTTCCTATCCATTGCAATCAGGGCTATAAAGCCAGAGTTCTTAAAAATGGTCATCACCTATATGTGCTACTTCTTTATAAAGATCTCACAGAAGACGATTGACAAGAAAGAGCTGAGTGACCTACATGATTTCGTGGTGGAAACCCAAAACTAACTAGAGATGTGTTTACCTCCCGCTTTTTTTGATATAATGTCACATCTCATGATTCACCTGGTTCATCAGATAGAGGCCCTGGGCCCTTGCTATTTGCATGAAATGTGGTCCTACGAGCAGTTCATGTTGGTTCTAAGCCAATACTTGCATAATTGAGCATACCCAGAGGGCTCCATGATAGAGGGTTACAGTACTAAAAAAGTTGTCGAGTGCTGTAAAGAGTACCTAAAAGTATAGAGAGGGATTGGTAAACCCAATTCTCGTCACAAATGTAGGTTGGCTAGGAAGGGCACCAATGGGAGAAAAGTGTTCATTAACAATGATTACAAAGAAGTGAGTCGGATGCATTACAGTGTCTTACAGAGTACAGAACTGATGCAACCATATATTGATGAACACTTGGCTATCATTAATGAGGAGAGATATGGCCGTACCGATGAGTGGGTTATCAAACAACATAAGCAATGATTAACTACATGGTTGAAGGACCAAAACATACCGACCGGAGAAACCACTAATGATATTACAATCAGTAGGTTGGCGGCAGGGCCATCGAGACAAGTGACCTAATGGAAAGCTTACGAGATCAATGGGTACACATACTATACCCACGCAAAGGATAGTTCATGTGTGAACCAAAACAATGATGTTCAAATAGAAGCTCTCGATGGAGTGGGGCGAAAGATCCAATTCTTTAGCATCATTGAAGATATATGGGAACTTGACTATGGAATGAATAGAATGGTGGCCCTGTTTCAATGTCGTTGGATCAAACAAAATCAAGTGAACAAGATCAGGTTGATAGTCGTGGACCTCGAGAATCTAGGCTACCAAGATGACCCTTGGGTGATCGCTTCATGTGTCGCACAAGTTTTCTATTTACCTGACCTACAAAGTAACCTCCCCCCAAGAAGAAGACAAAGCACGTGGTTGTGTCCGAGAAACAACACATTATCAGAGTTGATGGCATGGACGATGTTGATGAGTACAATAACTATGCTGAAATACATCTATTCATAGACTTTCCTAAGAAGATTAGTGTTGTAGAAAATAACCTACCCAATGACATATTGCCATGGGAACAAAAAGGTGTCAAGGGGAAGTTGTTACGGGCTAGCTAGTTGTTCAACATGGAGTGTTTGTGTAAGTGTGTGTTGTTGATGGTAGTTAACGCTCATCACAAACCATCAATATAACTTATATAAATGCATAAAAAGGATCACCAACATAGGTCAAGGGGTTTAAACTAATAAATTCCACAAATTTTGGTGAATCTGTGTTTATAGTAGGATTTACTCAGAAAACCATCAAGGAGGGCCTATTCGTCAAAGCAAATCATGTTTATCCATAGCAAAACTGATGTGGGAAGACTCTAGAAGACTCCAAAAGGCAAACCACTGAAGTGGAGGGCAGGTGGCTGCCATGTGGGGCCGGCCAGCCACACCTACATGCCTCCTAGCCCCTAGGGCCCATTGTCAGCCTTTGCATCAAATGTCGGTTCTCCACCTCCTCCTAGAATGCATCTATGCTGTCCTTTAAGTCAGGTTGATCCAATAGCTCATGATGGATGCTCTGACCTATATATACCAGCCCCTACCCTCCTCCCTTAGGCATCCCTGAAACCCGAATTCATGTCTCATTCGGAGATCAAGATACACCAGGAGGATTAGGTCTGGACTCTCTAATGTAGTAGATTAGTAGCTCAGGAGTGAGGGTCGAGTTGGGCTCATGCTCAAGTTCCGGATCTAGTCTTGGAGGCTCAACGAAGCCTTATATCTTCACTTCTACATTTTGTAAGACTTATTATCAATTCATTATATTCCTATTTACATGGCTATGCTTACTTTGAATATATATCTTCCTTAGTTAAGATTAGCATTGCTTTTGTGTGTGGGTTCATAGAGCGCTTAGCTTGCTATAGTTTATCGATTGGGCTAAGTAGCCGAGGCTCATGTAATCATGATGCTTATATGATGCTCTACCTATGAGTACACCTTGTTCTCTGGTTGTGTGGTAGCAGCAGGAGGTGACAGCCCTGTCTATCCTTTGTAGTCCATGCCAAATTGAATAGGTTCTTAAATTGTAGGACCGTAGTCGCGTCAGTAGAGTTATCTATTGTGGATACTCTACCGTCTAAGCGGTGACCCATAGTGCACAAGAGTAGAGTTAGTCTTAGCTATAGTTAGATGTATATATACTTTGACCATGTAATAGGAATATCATAGGAATCTACATCACCCGTTGTTCTCCCGAGTTGACTAGTTTACATTATCTTAGTGACCTATCCCCTAAGTGTCATTATGCTTTATTCCTATCATTACCTTCACCCCTGCTCTAGCCATGCTGGTATGTTGACTGATAGATACTTCTTTGATATTCAATAAGTCTTTACTCCATTGTTTCCCTATGGTAAAATATAAATAATGACACTTGAAATACTCCCGGTAAAATGCTACAATGGTATTCTGTGCGCTTGCGGAATCCTTCATATTCTATTTGCACTTATAAATACCAACATGTGTGTATCTATCAATGCGAAATGTGGCCAACAAGTAAATATTTATAGTTTTGTCGTGCATTGTGATCAGATGTGGCCTAGCACATGATGACATAGGATTTATACTGGTTTAGGCAATGTGCCCTACATCAAGTTTCAGTCAGTCAGTGACTTTATTCCTGAGCCTAGGTGCTCAAAGTTTGTTATGGGGTTACAAACGAGTAAGGAATGAGAAGGGGGGTGTTAGAGGACCGGTCAGACTCTGATCCAAGTGGATGAGAGTGACGGATGCTCTAACGTGCGCTAAGTATTGGAGTGTATGTTCTGTGTGTCCGAGCTTATCAGCTATTGAAAGCGTGTAGACTTTGTAGCTATCGAGCTCTAGAGCCGTCAAGCTGTTGAGCTGTTTTTAGCCATGGAGTTCTCAAGTCCTCTAGTTGTCCCCTCTAGTTCTCTAGTCATCGGGAGAGAGAGCGCATCCCCTTTTATAGTTGAAGGGGATGGCTTTACAAGTCATAGAGAAAAAGAGAGAGTGCATATGGATGTTGCCTAGTCTTGTTGCCCACACCATTGGGTATGGGATGGCCATTGGTTCCCACCATACTATTTACGCTACCAGCGCCCACAATACTATTTATGCTCTAACATGTCTGGCAGGTTGTAGAGTATTCGCTTGGTACATTAAATGCCAGTGCCCACAATACTATTTATGCTCTGACATGTCTGGTAGGCTGTAGAGTGTTCGCTTGGCATGGCCCGACGACACCATCCTACAGGTGCATAGGGCATGGCAGGGTACAATCCTTGGTATTGCGATTGACTTGAGTGCTTTTCCTTACTTGCTCTACCTGCTACCCGGGCCCACACCGAGCGAGCTTCCCCAGTTGGTCGTTTCTAGTCGGCCCTGACCATGTCGGTTGGGAAAGAGCAGCGAGCAAAGGTCTGGCATATCCTCGGTCAGAGGAATAGGGTTAGAGTCAGACTATGGTCCTACCTTGGCCAGGCCTTCTGATCGGGGCTCTAACTAGGTCTCCTAGCTGGAGGTGCCGGTCAGGGATCGGATCATGGTCTCAGCCTATCATCGTGTATCTAGGCCGGCCCAGACGCACGCTGTCGCTACACCGCCTACTAGGCCAAGTATTTCAGGGAAGCGGATCCATTAGAGACCCCGGTTTATGAACCCGATAGGACCCCTGAGCCCCTTTGGGGCTTCTATGAAGCCGTTAAGGGGCTGTTGAGTTGCCGCTTTTGAGGGCGCACAAGAGTATGATGCTAGAAGATCTCTCATAAGGAGAGAGCATCGTACGTCTTGAACAGGCCCCTATCCTAGATTCTGGATCAGAGGACGGAGAGAGTGAGGAGAGCATTCTAGCGAGAGAACAAGTGTGGGGTGTACGACCCTAGATACCCATGGCAGACCACATGGGCTGCGCCCCCAGGGGTTGCCCAGCCCACAAGACGAAGCCTTGCGGGGCACGACTTTGCTCGGTGCCTCTCGCAAGACACCGGGATGATATCCTGAAGATACTACGAGATCTATTAGGATATGTATGATCCCAAGATTCCTGTAATCAATTATTACTTTCTGGTTATCTCTCAGATCTAACCGACTTGTAACCCTGCTCTCCGGACTATATAAGGCGGGCAGGGACCCCCTCCAAACTCACGCAATATCATACGATAGCTAATACAAATCAACAGAGCACAGGAGTAGGGTATTACGTCATACTAATAGCCTGAACCTATCTAATTCGTGTGTCTCTATTGCCTTCTTGTTCTTGATCTCACGCTCCTCTGCCGATCAATCTACCTTCGTGGGATACCCCTCGGAGGACTGCTGACGATATTCTATCGACAGTTGGCGCACTAGGTAGGGGTGTGCATGTTGTTTCCTTGTCGAACAAGATGGCTGTTTCCATAGGCTCTTCATCCCTTCCGTAGCCCAGCCAGATCTTCATGGTTGGATCCATCTCGTGGGTCATCAACGCTGACAGAGTCGGAGAGCTCCTCGAGCTAAGGCAGATCGGTTCTGCACCGACCACCCCCACACCTACAACTATAGATCCAATCTCAGAGCCGATTCCAAGGTCTCCTTCAGCAACAACTTGTCATTTGCTTCCTCGCTACCAGAGGAGGTAGATCAATAATGATGATCTGATCAAATCCATCGATCGAGTTGGACTAAAGCTCGCCTATTATCTCTCCATTGCTGAATCAGCTCTGGACACTCTGGTTCAGCGCCGACCACCCTCCGATCTAGATCTATTGGAGGCTGCTCGGGAAACTACAGGGGTTATGGCCCCAACCTTTAGATTCACCAACATCGCCGCTGCTTACCAACATGCCTTGAGGGGCAAACTCATCGACCAGGTGGAGTGTGACATCCAGCTTTCGCCAGCCGTCAACATGCTACACTTAGGCCAGAGCCCCAGGATGCCCCTCCAGACCTTCCCAGAAGAAACTCTGGGCTCCAAGTCTCAGGGCTCTATGGAGACCCTCGCCAAAACCTTCTCTGAGCAACTTCTCCTTCCACCCTTCTGGGGTGGTGCGATCTTCAACGTCAGCATCGACAACCCTCCTCAGAATGGTGAAACCAAGGAGGAGCGCATTGCTCAGGAGAACTAAAACATCAACCGCACGTAGCACCGAGAAAATGAGGCAGCCATTGCGAGGGCCGAGGCTGCTCAGAATAATCGGCTTAATTCACAAGGAAGACCGCTCCTGCTCCACCATGACCTCAACGAAGAATTTCTCCGCGTTGACGGCCATGACATCTTCAAGACTCCAAGCACCAATTTGGCAGTAGCCGCCAATGAGCTCGCTCATTTTCCTCAAATGCCCAAGCTCGCTAAGATCGCTGCCTTGCTTAAAGCGGCTCACTATCAGGTCAATGAGATTCATGAGGATCAAAGACCTTCGTGCTCTACCAGCACGATTCACCGATCAGCTGCGCCGAGATCCAATCACCGCCCCCAGTCAAAGCTGTTTTGCTGACTAGTCGCTACCTCTCTAAGGGGGAGCCGGGGGCCATCGCGCTAAACACTATCGCCAACATAACCAGGAGGTCGAACAGGACGCTCAAGTGCACCTCAGCAACCTCCGGGATGTGCGACAGCATATCGAGCAACGTCGCTTTGGTCGCCACGAAGACGAAGTGCGTCGCCGCCAGGAGTACGAGCAGGAGTACGGCAACCTGGACTCAGCCCTCGAGCCTATCCCTAACTGCAACGCTACAGATGATGGTGTCGACCACCCTGAGGGGCCTCCAGCTTTCACAAGGGCATTCTAAACACTTCGGTGGCCCCATGGTTTTAAGATTACTGGGGTCGAGCCCTATGAAGGAAGAATGAACCTGACACAGTGGCTGCAGGCTTACGCCACTACTGTCCATGCCGCTAGAGGAGACACCAGTGTCATGGTGAATTATCTCCTCGTCATGCTCATGCCACCCGCCATGAGCTAGTTTATCGGCCTTGCGCCAGACTCCATCGGATCCTAGGAAGAGCTAAAGAAAGTCTTCACCGATAACTATATGGCCACGTGTACTCGACCTAGCACCAAGGATGATCTCAACCGTATCAACCAAAAGCCATCTAAGCTCCTCCGCAGCTACATCCGACATTTCTCTGAGATGAGGAACTCTATTCCCAACATCACGGAAGCTGAGGTCATCATCGCCTTTATCTGAGGACTCCACCATCGCGAGCTTCGCACCAAATTCAACCGCAAGCCACCCACCGGCATCGGTGAGATGATAACTATGGCCAATCAGTACGCCAATGCCGAGGAAGCTGAGGTGCACTTCAACGAGGATGCGGGCACTCATCGCCTGTCTCACCGCTACGACAACCACCCCGACGACCGATGCCACAGCGATCGCTGCCCCGACGACCGCAGCTACCATCGTGATAGCGGCCGTGATCGAACAAGAGGACCTAGGCCTAGCCAAAATCACCGCCACCGGCTAGACCACATAGTCGCCGCCGTTAGTCAACCTCATGCCAAGCACAACTACAATGAATAGTACCAAAAGATCCTCGATGGCCCATGCCCTCTTCATAAGAACGCCAAACACAAGATGAAGGACTGCATTGGTTTGGCTAAGGAGTTCCAGGACAAGAGGCTCAACGATGACTCCAATGACGGAGCTAGAGGTCGTCGACCACCTGGGGGCAACAACAATGTCTTTTAGGACCACGATAAGGTGGTCGCCACCATCTTTGAGGGCCTCGCCTCCACTGAGAGCAGAAGAGAGCGGAAGCTCATAGCACGGCGGGTGCTCTCCGTCACTACAGAAGACACCACTGCTAACCCCATCTATCGCCCATGGTCTGAGGTCCCCATCACCTTTAGCAGGGCCGACCAGTGGGTGGATATTCCCTACACAGGGCGTTTTCCCCTCGTCCTCGACGCAACCGTCTAGAAGGTGCTCTTTAGAAAAGTGCTCATTGACGGTGGGAGCACTCTGAATCTCCTCTTCGCTAGAGCCCTAAAAGAGCTAGGCCTTAGTTTGTCAGATCTCACACCTTCTAACTCCACCTTTTGGGGTTTGGTGCCAGGTAGGGCCTCCAAACCGCTTGGAGAGATTACCCTACCAGTTCAGTTCGGCATGGCAAACAACTACCGCATCGAACATATCAACTTTTATGTCGCCGACTTTGACATCGCCTATCATGCCATACTTGGTCGGCTAGCTCTGGTCAAGTTCATGGCCGTGCCGCACTATGCCTATCTGGTGCTGAAGATGCCTTCGCCTACTGGAGTCTTGGCCCTACGGGCCAACCTCACCATCGCCTACGCTTGCGAGACAGAGAGTCTTGCCCTCACCGAAGCTACTGACCTCTCCATCCAGATGGCTAGCGTGGTCACCGAAGCTAAGTCGGTGCCTACCAAAGACATGGAGATCCTAGAGCTGGAGCCTCCCTATGCCTCCGGCAAGTCAAAGGAAGTCAAGGAGGTCGGCCTCGGCCTCGATGATCCCTCCAAGACTGTGAAGATTGGGGCTCACCTTGACCCCAAATAGGAAAGCACGCTCATCTCCTTCCAACATGCCAACACCGACGTGTTTGCTTGGAAACCTACAGACATGCCGAGGGTGCCACGGGAGAAGATCGAGCACTCCTTGAATGTCTCGCCGACTGCCAAACCGATCAAGCAGAAACTCCATCGATTCACGCTAGACAAGGAGGCTATTAGGGTAGAAATAAAATGGCTCTTAGCTACCGGATTCATAAAAAAAGTATATCATCTAGATTAGTTAGCAAACCCTATTCTCGTTCGAAAAAGAATAAAGAATATAGAATGTGTGTTGATTATACTGATCTTAACAAACACTGTCCTAAAGACCCCTTTGGCTTGCCTTGGATAGATGAGGTTGTAGACTCCACCACTGGCTATGAACTGCTCTCCTTCCTTGACTATTACTCCGGCTATCACTAGATTTTCATGAAGGAAGAAGATCAGATCAAGTCATCATTCATCACGCCCTTCGGTGCTTACTGCTACACAACCATGTCTTTCGGACTCAAGAATGCCAGAGCAACCTATCAAAGGGCTATCGAGACATGCGTTGACTAATAGATCGGCCGCAACGTCGAAGCCTACATCGATGATGTGGTCATCAAGACCAAGGCCGCCGACAATCTTATCACCGACCTTGAGGAAACTTTCGCCAACTTGAACAAGTACCGATGGAAGTTGAACCCTTTAAAGTGCATCTTTGGAGTTCCATCTGGTATACTGCTGGGCTACATTGTCAGTGCTCGAGGCATCAAACCTAACCCTAACAAGGTCTCTGCCATCACCAATAGGAAACGACTGACATGTGTAAAGGATATACAGAAGCTTACAGGCTGCATGGCCGCCTTAAGCCGCTTCATATCATGCCTCGGTGAAAAAGGGCTACCTTTCTTCAAGCTCCTCAAGGCCTCCGAGCGCTTCTCCTACTTAGAGGAAGCAGATGTAGCTTTTGAGCAACTCAAGTTGTTTTTAACAAAGCCTCCAATCTTGACAGCGCCATGACCAGATGAAACTCTATTGATCTACATCGCCGCCACTTCCCGTGTCGTCAGCACAACTATTGTCATCGAACACGAGGAAGCCGGGCATGCCTACAAGGTGCAACGTCCGATGTACTTTATAAGTGAGGTACTTAATGAGCCCAAAACTCGTTATCCTCAGGTACAAAAGCTGTTATATGCAATCCTGATTACATCGGGCAAGCTCCGATACTACTTCAACTACTACAAGATCGCCATGGTCACTGAGTTCCCTCTGGGGGACATTCTCCACAACAAGGAGGCCAACGGCCCCATCATCAAGTGGGCCATTGAGCTCGGTACTTACTCCATCGAATTTAGAAGTAGGCCTACCATCAAGTCATAGGCGCTCGCTGATTTCATCGCTGAGTGGACAGAGATCCAAGAACCTATCACTGCCACTTACCCCGAGCATTAGGTGATGTACTTCGACGGCACTCTCAACATCAACAGTGCTAGAGCAGGCATTCTATTCATTGTGCCGACCAAAGATAAGCTCTGATATGTTCTCCGAATACACTTTTCGACCTCCAACAACGCCATCAAATATGAAGCATGTCTCCACGGACTCTGTATAGCCATCGAGCTCAGCGTCAAACGCCTCATGGTGTATGGGGATTCTACGTTGGTCATTAACCAGCTTAACAAAGACTGGTCCTGCTCCAGCGAGAAGATGGACGCATATTGCACCGAAATCAAGAAGCCTGAAGGAAAATTCTACGGCATCGAGTACCATCATGTGGTACATGACCAAAATTAGCTCACCGATCACTTATCCAAGTTGGGCTCTTCTCACGCCATGATCCTGCTAGGGGTTTTCGTTCAGGATCTCCTGGTGCCATCAATTAAAGAAGATAAGGAAGTTCCCCCCGCCGAGCAACTGGTGCTTATAGTAGCTAAGCCAGCCGCCGATTGGAGGGAGCAATTCATCAAGTACCTCACCAGCACCGAGGTACCCGTCAACAAGACTGAAACCGAACACCTAATTCGTCAAAGCAAGCATTATGTGCTGGTGGATGGCAACTTGATGAGGAAAAGTGCCAAGGAAGGGATACTACAGAAATGCATCACCGTAGAGGAGGGAGTAAAGCTACTTCTCAAAATTCACTCTGGTTCCTGCGGCAACCACGTTGCCTTGAGAACACTGGTCGACATGGCTTTCTGAGCTAGTTTTTATTGGCCCACAACCATCACTGATGTAGAAGACCTCGTCTGACATTGTGAAGGATGCCAATTCTTCGCTAAGCAAATATACATGTCGGCGCAAGAGCTGCAAACCATCCTAGCTTCCTGGCCCTTCGCATGCTGGGGACTAGACATGATTAGGCCCTTCAAACCAGCACCAGGTGGTTTCCGGTATGTATATGTCGCCATCAACAAGTTCTCCAAGTGGATTGAATATAAACCACTCGTCTTGGCTACTGCAAAGAAATCAGTCGAGCTCTTCGAAGATATCATCCATAGATTTGGTCTCCCAAACAGCTCATCACCGACCTCGAAACTACATTACTAGCCATCACTTCTGGGACTTCTGTGAAGACCATTGCATCTCCATTAAATATGTCTCCATTGCCCATCCAAGAGCCAATGGCTAGGTCGAACGGGAGAATGACATGATCCTTGATGCCCTCAAAAAATGACTCTATCAGAAAGAAGAAAAGCACCCGGGCATATGGCTCAAGGAGCTTCCAGCTGTAGTCTAGGGACTACGTACTCAAGCTAGTCGCAGCACTAGCATGACTCCATACTTTTTGGTCTATGGCTCAGAAGCCATACTACCAGCGGACATTGCCTTCTGAGCACCTAGGGTGGAAAACTATGATGAAGAGTAGGCCACAACTGTTCGGTCAGAGGACGTCGATAGGGCCGAGGAAGAACACCTAATCACCTATGTCTGCATAGCTAAAATCTGGAAGGCTTGCGGAGGTACTACAACCGAAACATCAAAGGTCATTCATTTGCTATCGGCGATCTCGTTCTCCGTAGAAAACAAAAAACTAAAGGGATGCACAAGCTCTCTTCCCCTTGGGAAGGGCCTTATGTCGTCAGAGAGGTTACCCGACCAGGGTCTTATCGCCTAAGTGACTTAGAAGGAGTCGATGTTCCCAACTCGTGGCACATCGAACACCTTATACATTTCTATCCCTAAAATGCTCTAGATATGTACTCTCCACTTTTATATTGAATAAAGTTTTGGTCTCCATAACTTGTCTCCATTTTATCTCTATTGTGGTTTAACATCCACTCATGGTCGTTGAGCTCTATGCTACTTCATAACGAACTCCAATACGTAATTACCATAACTGTGCCGACCACGTTCCTCCAAATCTCCGACGACATCGCCGAACCGATTTCTCCAAAATCGCCGAACCGTTCTCTCCAAAATCGCTGAAAGATTTCTCCAAAATCGCTGAACACGTTTTCTCCAAAATCACCGAACACATTTTCTCCAAAATCGCCGAGCACGTTTTCTCCAAAATCGCCAAACACATTTTCTCCAAAGTCACCGAACACAATTTCTCCAAATCGCCGAACTCTTTTCTCCAAACCTCCAAGATATTTCGCCGATCGGCGAGCAACATACTTTCTTTTCTGTTATCTTTGGAGAAGACCCAGTCTCTGATCTCTCCCTACACGTGCTACGGGCTCTGCGCTCTGCGATATGGGTGGTCGGCTGTGGTTCCTTGGTCATGCCTTTTTGTCCTACATGTCTATGGGCTCTGCGCTCGACATTATGGACTATGGGTTAGCCAAGGCCAAGGGTTCAGTATAGAATACATTGCTCGGATGCCGTTTATATTACATGTATCTCCAAGTTATCTTTATAATCGATGTGCAGCACACGTCCCGTTCTTTTCTCTATGGAGATGACCCAGTTTCTGATCTCTCCCTATACGTGCTATGGGCTCCGTGCCCTGCGTCATGGGTGGACGGCTGTGGTTCCTTGGCCACGCTTGTTCCTCTTACGTGTGCACGGGCTCCGTGCTCGATGCCATGGACTATGGGCTAGCCAAGGCCATATGGGTCAAGAGCAAGCCAACTGCTCGGACTCTACTTCAATTACGTGGTTAAAACTGTGAAGATTTTTTCCACCGAGGTACAATCTAACCGCATACACATGCAGCTTATAATATTAATCGTATACATAAGTGTTTTTATGCCTTCGCGCATTTTAACTACACTATCCAGAAATTATAGGTGATATCCGCCAGGCGGATCATTGTGCCCCGCCATCGCTGTCCATTTTGCCGAACAGATCTATATCGCTTGCCAACTTCTTCGCTGCTTCCTCCACCTCATCCTCGAGCTGCTAGGTCTCTGCTTCGCTTAGTCCTTCAGCGAACCTACCCCCTATCGCCTAAAGGTCAGTGGCTAGATAGTGGGACTGAACCATAGCAAGGGCATGTGTAGCAGCGGTAATAATGGTGTCATGATTGAAGCCCTTGAAGCTCTCCCACACCGTCGGGCTGAGGAGCCACTTTTGGTTCAACGCAGTTAAGCACTGGTCTGATTCTGGCAACCATGGTGTCAAACTTGTCCCTTTGGATCTGGGTGTCCTGCTCTAGCACATCCAACTGTGCAGAGCACTTTCATCAAGCGAGGAAGTTACTTCAGCAGTAACCCCGACCAGGGAATACTCACCGTTCAGCTCCTCGGCCAGCTTGCTAGCTCACCTTGTCTCCTTCACCTTCTCCTCTCAAAGTTGCTTGAGGGCCTGGCGCAGCTGGCTTAGCTCTACATCTTGTTCTACAAGTACAACAATCAGCACCAAAAGTAAGCGTATCCAACTGTGCAGAGCACTTTCATCGATCACACATACCTTTCTTCTGCTTGGAGATTTTCTACAGCTGTTCCAAATGCTTGGAAGCATCCTTTAGTTGTGTGGAGGCAGTGGCCAACTGCTTGGACTTGTTCCATAGTTGTTCTTTTGCAATCGCTAGCTATTCGGATAGGACTCCCTTCTGGTGCTCTAGGTCTCGCGCATTGGATTCAGCAAGGTCTTACTCGCGCTGGGCCCTCTGAGTGTGTTTCTTCAAGAGTTTTATCTCCTCTTTGAGTTTTTGGTTCTCCTCGGTGAGGGGCTCCATCCTCTTTATTAACTGATGGCGTTGCTCGATAGTCCGATTTATTCTCTGAAATTCACAAGGATAATAATGGTATTCGATCTCCAACATCAACACCGAATGATCTAGATTCAGTATTAACCTTGATTTGTTTTACTACTCCGGTGAGGGTGGATTTCAGCCTCCTTATCTCCTTGGGGGTGTCCTCTTCTTCCACAACTACAACCTCATCTCTGCACCTACGGAGGATTCTGATGGATTGGGTTTGGGGTTCAGCACGAACGATCTCCTCCACCTCATCCTCTTCTTTCGTAGTAGCGGGAGAAACTATCGGGGGGCTCTATGGCCAGACAAAGGGCCCAACCATGCCCCATGACACCTCTAGGGGTGCCTTTAGCTCCGAGGGGCCATCGGTTCGATCGACCTAGACTCTAGTGTTTCGCTGGCAATTCTAGCTTCAGCTCCCAAAGGTCTGGCAGCAACCACCGTCGCTTTAGGTATTGTCGCCGACACATTCCCCACCGATGCTGACCTCTTGCCATGTCCAAGTCCCTCGTAGCAGCGGTTGAGTCTTCCACTGGCTGCCAAGCACCCGGGCACCCTGACATGGGAGCTACCGGTGTTACCTCTGCTCTAGGATCAACCCGAGGTTGCTCGGACAGGTTCGGGTCCTCCGTTTGCCTTGCACTACATCAGATCATCTGGTCAAGCAGCAAAAAGCTAAGACAAGATAGTGGAGTAACACCAACATAAAAATGCTAACCGTTTGGTCTAACAGTGCAATTTTTTGAATCAGCGGTGCCTACCCAAGCCCCTAGGCGCGGCTGCAGGGTCGACCCCCTTATCCTAGGGTAAAGGTCTTGCCTCCTCCACAGTTAGCCTTTGCTCCATCTACTGCTCAAGGACTCCCATCGCCTGCCCTATGGGAACCTCTATCGCCTGATGCTCGAGGACTTCTTCGCTTCCCCTTGGTTGCTCCTCCATGTGTGTACTGCTTGGAGGTGCTTGGGTGCTCGGAGGAGGAGCAACTAGATCTTCATCATCATCAGACCACTCGAGCAGCGCGGTCCTTCGCGGTCGAGTGGTTTGGTCACCACCAAGCGAGATGCTGCCCCATTTGCGGGGAGTGGCTGCTGCCATTTTTCTCTTCTTCTGGGTCGGCTCATCTGCCACTGCCCTCTTTCCCCGCACTTTCTCCATCACCAGGGGCGAAGTCTCCGTCCGACCAGCGTCGGCGCCTCTAGATTTTGATGAGGTGCTAGCCGCATCTTCTTCAGACCGAGCTGATCGCCGGACATCTACTCCCCTCAGCCAATCAACCCTCGGGATGCCAGAGAAGTACACCGCTCTCTCCTACGAATGGATCTTTGCATAAGTAAATCAGTACATAGCTCATCGATGTTTCAGGATTAAAAGTCTTGGGAATACAAATCGAGATGATTACCTCTGGGGGCGGATATGAGCAATTGAAGGCTCTCATTTGCTTTGGCCAGACAAACGAAATGTTGGAAGCAAATAGCTCTATGGCCCGCCCCATGACATCCTTCTTCGTCAGTCGTTCTAGCCTCTCCTAGGTCCCATCGTCATCACCTCTATAGTCAAAACCCGGGTGGGTCCTCTCCTTGTAGGGCTAGATGCGGCGCACTATGAAGCTTGCTGCCACTAGTTCACCTCTAATTTCCACGCCTCTAATCAGGTCAAGGAGCTCCGTCACTTGTTCCATTTTAGCACTGTTCGGTTTCTCCGACCAGCTCCTCTGGTTCTCTAGGATATGGTGGACGTCGTAGCGGATTGCAGGGTGGCTCTGTTTCATGTAGAACCATTTGGAATTCCACCCTTTCAGAGAAGTGCTCATCAGTACGTTGATATACTCATTGACCATTCCATCCCGAAGCTGCAAGTAGACACCGCCGACCACCTTGGAGCCACTGTGGCCTTTCTTCTTCAACTAGAATAGGTGTCTGAAGAGGTTGAAATGCGGCAGAACCCTCAAAAATGACTCGTAGAAATGGATAAAGATTGGGATGTGCAATGTGGTATTTGGGTGGAGATTGCACAAACTGACCACCCAAAGCTCCATCAAATCCCTAAGGAAGGGTGAACAGGAAATCCCAACCCACGCTAGAAATAATCTTCAAAGACTACAACTTCATCGGTGTTAGGCATTGGGAAGGGCTCACCAAGGGCTGACCGCCATCTAGCGGTTACGTGGTTAGGGAGAACGTTGGCTTCCACCAATCTATTCAACTCTGCTTCTCCCGTATGTGACTGCACCCACTCTTTGTCTCACCGTGCTTTGGTTCCCATTTTCTTGGGACTCATCTTCTTCGATTTGGCGTTTCCCTTCTTCGGTGCCATCCCTCAAAATCGATTAGGGTTTGGTGGCGGAGGTTACTGTGGATGCGAATATGGAAATGTGAGAGCTTTGGAGGAAGATGAAGTGGCACTGGTGGGAGCTCGGGTGGCGGCGGCGCAGTTATAAAGCATTTTCCCCACCTCTTCGCAATCGAGGGGTTTTGGGAAACCATTCCCATGATTTCGGCCTCTCCGAATCCTCCGTAACAGCAAGGTGGGCCGTAACGTGGGCTCTTGTGCAACCACAGCCCACGTCACCCATTTATCGCCGCTATCAGTTGCTACTTGTGGAATAATCGCTGACTTCTCCGCCATTTATTGAGGCTCAGTAACCAACACTTTACAGCTGTTACTCTGGTTTTTTCTCCATGATTTGATTTCTTCGATATCTCTGCTTGCAGCTCGAGGACTAGCTGCCTGCTCGGCTGGTTTTTGATTGTTTTTCTGTTTCTGACCCTGGCACCATGTGTCTGCATCACCTATTGTTAGGCTCAGGGACTAAGTAGGCACACTTCACCTTGCGGTGAATGTGCTTTGTCTCTTTTTGGGCCATGCCCGGGGACTGGCTGCCTACTCGACTAGTTTTCTACTATTCTTCTACTTTCTGACCCTGGCACCACATGACTACATCATCTACTATCAGACTTGGGGACTAAGTGGACACACTTCACCTCACGGTGAATGTGCGGAATTTTTTCATGAAGACTACATGCCTATAGACAAAGATTGACTCCTACTACCGTGGTCGGACTCTAAGTGGGCACACTTGGTCCACTATGAAGAAATTTTTGATTTTGAACTTGAGCTCCTTACACCCTTATGGCAAGCCGTACTGGGGTCACACTGCTCAGTGATAGGTCACGCAGCTCGGCGATGGTTCACACTGCACGGCGACAGGTCACGCTGCTCAGCGACGGTTCATGCTGCTCGGTGACAGTTCACGCTGCTCAGCAACTCATCATGGTGGTTGGACCATGAGTTTGACTGCTTGGCTTTATTCGCACCTACTTGGATGAGCTCAAGACAACATTGCACAATGGGTACAAGGCGCTTGGGGACTAGCTGTGGGGTGTATGACCCCAGATACCCATGGCAGACCACATGGGCTATGCACCCAGGGGTGGCCCAGCCCATAAGATGAAGCCCTATAGGGCACGACTCTGCTCGGCACCTCCCGCAAGACACCGTGATGATATCCTAAAGATACTACAAGATCTGTTAGGATATGTATGATCCCAAGATTCCTATAATCAGTTATTACTTTCTGGTTATCTCTTAGATCTAACCGACTTATAACCTTGCTCCCCGAACTATATAAGGTGGGCAGGGACCCTCTCCAAACTCACATAATATCATATGATAGCTAATACAAACCAATAGACCACAGGAGTACGGTATTATGTCATACTGATGGCCTAAACCTGTCTAACTCGTGTGTCTCTGTTGCCTTCTTGTTCTTGATCTCACGCTCCTCGCCGATCAATCTACCTTCGTGGGATACCCCTCGGAGGACTACCAATGATATTTTGTCGACAATAATGATCTTGGCTCCCGTGTTCCGCTTCATGCCCCAAGGTGTGAAGCAGTCCCAGGGCTGTTTACACACACTTTGTGTATTATTGTAAAAGCCTAGGGCTTGTGTCTTTGGCTTAATAAAAGCTTGTATTTGCTTTGTAATTCCTGTGCCCATTGCGCCGTGGAGGCGGGCTTTTTATTGGAGCTTCGGCGTTTCCTCCTGGTTTGTTGTACTGCGTAGGGTAACTGAGTAGGATTTAGGTGCCCAGCCTCCATGGGGAGAACTGGCAAAGGCCATGGTGGCGCATAGAGTGGATACAGGCGCCTAGCCTCTGTGGGGAGGATTGGTGGAGGCACGCTAGAGTGATATTGGCACCCAGCCCCTGAGGAGGGGACTAGCGAAGGCCACGAAGGCACGCCATGTAGACATAGGCGCCTAGCCCCTAAGGAGGAGACTCACTAGTAATCTATTTTCCACCGGGTGCGCACAAGCGCACCTGGTGGATGTAGCCCCTAAGCCTGTGGCCGACTTGGGAGTCGATCGGAGGCTGAGCACCTTGGTACTCTTTTTTGT
Organism: Miscanthus floridulus; assembly: GCF_019320115.1. Classification (NCBI taxonomy): domain Eukaryota; kingdom Viridiplantae; phylum Streptophyta; class Magnoliopsida; order Poales; family Poaceae; genus Miscanthus; species Miscanthus floridulus. The sequence continues at coordinate 2,053,759 of NC_089596.1, read as the reverse complement.
GGCTATGGACTCTTGTGTCTCTTCTGGTCGGGGTGTTCACCCATGTCTGTTCTGACCACAACCTATGCGGTTGGTCGGGTTCCCGAGTCGAGATCTGGTGGCTCGAGCCTCTGAGCCACTAGGGGCCAGTCAGGGTTGGTCACATGATTTCCTACATCACCCTGTCTACGGTTTCCACAACTAGAGGGGTTGGGCTGACGCCACTTGCCTTGATGGCTCGAGTGGCGGGCTCGGTGAGCTCACTAGCGGACATGTCCGAGTGGAATCCAGCTCCATCGTTCATGATGGGGTTGGCATAGCCTTCATGTGGCACTCCACTGCTCCTTAACCCGCCTCTCGGTAGATGCCTGAGTCATTCTGGAGAGCGACTTTGGTGGCCCGACGACCTTTCCTCGATGGAGATTCTGTGGGATCAACTCAATGTCAGGATCGAATGAGAAGGTTGAGATGACCCTGTCTGCTCTTGAGCGGGTCAGGCGAGGGCCGCTAGGGCTCATCTGTGTTTTCTCCCCTAGCTCTATTTGATGTGAGGTAGCCTCGAGCCCTTCACTGGCCAGCCTTCAAACCTTGGTCGATCGCTGCTCATATCGAATGAGATGACTACCGCTTCATGATGTGATGCGAAGCATTGTGATGTAACAATTGCATATGCAATGCTTGGATATATGGGATGAATGTATGGATGAATATATGACTGAATGTATGAATGCATGCATGAGAATGGATGAATGAATGCCCATGCACTAGAAAAGTAAAATGGGGGTTGCTAAAGTTACCTCGATGGCTAGAGTGATGGGTTTAAGGAGCTCCTATCGGATATGTCCAAGTGGAATCTGGGTCGGTCATTCATGATGGAGTTGGCATAACATGCATGGGGCATCCCACTGCTCCTTACCTATCTCTCGGTAGCCGCCTGAGCCATTGGATCGACTCGGGTGACCCGCTAGCCTCTCCTCGATGCAGATTCCATCGGTGGGCCCCTCTAAACCCTACCTAGGAAGGTGGAGGGCCGTTTGCATGTGGTTACACCTTATTTCCTATGCCTGGGTTATGGTAGTGGTGGGACCCACCCAGGCCACATCCTATTAGCCAGGCGATGTCCCGTCAGCCAGGGCCAAGTCCTTTCTGCATGCTTTTTCGCATTAAATAGGGGGAAGGGAGAGGGGTTTCCTCCCGTTCTTTTGCCTTTCTTCAACTACTACCATTTATCCTTCCTTCTTTTTGCCAAGCCTATTCATGTGCCGCGGCAGTTTCTAGGAGAGAGGAGGGCAGAGCGAGGGAGAGGAAAAGCTAACAATTCGTTCGTAAATCCGAGGTGCGATGTTGAACTGGAAGCCTTCCAACATGGATGAGGAGGTGCTGGCCACCTTTGCCGAGAAGGGGCTACTCCCATCGAAGGAAGTGGTGTATTGGAGGGCTCCCATGCCAAGGGTGGTTGTTCTACACCCTAGGCCGATGAGGTCATCTCCTTCCTCGCCTTCCATGAGCGTGGGCTTGGGTACCCCATGCACTAGTTCCTGCATGGGCTCCTCAATGAGTGGGGCTATAGTTGTAGCTCCTCAACCTGACTAGGGTGCTACATATCGTCAGCTTCATCATTGTCTGTGAGGCCTTCCTTAGGATGGAGCCACATGTGGACCTCTTCTGGCGGATTTTCAGCGGGCGGGCCCTGTCTAAGGGGAAATCGCCTAGAATCGCTCTGGTTGGTGGGATCACCCTGTAGAAGCAGCCTAAGCCATCAGTCCCCTACCTAGCATACTCCCCTAGTGACTCCAACTAGGGATGGCACGGTGAGTGGTTCTACATTAGGAACTCAGTGGAGGCATCATTCCCGACGTTCACCGAGGAGAGGCCGAAGAGGAGGGAAAGCTGGTCGTGGGGTCCTGCCCATTGGCAGAACAAGGTGGTGATCATCGAGACAGAGCTTTGAAGGCTTGTGTGGCATGGCCTTGATGGGTTGCGGGTCTCCCATACCTTCTTCCACCATTGGGTCGCCCCATTAGTGGAGAGAACGCGATCGATGTGGGAATACTCTGGCCTGATGGATCCCGACGGCGTGTCACCAGTGGAGTTATCAAGGGATGAAGTCTAGAGTTATCTTGATTGGGTGCTGTAGTTGGGGGATGATGAGTCCCTTGAAGGGATGCTCGGACCTCTCCATGCCCCAAAGCTGTCCAATCTAGTATACTCCTTTCCCATGACCTTTTTCCTTTCTATTTTGATCTTTAGACCAATTTTAAGCCGCCTATTTCATAGGGGCTCATGAGGTATAAATCACGGCCACATCTTTCAAGAGGGGCAGAAGGCGTGGCTCAACAAGTTGCCTAGAGGGAGGCCACACTTGCCAAGAAGAAGAAGAAAACCATGAAGGTCTAGAGGAGGTTTGATAAGGAGAAGGAGATCAACCGATGAGTTCATGGCGGTGAGAGCTAGAGCGATGTGGAGGCGGAGCTTGAGTCGGAGGAGCCCATGGAGATGGGTGATGGCATGAGTTCCTCAAAGGATGATGGAGATAGGGACACTACCATGACCTTGGTGGAGCCCACGGTTGCGCCCATCGGTGGCGGGCATGGTACGAAGACATGAGGCGATGTTCCTAAGTCGAGATAGCACGCCACGAGTAAAGACACCACCCTCGAACAAGAGGCAAAGCGAGCATAGGCGCCACACCCTTCGAAGGCATTGTTGGCTTTGCAGCCCCCTACTCTGAGTGTGGTAGAGCATGCCAGTCGGTTAGGGGGACATGATCATTCCTCTACGTCTTTGGGGTCGACGTGTGTGCGTGACCCCCAATGGGGAGATACCCCACTAGTTGCTCCGATGGTTTTGCCAAATGCTAGTGGCCATAGCTGTTTTCTAGCCAAACGGGGATCAGATGGGTCGCCCCCACCCTTGATTGATCTGAGGGGGTGTGGGTCCGGACCCCTGAGTGATCCTTGTCCTGGTTGACTCATCATCAGCCAGTCGGGGCTTCAAGGTTCTACCACTTTTGTCTAGGTATGTATTCATGCTTCCATTTGTTCTCATAGTTGAGTTTTTGAGCGTGACTAACCTATGCTTGTGTGGTAGTGGCTAGGAGCTGGCAAGACTAGGGATCTACCCTCCTCCCGTGCAAGAAGAGTGGTGACCCAGCCTATGGTGGGTTGTGACAAGCGAAGGGGAAGCATGCTGGTGGTGGTGCGACCTTCCTTAATGGGGGTTGTGCCTTCCCGACCAGTCGTGAGCATGGCGGTGGCTGTGATGGCGGCAATCCCCATGGTGACAGCGAAGGCTGGGTCAGAGGTGACTCTTGCAATCCCTCTCCCACCGGTTATAGAGGGGGAGAGGAGGGAAGCTAGGCTCCCTATCTCACCCTATGAAGGAGCGCACGGTTCGCCCTCCTGGTCAAAGCTAGAGGGGGAGCAGCCGTCGGTGAGCCATGGATTCCTGGTGGTGGACATCCCCTTTAGCGGCAAGGAAGACACTAGGGTGGAGCCACCAGCCATCCCACCGTCCCGGGACTTGGTGATGATCTGGTCATCGCTTGATACTACGTTGGCTGGATCTTCCGGTGGGCCGAGGGTGGCCCGCGAGCTGGCGTGGCCTTGCCCCAACGAGCCAAGAAAGGCCTGGTTCGTCCTTTGCAATGAGGAGGAGGTGAAGCTTTGGCACCTGCTCGAGGAGAGAGGACTGTCGATGGAGTTTGATCTTGCCCTTACCAAGGCAAAGCTCAAGGAGGCCTTGGAGAGGGTTGAACTCGTCCATCAGGCCATGAATGTTGACCTGCCACGCATTGTAGAGGTAAGTTTTCTGTGTTCTTGGTGTTGTCTTTGATTCCTTTGCATCTAAATGGTTGTCTTAGCACGCCTGCTACTTTGTCTCATAGGACCTAGAGATGATGTCGATTCGCAAGTCCTAGTTTCTTTAGGAGGAGCACAGTCAGATGAAGCAAGAAACAGTGGTGTTACGGTGAGCTGATGAGCTCAGGCACAAGCTAGAGTCCACCCATCATGAGTCCCAAGACTGGGTGGCTGAGGTGATAGGAGCACAGGTGGTGGAGCTACATGCGGCTGAGCAGGTGACTGCTGCCAAGCAGAAACTCGATGTGGCGAAGGCCCACTTGGCGGAGGTCGAGGCAGTGCTCAGGAAGTCCCTAAAGGCTCTAGAAGTAGAGCGGAAGGCCCGGTTGGATGCCGGGTAGGAGGTCATCATGCTCTAGGGGCAGATGCTCAGGGCAAAGGAGTTGAACTCTCGGCTACTCGAGAGGGTGACCCAACAAGAGGAAGGACTTTCCATTCTCAAAAGAGCCCATCTCAGTATGTACCTATTCTATCCTCGGTTGATATCTTGAAATTTTCTTTTCCTTGCTCTTGAATTTGTCGTTTGTTTCTAGAACTAGGTGGAAAGATCGGTTCTCTAGAGCAAGAGCTGGAGATGGTCAAAGCGGCGGTCGGTCGGAGCGTGGAGGCGCTAGCCTAGTCCCTTGAGGAGCGACACGCTCTCAAAGGAGAGATCAACTAGCTTCACAACATTGTGCAGGTGGTGGTATCTGAGGTGTTCAGGTCAGCACCAAGCACCAGTACACCCGCTGTCCTAGTAGCAGAGGTCCCGAATGAAGTTTAGGTGCTCATCTCCGATGGCAAGTTCTACGGGACATCGGGGATGCTGACCTCGATGGTGACCCACTACTTTGATCTAGACTTTGTGACCATCTATAAAGGATATGCCAACGGGTGGAGCATAGACAAAATCCATGTGCTGGGGGAAAGTTTGGTGCTGCACGCATAGGTGGTCGTTGAGTAGATTATTGTGCAGTGGGTGATGGAGGCTTGCAGTTCAACTATGGCCGCAGATGTGCGCTGGAAAGATGTCATCCATCCTATAGAGGCAGTGGAGGCTGGGTCGAAGGCAAGCATTGTCCCACCAGCAAAGGAGCCAAACGTCATCCTAACCACAACCGTGCCGAGCATCGTCGTCCTGACCACAACTGAGCTGCCTTCGTCCTCACCAACCGCACCGTCAACCGTCACTGCCGGGAGGCCATAATAGAGTTAGAGTAGAAATATTTAGTTTATGCAAAAGATGAATATTTTAAGTTTGTTTTGTGATGAAATCACTTGTGAGGGGAAGCTTGTCCCGTCCGCCCTTGTTTTTATCCTTGCGTAGCTTTGTTTTTTGTTCTTTCTTTTTTGCAGCTGCTCGTTGACCCATAGGCTACAACCTTAAGAACCCGGGCATGGCTCGCAAGGCTCAGCTGCTCATAACCATAGGTTGTGGCAGGGTGTGATCGGTCAGGAGGCCAAAGCGCAAGTTATGTTGGGTAATCAAAGGAACAAGATGCCCTTTCATTTGGGCAACACCCTTTTGTTTGGGCTTATAGTGTTTCTACATGATAGTAAAACAGGGGGTGGTATCGCACCCCCATGGAACCCCTGAGTGACCCAAGCTGAGAGTGCTTGGGCTGGGGTGCTGTAGGAGCAAGCATTGAATGGAAATAAATGGTAAAACCAAGCTTTAAGGAAAGAAACAACGTAACTGTTTGATGTTCCAAGTGTTGGTGAGAACATTGCTGTTGTTGTACTTCAGCTGGTAGGCGCCCAGTCGGATCACCTCAGCCACCATGTATGGTCCTTCCCATGGCAGAGAGAGCTTATGTTTGTCCTTGGTTAACTGGGTGCCCTAGAGTACGAGATCACCGACCTCAAGGATCCCCCCTGATTTTTCTTTCATGGTACATGCGGCGAGTTTGCTGGTAACGAGCGGAGTAGATGACGGTCATCTCATGAGCCTCTTAAAGTAGGTCAACCCCATCCTACTGAGCCTCTGTGGCTCGGTCTCGGTCGAAGGCCTTTACTCTTAGAGCACCGTGATTGAGGTCAGATGGCAACACTACCTTGGCTCCATGTGCCAGGAAGAAAGGGGTGAACCCTGTGGACCGATTTGGGTTTGTTCTTAGGCTCCAGAAGATCTTTGGGACCTCTGCAACCCATCACCAGATATACTTTTTGAGTCGGTCGAAGATGCGGGGCTTGAGTGCTTAGAGGACCATGCCATTGGCCCACTCGACTTGACTGTTAGTACGCGGGTGTCCGACCGAGGCCCAATCAATCCTGATGTCATATCCATCACACAAGTCTAAGAACTTCTTCCCAACGAAGTTTGTTCCGTGGTCGGTGATGATATAGTTAGGGACACTAAACTAATAGATGATGTCGAGGAAGAACTTGACCGCCTCTTCTGAGTAGATATTGGTGATGGGCTTTGCCTCTATCCACTTGGTGAACTTGTCCATAGCCACGAGTAGTTGAGTGAAGCCACCTGGGGCCTTTTTGAGGGGTCCAACCATGTTAAGGCCCCAGACCGCGAATGGCTAGGTGATGGGGATGGTCTAAAGCTCCTACGCCAGTAGATGAGTTTGTCGAGCGTAGAACTGACATCCTTCACACCCGCGGACCACTTCCTCTGCATCTCATAGTGTAGTGGGCCAGTAAAAACCTTGGAGAAAGGCTTTCCTGACCAACGACCTTGAAGCTGCAAGATGTCCATAGATTCCGGTATAGACTTTGAGGAGAAGCTATTTCCCCTGGTTAGTCGGGATGCACTTCATGAGCACTCTCGATGGACTTCGCTTGTAAAGTTTGTTACTAATGGCGACGAATGTCTTGGCGCATCGAGCGATTCATCATGCTTTAGTCCTTTCTAGTGGGAGAACCTCCTTGAGGAGGTAGGCGAGCAGTGGTGCTCTCTAGTTGGCCGGATCGAGTGCCATTATGGCAATATCGCTAGGCAACGTTGCCATGGAGGCACCAAGGTCAGAGCCCCTAAGTGCTCGGTTAGGGTCGGGGCACATCAAGGGGTTGAAGCCACCGAGTGCTAGACTGGTGTTGGAGCATGTCTGGGTTGGATCCTCTCGAATGCGGGTAGATGGCTCATGATGTCATTTACAAAGACCCCATCGATGGGCGGTTCCTGTCTGGCCACCAATTTTGCGAGGAAGTCGGTGGTGGCATTTTCTTTTTGAGGTACATGATACAATTTGATCCCTAGGAACTTGTCATCGAGTTTGTGCACCTCCTGGCAGTACACCACCATGAGAGGGCTCTTGCAAGAGGACTCCTTCATGACTTGGTCGTTGACCAACTCTGAGTCATCACAGACATACAGTCGCATGGCGCCGAGCTCAATGGTGATGCATATTCCGTTGATGAGGGTCTCATACTCTGTGGCATTGTTCGAGGTTGAAAAATGGAGATGGATCGCATAGCGGAGCCTACTCCCACCTGGAGAGATCAGAACCACTCCAGCCCCCGAGCTGGGCACCATGACTGACCCATCGAAGTACATCATCTAGTACTTTTGGGTCACGTCTAGGGTCGGGAGCCAAACTTCCATCCATTCAGCAATGAAGTCAGCAAGAGACTAAGACTTAATAGTAGTGTGGAGGACATACCTGACATCATGGTCCATGAGCTCAAGAGCCCACATGGATATTCGGCCAACGGCATCGTAGTTACGAATGACCTCCCCTAGTGGGTACGAGGTGACGACCATGACCTCATGGTAGGCAAAGTAGTGCAGGAGCTTCCGAGTCACCATCGGCATGGCATATAGAAGCTTCTAAACCTGGGGGTAGCGAATTTTGACATCAGTGAGTACCTCACCGACAAAGTACACTGGTCGTTGGACCTTCAGGGGGTGTCCTAGCTCCTCCCTCTCGATGATGAGGGCAGTGCTCACAACGTGGTTGCTTGTCGCAATGTAGAGGAGGGATTCTCCCTGTTTGGGAGCAACGAGGATTGGGGCCGACGTTAGTGATGCTTTGAGGCTTTCCAAAGCCTGTTATGCCTCCTTTGTCTAGACGAATGTATTTTTGTTCTTGAGAAATTTGTAGAGAGGCATGCCCCATTCGCCTAGTCAGGAGATGAACTAGCTCAGGGCAGCCAAACAGCTGGTGAGCCTCTGTATGCCCTTGATGTTGCGTGTAGGGCCCATGTTGGAGATGGCCGTGATTTTTTTGGGGTTGCCTTCGATGCCACGCTCGGACATGATGTATCTGAGCAGCTTCTCCTTCGGAACCCCAAAAACACATTTTTTGGGATTTAATTTGACGCTGAACCTTCGGAGGTTCCCGAATGTGGCGACCAAGTTTGCGATCAGGTCACTAGCTTGAGCCGTTTTCACCACTATGTCATCTACATAGACAACGATTATTGGTTTTGGCCGCTCGACTTGGTCAGGTTGGTCGGGTAGGTCAATTTGGTTGGTGAAGCACCGTTGCATGCACCATTGATAGTGGCGCTAGCATTCTTTAGACCAAAAGGCATGGTTATGTAACAGTACAAACCATACGGGGTGATAAATGAAGTTGCGACCTGTCAGACTTTTTCGTCGTGATCTAGTGGTAGCCTGAGTAGGCATCCAGGAAGGAGAGGATTTCTCACCCTGAGGTGGAGTCAACTATCTGATCTATGCGTGGTAAAGGGAAGTGGTCCTTTGGGCACGCCTTGTTGAGGCTAGTATAGTCAACACACATTCTCCATTTCCTATTCTTTTTTTCACAAGAACAGGATTAGCTAGCCAGTCGAAGTGGTATACCTCTTTGATGAATCCAACTGCTAGAAGTTTGGCGATCTCCTCACCTATGGCCCTACACCTCTCGTCATCAAAGTGACGCAATTGTTGCTTGGTGGGCTTTGAGCCTGGGATGATGCGTTATGCATGCTTGGTGACCTCCCTCAGTATGCCCAGCATGTCAGAAGGCTTCCACACAAAGACATCTTGATTTGCATGTAGGAAGTCATCGAGCTCGCTTTCCTATTTGGCTAGGAGCTCAGTCTCGATTCACAGCGTCTTGGTTGGGTTGCTACAGTCGATCTCCACTACCTTGGTTTCCTTGATCAAATGGAAGGGGCTTGAGGAGATCTGCCTGTTACGGTCTAGGACTACTGGAGTCGCCGAATTCCTGAGCTCTGAGAGCTCGGTGGAGTTGATGACGGTAGTGGCGAGCTCGTAATGTTCGTGGTCGCACGTGTAGGCGTGCAAGAAGGTGCTACCTATGGTGATGACGCCATTCAGCTATGACATCTTCAGCTTGAGGTAGGTGTAGTGGGGGATCACCATGAACTTGGCATAGCATGGCCGCCCCAAGATGGCATGGTAGGACCCCAGAAAGTCCACTACCTTCAAGGTTAGGACCACCAAGTGGAAGTTGGCACAGTCACCAAATGTGACAGTTAGGTCGATCTGCCCGAGCAGGTATGCCTACGTCCCTGGGATCATGCCATAGAAGGGAGAGATCACTAGGTGGATCTCCAACCGGGGGATGCGCATGACATCGAGGGTGCCGATGTAGAGAATATTGAGGCCGCTACCTCCGTCCATCAGCACCTTGATGAGGCGCTTCTTAGGGATGATTGTGTCGATGATGAGCGGGTAGCGACCCGGTCGGGTGATGTGGGAAGGATGGTCTCTCTAATCAAAAGTGATCGGGAAGTCCGACCAGCTAAGGAAAGATGGCATGGCCGACTCGACGGTGCATGCCTCTCTATAGCATACCTTGTGCTGGTGCTTGGAGTGGATGGCATCGGATCCCCCAAAGATCATGAGGCATTCCTTGAGGTCGGGGAAGCTGTCTGCATCCTTGCCCACTATGCCTCCTTTCTTGGCCTCATCCTCCTTGCCTTTACCTTTCTTTGGCTTGGCGGCTTGCTGCAGGAAGCACTAGGGATCCTTCTTGTTCTTCTTGCCCTTTTGTGTGGAGGGGCACTCGCCTTGGTCCTCACGCTTGGCCTTGCCCCTGCCCTGAACGCCACTAAAGTCCTCCCAACCGCCTCCTCACCCGAGGCATGGTTCATGGCTATGTCTAGCTTTTTGTGGGTGGTACAAGGCTTCATACAGCGGAGCTTGTGGATCAGGGACTTGCAGGTTGTCCTAGAGAGGAACATGCTGACAACGTCCGCATCAACGACATCAGGAAGGGAGTTGCACTGCTTTGAGAACCTATGGATATAATCCCACTGGGACTCATTGGGCTCCTACTGGTAGCTCTTGAGGTCCTAGGAATTCCTAGGACAGACTACGTCTCTTAGAAATTTCCAATGAAGACTCTCTTGAGATCCGCCTAGTCGCGGATGCTGTCGAGTAGAAGGAATTCGAGCCATGCTTGAACATGCTCTGCCACACAGATGGGGAGGTACTGGATGATGAAGTGGTCATCATCCACTCCTCCGACTTGACAAGTGAGCTAAAAGTCTTTGAGCCATATACTGGGGTTCATCTCCCTGGTGTACCTGGCGATGTTGGTGGGCGGTTAGATGTGTCATGGGAATGATGCTTTCTGGATCCAGCGACTAAAGGCCCATTGCCCCAAGGCCATTTGGGCTAGGGCTCCGATCGTTCGGTTGGCCACCATGCCTAGGGTGTGTGTCCATTGCACTCCTTGATGGTCAGGCTAGAGTCCCACAGCCGCCTGCTCTCCCTGCCATTCGATGGACGTCATCATCATGCGGGGCATCGCGTTGATTATTGATGACACTACGAGCATCATGGTTCAGCCTAAGCCGTTCACACATAGGTGGTTGGTGTCGAGCGAGCGTCGGGTTGGGCTGCGGTGCAGCCACGACTTCTTGCTCCACGCCCGTCAACTGTTGCGGTGAGTGGACGGAGCGATTTGCTAGTGCGGCACCAGTCCCCAAGTTGGGCAAGAGGCCACATGTTGGTGTCGCGACATGGAACTTTCCACCTATTGAATGGCAGTGGTCTCCACCAGCGACCGAGGATTCCGGTGGATCACCTGCTCCTAGGGTCAGCAGGCTTGGGGAGGCTGCATAGAAGCATCGCCGCAATGGTGTTGTTCTGGCTAGCCCAAGCAAACTGAGGGGGTCATCCCCTTCGTCCAGGATGTTACGCTGGACCTGATAGGCATGACCATGATCGCCGCTCGCTAAATTACGCACATGTGGCAGAGTGTGATGCGCCAGGCACGCCAGCGTAGGCAGCGGCTGGCTCTGCCGCCTTTGTCGTAACTCCTCACCGTGCTCCTACGCACGGGGGTTCAGAGGGGTGTGAGTCTATAGAGACTCCACTACCTCCGGTGGCTATCCCAGGGCATCCGCCATAGCGCACTCCTAGGATAGAGGGTGGCCAGGTGCCCGGATGTTGCCGATGCTAGAGCTATTGCTTTTGACCTTGTCATCAACGAGGTCTTGGAAGGAGGTGGGAGCATAGCTTGCCATCCCCACAAACTCGGACATAAAAGGGGGTGGCGTTAGCATCCTTCAGAGCCCCCATGCGGACGTGTCCATGGGAGACGCGAAGCCATAGGGGGACCGGTTGCACTGGCGATCACTGTGGGGACAATGGGGTCCCTCTAAAGAGTTGGCTAGAAGGTGTTAAATAGTGAGTAAAGAACAATATGTACATCACTCACCATAGGGTTTGAGCCCAGCATGGGCTCAAAGTGAAGCAGCGAGTGTCTCAACAGTTGAGGTCGTCGAGTGGCCCAAGGCCGGTGGAGGGCGCTCCTCCTCTAGTGGCACCTAGGACAAGTGCCACCTCATGGAGGTAGAGGACGCTGAGCTGGTCAGCGACAAAGTCTAGACTCCCAAAGAGGAAGGTCTAGGTGTGGCACGAAGATGAGAGGAACCCACATCCTAGTAAGTGGGAGCGTGGGAAACTCCGGTGAGCCAAAGTGAATCGTATTGCTCGAGCCCACCATGCCAAAGATGGTGGAAAGGTGGGCCATCCAATTACCAAAAGCGTGAACTGCACTGGTGTCTCTCCCCATGAACGACACCAACTGTCGGTGCGAAATGTGGCCAACAAGTAAATATTTGTAGTTGTTTACACCAAAATTTGGAAGAAGAGTCATAGGGACTCGAAAGCTCCCAAGATCACGTCATCAAGGGATCAATTGCGTGTAGATCGGAACTAGCTGATTCGAATGCAAAACTAGAATTGACTTTCTTCAGATAGCGCTAGCAGATATCGACAAAGGCTATGATCGGTGCTAGGACGAGACATGTTGGACTCTACAAAAAAGGGAAAGATTAGAGTCCAAGTTATCATAAATTAGGAATATTTTCTTTAGGGTCAAAAATTGTGACGAGTTGTGCTTAGATAGGAGTCATGCATAGGTCCCGGGTATAAATATCAAAGCCCGGTTATTGTAAAGGACACACAATCAATCAAATACCAGTTATTTACTTTTTTCAGCTCCGGCCACCCCTTAGGAGTAGGAGTAGAGTAGATCTCGGTGAGTTCTTCAATAAGTACGGCTGCATCGATCCGGTCGACCTCCACTGCTTGTCTGTAAGTACCGTTATGGCTCATACCTCTGTTCGTACAGCTGCATCGATCCAGTCGACCTCCACTACGACTCTGGTATGAGTTAGTTATCGATTCTTATCTAGTTCAAGTACGGCTGCATCAATTCCGGTCGACCTCCACTTCTCGAACTAGATTAAGTTCAAGTTATCGGCTCTATCTAAGGGTGACGTTCCTTTAGATAGATTCATTAAGTTACCGATATTGCTTATTGCTTCCATTATTTATTTAATTACAACAATATCACTTCGTCCGATTGGGATTGATCTAGATCAGCCTTATATTTTTTAACTCATCGTTTGTTAATCTAAACTGATCTAATCTGCATTCTAAATGATGAGTTATGTTTTATCGGCTTGTTTTATAACAATTTTGATCGTACATAGCGTGCGGTCAAGGGGTGTCTGATTTTGAGTAGATCTATTGGCTAGCAAAAACCATTTCATGGACCCGTTATCATGGCCTATGTGATTCTGCCTCACACCCCACTATTAGCTCATGTGGAGTAGGGATCATTATTTGGTAGATCTGTTCCTAAGAGGGCATGACCTTAACTATGCGCTATGTCTAAATTGAATATTTTAGCCGATATCAAGCGCTTTCACAAACAGTTCACATCACGAGATCGTTGAAGTAGCAATAGGTTGAAAGATGTGTTAGCCCCATGATCTTATTATTGTATTAGGGCCTGTATGATTCTATCTCATGCTCCACTGATATTAGTAATTAGTTAGGGTCATCGAGTCTATTGTTGTTTCTATGGCCTGCATGATTCTACCTCATGCCCCACTGGTCTGAGCGATGGATGGGATCTAATATGTTCATTAGATTTATTTCTATTAAACGGTTGAATGATGATGAACTATTTCTTTCATAAAAGGAGTTCGGTTACTTGCAGTCATTGGCTTTTCATGAGTTAATTACCATTGATATTCTTTTGCCAGTGACTAATATTTGTCTAAACAATGATATTCATCCAGAATGATAATCGATTCTTCTTACACAACCCCCATGAGCTTTAATCGATTTATTCTTATGAATATACAGGAATCAACTATTTAGTCAATCTCCTTTCATATCGGCTCTCAGAGCCGCACATTCAGGGACTGTCTGGCAACACTTGGCACGTTTCACCCTTAATTACTGATAAATTTTCTCTCCATGTCAATTGTAGGGTCAAATTGATTGGCACATCTCGGGAGGAGTGCGTAGGATCGACCATCCCTATGCTGAAGCTAGGCGATCCTCATCTCCATCGAGCTGGACCCTTTCGGCTTGCTCGTGTGTCCTCAGCACAGGATGAAAATTCTAGTGTCGACACACATTTCTAGCACGCCTAGTGGGACCCCACAATCATCATAGTGGTTCACAACAACAACGAGATCCTTATGATACATTACAAAGATCTACCTGACGGAGATAAAGGTGTCATCACCAAAGCTACAGAAGAGTTTCAGAACAAGTGTTTGTTGTCCTACACCAAAACACATGACAACACAATTGTTTAGAAATTTCCACTACCAAGAGTTCTATTACACATGGTAGATAGATACAACTGAAGCTGAAGATAGGCAGTTTCTTTACGGAGGTTGTAGACAAATATATTCGTGATGCCATATCAAGCCAAAATGAAGCTTTCTTGAACACATTCCACAACTGCCATGAAAGAAGCGATTGATGGGTGTCTAGTTGGTCAAGTTGGGCCAGGCTTATTATAACATTCCTAGATCCATCGACCCAAGGGACTAATCAAGTCGGTACCAACCATCAAGAAGCAGCACTGACTGGTAATGGTGACATCCTAGGTAGTCCAGGGTTCATCAGAACAGACTCGAGGAACTACTCAAATAAGATATAGTACAATCCTGGACCGTCAGTACAGCATGTGCAACAGCCAGCGGGGCAAGGTCAAAACCATGGTGATCAATTTTGGCACATCAGGCCACATACTATCAGTAGGCTCAAAAATAGCACCATTAATGCAAAGGATCCTGTAGAGATATAGATCCTTATGTCTATAATCAGAGACTTCAAGCAGCAAGCCAGTAAAGGACCCAACAGATAGAGGTTCCACAAGGATATCACTATGGATCAGACTATAACACCCTTCACATGATTCCAAATCCAGGGTATCAAGGCACATGAGATTTCAATCCATAGATGGGTCGGCAAGTATAGAGAAATCCAAATTCAAATGCTAATGAGTTGCTGCTGAAGGTGACTGAGATGATGAAAAATCAGTTCGGTCTGAAGCCAAAAGGGCTGACCTTTTCGTACAAACGCCCATATCTAGAATGGTATGATTTAGTCACTCTTCCCATAAATTACAGGCTCCCAGAATTCGCTAAGTTCACTGACCAAGACAGTACAAGCACGATAGAACATGTCAGTCGGTATCTTACACAATTGGGCTAAACATCAGTTGAGGATGCCCATCGAGTTCGTTTCTTCTCCTTGTCCTTATTAGGGCCAGCTTTCACTTGGTTTTCATCACTACCAGCCAATTCCATTGCTAATTGGGCTGACCTAGAGAAGAAGTTTCATACATATTTTTATACTGGGACTAGAGAAGAGAAGATCACTGATCTGACAACTATAAGACAGAAGATTAATGAATCAGGCACTGAGTTTCTTTAGAGGTTTCGAGAAACTAGGAAACTTGTGCTTCTCCTTAAACTTGGTTGATGGTCAACTAGCTGCTTTAGCTGTTCAAGGAATGCTGCCAATATGGAAAGAAAAGCTGCTAGGGACAAGAATTTAATAATTTGGGACAATTGGCTCAATGAGTGACAGCGCTCAATAGCCAATTCTAGGGTATGCGTAGAGATACCTGATTTCAAAAAAGTACCACAGTGGCCGAGGCTTACAATCCATACTCAGTCGATGATGACTATGAAGAAGAAGAAGAAGAGGTTGCTGCGGCCGAATGGAATTAGGGCAAGAAAACAGTAATGGTGTCAAATCCTTGGAGAAGAGGAGTCGAGGAGAGCTATGACTTTGATGTCACCAAATCAGACAGGCTTTTTGATTTCTTGCTTGAGAAGGGGCAAATCAAGCTACCTAGTGGTCATGTTATGTTACTCCCTGATCAGTTGAAGAATAAGAAGTTCTGCAAGTTCCATAATGCTACTTCTCATTCCACTAATGAATGTAGAATTTTCCAGCAGCATATCTAGAGGGCTATTCAACAAGGGAGGCTCATGTTTGATACGCCTCAGAAAATGAAAGTTGATGATAATCCTTTCCTAGGAGATCAAAACATGGTTGATGCTAGGCTGATCAAAGGAAAGACTAAGGTCATAACATCAACCAAATTAAAAAGAAGCTGGGACAGTCAATCCCAAGATGCAAATATCGGACGACAGATACAAGGAAATTAAGAGACGTCACGATAAGCAAAAGAGCCGATATGAGCAGGGAGGAACGTCAAAAGCAGGGACGACAAAGCCACGAGTTACATCTTGGATTCTGTTAAGTAAGTGGCAGCGGCAGAAGGAAAAAGATTATCAGCATTGGTTAAAGGATCAAGAATACCAGGATCAACTGGAAAAAAGAAAGATACGAAAGGAAGCAAGCCGAATCACATTAGAATTGTCCTTTCTTTAGACATTGCTGGAATGAAGGTTTGAAGTTGCCTACCAGACATGACTATCCAGAATACAACAATCAATATTGGGAGTTTAGGCAATCCCAAACCAACCGCCGGTCTATCCATACTCAAGATGCATATCATCATAATAACATGGATCGGCGCTTAAAAAATGGAAGTATTCATAATCGGCTAGGAAAAAGAGTGGTTGACCAAGATTGGGCTGATTACGAAGAAGATGGCAACGAAAGAAAATATGTTTGGCAAGAAGGCCAATGGTGTCCAGGAGGTTTAACAAGAAGCCAGAAGAGAAGGGTGCAACGCTTAAGGAATAAAGAGTTAGAACAGGCTTAGGCATTCGGTAAACCACAAGTATGGCATACTAAGCAGACAACTGATAGAAAGCAACCATAGGCTAATATCCAAATGGCTTTTCTGCTGCCAATCAAAATTCAAAGTCAATGGTGAAAGCCAACAGCCGATCCAAGTAGTCGGCTTTGAAAATTTTGTATTAATGGATAATCTGATAGATGGTACAGATGGCAAACTAGGACATGGCTTCACGTCGGCCGATGAATTGGAAGAAGTAGATATTGGTCCTAGAGATAGACCTAGGCCTGACGTACCTAAGTTGGATCCAGAGTATAAGTGAGAATTAATTGATTTATTAAAGGAATTTAAAGACTGCTTTGCTTGGGAATATTATGAGATACTTGGTTTAGACCGGTCAATTGTTGAACATCTGTTGCCAATCAAACCCGAATATCGGCCGTTTAAACAAGCTCTAAGGAGATTCAACCCGAACATGCTCGATGATATCAAAAAGGAGACTGAAAGGTTACTAGAAGCAAAATTTATCCGACCATGCCGATATGTAGAGTGGATATCGAATGTTGTCCCTATATATAAGAAAAATGGAAAATTGAGAGTTTGCATCGATTTCAGGGATCTGAATAAAGCCACACCCATGGATGGCTATCCAATGCCGATAGCTGATATGTTAGTGGATGCAGCAGCTGGGCACAAGGTTATTAGCTTCATGGACGGTAATGCAGGATACAACCAAATTTTCAGTGGCTGAGGAAAATATAGCAAAGACCACTTTCAGGTGCCCCTGACACAATCAGGTCTATTCGAGTGGGTTGTGATGACCTTTGGTCTGAAGAATGCCAGTGCAACTTATCAAAGGGCGATGAATTACAGTTTCCTATAAGTTGATCGGCAGGATTGTTGAAATCTACATCGATGATGTGATGATAAAATCCAAGAAGTATAAGGAGCACCTGGCTGACTTGCGGGAGACTCTAGAATGCACAAGAAAACATGGTTTAAAGATGAATCCTAATAAATGTGCTTTTGGAGTATCAACTAGACAATTCTTGGGATTCATGGTCCATGAGAGAGGAATCGAAGTTGGTCAAAAAAGTGTAAAAGCAATTGATGAGGCAGTTCCCCCTGACTACCAAAATCAGAGTTGCAATCTCTACTTGGTAAGATCAATTTCATCAGAAGATTCATTTCAAATTTGTCGGAAAGGATCCTATCAGTTTTCTCCCTTGTTGAAGTTGAAGAGTGATCAAGAATTCAAGTGGGGTGACATACAACAAAAGGTGTTTGAAGAGATAAAAGAATACATGAAGCGTCCACCTAGTGCTGGTCCCTCCTCAATAAGGTAAGCCTTTTAAGTTATACATATCGGCTGATGACAAGACAATTGGATCGGCCTTGATGCAAGAATTTGAAGGAAAAGATAGAGTTGTTTTCTATCTGAGTAGAAGACTACTGGATCCAGAGACAAGATATTCTCCCACCGAGAAGTTATGCTTGTGCTTATATTTCTCTTGCACTAAGTTGCGACACTACTTATTATCGGCCGAGTGTACAGTTATTTCCAAGGCCGATGTGGTTAAGCACATGTTATCAATGCCAATACTAAATGGAAGAGTGGAAAAGTGGATTCTTACGTTATTAGAATTTGACTTGAAGTATGAATCGTCTAAAGCAGTCAAGGGACAAATAATGGCCGATTTTGTCACCCAGCATCATAAGCCAAGCAATGGTTATGTAGAGCTAATGCCTTAGACGCTATTCTTTGATGGATCATCATGCAAGCAAGGTGGTGGCATTAGTATTGTTATTATTTCACCTCGGGGGGGCAAGTTTTGAGTTTGCTCTTCTAACTGAACCAATGATTACTAACAATCAAGCGAAGTATGAAGCTAGTTCTTAAGGTACTTCAACTTCTTCACTGAAGTAAAGGCTGAAGCAATTGAAGTATTTGGAGAATTCACAGTTAATTATTAATCAGTTGATCGGCCTATATGAGTGCAAAGAAGAGACTTTGAAAGGATACTATGATAAGTGTCAAAAGTTGCTCAAGGAGTTTCTTCATATCTCTTTCCAACATATTCCTGGGAGCACAAAACCAAGAGGCTAATCGTCTAGCTCAAAGTGCATCAGGATATCGAGTGTTTCAAGAAGTCTTGAGTAGTGAAGCCTCAAGTAATGATCGGAGAGTCGAAATAGACTGATTACCTTAGAGATCCGTCTCAGAAAGTTACCTAGAAAGCTAAGGTATAAATCGGCTAAGTATGTTTTGTTAGATGATCAATTATATTATAAAACAGTCGATGGGGTGTTGCTCAAATGTTTAAACCAAGAAGAAGTTAAGGTGTTGATGGGTGAGGTGCATGAAGGGATATGTGGAGCTCTTCAATTGGCTTATAAGATGAAGTGGATTATTCGTAGAACTAGATATTTCTGGCCAATGATATTGGAAGATTGTTTTAAATATTACAAGGGGTGCCAGGACTATCAACGTTTTGGTAATGTCCAGAGATCACCTACGTCAGCCATGAATCCAATAATCAAGCCATGGCCGTTTCAAGGTTGGGGAATTGATTTAATTGGCTAGATTTTTCCTGCCTTCAAGCAAAGGACATAAGTTCATATTGGTAGCAACAGATTATTTCACTAAATGGGTTGAGGCAATTCCTTTGAAGACGGTAACCTCAAAGAACATGATTGATTTTGTTAGGGAGCACATTGTGTGTCATTTTGGGATTCCTCAAACTATAACTACCGATCAAGAGATAATGTTCACATCAGAAGAGTTCAGGGATTTTGCTGCCAGTATGGGGATCAAGCTACTAAATTCCTCTTCTTACTATGCTCAGGCTAATGGCCAGGCAGAGGTGTCAAACCTAGATTATGATTAGGCTGATCAAGAAAAAGATTGAGGAACAGCCAAGGAAGTGGTGTTCGACGCTAAATGAGGCACTATGGGCATATAGGATGGCCTGTCATGGATCAATTAAAACATCAGCCTTACGAACTTGTATATGGCCATAATTACAGTTCTTCCTTGGGAAGTTCGGACTAGATCGAGACGCGTTACACTACAGAATGATTTGTCAGCCGAAGTCTACAAGAATCTTATGATAGACAATTTGGAGGACTTGAGTTGCCTTCGGCTGTGTGCTCTTGAAAATATCGAAGCCAACAAACTGAGGGTTGCAAAATATTACAATAAAAAGGTCAAGATTAAGCAATTCTTTGAAGGAGACTTGGTCTGGAAAGTGAAATTGCCGATCGGGTCAAAGAACAGTAAATTCGGCAAATGGTCACCTAACTGGGAAGGACCTTATCGGATCAAACGTTGTGTGCCTAGGTGATGCTTATATTTTGGAAACACTAAGAGGAGAGGAAGAATTTGGCCAAGCAATCAATGGGAAATATCTAAAGAAATATTACCCTAGCATTTGGATTAATACTTAATAACCAGCTTGTTCAGGTCGTCAGCTCTAATAGCCTGATATCAGAAAGGTATCGCCTCTAGTGCAAAAATAAGCCCAAAGTGGTAAAAGCCGGTACGATGTGTATCGCCTATAGAAGCAAAGCAAACACAGACGAAGTGATGTGGATGAAGTATGAAACAAAGGAAAATCACTTAAGACGAAGAAATTGTTTGCTAAATATCACCTATTACAAGCTACTGGCCAGAAAACACTTTGCTTACTATATCATCGGCCAGGGTGTTGAAGGCTATAGAGTTGGCAGCGCTAGAAAAATCCTCAACCAAACACTCATGCTCCCCAGGGTGCATCGCGTCTAGAAAACTATGGGGAAGAAGACAAAGATTGTGGCCAGAATGGGCTTGTGCAGCAGCCAATGCCATGGCCGCACCATGATGAACGCCATGAAGAGCGACCTCCCTGACACGGTTCGGGATGTCATGTAAGCGAACCACCAGAACGGCGCCCCTGGCATTGACAAATCCTGCCACGTGATCCGTGGCTGATCAAAGGCTTCTCAACTGAGCAGTTAGATCTAAAAAGATTTCAGGAAAGAATGATCAGAAATCTTAAAAGCAAAATTAAGAAGAAGACAGAACATTGTGGTAGGTGTCCCACCCACGATTCTAGCTTCAGCTCTGGCCAACCTTTCCCCCACCGGGCTGGCCTTAAGAGATGATCGGCCTTGAATCATGGCCAAAGCTAATTCTACAAGGGAGAGGCAGCTAGCTAGGTTCTAATCAGTCTGATTGATGGAGGCAAGGCAAATCGTCATTGCTGATCTGCCTCCTTGGGATAGCGGGGGAGATGGCAGGCGAATTGGTGCTTGAAGATGACTGCCAAAGGCTGAACAGAGTTAGCCATCTACTCCAGAACGATGGGAGCAGCCCGAGTTGCACCCTCTTGGTGATGAAGGCACTAGTGCGATGATGTAGATCCATTAAGGGCCTCCTCGACTGACCTCTTGTTGTTCTCCATGATCTTGAACCAATGGAAAAGGTAGGAACTATACTAAGGATGCAGAAGGTTTGAGACAAAGCGAGTTGTTGTTCGATCCACTGGCCAGTGGCCCGTATATAGCCTAGGAAGACTGAGAAGATTGGTTTCGCTGGGGGTGTGAAATTGGAATCAGAAATAGAAGCAGATCAGCACTCCAGGAATTTAGGGGACGGATAACGAAAGAGATAACAGACTCAAACTTATTGCTTCCCCAAATTACAAAATATCATGGGATGGATATGAAGGATTTACATTGACCAGAGATCAACCTATCAAGGCTTATTTGGATTGGAGGGAGTTTGGGTCCCCACAAGGCCGAAGGTCATCGTGAACCGAATCAACATCGACCCGTTGATAAAATTGTGCCAGAGAAGAGAAAAGGTCACCCGCCTAACATATGCTCATCCAATTTCTCCATAAATTGAGGAACTATGGGAAAAAGCCTGTAGCTCTCCTGGTGGGCAGTTTGGAGGAGCAAAACAAGGGGAAGGTGTCCACACATTTTAGCCCTCGCAAACACTAGAACAGTTTTGCGAGCATGGAAACAAGACTCAGGTGATATCATAAGAATTCTTCTAACCGCAATAGCTGGTCTTCTGGCTCAACAAGGCGCTAGAATGAGCGACACAATCACCCTATACATAAGAATTCTTCTAACCACTCAAGATCTTCATAGCAAAAGGATAGACCATGGAGGGTCCAGTGGAGTCGGGAGCACTCGAGGAAGCAGATTGAAGAGAAACATGGGTGAATTGTTGAGTTGCTCTCGCTAGGATCGGATAAACATTTTATAGCCAGCCTAGAAGGATGAATCCAAGTGCCATGAAGCAATGATTCTCTCAGTTTTGAAGCATGGGCTCATGAGCTGACATAGACGATGACAAACAGTGGACCCCAAATCAAGATTCTTTACCCATGACTGCGAACTTATCGGGGGCACAGACGTGATAATTTTGGAATAAAATTAATTTTATCCCAAAATTGGGGGGGCATGTGTTTACACCAAAATTTGGAAGAAGAGTCATAGGGTCTCAAAAGCTCCCAAGATCACGTCATCAAGGAATCAATTGCGTGTAGATCAGAACCAGCTGATTCAAATGCAAAACTAAAATCGGCTTTCTTCAGATAGTGCCAGCAGATAACGACACCTCATGGAGGCAGAGTATGCTGAGCTGGTCGGTGACAAATTCTAGACTCCCAAAGAGAAAGGTCTGTCGTGGCACGAAGACGTGAGGAACCCACATCCCAGTAAGTGGGAGCATGGGAAACTCTGGCGAGCCGAAGTGAATCATATCGCTCAAGCCCGCCATGCCGAAGATGGTGGAAAGGTGGGCCATCCGATGACCAAAAGCATGAATGCACGGCATCTCTCCCCACGAACGGCACCAACTGTCGGTGCGAAATGTGGCCAACAAGTAAATATTTGTAGTTGTTTACAACAAAATTTGGAAGAAGAGTCACAGGGACTCGAATGCTCCCAAGATCATGTCATCAAGGAATCAATTGCATGTAGATCGGAACTAGCTGATTTGAATGCAAAACTAGAATCGACTTTCTTCAGATAGCGCTAGCAGATAACGACAAAGGCTATGATCGGTGCCAGGACAAGACATATTGGACTCTACAAAAAAGGGAAAGATTAGAGTCCAAGTTATCTTAAATTAGGAATATTTTCTCTAGGGTCAAAAATTTTGACGAGTCATGCTTAGACAGGAGTCATGCGTAGGTCCCAGGTATAAATATCAAAGCCCGGCTATTGTAAAGGACAAACAATCAATCAAATACCAGTTATTTACTTTTTTCGGCTCTGGCCAGCCCTTAGGAGTAGGAGTAGAGTAGATCTCAGCGAGTTCTTCAGCAAGTACGGCTGCATCGATTCGGTCGACCTCCACTGCTTGTCTGTAAGTACCGTTATGGCTCATACCTCTGTTCGTATGGCTGCATCGATCTGGTCGACCTCCACTATGGCTTTGGTATGAGTTAGTTATCGATTCTTGTCTAGTTCAAGTACGGCTACATCGATCCTGGTCGACCTCCACTGCTCGAACTAGATTAAGGTCAAGTTATTGGCTCTATCTAAGGGTGGCGTTCCTTCGGATAGATTCAGTTAAGTTACCGATATTGCTTATTGCTTCCATTATTTATTTAATTACAGCAATATCACTTCACCCGCTTAGGATTGATCTAGATCGACCTTATATTTTTTTAACTCATGATTTGTTAATCTAAACTAATCTAATCTACATTCTAAACGACTGAGTTATGTTTTATCGGTTGTTTTATATCAACTTTGATCGTACATAGCGTGCGGTTAAGGCGTGTCTGATTTTGAGTAGATCTATTGGCTCGCGAAATCCATTTCATGGCCCGTTATTATGGCCTACGTGATTCTGCCTCACACCCCACTGTTAGCACCATGGAGTGGGGATCGTTATTTGGTAGATCTGTTCCTAAGAGGGCATGACCTTAACTGTGCGCTATGTCTGAATCGGCTGTTTTAGCCGATATTGAGCGCTTTCACAAACAGTTCACATCACGAGATCGTTGAAGTAGCAATAGGTTGAAAGATGTGTTAGCCCCATGATCTTATTATTGTATTACAGCCTGTATGATTCTGTCCTCATGCCCCACTGATATTAGTAATAAGTTAGGGTCATTGAGTCTATTGTTGTTTCTACTGGCCTACATGATTCTACCTCATGCCCCACTAGGTTAGAGCGATGGATGAGATCTAATATATTCATTAGATTTATTTCTATTAAATGGTTGAAGTGATGATGAACTGTTTCTTTCATAAAAGGAGTTCGGTTACTTGCAGTCATTGGCTAGCATGAGTTAATTACTGTTGATATGCTTTTGCTAGTGACTAATATTTGTCTAAACAATGATATTCATCTAGAATGAAAATCGATTCTTCTTATAGAACCCCATGAGCTTTAATCGATTTATTCTTATGAATATGTTGGAATCGACTATTTAGTCGATCTCCTTTCATATCGGCTCTCAGAGCCGCACTATTCGGGACTGTCTAGCAACACCGACACATTCTGCCCTTAATTACTGATAAACTTTCTCTCCTTATCAATTGTAGGGTCAAATTGACTAGCACTGTCTTGGGAGGAGTGTGTAGGATCGACCATCCCTGAGCTGAAGCTAGGTGGATCCTTAGCTCCATCGAGTGGACCCTTTCGGCTTACTCGTGTGTCCTCGACACGGGACGAAATTCCAGTGTCGAAAGTAGTTTTGCCAGTGCGTTGTGATCGGATGTGGCCTAGCGCACAATGACACAAGATTTATACTAGTTCAGGCAACATGCCCTACATCCAATTTTAGTCGACCTGATGACTTTATTCCTGAGCCTAGGTGATCGAAGTTTGTTGTGGGGTTACAAACGAGTAAGGAATGAGAAGGGGGGTATTAGAGGACCGGTCGGACTTTGATCCAAGTGAATGAGAGTGATGGATGCTCTAATGTGCGGTAAGTATTGGAGCGTATGCTCTATTTGTTTGAGCTTATCAACTGTTGAGAGCATATAGACTATGTAGCTGTCGAGCTCTAGAACCATCGAGCTTGTTGAGCTATTTTTTTAGCCATGGAGTTCTCGAGTCCTCTAGTCATCCCCTCTAGTCCTCTAGTCATTGGGAGAGAGCGCATCCCCTTTTATGGTTGAAGGGGATGGCCTTACAAGTCAGAGAGAAAAAGAGAGAGTGCATATGGGCGCTGCCTAGTCTTGTTGCCCACGCCATCGGGTATGGGATGGCCATCGTCGCTCGCCATACTATTTATGCTACCAACGCCCCCAATACTGTTTATGCTGCTAGCACCCACAATACTGTTTATGCTCTGACGTGTCTGGCAGGCTATAGAGTGTTCGCCTGGTTCGGCAAACATCAGCGCCCATAATATTGTTTATGATCTAACGCGTCTGGTAGGCTATAGAGTGTTCGCCTAGCGTGGCCCGATGGCACCATCCTGCAGGTGTGCAGGGCATGGTAGGGTATGGTCCTCGGTATTGCGGTTGACTTGAATGCCGTACCTTATCTACTTTGCCTGCTCCCTAGGCCCACACCTAGCGGGCGTCCCCGGTCGGTCGTTTTAAGTCGGCTCGACCGTGTCGGTCAAGAAAGAGCAAGGAGCAAAGGTTTGGCATATCCTTGGTTGGAGGAATGGGGTCAGAGTTAGACTGCGGTCCTACCTCGGCCAGGCCTTCTAGTTGGGGCTCCGACCAGGTCTCCTGGCCAGAGGTGCTGGTCAGGGATCGGATCATGGTCTCGTCCTGTCATCGTGTATCTAGCCGGCCCAAACATGCGCTGTCGCTACACCGCCTGCTGGGCCAAGTATTACAGGGAAGCGGCTCCATTGGGGACCCTGAGTTTATGAACCTTGAGTTTAGGAAGCGGGTCCACGCCTCCTGTGGGACTACATTTATGTATGTGTGTGAGACTATATTTATGTATGTGTGTAAGACTATATTTATGTATGTGTGTGAGACTAACATTTATATATGTGTGTGACTACCACTTCACCAAATGAAGAATTGACCAAAATAAAAGTACTAGATATTGATGAGTTCTACAACTTTTATATTCATGACTTTTTTGGTTTAAATCATTTAGGGTATCAAAATATGGTTTCAAGTTGTAGTTTTTTGAAATTCAAAATTTGAATTCTCCAAAATTTGTCACATGAATATAAGACCAAACTAAAATGATACAGCATGATTTTAGAAAATTTTAGGAGAAAACCACCCCATTTTTGAAAAATGATACAATTCAAAAGTTGTATATCTTGATGAGTTAAAAACTTTTATATTTATGACTTTTACATTTGGAATCATATACTATTCCAAAATGTTGTTTTAAGTTGTTAATTTTAAAAATTCAAATTTTGAATCATTAAAAAAAGTCACATGACAAGATGACCAAAATAAAAGTTTTAGATCTTGATGAGTTATATAACTTTGATGTTTACAACATTTTTATTTGAGGTCATTTAGTGTCCTAAAGTTGTATTTGAAGTTTTGAATTTCAAATTTCAAAATATGTTTTTAATTTTATGTAAAGAAGAAAATATGGAAATATATATATATATATATATTTATACATATATCGAATAATTATAAAATTATTATACAAATTTATATATAGAATATAAAATTATTAATTAAAAAATATGAAAATATTTGTAGGGGCGGCTTCATCCGGAACCGCCCCTAAAAATCCATTTGTAGGGGCAGCCTCTTTGGTATATAAGCAGGAGAGCGTGGGTGAGGTAGAACTACCTAATCTAATACCTTCCAGGAGTACTTGTCTTCCATTAGACACTAAGTACTCAAGGGAGGACACTAAATTACGTAATTCTGTCGAGCACTCCCCAAGGGAGAACCTGAAAATCCATATTTTCTCTTCAGGATCACAAATGAGAGAATAAAGCTTACAACATTCTTAAGTTATTTCTTACATCACTTTCCATGCAACATTAGAGTATAATATTAATTGTTTATAATTGCGGAATATAACCATGCTATCAGAGTTTTAGCCGAAATAAAATCATTTAACGACAAGTAAAACATTAACATGATGATCCATTATATACATCATAACAGGTTATAAGTTTTCTATTGTAAAACATTTTGGGTGGAAGTTTCAAATAAACTCTATGCCCGCAACGTTAAGGAAATCCTCGCTGAGCCCACCAGGAGGTTTCCACACACAAGTGTCAGCTCCATATGTTCCTGTCACCTGCAACAGGGTAGAACAAATCCTGAGTACTCAATTGTACTCTGCAAGACTTACCCGTCAGGAGGAAAGAAAAGACTTCAAGGATATGCAAGGCTATATGGCTTGTGGTTTAGTGCATCTACAGGAAGCATTACTAAACGTGCGTCCTTATATTCAATTTCATTAGAAGTCATCATTAGTTCATTAACTAACCATTCTATGTAAGCACCTGTACTAGTTTCAAGCAGGTGGTAAGCAATCAGAACCATTTTACCATCTTTCATATTCTAGTTCTTACTACGGTGCTAGACTAGTTGACAAGTCATACCGGATTACCCGGCGATTCACGAATCAATGTGTCCAGCTGGGTACCCCAAAACACACGCCCTGCTTGTACCCTAGGCACAAGCAGGACCAACCCACCACTCTCCTATCAAGGGGTCTAGGTCTCTATCCAAACTTGGACTGCAAGCCCCCACACCTGAGTCCTGAACTCGGTGTGGTGCTTAGACCTTCATCATCCCTCCTCCAATTAGTCGGTCCGGAAAGAGCCAGAACCCACGACAAGAGAGCAACGAGCCTTCCATGTTCCCATAAACAAGTATGTGTTCAGGATAATAAGTCTGTGATGTAACTAGAATCCAATGCAACGGATGGTCCTTAACCGACACAGGCAAAACAAGCGCAATCCGAGCATCGCTTGAATGCCAAACCAAGTCCAGATCCAAGTACCATTCCGCTCGGTCTCCAATTATCATTCATATATTTTCTATGTGATAGTAATATAATAACAACAATAATATCTTTCCTATCTCTCGCGAGTGACATGCAATCACTCGACTTCTACCGGAGTCCTATAGCATAGCAATATACACGATCTTGTCATACTAGTCAAACTCATATATATATATATATATATATATATATATATATATATATATATATATATATATATATATATATATATATATATATATATGTATATATATGTATGTATGTATGTATGTATGCATGCATGAGGGTTTCATTCAACTCCTTAAACTTACTGCACAAGCATAAAATAAAGTGCAGAATAATAGGGGTTATGCACTGGGGCTTGCCTGGGTAAGATATAACCAAAAGTTAGCATTCCATCATGGTGATACGATCACCAAGGAACCATCTTTTCTGCTACTTCGGTCATCTCCATGATCTATCGTTGTCCCTATTATGATATACGTGGATGCAACGCATAGATGTAAATAATCAACGACAATCGAAACTCTTAGAAATTCGATTCCACCTCGCAAGCTAACGAGATAGCTCTAACGTGCTAGGCTACGGTTGTCGAACTAGGCAGCTAATTTCCCATGATGTTTTAGTTATAAAATCCCTAGGTGCTTTTCTTTATCCATTTCATTGATTTAATATATAATCGAACTAGGGCTCATTAGCTACCTTAGCAAACTAATTATTCTGGAGCTATGCAAATTACAGAGAGAACATAACAAAACTATGAAACTACCATAAAATTTCCAAAGCTAGCACTATCATCATTTTATCACAAAAATTCCTACAAGTTCATGTCTTATTAAAACTACGCATTTCAAAATAATTTTGGCAACCCTACAAATAATACAAAACTATATGAACAAAATACACTAACAAGTAGACCATGAATTTAGGAACTTAACAAATTAGTTTCATAATTTTTGGTCAGCTACAAAAATTGATATTGAATTTACAAGTTTCTCTTAGAACTAAATTAGAAAACGCTTGAGAAAATGAAAAGGGCTGGTGGCCAAACGATTCGGCCTAGTGGCCCGACATGCCCACTGCGAAATGCGGTGCGCGCACAGCAAGCCAGCCCAATGATGGGATCCCACGCGCCCATGGCCTATTTTGTAGAAAAGACCTTGATCTATTCATTTATTACGTGGCCCCATGTGCACTATTGCAGAAGAGACACGCTTTGCGTCTAACACCCTCTACAACCAGTCTTTACAATGGTCCGCTCCCTGGCGCGTACGCGCAGCGACGCAGGCCACCGATGGCCCACAACGGTTACGTCGGTAAACCTAGCAACACTCCGATGATACAGGGAGGCCAACCGGGCTCTATGGCCAATCATGCAACGGCAGGGTGCTGGTTGGGAGCTTAACGGTGCACTTAGCAAAGCTAGGTCTCAACGACGGGCAAAACAATGCGGCGGTGCGACTGTTTCGACTAAACTACGCGCGTTCTATAGACTAGGGGTGGCAGGATGAGTATCAGTGGCTCATCATGGTGCCTGCTTGTGGGGGTATGGCCCCCGGTATCCACAAGACAAGACATAGGACCACACCATCAGAGGTGGCCCTAGCCCATAATATCAAGGCATACACGACGCTGCTCGACATGCACCGCAAGATATTATATAGTACCAAATAGGCTACTTTCCTTGTAACCCTACCCCTCCAGAGTATATAAGGAGAGGTAGGGGTGCCTTGGTGGACAGGCTACATCAAGATACATACATATGCAGATACGCAATATCAGACGATAGCTAATACAAACCAACAGACCATAGGAGTAGGGTATTACGTCATACTAATGGCCTAAACCTGTCTAACTCTTGTGTCTCTATTGCCTTCTTAGTTCTTGATCTCACACTCCTCTATCGATCAATCTACCTTTCGTGGGATACTCCTCGGTGGACTACCAAGCATCTTTTGTCGATAGTTGGCACGCCAGGTAGGGGCTATGCATGCTATTTCCTTGTCGAACAAGATGGCTTATTTTGTAGGCTCTTTGTCCCTTCCATAGCTCAGGCCAGATCTTCATGGTCGGATCCATCTCGTGGGTCATCAACGCTGACAGAGTTAGAGAGCTCCTCGAGCCTAGCGCAGATCGTCTCTACGCCGATCATCCCCGCACCTATGACTATAGATCTGGTCTTGGAACCACCTCCAAGGTCGCCTTCATCAGCAACTCGCTGCCCGTTTCCTCGCTACCAGAGGAGGCAGATCAACAATGATGATCTGATCATATGCATCGATCGGGTCAGTCTAAAGCTCGCCTGATTGCCTCTCCATCACCGAATCGGCTCTGGACACTCTGGTTCAGCGCCGACCACCCTCCGATCTAGATCTATCGAAGGTTGCTCGGGAAACTCTAGGGGTTATGGCCCTACCCTTTGGGTTCACCAATGCCGCCGCCGCTTACCAACATGCCCTGAGGGGTAGATTCACCGATTAGGTTGAAGACTGTCCATCCTCTCATCGACCAGATAACGCCATACGTCGCCGACCAGACTTTTTGTCTAAAGCTAAGTCACGCTTTAATATTCTTCTAAATATTCTCCAATCTCCGTATATCACCATAATATTTCTCTGAACTGTTTTCTCTATGTTTGCTCTCCAAATGATTTTCCGAACCCTCGAACAGTCGCGTTGATGCTCGAACACCTCTAGAGATGGCCCTGTCTTCGGCTCCACCCTACACATGCTATGGGATCCACGCTCTACATTATGGGTGGTCGGCAGTGGCTCCTTGGTCATGCCTGTTCCTCGTACACATGGGCCAGCCGGGTTCTATGGCCAAACACGCAAGGGCGGGTGCTGGTTGGGAGCTTAATGGTGCACTAGCCTTAATGGTGCACTAGCAAAGCCAGGTCTCAACGACGGTCAAAACAATGCGGCGGTGCGACTTGTTTCGACTAAACTACACGCGTTCTATAGACTAGGGGTGGCGGATGAGTATCGGTGGCTCATCGTGGTGCCTGCTTGTGGGGGTATGGCCCTCGGTATCCACAAGACAAGACATGGGCCGCACCATCAGAGGTGGCCCAGCCCACAATATCAAGGCATGCACTGGCGCTGCTTCGTGTGCACCGCAAGATATTTTATAGTACCAAATAGGCTACTTTCCTTAGTAACCCTACCCCTCTAGAGTATATAAGGAGAGGTAGGGGTCCCCTAGCGGACATGCTACATCAAGATACATACATATGTAGACATGCAATATCAGACGATAGCTAATACAAACCAATAGACCACAAGAGTAGGGTATTACGTCATACTGATGGCCTGATCCTGTCTAACTCGTGTGTCTCTATTGCCTTCTTGTTCTTGATCTCACGCTCCTCTACCGATCAATCTATCTTCAGTGGGATACCCCTCGGTGGACTACCAAGCATCTTTTGTCGACAGTTGGCGCACCAGGTAGGGGCTATGTGCGCCTGTTTCCTTATCGAACAAGATGGTTTATTCCAGTAGGCTCTTTGTCCCTTCCGTAGCCTGGCCAGATCTTCATGGTCGGATCCATCTCATGGGTCATCAATGCTGACGAAGTCGGAGAGCTCCTTGAGCCGGCGCAGATCGTCTCTGTGCCGATCATCCCTGCACCTACGACTGCAGATCCGGTCTCGGAACCACCTCTGAGGCCGCCTTCATCAACAACTCACTGCCCATTTCCTCGCTACTAGAGGAGGTAGATCAACAATGATGATCTGATTGTATGCATCAATTAGGTCGGTCCAAAGCTCACCGATTGCCCCTCCATCGCCGAATCGGCTCTGGACACTCTGGTTCATCGCCGACCACCCTCCGATCCAAATCTATCGGAGGCTGCTTGGGAAACTCCAGGGGTTACGGCCCTACCCTTCAGGTTCACCAATGCCGCCGCCGCTTACCAACATGCCTTGAGGGGTAGATTCACCGACTAGGTTGAAGACGTCCATCCTCTCGCCGACCAGATAACGCCATACGTCGCCGACTAGACTTTCTAGTCTAAAGCTAAGTCGCGCTTTAATATTCTTCTAAATATTCTCCAATCTCCGTATATCGCCATAATGTTTCTCCGAACTATTTTCTCCATGTTTGCTCTCCAAACGATTTTCCAAACCCCCGAACAAGTTCGCGATTGATGCTCGGACTGCCTCCAGAGATGGCCCTATCTCTGGCTCCTCCCTACACATGCTACAGGCTCCAGTGCTCTACTGTTATGGATGGTCAGCAGTGGCTCCTTGGTCATGCCTATTCCTCCTACACTGTACATGGGCTACCACGCTCCATGTTATGGTTAATAGGCTAGCTAGGGCTGGAGACTCAGCTACACACTAACTGTTTGGGCGGTTTATATTAAATGCATCTTCGCTCCAACTGATCGCCAAGCTACATACACTATTTTTTTCTCTAGAGTTCATATATTTTTTCATCATGTACTACCTGTTCTACATGTTTGTATTGCAGGGTCATCGTCCTAGGTGATCGGACCACCTAGGTGCTCGGACTTCTCCACCAATCAACTGGTCGGACCGCTTGGTTCATCGACTTCATCGCCGACCAATTGATCAGACTGTTCGCTGGTCGTTTCTAGTCAATGCTCACTTCGCCACCGACTAGTTGACCAGATTGTTCGTCGCTCGTGCTTCATCGCCAGCTATGTCGGTTACTCCTCGGCCCTTGGATTCTTCATGCTCGAGGACTAAGTGGAAACACTTCACTGCACAGAGGTCGCCAGCTACACCGATGCTCGGACATCACCAGCAACACCAGGGACTCCTCGCTCCTTGGTGCTCGGACATCGCCAGCGACGCTGGGGACTCCTCGCTCCTTGGTGCTCGGACATTGCCAGCGACGTTGGGAACTCCTCGTTGCTCGGACCTCGCTAGCTTCGCCTAGGACTCCTTGCTCCTCGGTGATCGGTCATCGCCAGTGATGCCGAGGACTCCTCGCTCCTCGGTGCTCAGACATCACCAGATACGCTAGGGACTCCTTGGTGCTCGGACATCGCCAACGATGCTGGGGACTCCTTGCTCCTTGGTGCTTGGACATCGCCAGTGATACCGGGGACTCCTCGCTCTTTGGTGCTCGGTCATCGCCAGCGACGCTAGGGACTCCTCGCTCCTCGGTGCTCGGACATCGCCAGTGATGCTGGGAACTCCTCGCTGTTTAGACCTCACTAGCTTCATCGAGGACTCCTCGCTCCTTGGTGATCGGTCATCACCAATGACATTGGGGACTCGTTGCTCCTCAGTGCTCAGACATCGCCAACGACGTCGGAGACTCCTCGCTCCTCGGTGCTCGGACATCGCCAGCGACATCATGACTCCTTGCTCCTTGGTGCTTGGACATCGCCAGCTATGCCAGGGACTCCTCGGTGCTTGGATCTTGCTATGTCTCGTTGGTGTGCTACCAAGCTGCTCCATGCTGTTTGGATTAGGGTGCTGATTTTGAGCAACACATCTGGGGTCTTGATACGGGCATGTTAGATGACGTCGGCAAGTTTTCAAACTTCTTTGACCCTACTACAAGATTCATTCTTCATCTTCTAGCAGGCTCGAGGACTAAGTGGGCACACTTCACCTTACGGTGAATGTGCTTGTTCTCATCTCGAGGCTATGCCCAGGGACTGGCTGCCTGCTCAGCTGGTCTTCTACTTTTTAACCCTGGCACCACATGACTACGTCACCTACTGTTAGGCTCGGGGACTAGCTGTGGGGGTATGGCCCCCTGGTATCCACAAGACAAGACATGGGCCGCATCATTAGAGGTGGCCCAGCCCACAAGATCAAGGCATGCACGGCGCTGCTTGGTGTGCACCGCATGATATTGTATAGTACCAAATAGGCTACTTTCCTTGTAACCCTACCCCTCTAGAGTATATAAGGAGAGGTAGGGGTGCCCTAGCAGACAGGCTACATCAAGATACATACATATGCGGACATGCAATATCAGACGATAGCTAATACAAACCAATAGACCATATGAGTAGGGTATTACATCATACTGATGGCCTAAACCTGTCTAACTCATGTGTCTCTGTTGCTTTCTTGTTCTTGATCTCATGCTCCTCTACCGATCAATCTACCTTTGTGGGATACCCCATGGAGGACTACCGACGATATTCTGTCAACACTGCTACAGCGGCGGTTGGGGCAGAGGAGTGCTGAAGTAGACTAGCCACATGTGTGTAGTGAGGTCAGTGGCACTCCGACTATGACACCATCGTGTCACTATGTTATCGATGGGCTACCAGGCCAAGGCAATGCGAGCATCGGGAGAAGGAAGTCAAGGTGAGTCTAGAGACAACACCAATTGGAGCTCTCTCCCCACGTATTGGGACATACCCTAGCCCATTTGTTGCGGTAGCTTTCATGGCCAGCAGCGAGAAAACACCAAATTGGCCATCGATAGCGCTTGGCCAGGGATGAGGAAGATGGAGTGCCTAATTGACTTCCTAAGCCACTCTCATCTGTGAAGGGCCGGGCTATAAACGCCTTGTAGCACCCGGTTTCAAAGACAAAACCAGATACACTCTATATGTGAGCCCAAGAAGTCAAATCTCACATATAGCCACAAATAAGGGTAATATCAAGAGACAATACTTATTACATAACGTATTAGTAAAAGGAAAATAACCTTAGAGTATAGACAGCTGGAAAGTTGACTCTGATCTTCTAACGAAGACTCCAAATCCATAGGGACTGACTGACTGGTTGACCATAAGCCTAACTCCTCCAAACTAGCAATCTGGTACCCATTCATGGGATTTTTATCCAATGTATAGAAAAATAAATCAAGCATAAGTACAGTGTCATACTTAACAATTATATCATGGGGTTCATAAGGCTCAAAAGGCTGACAATGGTTTAACTGCGATTAGCTTTAATAGGTCATCTTTTTAAGCAATTGAGTGGCAAAGAATTTATCATTCCCATAAACACATGATCAGGTAAACATGATAATGTATAGCATAAACAATTAATCATTAGTACCATTATCCATTAGTGATCATCTCTATTCCATAAGGGTCCAAGGCCGCTCATGTCCAGTGAGCACAGCTGATATATCAGTTTTATACTCTGCAGAGTTTGTACACTTTCACTATGAGTCATGATTTACCCTTTCACTCGAGGTAGCTAATCTCTTGACCCACTTCCAAGGAAGGTCGACAGGGTTCACTATGAAGCCTTTCAAAGGTTTGTCTAACAAGTTAGGGCCGCTAGGCATATGTGGCCCATCTCTAGGAGTGGCACGCGTGGTCATCGTAGCACGGTACACACAACCTAGCAGAAAAGGAAACATACCCTCATGCGCCATAAAAGGTAACCACTAACAAGCTAGAAAAGGTCCTCATATTGAGCTAAAGTTTGAGCCATATAGCCCTCACACCTGTAGTGTAAGTCCCAGATGATTGCTTACAGATAAGTCCTTAGGGAGAGGAATCTGAAGCATTTAGAAAGTAGCTAAATACTCTAGCCCCCTGTTTCCATGTTGCTAAAAAGTCATGTTTTAATGTTTATTGCATATATCATTAGTCAAGTTACAAGATCATGGTTTTGATTAAGCACTAGCAAAAACTACCCAATGCAATATCCCAAAGGTAATCTAGGTACAAGATATCAAATATCTAGGATATCCTTAATGGCAACAAGGTAGACACATGTAATATGAATTAAGTGATTAAATGTCAATAGGTAAGAAGGATGGCCCCATGCTATACTTGCCTTATACACCGATCCTTCGGTAAGCTTTAATCTTCAACATCCTTTTTCTTCTTTTGGATCACCATGTATTTCTCACCGACTGGACGTAATTCATAGAACACCACACAAACATCCATATACATACATGCATAACATATAATTGCATCTATATTAGAATAGTACACCAATCATAGAAAAATAAGTAAAAGAGATTGAAACACGATTCTACGCATCGCTATGAACACACCGTCGCGAGAAGCACGCTAATCGGAGTTACGGTTGAAAAGTTACAACTACCGAGAGATTTGCTTAATACATGGAAAAGAAGACTATAGGCTTCATTTATATTAACCATATGAATTCATATATAAAAGATATTTTATAAATAATATAGATTAAATTAAGTCAATTTTAGATTTAAATTATAAAACAAAAGTAAAACAAATCATATTTTATGTATAAAACCCAGTTGCATAATCATTAATCAAGATATGATTTAAACTATGATTTTTATGAAATAGTAAAATAGTAAACACTATTACTAAAACGTAGATCTCGTCGCTATGAATCTAACGCAACTTGAACGAACTATTTCAGAGTTAAAATGAATAAGTTATGATTTAAACAAGTTTTCATATAATTAAATAATAGATTAAATCTACCCATGAATTTTAGATATTGAAAACATGCCTAATAGTTGTATAAACATGTAGAAAACGTAAATACGATCCTAACGCAATTCAAACAGGTCAAATCGGACTTAAAACACAAAAGTTACGCTTGAAATAAGATTCAGTGGCATTTCTGTAAATAAGTCAAACTCATTTTTGAATTAAAATAATTAAAAATATGAAATTACACGTTTATTGGATGGGGCATACTATTTATGGAAACTATAGGGTCTAAAGTGAATAAAAACAGGACTGAAAACAATTCTTTTGAACTGATCTGGACTACGGGTTGATTTCTTGAAAATCCGGGGGCTAAACTGCAAAATAGGCATGGCTGACTGTGTGTTGACTGCGTGTTGCTGACTGGGTGACACACGGCGGCTACTGGTTGGCGTGGTGCACCATGTGGCGTGGGCCAGTGCTGATGCAGCACCGTGGACTAGGTGCATGGGTCCACGGTGGACCAGTCATGTATCGAACCGGTATGTTCTAATCAAGGCCGTCCACGCAAGATCTAATGGCGCTGGATGCTTGGGAGGATTTCCACCGGCTGCGCAGTCCCACCGGCGAGCCCTCCATGGTCGGTGGCGAGCCGAGCCCGGTGGTGGACGCCGAGATGGTGTTCCAGGCCTCCCTAGAGCAAACCGAACCTACTGGGATGATCTACACGCATGCGTGAACACATTGGGGGCACTACCGAGGCGAGGGAATGTAATAGAACCGACCAATTATACGAGATTAAGTAAGGAAATCTTCTGCCGAAGCAGATAATTTAGCAAACTTAAGCCCGTATAACCCGGTAGTCCGTGAAACCACGAAGGATTTCAAACCGATCGACATACAAACCAAGATTGTACAAGTTTAGCAAGTACCGTCACATGTTACATAAAGTTCACAATGACAGTTGGATACATCAGAGTTTAGAATATAAAGTTATTACAATCCAAGTTCAAACTGAAATAGCGAAAGCAAATAGTTTTAAAGCCACACACACTTTTGGTTCAGATACAGTGGCAGTAGGTAGTCATCTCCAACAAAAGCATCAGATGAGAGATACGGAGTGACCATTGCCCTTGGTCCTAGTTGTCGCCCATCATCGGGTACAGGCAGTTAATGCAATAACCATAGTACATTTGACCATCTGCAACAACAATGGGAACAACGCCCTAAGTATGAAAAGGTACTCAGCTAGACTTACCCGTCTTAAACCAAAATAAAGTGACACCAAGGGTTATGCAAGGCTTTCTTTAGTGGGCTTGCTGACCTGTTTGCGAAAAGCACAAGCTATCATGAAGAAACCATTTTAAGTACTTTGCATCATCTTTATTATGACCTATCCATCTAGGTAAGCACCTGTACTATAATAATCACTTGATTAACCAATAACATCTAGTTACCAATTTAGATTTAGCATATCTCATACCATCCAGATAACCATTAGTGTTCCATCATAATTACTACGATGCCATAGCTCGAGTCAAGTGCTCACTATCCAGGAGCGATGGCAATTCGAATCGATTCCTAACCAGCT
Organism: Miscanthus floridulus; assembly: GCF_019320115.1. Taxonomy (NCBI): domain Eukaryota; kingdom Viridiplantae; phylum Streptophyta; class Magnoliopsida; order Poales; family Poaceae; genus Miscanthus; species Miscanthus floridulus. Next base: position 2,016,703 of record NC_089596.1, on the reverse strand, counting down.
GGTGATTTATTCCTCACACAAACCACACTCACCGATCAAGTGAGCTACAGATCACCAATGACACTTTCCAAGTAGCCATGGGATAACAATCTGGGACCGCACTACCCAGGGACCGCCCGACTACTAGGACGCACATTGGGCTCACTCTTCGTGTCCCTGTCATACCCTCTTCAGCACCAGTCTGCCAATCCGAGTTTATCCCAGCTCGAATAGTGTCACTAGCTTCACGGTCGAAAGGTACTTTATTTGGCTAGCTAAATGTGAGGCATGCGTTCAACATGAGAAGAGGGACGAGCAATGATCGGTCCTTAATCGACATAGACGGAAACTAACAGCACCCCAGAACCCTGTCTGGTTGCCTCCAACTTTTCCATCCGGTCTCCAATTATGCATCACTCATGGTTAATTCCAGGATATCATTCTTTCCATAGCTAAATTCTTCTAGTAACCACCTATAAATGTAGGTGACCGGATATCACCGATCGCTACCGGTCTAAGCAGGGCTAAGCAGTTATTTGATCTCGACCTAACAGGGTAAAAAGGTAATAAGGTAGGCAAGGATAGTAATAAATGCATCAACGGTTTCAATCAACTCCTACAACTTAATGCAACAATATATAAACTCATATATATAGAAAGAATTACTTTTATAAAGTAGGAGACTTAGAATGCTCCGGGGCTTGCCTCGTTTGAACAAACTAGGGTGATGATCCACGCACTCAGGCAAGTCCTTGCCTTGTTCCTCTTCCTCTAGCACCTCCTGTGCCTGGACTTCTTGTGGATCTGTCCCAGTCTGCTCTTCCTGAACTACTATTAGCAACTCCTCCTACGATCCTGTATGATGTAGATGTATGAGTGCTAATGCATAGGTGCATCAAAGAGATGACATGTAATGATCATGATGCATGAAATCTAGATGAACATGTTTAACTTTATTGGACATAGTAGAAGTAAAGCTCTTCTACAAGGTAGCCAACATCATCTAAGAACATGTACTACTATACTACTACTACAACCACTGTACTAACATGCCAAGTCACCACAGCAATCTAAGATGCTTCAAAGATACACCAAAGCAAACATTATTCACTAATCATGCATTAAAGAAGATTAGTTTATTTCATTTTAAACCAGGGCTACAATAGCAACATATATTTCTGCTGCTCATAAAAATATGAGAAAATTACAATAGCATAGTACTACTCTAAGTAGACTACCATAAAATTTTTATAGCATTTGGATAAGTAAAATAGCCTACACAAAAATGACAAGCTATGGTTGATAATTAATCTTGAAATTACTTTGTACTATAAAAAGTGTCAAACAACAGATTTGGTATTTTTCCTATGTTCTACACAGTAAACAATCATTGCACAAAAATTATCATACACATGTTTTATACAATTTTTGCTCTCTATTAAAATAACAAAAATCATCAATTAATGGCACTTGAACTACACATCAATATTTCTCTACAGAACATGCATGACATATATTTTTCCTACAAAGTACATCTCAAGCATAGATCAACCAACTTGGAATCATATTTTCTGATGCACATTCTATTTATTAGACATTTTCTAAGAAATCAGCAATTATTCAAATTAAATAAAGCTACACAGAAAAGTATCACAAATTTGACATGAAATATTTTTAACAGATAGATCTAGTCACAAGAAACCTAGCAAAATTTATTTAAATAAATTTGGAGCTATTTTGAGCAAGTTATAAATTTCCAAAGCATTTAAACAAAATCTGAACATCATTTCTTTAATTATTTCTAAAAATTCCAGTTCAAAACTGCTAGATCCACCCAGATCTCTACCCAGGCTTGCACCCCAGCGGCTGACAGTGGGCCCCCTGGCCCCACCGGTCAGTCACTAAGGCAGGGGAGGCGCTCGGCCATGGTGGTTCTCGCCGCCGGTGAACTTGCCGATGATGAGGTCACCACCGGAGCCTTCCCCGTGACAAGGCGGACCTAACGGTACCCCTACCATGACCAGTGGAGCTCGGGAGCAAGCTCACTGGTGTCCATGGTGGCATAGTGGCGTGGCTCAACGTCGGCCAGCCAGCTCCGGCCGAGAGGTGGCGCGGGGAGTGGCTTGGGAGCTACACGGTGTTTGTGCGGTGCTCGTGCGCAAGAAAAGAGGGAGCGAGGTGGAGCAGAGAGGGGGAGTCCACGGAGCGGAGCACTCCGGCGAACTCGACCCAATTCCGGTGAGCGATTCCCAAGGAAGGGACGCTTACCACGGCGAAGTGACATGAGCACGGGGTGCGCGAGGTGGAGGCGGAGCTGCGGGCGAGACAGAGTGGTCGACGGCGAGCTGTGGTGGACGGGTGAGCCAACTCCGGCGAGGGAGCTAGTGCGGGCGGTGGCGGGCGCGTGCGCTGCTGCTACTATCCACGCGAGAGGGTGGCGAAGCGAAATGATGGAGTGGGGAGGAGCGCGGCTCGGCTGCGGCTAAGGCAGGCGGGGCTGGTCGGGACGGGGTAGGCCGGTGGTGCCACGCCGCGAGTTCACCGGTGCATGGCCGCCACGTGGCAGTCGCGGCCTGACACAGTCGGGGCGCTGGCGTGGGCGAGCAGGCGGCGGCGCGGGGCAGGCCAGGCCAGCTCTGCGAGCTGGGTCGAAAGGGAGGCGGCGGCCCGTTAAGGAAAATAAAAATGATTTTCTTTTTATTTCTTAAATAAACAGAACTAAAATTCCACTTTGAGCCATTTAAACGCATTTTCACAAGTTGGTGTAAAAATGAAAGTTGTTCCATTTTTCAAGATCTACAACTTTGCTTTTATGACCAAAGTCAAATTCCAAATAGATTTTGAATTACAAAATTAAAATCAATATTAATTCAAAATCCTAATTTTGAAGAATTATTTTTAAAAGCATAATTTGGCAAAACTTTGAATATAAACTTTGCTCCAAATTGCATCCTAATTACTTCTAAGTGATCTAAGGGATCAAACCAAGAAATCATGTCACCCAAACATGAGCATGGCATTTCAAATAGTTTAAACATGATGAATTTCAATTTAATTTCAGCACCACATGAAATGACACTTCCTTTCTTTAGAATGGAATGCATAGATGCTGCTTATGCATAATGAAATGATGATTATGCTCATGAGATGGAATGTTAATGCATGCTTAACACCGAGGTGTTACAGGGAACGTGGCGGGGTACCGAGCCCACGGCGGCGCCATTAACGGCGATTCAGAGCTTGCCGTTTCAGCATTCTAGTACGCAAATCCACTAACTGAGGGCATAGGGAGACAGCTAAGCTCACCACGAGTCATTAGGAGGGAAGCACAGCGTCCGAGAAGGGCTCTGAAGGTAGGGTCAATGATGGCAGCGATCTAGAGAGAGAGGGAGGGCGTGGGTGAGGATGAATCCGAGGAAAACAAGACCAAAACACAAAATCAATGATACCTACGGCTTCGGGGGAACACAGCGGGGCTCTGTGACACGTTGCCGTCGAGGCTAGGGGTGCTGGTTTGGTGAATTGTGGCTATGGGGCGGTGGTGACGAGTGAGCAGGAGCATGGAGGGGAAAGGGAGAGGGAGGAGGGGTCGGCATGGAGTTTTATAGGCTAGGCGGTGCACGTTAGAAGGAAAGGGAGCGGGGAGATCGGGCGGGATTGGCCGCCTACCATATGGGTGTGATGGATCGGCGGCTTGCTGTTCACGAGCGCGCCATTACCGGGAGCAAGAAAGGAAGGAGCACTGGGAAGAAGGAATGAGAGAAGGCAGCGCTGACGAGCGGGACCAGCAGGGTAGTGAGGGAGAAGGAGGCAGTGTGCAGGTGAGCACTGAAGTGAAGCCAAGGTGGGCCGGTGCGAGCGAGTGCGGGCATAGACGCTGCATTGAAGGCTGAAGCAGAGCAGGCCGAGCGAAGCAGTGGGCCGTTGCGTGGGAGAAATGGGAAGAGGGGAGGCATGCGGGGCGATGGTGGCGTGGGCGCTGAGGGCCGAAGCGGGCCGCATTGGTGGGCTACACCACGCGCGCATGCGTGGAGGTGCGGAGGAAGTCACGAGACAGGCAGAGTGGAGCGGTCCGCCAAGCAGTGGGCCACACGGGCGAGCCAGCGCGGGAAGGGCCACGCGCGGGAGGAGGGGAGAAAGGTTGCTGGGCTGGTTCCGAGGCTGGGCCAAAAAGAAGAAAAGTATTTTTTTTCAAAATCAAAACCTTTCCACTTCTAGTTTTTCAAATCCAAGCCCAATTCAAATCGAATTCAAGTATGGTTTCAAATATACTTCCCTATAAAAATAGACAATTTTGTTAGGCTTCCCAAGATAAAATTTACAACTTTAATAATACTTTTATTTTTCTAATTTTCTTTTCTTTCTTTTCTTTTATTTCAAAGCCATTTTTAATTTCATTTCAAAAGCATTTTAACCATTTTGACTTTTCAATTAAAACCACTCAACCAATAAAATCAAATGTAATGGCATGTATGCTCAAACATGTTGCTACCTTATGATGTATTTTAATTTAATGAAAAATTTTATTTCCTATATTTCATGTGCACAAAATTCCAACTTAAATTATTTTAACTCTATTTCAAAAGAGGCAAATTTTAGGGTGTTACAATTCTACCCTCTTAAGATGAATCTCATCCTTGAGATTCGGAAGACGTCGACTAAGAGATGGGAATACCCTGTCCTTGGATTCTGCTTTAGTTCCTCGTGCAGTTCCATCGTCTTGATAAAGATCCACTTTACTTTGCATACCTATTGCCCTTACTCCAAATAATTTGCCGAACTAATTCCAAAATTTTGATAGGTACCTTGAACAACTCTCAGGTAACCCTAATCATTAGGTCATAATTCTCTTTTCTCATATGTTCACCTTCCAACAGAGCTTCCTTATGTTCTTGGTCCAAAAAAGAATCTACCACCAATCTTCAAAACATTTATGATCCTAGTTAAGTTGCTCGAACTGGGTATACAACTCTTAATCCTTAGTGTCACTCGAACCTTCTTAGCACAATTATCCGTTGCTAAGGGCATCGGCCATGACTTTGCTTCTTGAAGTGATAGCACTTTTTCAAGTCATAATCAATCTCATTCCAACGAGGATATCACAAGCTCAAGACCAACTTAGTGAAGACGTCCTATATATTCTTGTGATCCTCCTAGATGTTACTTTTACTTTCAAGAAGATGGTACTTCCATGCTCTACAATGGATAGCTCCAAATAACATGTTAGTTCAACCCACGCATATAAGGACACATCCCACACCTTCACAAGATGCATTATTGTAGATACAAAGCTCTTGTCATGATCTGACAAAGCTAATACTTAGGTTTTATGTCAACCTCTCCTTAGATTTCTTCAAACACTTGGCTGAGGTCTCTTGATCCAAACTAACTTAAAAGTTTCTCCGGTAACTTTATCAACATCTTGCTAGTCTTGGATAAACCTTTCTTGGACTTCTAACTGAACCTCATTGAAACTTTGAGTTCCTCTTGAATCTTTAGGTACCACCACGCTTCCGCTGCGCAAACTAGAATGTAGGACACTTCATTTTGCAAATTCTTCAACTTGGCTACCCCCCTTAAGATAAGGTAAAGTAGGGGATACCAAAGTATAGCTTGCATCATCTTGTGATTGAAGTCTACTGTTGTCCAGAAATTCCTCATGACTTTTGATCATCCAAAATCAGAGATATGAACCGATAAAGATAGGTTGCTCTGAAGACAGGATAGGGAAAATAGAAGAAAACCATAACCCAACTATTTATTTCATTAATCCTTATACCTTAACCCTATGAACTAAATGAAATTGCAGGAACACCCAACAAGATCATTGCAATCATTACAAAGATGCAAAATAAGCATAAACATAATGACAATTCAACAAGCAGTAGAGATGCATAACTCAATCATTGACTCGACTCGCGCTACTATCGTTTTTATTACATAAAGGGCACAAATCATATCCTTAACTAAGGATCTTGGATAGTCTAGCATAACTTCTTCATTCATCAATTTCACCAAATGTTTCTTTTAGGTTGGTTATCACTGACACTTTTTGGTAATAGTCCAGTAGTGATCTGACTCTGGCTACTTCCTTAGTGTAATTGTTGATTCTTCTATGGGCAAGATTTAACATAATGTCCTTCCTGCTGGCAATGATAAAACTTTCTCTTAGCTGGATCTTTTGTGATGTCATACTCCACAGAATTATTGCTTAGGGTATTGTCAGCTTGCTGACTCTGTAAGTTCATCTTTGTTTGACTAGACCGCTTTTTAGCTCGCTTGATCTTTTAGGGTTGAATCTCCATGTAGGTGATTGTCCACCCATCTATGCATACCTCATGTGGAAAGAGTGGAGTAACCTTAGCTTGAGAAACTTCTAATTCTTTAGAGTCTGAGTTTATCTGACCAAGGATTGGAGCTGGATGTGACAACGTAATAGAACTCGAATGTTGATTGCTTCCTAATTCTGACTCTATTGAGACCTCCTTTCTCTTCTTATCCACATTGTCCTCAGGTACAAGCTAAATACCTTCATACTCAATTCTTTCTCCTGATGGTGTGGTTAGAAGCACCAAACGCTGGGCATACTTGATCACTCCTTTACATGCTGACATCCATCCCATTCCAAGAATGACATCAATGTCCACTAACTCTAATACAATAAGGTTTGCTTCAAATTTTACCCCCTTTATGTTAAGACTAATTCTTGGGCATTTGCGGTTTGCCTTCATTTCTCCTCCTAGGGACTTAACTATCACTGGTTTCCTCATTGGAAGCATAGTTATCTTATGTTCCTTTACGTATGCACTAGAGATAAACGAATGTGACGCACTGGGATCAAACAACATTGTGGCGAAAGCTGAGTTTACTAGAATGATACCATACACAACCTCCTTAGCTCCATAAGTGGTCATCATATTCACATTATTCAATCTTCCTTAGATGTAGTTTCTCTTTACTTTACTTCCTTGCTCCTGTTTCTTCTGGACCTTCTGTTCTTGCTTCTGCTATGGGTGATCCTGGCATCCATGCGCCGTCCTTCCAACATCTTCATTGGACTTCATATTCTTCCAAGCTTCTGCTACTTGTTTCTTCACTGGCCCCTTTGGTATGTTGGTTTGACCTTGTGGCAAGCACTGTTGAAAAATCCTAGGTTGAGTCATTCCTTCTGGTGCTTGTTGTTGCATAGCTACAAGCATCTCCTTATCAAAGGCAGTTAAAGACAACATAGCTAGGTCCTTCTGACCTTTGATACCGATGGTCTCCTCATTACGACCCATCTATATAAACGAAAAAAGAGGATTGAGAATAGAGACAAAGTTTTCATAACAGACAGAGGCTGAAGTGAGCATAAATTTTAGCAAATAACAAGGTTGGAGAGAAAACAAGAACTAAGCAAAGATAAAAGCATGCTAAAATGTCCAGTTCTATATAGGCTTGCGTCCTACAGTCAACATTGCTCTGATACCACTTTATAGCACCCAGTTTCAAAGACAAAACCAGATACACTCTATATGTGAGCCTAGGAAGTCAAATCTCACATATAGCCACAAATAAGGGTAATATCAAGAGACGATACTTATTACATAACGTATTAGTAAAAGGAAAATAACCTCAGAGTATAGATAGCAGAAAGTTAACTCCGATCTTCTGACGAAGACTCCAAATCCACAGGGATGACTGACTGGTTGACCACAAGCCTAACTCCTCCAAACCAGCAATCTGGTACCCATCTAGGATTTTTATCCAATGTATAGAAAAATAAAGCAAGCGTAAGTACATGTCATACTTAACAATTATATCATGGGGTTCATGAGGCTTAAAAGGCTGATAATGGTTTAACTGCGATTAGCTTTAATAGGTCATCTTTTTAAGCAATTGAGTGGCAAAGAATTTATCATTCCCATAAACACATGATCAGGTAAACATGATAATGTATAGCATAAACAATTAATCATTAGTACCATTATCTATTAGTGATCATCTCTATTTCATAAGGGTCTAAGGCCGCTCGTGTCCATGAGCACGACTGATATATCGATTTTATACTCTGCAGAGTTTGTACACTTTCACTATGAGTCGTGATTTACCCTTTCGCCTGAGGTAGCTAATCTCTTGACCTACTTCCAAGGAAGGTCGGCAGGGTTCACTATGAAGCCTTTCAAAGTCTCGTCTAACAAGTTAGGGCCGCTAGGCGTATGTGGCCCATCTCTAGGAGTGGCATGCGTGGGCATCGCAGCACGGTACACACAACTTAGCAGAAAAGGAAACATACCCTCATGCGCCATAAAGGTAACCACTAACAAGCTAGAAAAGGTCCTCATACTGAGCTAAAGCTAGAGCCATATAGCCCTCACAGCTGTACTATAAGTCCCGGATGATTGCTTACAGATAAGTCCTTAGGGAGAGGAATCTGAAGCATTTAGAAAGTAGCTAAATACTCCAGCCCCCTGTTTTCATGTTGCTAAAAAGTCAAGTTTTAATGTTTATTGCATATATCATTAGTCAAGTTACAGGATCATGGTTTTGATTAAACACTAGCAAAAACTACCCAATGCAATATCCTAAAGGTAATCAAGGTACAAGATATTAAATATCTAGGATATCCTTAATGGCAGCAAGGTAGACACATGCAATATGAATTAAGTGACTAAATGTGAATAGGTAACAAGGATGGTCCCATGCTATACTTGCCTTACACACCGATCCTTCGGTAAGCTTTAATCTTCAACATCCTTTTTCTTCTTCTGGATCACCACGTATTTCTCATCGACTGGACATAATTCGTAGAACACCACACAAACATCCATATACATACATGCATAGCATACAATTGCATCTATATCAGAATAGTACACCAATCATAGAAAAATAAGTAAAAGAGATTGAAACATGATTCTACGCATCGCTACGAACACACAGTCGCGAGAAGCACGCTAATCGGAGTTACGGTTGAAAAGTTACAACTACCGAGAAATTTGCTTATTACATGGAAAAGGAGACTATAGGCTTCATTTATGTTAACCATATGAATTCATATATAAAAGATATTTTATAAATAATATAGATTAAATTAAGACAATTTTAGATTTAAATTATAAAACAAAAGTAAAACAAATCATATTTTATGTATAAAACCCAGTTGCATAATCATTAATCAAGATATGATTTAAACTATGATTTTTAAGAAATAGTAATATAGTAAATATTGTTACTAAAACGTAGATCTCGTCGCTATGAATCTAACGCAACTTGAACGAACTATTTCAGAGTTAAAATGAATAAGTTATGATTTAAATAAGTTTTTATATAATTAAATAATAGATTAAATCTACCCATGAATTTTAGATATTGAAAACATGCCTAACAGTTGTATAAACATGTAGAAAACGTAAATACGATCCTAACGCAATTCGAACGGGTCAAATCGGACATAAAACGCAAAAGTTACGCTTGAAATAAGATTCAGTGGCATTTCTGTAAATAACTCGAACTCATTTTTGAATTAAAACAATTAAAAATATGAAATTACACGTTTATTGGACTGGGCATACTATTTATGGAAACTATAGGGTCTAAAGTGAATAAAAACAGGACTAAAAAACAATTCTTTTGAACTGATCTGGACTGCGGGTTGATTTCTTGAAAATCCGGGGGCTAAACTGCAAAACAGGCGCGGCTGACCGCGTGTTGACTACGTGTTGCTGACTGGGTGACACGCGGCGGCTGCTGGTTGGCGTGGTGCACCACGTGGCGTGGGCTAGTGCTGATGCAGCACCGTGGACTTGGTGCATAGGTCCACGGTGGACCAGTCATGTACCGAAGCGGTATGTTCTAATCAAGGCCGTCCACGCAAGATCTAATGGCGCTGGATACTTGGGAGGATCTCCACCGGCTATGCAGTCTCGCCGACGAGCCCTCCATGGCCGGCGACGAGCCGAGCTCGGCGGTGGACACCGGGATGGTGTTCTAGACCTCCCCGGAGCAAACCGAACCTACTAGGATGATCTATAGGCACGCGCGAACACGTTGGGGGCACTACCGAGGCGAGGGAATGCGGCGGGATATCGAGCCCATGGCGACGCCATTAACGACGATTTGAAGCTTGTCGTTTTGGCATTCTAGTACGCAAATCAACTAACTGAGGGCATGGGGAGATGACTAAGCTCACCATGAGTCGTTAGGAGGGAAGCGCGGCGTCCAGGAAGGGCTCTGAAGGCAGGGTCGACGACGGTGGCGATCTGGAGAGAGAGGGATGGCGCGGGTGAGGATGAATCCGAGGAAAACAAGACCAAAACACGAAATCGATGATACCTATGGCTTTGGGGGAACACGACGGGGCTTCGGGACACGTCGCCGTTGAGGCTAGGGGTGCTGGTTCGGTGAATTGTGGCTACAGGGCGTCGGTGGCGAGTGAGCTCGAGCGTGGAGGGGAAAGGGAGATGGAGGAGGGGTCGGCATGGAGTTTTATAGGCTGGGCGGTGCGCATTAGAAGGAAAGGGGGCGGGGAGATCGGGCGGGATTGGCCACCAACCATACGGGTGCGGTGGACCGGCGGCTTGCCGTTCACGGGTGCGCCATTACCGGGAGCAAGAAAGGAAGGAGCGCGGGGAAGAAGGAATGAGAGATAGCAGCGCTGACGAGCGGGACCAGCAGGGCAGTGAGGGAGAAGGAGGCAGCGTGCAGGCGAGCACTGAAGTGAAGCCGAGGCGGGCCGGTGTGAGCGAGTGCAGGCGTAGACGCTGCGTTGAAGGCCGAAGCAGAGCGGGCCGAGCGGAGGAGTGGGTCGTTGCATGGGAGAAAAGGGAAGAGGGGAGGCGTGCGGGGTGACGGCGGCGTGGGCGCTGAGGGCCAAAGCGGGCCGTGTTGGTGGGCTGCGCCGCGCGCGCATGCGGGGCGGTGCGGAGGAAGTCGCGAGGCAGGCCGAGCGGAGCGGTCCGCCGAGCAGTGGGCCGCATGGGCGAGCCAGCGCGACATGGGCCGCGCGAGGGAGGAGGGGAGAAAGGCTGCTGGGCTGGTTCCGATGCTGGGCCAAAAAGAAGAAAAGCAATTTTTTTCAAAATCAAAACCTTTCCACTTCTAGTTTTTCAAATCCAAGCCCAATTCAAATCGAATTCAAGTATGGTTTCAAATATACTTCCCTATAAAATGGAAAATTTTGTTAGGCTTCCCAAGATAAAATTTACAACTTTAATAATACTTTTATTTTTCTAATTTTCTTTTCTTTCTTTTCTTTTATTTCAAAGCCATTTTTAATTTCATTTCAAAAGCATTTTAACCATTTTGACTTTTCAATGAACACCACTCAACCAATAAAATCAAATGTAATGGCATGTATGCTCAAACAAGTTGCTACCTTATGATGTATTTTAATTTAATGAAAATTTTTATTTCCTATATTTCATGTGCACAAAAATTCTAACTTAAATCATTTTAACTCTATTTCAAAAGAGGCAAATTTTAGGGTGTTACACGCCTAGAGCTAGGTGGACTGGTGGGCAGCGGCGTGGTGATTTGGCCGGGCTATGTCATGGATAAGGCACACAAGCGGGTTAAAATGGAGCGGCACGGCTTGGTTAGCAGTGGCACGCACACACGCTCATAGGAGATAGGACCTATAAGATCAGCGTGATGCGTTTGAATTGAGGTGACTGGACACAAGCGGGGCTCACCCATGGCGGCTAGCGAGTCAAAGCAACATGCGGCAGTGAAACGCCCCAGTGTTTCTATGGTTAGCCACCATTGCGACACGGCTGTAGGGCTCCAAGGTATAGACGGGCATGGTAGGTATAACGAGGGGCAGAGCGAGTGCCACGTCGACCAACGACGACTGCTAAGGCACTAGCCCGGCCCTGCATGCGGTGCAGCGGCACAACGGTGGTTGCAATGGCACGGACAGGGAGGGACAGCTCTAGGGCGACACGACAGGAGCGACGGCGTCGGCCAGGTAGCAGCCAACCTAGACCGGCCAACGCTGGCATGCGGAATAGCTACAGCCGGCCGTTGCACGGCACAGCCGACGCACAACACGGTCAAACACAGCGGCACCAGGGCAAGGGCATGGTGACCGTGGCCATAGGGCCGAACGGCCGAACTAATGTTATGCACGAATTTTAAAGCTCCGACCAAAACCAACCTAGCTCGGTTGAGACCAAACCAATTTTCTAAAGCTCAAGACGGTCCTAAAGGCTATCCCAAGGAACATCAAACGCAAACTTAGATGAACTACCAAGAGAGATAGAGACATGCCAAAATAGGTTCGTCAAGCCAGGCACTAATTCACGAACGGAGCGCCAAAACCTAACCACAACGCGTTCTAACGAAGTTTGGACAATTTTTACCAAAGCAACGTGATCTCCAACACAACTTCAACCTACACCAAGCTCATGTACTCACTTTGATGCAATCAACAAATTTAAAAGCATGGGCCTACTGTTTAAACATTTTTTGTTAGAAATTAAATGTCAAAATAGCATTTGCTTACTACTTCTCCATACTTAGAAACAATAAGGATTCCAATTAAGGCTAAGTAACCATTAACTCTTTTGTCGCAAATTTTTAATAGATCTAAACCTTGTCGATTTCAACTAACAAACCTACCGTGGCGTAGCCCGTACTTCGTACTAACTTATAGAAACAAAATATGTAGACATTATTTAATTATTTTGTATCAAATAATCCTCCAAAAATGGCATTTTTTAATCCTAAGTTATTTTACGCTTCGGTTTATAAAAATTATTTTTCATGCCAACAATTAAAACAACTTATTCAGTTTTTCATATTAGGATCCCATTAGCGTATTCTCACCTAAAATAAACTAACTTACTACACTCATTTAATTTTTCTTTACCACAAAAGTGAGTCATATAAGATACGCGTGCCATTGTTTAGAACTACCTATCCTACTCTTCGTGTTAGGATTTTTTATTTAACACATATAGGCATTTAAGTAAGCAAGCTCACTATATTTATTAGATCCATCTCTCAGGCCATAATCTCAGTGCTTAGCGATCTCGTAACACCAAAGGTGTTACAGTGGGGGGGGCTTTAATTCGGCTAAGTCTTGGGTGCTCACTCTCTTTTTGATGTCGAAAGGCTGCCAAAATTCAGCGCCGCCACCGCCACCGCCTCTGTGCCCTGCCTCCACTGCCTCCATGCCCAACCTCCACCATGTCCTACCTCCCCTAGTCCGCCTCCAACCCCCATGGTTCTGCCTTAGTGGCCTGCACGCGCGCCGCATGCTATTCCCCGTCTACACGCGGCGGCTAGAGTTTTCGCTGGTGACCTCGACAGCCACCGTCGTGCCCTACTTTCCTTGGTTCGCCTCCAACCCCCGATCTGCCTTCCTGCCCTGTGCGCGCCGCCGTTCCCCGTGCACACGACGGCTAGGGTTTCCGCCGCGGACCTCAACGACCACTGCCGCCCCATCTCTGACCTCGACCTCCCCCGCTACGGCCGTGATCCCCAACCACAAGATCTTGGCCTTGACCTCTCTATCTCTAACCTCGAGCTCCAGTGGAGCGCATGCTATGGTCGTCGTCCCCAAGAACGAGATCTAGGCATTCCTCTGCCGCTAGCTCGTCTCTGACCTCGAGCTCCACCGTCCCTCTACGGCTAGGGTTTCAGGACCTCGACCTGTTCTGCCACCGCCACCATCCCTTGTGGCTCTAGTGTCCATGCCCCCTCCTCCTATGGGACCACCCCGATGGTCGTGCGTTCGGCATTTGCGCTCTCTCTCCCGCCCCATGTGTTCGGCGTCCACGCACGCTCCTCCAGTGGCCCTAGTGTTCATGCACGCTCCCCCGGTGAGGCTGCACCAGTTGCCATGTCCTCCGGCGTCCATGCCCCCTCCCCCCAGCATACTTCTATAGGTATGTCCCAACCCCTTCCCCTCAACCCCTTTTCCTCCATTCCTGTTGCACTGAGTTCATGCCGTGGTCAATTTCGTTGAGACTTGGATATGTGGCTAAAATGGGTTGTGAGACTTGGATATGTCGTGCTCAATTTAGATTAGAGTACCATGTTGTCCTAACGTGTGCTGAAATGACCTCTTCTCTAACATTTCTATTTGAAATACCTTTTTGTGTTGTCATCATGGTATTAGTCTTGAGCTAAACAATGTTGTCATCATGGTATTAGTCTTGAGCTACTAAAACTATGTTTATATATTCTCACTATTTTTGTATATGCCCATTGTGTTTATATATGCTCACTCTGATTATATACGCTCACTATTTTTAGATATGCCCATTGTCTTTATATATGCTCTCTGTTTTTAAATATGCCCACTGTCTTTATATATACTCATTGTATTTATATATATGTCACTATTTTTAGATATGCCCAATGTTTTTATGTATGCTCACTGTGATTGTGTCTACCCACTATGTTTATATATGTTCACTGTTTTTATATATGCCCAATGTGTTTATATATGCTCACTATGTTTATATATGCTCTCTATTTTTATATATGCCCACTGTGTTTATATATGCTCACAATGATTATATATGCTCACTATTTTTAGATATGCTCATTGTTTTATATATGATCTCTGTGATTATATATGCTCCCTGTGATTATATATGCCCACTATGTTTATATATGCTCCTTTTGACAGGAAGCAACTGCTTTGTAGAGCCTCCTCTCCTACTTTTACTACTACTCTCCTCTCCTCTACTACTACTTCTAGTTCTCCAACTCCTCTATGTTTGGTAGTAGCTGCTATTTCTTTTTGGGAACCAACAACTGCTTTTTTTGGGCGAACTCTCATCTCCTCTCCCCTCTTTGGCTTATGATGAAATTGTCCAACTCCAGAAATTATCTAGATTATGAGCTGATGATCATGAACTTGTGAGGAACTTGGCATCATTACCAGCCGCCCCAACAGTCTTTTTCTATATGCTCACTGTGATTATATATGCTCACTGTGTTTATGCTGCCTTTATGCTCAAAGTTCTTGATCAAATGATGTTTGACATGTTTCTGAGGCCTCTACCACTACTACTACTCTTAATACTCGTTTTGTGATATATGGCAGCAACTACTGCCTACATATATAAAAATAGTGAGCATATATATGTGCTTTTCTTGGCTACCTTTCCTATCCTCTGTGTTTGGGAAGCAGCTCCTGCTTTTTTGGCCACCTTTTCCTCTCCTCTATGTTTGGGAAGCAGCAACTATTTTTTACCAACTCTCCTCTCCTCTCCTCTCTCTTTTGCCAATGATGAAATTGTCCAACTCTAGAAATTATCTGGAATATGAGCTGATGATCATGAACTTGTGAGGAATTTGGCATCATTACCAGCTGCCCCTACTATCTTTTGCTATATGCTCACTATTTTTATATATGCTCACTGTGTTTATGATGCCTTTATGCTCCAAGTTCATGATCAAATGATGATGGACATGTTTCTGAGGCCTCTACTTCTACTACTATTACTACTTGTTTTGTGAGTTAGTTTGAACCTGATTGATGACTATTTTCTTCACTTCCACTAGGAAATGGGCCCTTGCTATGTTGTTTTCTACAGGAAGAAACCTAGGATTTATATGTCTTGGCATGAGGCTAGTGAACATGTGCTTGGGTTTAAAAATGCTATACACAAGAATTACAACAACTATGACCATGCACTTAGATATTTCAATGCCTATGTTGGAGCAGCAACTACCTCCCCTAAACTGGCCCCAGTGGATTGTGGTGAAAGCAGCCCCCACATGGTGGTAAGAGTGGTTCTTGGAAGAATGTGGTGATTATTAGTCTGTTGGTGATGGTGTTTGGACTTTGGATGAGGCTTTCCATGAGCTGCCAATGCAACTGTAATACTTAGGCCTGTGATGACACAATTAGATGGTCGATGTAGTTGGATAACACAATTGTATGATGATTTCATTATGGTGTCTGAGGCCTATTAGTTTGGATAACACTAATTGTATGTTGACAGCTATATTTTGGTTGTAATGCAACTCCATCTATTAATACTAATGCTACTGCTGTCGTACTATTAATACTACTGTTGTTGTCCTACTACTGCTACTACTACCTTTCCATTGGCAGGCAGTTGATGCTTTGTAGACCCTCCTCTCCTAGTCATACTACTACTCCTCTCCTCTCATGTCCTCTGCTCCTACTTCTCCTACTCCTCTCCTCTCCTATCCTCCACTACTATAGCTGTTTTCCTTGACATAAATTTAGGATAAGAGATGGCCGAACTCCCTTCGCCGGATCTGCCAAATAATTATGCATTTAATCTAGACTTCCAACCAACATTGGGGAGGGCAAACCACCCATATCCAAGTATAGTAAGTAACATGTTTTAAAGACACCTCTATAGATATTTTGTTATGATACATATAATTCTTAAATGTAGACAATTCAACCTATATCATGGCTCAGAGATATTTTATTATGTGTTTGCAATGAATGGGTTTGTAATGAAGTAATCTAAATTATTATGGGTTTGTAATGTATATATCTTCTTGTCAATTAGTTGTTAATATAATGTCCTTGTGAATTATATTATATATATGTATATATGTTCTGGTCAGGAATTTTTGAATTTCAATTTTTTTGGAACAATGTACTGTAGGGGCGGTTCTAGATTGAACAGTCCCTATAAATAGGAATTATAGGGGCGGCTGGTATTACAACCGCCCCTATAAATCATTTTTGTAGAGGCGGCTAGTGTTGCCACCCGCCCTTACAAATAAAGTTGTAGGGGCGGCTGGTGAAGATTTATAGAGGCGGCTTAGGAACCGCCCTTACAAACCCTTGATTTGTAGAGACGGTGTGGTAGGGGCGGTAGGCAAAACCGCCTCTACAAACCATCGCCAGCCACCCCTACAAATGCTTACTGTAGTAGTGTCACCAGGTCAACAAGTTTAGTTCATTTCTCTCCCTAAGGGGCAAGTTGAGACGTGTATCTAATGCCCACATATCGTAGACACATCTTATTCTATACTCATCTGTGATAAGAAAGCCCTTCCTCACAGATGTGCCAGGTTCAATTACCATAGCTGCCTCTCCTAAGTACTCACTCCGTTCCAAATTATAAGTCAGCTTTGATTTGGTACGTTCATTTTGGTATACGTCTAGATATAATAATAATATATCTAGATACATAGTAAAATAGATGAACTAAAAAAGTCAAAGCGACTTATAATTTAAAACGGAGGGAGTAACATCTTTGATGATCCTATCATCACATCGACGTGTCTAATTTGAGATTATGTATCTCTTAGTCCTTGTAGGCTCACTCATGCCGGCCCACCCATACCTCTCCGTATTGTGTTGGATCCCATGCATGCCACCGGCTTCTACGGCGCCATGCATGGTTGTTGTCATCACCTCACCCCATATTGTGCGGGGCTCGTATAGAGAGGGAGGGGAACGGGGAAAAGGGCTATGTAGTATTGCCGTACGTGGCTCCCCTCGATCTTCTTGTCTTGTTTTGTCAGCGCGCCATGAACGTTACGTTACTCCTCCGGCCGGCTCTCATGGATCATTGGACCCTCGATTGGGCTCTTCCTCCTGTCGACAACAAAGCAAGACCAACAAGCAAGCTAAGACGTACGTACACACACACACGGTGAAGAAAACGACAATGTTAAGGACCGGACCAAAAAAAGGAGACAATACTGCATTCGCAGTACGTAGGACACTGGTCACACGGTACGTGACCTTGTACGTTGCATGCACCTAGCCGGCCGGCCTGCTGGCTGCTGTGCATGTACTATCTGTGGTGTGCACTTTAGGTACGTCGTCTTGTCTGGAGTCCGGAGAGGAGAGAATCTGGCCGTGCGTGCGTGCGTGCGTAGGAGTATATGATCGATCGATGACGACAAGTTAAGGGCCGGCGGCCATCGATGGAGATTGGAGATGTAGATACTAGTAGTACGTATTCCGTACATGCATGCAAGCAGCAGTGCAGGGGCAACTGGCAAGCACAAGCAGCTACTAGTGGCCGGCCGAGACGTACTGTACGCACGTACTAGCTAGGAGTTATATATATATATGCACCCAAAGCATGCATGCATGCAAAAAGCCTCTCATCTCCTACCTAGGTGTCGACTTCCCATACGCCCGCCGGGACGTACGGCAACTGCTGCTGCATGCATATATATATATATATATATATATATATATATATATATATATATATATATATATATATATGGAGAGGCTATTCAGTAGCCGGCTACAAAATAAGTTATTCTGTAGCCACCTTCATTTACTATAATTTTATATACTAATTTACCATAATATAAATACATATTTACGATAGTTGGGTTACTATAACACATGGGGATATTTACCATAACGTTATATTAAACCACTTAGTAAGGAGTTACTATAATCTCGTAAAATAACATAGTAATTATCGTAACTCAAAGTGGCTACAGAATAAGTTATTCTGTAGCCAGGATAGTAGTTCTATATATATATATATATATATATATATATATATATATATATATATATATATATATATATATATATATATATATATATATATATATATATATATATGTGTGTGTGTGTGTGTGTGTGTATGAAGCAATCGATCAGCGTTGCATGCATACGGCCGCGGAACGACGGACGACGGTCCATCGTCCATCGATCCACCGACCGACACGACACATGGATGAGCAGCCGTTGCGTTAGTACTAGCTAGCTACTACTCTTGTACGCACGTACGTACCTACAGTAGTACGTGATATATATGATGGTACTTGTGCACTTTGGACACGACCCGACCCAGCCTCGCTCGTACACGACGCACCTACCTGTCGACCTGTGAGTGCATGCGCATGCGCTCTAGTACGTACGCATACGCGTACGACTGTATCTATATGATCTATATTGTTTAATTAATAAAGCTAATTCTCACTATAATTAAATTCTATCTCAATATACGTACAAGCCATTCATATCGTTTTTGTCACCCAAAAGTAGCCTTGTCGTTCTACAACTTTCAACCTCTTAATTAATACAAGCTACTCAATGTTATCTTCACTATTATAAGCGTAATTAATTACTACTTTCAGTATAAAATATCAAACACATCCATGTATTGCTATTTGTTTTGCCGTTCATCGTCTTACAATTCAATCTAATTCTAATAGTTTTTTATTTGATTCTTTCATTGTTTTGTCCATTTTTTATAACGATGGATGTAATTAACAACATGCATGTAGCTTTATTTTGAACTCATGCATGCATGTAACATTTCTACTTCTAAGAAAGTCTTGTAGCAACATGCGGGTTATCATTCTAGTATCTTATAATCATAAACCCTACTAGCCTTCTATTTTAACGTTCAAGCCATCCACATCAGCAATCCACTAGCATGTGTAATCATGACTTAAATGTATGCAGTCTCAAGCTATCCACATTAATAAGGTACAAATACACTAATATACATTTGTTTGTTCACATCAGCATACTGCGCTATCTGCTAAAATTCATTTATAATAATTCACCACCGGATTCAGATTCTTTGCCGAGTGGCTGATATACACTCGGCAAAGTCTAAGAGCGCTCGGTAAACAGTTTATCAGCAAAGACCTATTTGCCGAGTGCACTTTATTGGGGAATCGGCAAAGCCTTTGTCGAGTGCTAATCTGACACTCGGCAAAGAAAAGTCGCCGTGACGGCGAGCGCCACCGTGACGGCGGCTTTGCCGAGTGTCAAGGTCAAGCACTCGGCAAAGGTCACCGCTTTGCCGAGCGCCGTTGACTTTGACACTCGGCAAAGGTGGCCACTGTGCCGAGTGCCACCGGCAAGACACTCGGCAAAGGTAGCCTATTTGCCGAGTGTCCTGTCAAGACACTCGGCAAACAGGAGATCTTTGCCGAGTGCCTGCCCCGTGGCACTCGACAAATCTGTGATGTTTGCCGAGTGTAATGGTCTTTGCACTCGGCAAAGCATGTTCCCAGGTAGTCACTTTGCCGAGTGTCATGGCCATTGCACTCGACAAAGTGACTGAAAACAACCTTTTTATTTGTTTTTTACATCCCATCCAAACAAACAGAAGATATATATAACAAACATCACCAACATCACATATATATCATCAACATCACATATATATCACCAACACCACATATATATCACAAACGTCATATATATATCACAAACGTCACATGTCTCACAATATATCACAAATAAGTTCACAAGTAATCCAAGTGCTCCATCATCTACAACCATCATTGCAAATAGAAGTACCATTAACAACCATAAGAATCTTAACCAGATGGCCAATGAGACTGATTTGGTGAAGGATTCGCTGAAGCATGAGGATCGTTCGATGCTGCCGATTGATTCTGCACAAAGGAGAAGAGATTGCATGTGTGAGACAAGACAAATATATACCATACATGAATAAAACTTTCATACTCCACTAGGTTTGACCGTAAGCATGAACACACAAACTAAAATATTTATACCCACAGGAGTAGAATAGTGAGGAGGTGGAGGTGGAACGAATAGCGAAGGTGGCGGAACTACACCCGTAGCGCCACCAAGACTTTGCATGTACTAAAGAATCTCCGCCATCCTTCGCTACTCAGCCTCCCGCTCGGCCTCCACCCTCTCCATCTTCGCCTGCATCTGCTCCCATATCCTCCTCTCTTGTTCCAGCTGGGCCTACAATATATTCACCCCAATGTTACAATAATGCAAAGGGAAGGTATAAAAAAACCAATGAACGACGAATAAACCAGGAATAACCTCGAGTGCCTCCACCCGGTGGTGTGAAGTGTCCTGCCGAGGTCGTATGGCCGGGCTCATGCTCGTGCTGCTTGCTCGAATCTAGGAGAGACTGGGAGTAGCGATCGAGTCGATTGTGCCGTCACCAATTCAGTACCGCCCATGCTTCTTGCCTCCTCCCACCCTCATGACGACTTCTCCATCAAGGTCCTCAGTGCTCGGATCGTACTCTGGCCCATGGACCTCCCTTGCCATCGATGTGTACTCACTGAGGCGGTTGTGGACAGTCGCATTGTTGTATGCCTTGGGCCCGTCCTCTGGATTGTAGTCGATGTCGGACGTCGCCTTACCCTTGTGGGCCATAGCAAATGCCTTGAAGATGGAGCAAGGCTGGCCACCATGTGACGCCGACTGCGAGAAAAACAACAAGAAGATTAGAAATCAAACAGAATTGAGCATTAGAATAAATAAATGAATTTGCGTACCCATGTTTCTGCGTATCCACTAAGGCTGCGGCTACCTTGATAGTGTGCTACACCTGGCATCATCAAACGTCACTCCCGGCACAAGTTGTGCGTCTCCTCCCACTCGCGTGAGCACCACTTGTCCACCATCTGTACCCAGCATTGGGGATGCGTGGCGCACCAATAAGGAATCATCTACATGCCATCAAGTACATGACATATCAGAAGATGAAATTAAGCCTACTTAATCTCAAAAGGAATCAGTATTAATGTTCTGTATTTACATATCAGAAGATGAAATTAAGCCAACATGTGTATGGGGCAGCCATCATTCCATAAGGATTGAACCCATCTGTTGCCAGCGCAACACATACATTACGAGCCTCTTTAGCTTTCTCATGATGAATGCCATCAAAGTGGGTCCATGCTTCACCATTGGATGCATGTACCATCCTGTTAGGATTGTATCATTTGCCATTTTTGTGCCATGTCATCTGTTTCACGGATTCCTTGGTCATGTATAGCCGTTGGATCCTCGGTATGAACGGAAGGTGTCATAGGATTATCACAGGAATGTGAAGCTGCCTCTTCTAGCCATCACCAAAATCTACCTCTAGGAACCTAGAGGATTTACACTTTGGACAGTACTTTGCTTCCATGTATTCTTTCCTAAATAGGACGCACCCCTTCAGGCAAGCATGTATCTGCTCATACGGCATCTTTAAGTGCACGAAGGAGTTTCTATGACTCGTGCATGCTCTTTGGCAGAAGGTGACCCTCCAGAAGCAGGCTACCAATAACTATCAACATACCATCGATGGCGTCTCGACTCAGGCTATACTAGGACTTTAACGCCATTATGCATCTAATGACATCTAGTTGAGAAACCTTTGTCTGGCCGTGAAGGGGTTTATGTGCCAAGGCAAACATGTCATAGAGCACCTTTGCGGTTGCCTCTGGCTCCTCCTTCATACATCCTTCAGCGAACCGTGCCTCGTGATAGTCATTTAACATATCTGCTACTCCGGCATCAGCATCATAATCCTCGACGCGTGGTCTCACGACCTCCTCTCTCATACGATCGGCTTCACCATGGTAGACCCACCGGGTATAGTCTGCCGCAAATCCATTCTTCCAAAGATGTTCCCCCATGACCTTCTTCGTTCGTCTTTTTCAATTTGCACATTTGCTGCAGGGACATCAAATTTTACTCGCTCCTTTAGTAGCCACACCAAATGCCCGTTCTAAGAAAGCATCGGTCTTGTCGATCCATTCATTAGTGAACTGACCCTGACTTGTGCGGCCCGTGTACATCCACTCACGGTCCTCCATCCTCTAACATATATAGCGGCGAGTAATATAAACATCAATTGCATCTACATGACGTTCCTACTATCTAATAGGTGAGGATAGGTCCTAATCCCATGCGAGGATACATAGATGAGGTTAGTTTCCATGCTCTACTCTTATCCGAGATAGAATTTTGGTAGCACCTCCCCACTGTTCTCCAAATACACGTCCTGCCAGGGAGAGTGTGTATCCGAAGAACAATAGGGAGATGATGCCGAAACTCTATCTCGGATCAGAGCAAACCATGAAAACTAACCCCACCTACGCATCCGCGGGCTATCCAAAAAACGTGGATAATTCAAAACAGATACAGTTTTAGATATGGAAATATCTACATATTTCCAATCGTATCTCTTTTGAACGGGAGACGCCTAACTAGGTTATGTGATCTATGACCATGATACGGAAAGAGGGGTTATACCTAGGGTGGCGGTGGAGTCAGGCTAGCGGGGCCATGGTGGGTCAGTGCAGTGGCGAGGCAACGCGGTGTAGGCAGACCCGCAGCGGCGAGGAAGGCGATCGGGGTCGCCGAGGTACTCCGGCTCCGCTCCGACGGGCTCTTCTCTGCAAAAAAAAAAGAAACATAAAACTGTCAATACAAAATTTTGGCAGCACCTCCCCAGCACGGTAAGGTTTCCAAAACCTACAAGAAAACCAATGGCACGATGGCCGACATGCACATATATATGAATGGCACAATGGCCGACATGCACAATATTATATCCAACCACATATATATAACAATGGCACAACCACTCCTACGACTACCACCACTGCTACTCTACCACTACTACTACCGCAACTACTAGTAATACTACGACGACGACGGTAGGGCATACCTAGTGGGCGTCGTAGGGCGGTGGTGGTGAAGGGGTCAGGGCGCCGGTGGACAAGGCGATAGCTGGGGAAGCACGGGGGATGTGGCAACGACGGTGCGCCTCCTCCTCCTCCTTCCTCCTTCCTCCTTAATTCCTCCTTCTCCTCCTTCTCTTCCTCCTTCTTCCTCCTCTCCTCCTCTCCTCCTCCTCTCTTTCTCCTCCTCCTCTGGCGGTGCAGCGCGGGGGGCGTCGCGGGCGTGGGCGGGGGCGGCGGTGGTGCCGCTGGCGCGGTCAGCGTGCGTGTGTGCGGTGTGTGTGGGCCTACTGGGCCACCGGGGTTAAATCCTCCCTTTGCCGAGTGCCCTCGATCTGGCACTCGGCAAAGTATTTTTTTTTATTTTTTTTAATTCTCTGCCAAGTTCACCTGGCCTAGCACTTGGCAAAGAGTTTTTTTTAAAAAAAAAATCTTTGCCGAGTGCCCACAATCTGGCACTCGACAAAGTATTTTTTAATTTTTTTAAATTCTTTGTCGAGTGCCACCTGGCCTGGTACTCGGCAAAGAGGGGTATTTTAAAAAAATTTTTAAATTCTTTGCCGAGTGCTAGCCGTTCTGGCACTCGGCAAAGAGGCTCCTTTGCCGAGCGCCAAACACTCGGCAAAACCGTTTTTATTTTTTTTCTTCCTGCCCCCAAACTTTTTCTGTAGTCCTCATACAATACTTGGTACTCCATGTTCCAATGTGGCACATTTCTCGGTCTTTTTCTATATTTCTTTAATTTATTTCATTTAATTGAATTTTTTTGAAGAATTCAAATTATAACTGCTAGTCATTCGAATAATGAAAAAAATGAATGGAAAAATGATATTCATGTTATTTAGTATAATGTGAGGTCGTATCCAGGAACAGATCACCAATTTTGAACATCTTATTCATGAAACACGACCACGAACTTGCGGTCGAGTTGTTTTTAAATTCTATAAAAAGCAAACGAAGTTCGAAAATCATAAAACTTGTCAAGATGTCATGATATCATATGTGGAGGCTGTGATAAAAAATTGAGGAGGTTTCGCACAAGTTTGTCACATACGATGCTTATCACCTCGTCAGCCTCTTCACAAAATCATGAAACTTCTTCAGAGATTCTTCGGTTTGCAAGCATCGTACATGACAACTTGCGTGAAAGCTTCTCAAATTTTTATCATAGCCTCCATATATGATATCATGACATCTTGACAAGTTTCATGATTTTCGGACTTCGTTTGCTTTTTATAGAATTTAAAAACAACTCGACCGCAAGTTCGTGGTCATGTTTCATGAACAAGATGTTCGAAATTGATGATTTGTTCTTAGATACGGCCTCACATTATACTAAATAACATGAATATCATTTTTCCATTCATTTTTTTCATTATTCGAATGACTAGCAGTTATAATTTGAATTATCCAAGAAAATTCAATTAAATGAAATAAATTGAAGAAATATAGAAAAAGTCTAAGAAATGTGCCACATTGGAACATGGAGTACCAGGTATTGTATGAGGACTGCAGAAAAAGTTTGGAGGTCAAAAGTGAAAAAAATGGTTTGCCGAGTGTCAAAAAATGAGACTCGACAAATTACCGCTTTGTCGAGTGTTAGGAGAAGACACTCGGCAAAGGGTTAACGGCGATGGCCCTTTGCCGAGTGTTCTGGTTTGCTGAGTGCCCAACACTCGGCAAATCACCTCTTTGCCGAGTGTTATTGTTTGCCGAGTGCCAGTTGTTTGCCGAGTGCTTTCTCTCTAGCACTCGGCAAATAGTCTCTTTGCCGAGCGCCTTATAAAAAGCACTCGGCAAAGTATGGGACACTCGACAAAGAAGCCATCTCTGGTAGTGATTTATCCTTCTAATTTTATTCCAAACCACCCCGCAACAACACGCGGGATAATCTTCTACTCGTTATATATGTAACCAAAACCGATAAAGTTAAATCTGCTCTTGGATGCATGTGTTCCATGCCCATGTTGTCGGCGCTCGATCATTGTCTACTTTGTTCTTGCCATCTATCTCTACAGTTGTAGCAAAGCTATATCATGCATTGGTAATTAAGGCTTCATTTGGCATAGCTTCACTTCACTAGCGAAACTATTTTTTTCTTTAGCTCTACGAGTAGCTTTACTAGTGAGTGCTAAAAATGAGCACTAAGTCCATCTCTCAAATGCTTGTCAAATATAATTATTCAAATGTGTTCCAACTTGAACACAACTCCTTTGAGGACCGAGTTACTTTTTTAAGAAAAAAAAATCTCTAAAGCATTTTTAATTGCTTTTTCACCATGTCACTAGGTCCAATGCACATGCAAAGTTAGTTCGAACCTAGTGGCACTAGATAACCATCATCACTTTAGAGAGTTCCTCTCTTAATTGTATGACTATCTATCCTAAACCCGACCATGCACTCTATTGCATCTCGGTCGGTGAAATGAAAACCCCTAGCATATACCTTTGCCTTCGAGCTTGTTTTCATCTCTTTCTTCTCTCCATGGGTGAGCACTTGTTGCTTCATATGGCATGACCTCCATCTCCTAGCCTTGCTCATCACAATCAATTGGACCCTAGTTCAATCTCAACTCATTGAAAGCTTTAGTCCACTAGTTGCCACTCAATCAATTACCAAAACCAAACTTAGGGATTTCACTTTGGTCTCATCTTGATGAGCTCCATTGTTGCTCAATAAAACCACTTTCCAACAATTATATCATAAATTATTCAGTTCCTTGGCTCTCTTATAAATTCTAAATTCTAAATCATCTTGTATCTTCTATTAAATATGGTCTACATTTCTGTTTTTGTCCTATAGTATAGTTGGATTTCATCACAATTAATACTTTTCATGTTTGTTGGAGTGCTTTTGCCTCAAGCAGGCACTGGCCAAGCCCTATCATCACAAAAAATAAACTAGAACCATCACCAACGCTAATGATTTTGTGATTTCATCCTGCTACCCTTGCCACCATGCATACTACACTATATATTGTCTGCTATGGTGCTCCTTTAGTTCTAATTCATCCAAGGTTGCTTTGAATCTATGCATCGATGTTTGATTAATATTTCCACTATTGTTGTCTAAGGCTCTCTCTATATATATATATATATGTCGGTGCAGAAAGTGACCAACTAGTGAATATTTATAGTTTTGCTGTACGTTGTGATCGGAGGTGGCCTAGCACTCGATAACACAGGATTTATACTGGTTCGGGCAACGTGCCCTACGTCTAGACGGGGTTGGTCGGTGACTTTATTCCTGAGCCCAGGTGCTCGAAGTCTGTAGTGGGGTTACAAACGAGAGGGAGAAAGATGGGGTGTACAAGAGGTTCGGTCGGCTCCGGTCGGAAGGGCCGAGAGTGACAGGAACTTCGCTATGAGCTAAGTGTTCAAGCGGATGCTTGAGGTCTGAACCTGGTGGTTCTGTGGTTGTGAGCTATCGATCTAAGGAACTCTAGCCTACTAGAATCAGTCTCTCCCCCTGTTGGAGGGAGTGCATCCTTTTTTGTAGATGAAGGGGATGGCTTTATAGGTGAGAGGGAGAGGGTACAAATGTTTTTAAGCCTTGCTGCCCCATGTCGATGAGGATTGGATAATGGTAGGCATCCACAACACTATTGATGTCACTGTAGAATATCAGGTGCACGTGGGAGGTTGCGCTATCTTCTTCAGGAAGGGTTGACGTCGGTACCTGCAAAATACTATTAGATGCCTAGAGGCATGTGAGGAGTCTTACCACGTTTACCGGGTATGGTGAATCCCAGCGCCGACAACACTATTGATGCCCAAAGTCATGTGAGGGGCTTTTTGCCATACGGGAGTCCAGCGGCGCCTACAATACTATA
Organism: Miscanthus floridulus; assembly: GCF_019320115.1. NCBI lineage: Eukaryota > Viridiplantae > Streptophyta > Magnoliopsida > Poales > Poaceae > Miscanthus > Miscanthus floridulus. Next base: position 1,989,516 of record NC_089596.1, on the reverse strand, counting down.
GGGATAAATGTCGGTGCCTACAATACTATTTGTGTCAGGTGGCTGTAGAGTACTATTCCATGTAGGGTATGGTCCTTGGATAGTGGTTTTGACTTGTGAGCCTTGCCTTGCCTTTCTCTGCACGTCTTCTGGTTCCTACCGAGCGGGCATCCCTGGTCAGATGGCCCCAGTCAGCTTTGGTTGCGTCGATCGGAAAAGAGCGGTGAGTAGGGTCCTTATGTACCCCGGTCAGAGAGATGCGGGGTCGGGGTTAGAAGTAAGGCTCGAGGTAGGCCGTCCGGAGACAGCTGGAGCCTGAATAGAGCGCTTTGACCGGATAGGTGGGTCAAAGTAGCCGATGAGCGGGCATTGCTCTTCTTGGACCTGGCCTTCTGGTTGGTTGCCGGACCGTCCCTTTTGAAAGCTCTAGTTTGGTTTTGGTGAATTGATGAAACCCTAAGTGCTAACCTAGTTTATCAAGTGATCATGAGATAGGTAGCATATTCCAAGTGGTGAAGCAAATGAAGATCATGACATGATGATGGTGATGCCATGGTGATGATCAAGTGCTTAGACTTGAAAAGAAGAAAGAGAAAAACAAAAGGCTCAAGGCAAAGGTATAAATGGTAGGAGCTATTTTGTTTTGGTGATCAAGACACTTAGAGAGGATGATCACATTTAGGTTTGATAGCCATACTATTAAGAGGGGTGAAACTCGTATCAAAATACAGTTATTAAAGTGCCACTAGATGCTCTAACTCATTGCATATGCATTTAGGATCTAGTAGAGTGCTAACACCCTTGAAAATGTTTGTGAAAATATGCTAACACATGTGCATAAGGTGATACACTTGGTGGTTGGCACATTTGAGCAAGGGTTAGGAACTTCACCAGCAGAGTGTCCGCTCGTAGAGTGCAGACAGTCCAACGATGCCACTTACACCCTAGACAGAAAAGACGGAGGTCACTGTAAGTGATCAGACGCTGGTCTCTGAAGGACCGGCGCGTCCGGTCAGTAGCCATAGAAGAAGCACATCGTCGGTCGTCGATCGGACGCTGGCGCTGAAATGACTGGACGCTAGCTGGCTGTGTTCGGTCACACTGACATGGTCATGCACAGAGGAGTCGCTGAGTGATCGAACGCTGGGTGTGTCCGGTCGAGCATGATCGAACGCGTCCGGTCATGAAAAAATTGTTTCTGGATGCTTACTGGAAATGACCGGACGCTGAGGTCCAGCGTCCGGTTACTTATGATGCAGTGTCCAGTCGACTGTTGACCATTGAGATCAGGCAAATAGTATTCAAAGAGAGGGGACATGTGGCATGTATCACGTGACCGGACGCTGAGGGCCAGCGTCCAGTCAATCCAACCGGAGCGTCTGGTCACCCCGTGTTGTGCCCAGTGAAGAGGTATAACGGCTCTATTTCGTGGGGGCTTCTATTTAAGCCCCATAGCCGGCTCAAGCTCACCCTCTTGGCCATTTGCATTGACATAGCAACCTTGTGAACTTAGCCAAAGCCCTCCCACTCATCTCCATCATTGATTCATCATCTTTGTGAGATTGGGAGAGAATCCAAGTGCATTGCATGAGTGATTGCATCTAGATTCACTTGTTACTCTTGGTGGTTGCCACCACCTAGATGGCTTGGAGCAGCGAGGATCATCGAGCGGAGGGTGGTGATTGTCTCTGGCTCCGATCGTGGTGATTGTGAGGGGTTCTTGACCTTTCTCCGGCGGAGAGCCAAAAGGTACTCTAGTGGATTGCTCGTGGCTTGTGTGATCCTCATCTTGTGTTGGTTGTGTGGCACCCTATTGAGGGTTTGGTGTGTGAAGCCAATTAGCGCGTGAGCCTCCAAGTGAGTGAATCACCACAATAAGGACTAGCTTGCTGGCAAGCAAGTGAACCTTGGTAAAAAATCATTGTGTTTATCATTGATTTTGAGGTGATTGGTCTTCATTGTTATTCATCCTTGTGATTGATTGGCTCATTCATCTATACGGCAGTATAACTATCATGCTTACTCTTTTTACCTTACCGCAAACTAGTTGTCAAGCTCTTTAGTGTACCTAGTTGTGAGAGCTTAATTGCTTGGTTGGTGTGGCTCTTTAGTTAGCTTTTGAGAGCACACTAACTTAGGGTAGTGTCATCGCTTTTGTGTGGATAGATATTATCTATACTAGAATTGTGATAGGTGGCTTGCATTTTTAGTAGGCTAGCGTAACACTCGCTTCGCCTTATAATTGTTTAACCGGTTTGTTAAGTGTTGTTGTAGAAATTTTTAATATGCTATTCACCCCCCCTCTAGCCATTATGACCTTTCACCTTTGCCCTATTGTTTTTAGACTCTTGGGCTGAGCCTTGGCACAGAAGCCGGTCCCCGAGGGACCCTAGGTTTATGAACCCGACAGGAGCCCCCGAGCCCCCAGGCGTTTTGGGTAGAATCGTCCAAGGGATTTTTGTCTTGTCAATGGGTGCGCGCGAGTGCACCCATGGGTGTAGCTCCCGAGCCCTCAGGCGGTTCGGGTAGAACCGTCTGGGGGTGTTCTGTGTCATTAGGGGAAGTTTTCTGTTTTGTCGGTGGGAGCGCATGAGCGCACCTGAGGGTGTAGCCCTCGAGCCCCTAGGAGGTTCGGGCAGAACCGTCTAGGGGGTTTTGTTTTAGCAGGCGTGTGCGCGTGTTTTTAGTCTGAGATGGAATTTTGTCAACCAAGGCGTCGTTGTGCAGCCGAGGCATTTTTAGGCACGAAGATTGGATTGAAACAGAACTTACTGATCCCAGTGTCGATGCGCGCCATGGATCTAGCGAGGAAGTTAGTTTGGACATGAGAGAGCTCACTGATCCTGGCGTCGATGCGCGTTGTGGTTTTGAAATGGTTAGTTCAGGGGACAGACGAGACTGAGCCCGTGGGTCCTGGTGTCGGTGCACACCATGGGATCGGGCGGGTCAAAGTCGTGGATCCTTGGCCTTGGCACAGCCTGGGCAGCCAAGGTAGTTAGTTCAGTTAGTTTTCACATGAGTTCAGAGTCACGGTCCCTAGATTTTTGGAGCGCAGTCAAAAGTGAAGCCGTTATGTGAGTTTGGAGTCACGGTCCCAAGCCGTAGCCAGATGTCGTAGATCCTGTCAACACGAGTTTGGGGTCACGGTCCCTGGATGTTTTGGAGTGCAGACGAAGCATAGTTAGTTAAAAATCAAATGAGGCGGTGCTCGTGGATCCTAGTGTTGGTGCGCGCTGTGGGACTGGGCGAGTCATAGTCATGGATCTGGCGAGTTCGAGGTCGCTTCCTTGGTGTTTGTCTTGAGCCCCCAAGCCCTGTCGGGCCTTCATGGGGGTCAATGTGAGTTGTGTGCGTTACCCCATCTGGTTCTTCACAAACCAAAGGGGCTAAGTTTCATCGCTTGTCCCGATCGCTCAGGCTCGAAGACTAGCTCGGTGAGTTCACTAACGGGTGTGATCGAGCGGAATCTAGGTTTGTCGTTCATGACGAGGTCGACATAGCCCTGTTGTAACATTCCACTACTCCTTTACCTACAACCCAATAGATGCCTAAGTCGTTTCGAAGACTGACCCGGGTGGCCTAACGGCCTCCCCTCGATGGAGATTCTGTGGGCCTAGCGAGAGGTTTAGGATCGAACGAGAAGGTTGAGATGACCCAGTCTGCCAGACTGGGCGAGGGCTGCACGGTGCTCATCTATGGTTTTCTCCCCTGGCTCTATTGGTTGCTCATGTCGAACGAGGCAACCGCCGCTTCGTGACACAACATGGAGCGTTCTGATGCATTTCGCTGCACGTGCGATGCTTAGTTCCCAAGCCCCCAGGCGGTTCAGGGCCTGAATCATCCGGGAGGCATGGGCGTATGGAATGAAATGCGTGTATGGATGTATGAAATGATTTATAATGAAATAGAGGGGGTTTGATAGTGTTTACCTTGACGACAGGAGTGACGGGACTCGAAGAGCTTTAGTCAGAAACATCCAACTAGGACCCGTGCTTGTCGTTCATGACAGAGTCGGCATGGCCCACATGGGGCATCCCTTTGCTTCCTACCTTGGTAGCTGCCTCGACTGCATGAGAAGGTCAAGAGCTCCATGTTCTTCTACTGAGCATCTATGGGTGCGACATCCTTGAGGTACCCGTTGCGCTTACCAAAGCAGAGGGAGCAGAACCGAGCGAATTCCCTTATGGAGGCCCCGAGTGACCCAGGCTAAAAGTGTTTTGGGTAGGGGTGCTCTTACGGGAGCATGTTTTAATTAAAAACTGGTTTAGACCAAATTTAGGGGAAAATGATGTAGTTGTTCAATGTTCCAAGTGTTGGTGAGAGCATTGCTGTTATTGTCCTCCAGTTGGGAGGTGCCTAGTCGAATTATTTCAATCACCATATAGGGCCCTTCCCATGGTGGAGAGAGCTTGTGTTTTTCCTTCGTTGATTGGGTCCTCTAGAGTACGAGATTGCTGACTTCGAGCATCCTTCCCCTGATCTTCCTTTCGTGGTACCTGCGGAGGGTTTGTTGGTAGCAAGCGGAGCGGATGTCAGTCATTTCGCGGGCCTCTTCGAGTAGGTTGACCGTGTCTTGTTGAGCCTCCATGGCTTGGTCGTGGTCGAAAGCCTTCACTCTTGGTGCACCGTGGTCGAGGTCGGAGGGCAACACTGCCTCAGCTCCGTAGGCTAGGAAGAAGGGTGTGAATCCTGTAGATCGGTTTGGGGCCATTCTTAGGCTCTAGAGGATCGCTGGAACCTCTGCTACCCATCGCCCAGCGTACTTGTTGAGTGGGTTGAAGATACATGACTTAAGTCCTTAGAGGACCATGCCATTGGCATGTTCGACCTGATCGTTAGTTCATGGATGTCTGACCGAAGCCCAGTCGATCCTGATACCGTATCCGTCGCTGAAGTCTAGGATCTTTTTTCCGGTGAAGTTAGTCCTGTGGTTAGTGATGATACAGTTAGGAACACCGAACCGGTAGATGATGTCGAGGAAGAACTTGACTGCCTCCTCCAACCGGATGTTGGTGATGGGTTTGGCCTCTATCCACTTGGTGAATTTGTCGACCGCTATGAGTAGGTGGGTGAAACCGCCTGGGACCTTTTTGAGGGGTCCTACCATGTCGAGGCCCCAGACCACGAATGGCCAGGTGATGGGGATGGTTTGGAGCTCTTATGCTGGCAAATGGGTTTGTCGAGCGTAGAACTGGCATCCTTCACACCTGCAGACAACCTCCTCCGCATCTCATAGCACGGTGGGCCAGTACGAACCTTGGCGGAAGGCTTTTCCAACCAGCAACCTTGGAGTCGCGTGATGCCTGCAAATGCCGGCATGGACCTCGAGGAGGAGCTGCCTCCCTTGGTCGGTGGGGATACACTTCATGAGTACTCCTGATGGGCTTCGTTTCTAGAGCTCGTCACCAAGCGCGATGAAGGTCTTTGCGCATCGAGTGATCCATTGGGCTTTAGTCCTTTCGGGTGGGAGAACCTCCTTGAGGAGGTAGGTGAGTAGCGGTACTCGCTAGTCGGTTTGATCGAGTGCCTAGACAGCGACGTTTGTGGGTGACGTAGAGGTACTAGGGTTGGAGCCCCTGGGCGCTGGCTGGGCATCGGGGTCAGAGCCTCCGAGCACCGACTAGGCATCGAGGTGTGTTCGGGTCGGACCTTCTAGGATGTGGGCGGATGTCTCATGGATGTCATTGATGAAGACCCCGCTTGGGGATGGATCCCGCCTGGTGGCTAGTTTCGCAAGGAAATCGGTGACATCATTGTCCCTTTGAGGGATGTGATGCAGTTCGATCCCCTTGAATTTGTCATCGAGCTTGCGCACCTCTTGGCAGTATGCTGTCATGAGGGGGCTTTTGCAGGAGGACTCCTTCATGACCTGATCAACGACTAGTTCCGAGTCGCCACGGAAGTAGTCGCGTAGCACCGAGCTCGATGGCGATGCAGAGTCCGTTGATAAGGGCCTCGTATTCTGTGGCATTATTTAAAGCTGAGAAGTGGAGGCGGATGGCATAGCAGAGCCTACTCTAGTCCGGGGAGATCAGAACCACTCTGGCGCTCGAGCCGGGCGCCATTACGGACCCATCGAAGTACATTGTCTAGTACTCGTGGGTGACGTCCGGGGTCGGTAGCTGGACCTCCATCCATTCGGCGACAAAATCCATGAGAGCTTGAGACTTAATAGCGGTGTGGGGGGTACATCTGGTGTCATGGCCCATGAGTTCAAGTGCCCACTTGGAGATTCATCCCACGGCATCGCAGTTGCGGATGATGTCTCCAAGCAGGTACGAAGTGACGACTGTGACTTCGTGTTCGGTGAAGTAGTGTAGGAGCTTCCTGGTCGCCATTAGTATGGCGTATAGGAGTTTCTGCACCTAGGGCTACCGGACCTTAGGGTCGGTAAGCACTTCTCCGACAAAGTATATGGGTCACCGTACCTTGTGCTGGTGTCCTGGTTCCTCCCTCTCAATGACCAGGGCGACGCTCACCACATGGTTACTTGCCGTAACGTAAAGGAGGAGGGGTTCTCCCCGTTCAGGAGCGACGAGGATTGGGGCCGACATCAGGGATGTTTTGAGGCTTTCGAGAGCCTGCTGGGCTTCCTCAGTCCAGACGAAGGCGTCTATCTTTTTGAGGCGCTTGTAGAGTGGCATTCCCCGTTTGCCGAGCCAAGAGATGAAGCGGCTTAGGGCAGCCAAGCAGCCAGTGAGCCTCTGCACGCCCTTGATGTTGCATATGGGACCCATGTTGGAGATGGCTGCAATCTTTTTGGGGTTGGCCTCGATGCCACGCTTGGATACAATGTATTCGAGCAGCTTCCCCTTTGGAACCCCGAAAACACATTTTTCGGGATTCAGCTTGATGTTGAACCTTCAGAGGTTCGCGAACGTCGTGGCCAAGTTTGCGATCAGATCACATGCTCGAGCTGTTTTGACCACTATGTCATCAACATAGACGATGATTGTTGGTTTCGGCCGTTCGATCTGATCAGGCTGATCGGGTGGGTCGATTTGGTCAGCGAAGCATTGCTGCATGCACCTTCGGTAGGTGGCGCCAGTGTTCTTCAAGCCGAAAGGCAAGGTTACATAGCAGTATGAACCATATGGGGTGATGAATGAGGTTGCGAGTTGATTGGACTCTTTCATCATGATCTGGTGATAGCCTGAGTAGGCATCCAAAAAGGAGAGGATCTCGCAACCCAAGGTGGAGTCGATTATTTGGTCTATGCGCGGCAAGGGAAAGGGATCCTTTGGACATGCCCTGTTGAGTCCAGTATAATCAACGCACATTCTCTATTTCTCGGTCTTTTTTCTGACAAGGACGGGATTGGCGAGCTAGTCCGAGTGGAAAACCTCCCTAATGAATTTGGCTGCCAAGAGCTTGGCGATTTCTTCGCCTATGGCCCTATGCCTCTCATCGTCGAAACAACGTAGGCGTTGCTTGGTGGGCTTTGAGCCTGGGATAAGGTGTAGTGCGTGCTCGGTGACCTCCCATGGTATCCCTGGCATGTTAGAAGGCTGCCACGCAAAGACATCGATTGTCGCGCAGGAAGTCGATGAGCTCGCATTCCTATTTGGCTAGGAGCTAGGTCCTGATTCGCACCATTTTGGCTGGGTCGGTGGGGTCGACACCCACCGCCTTAGTTTCCTCGAGTGGGCGGAAGGCCGTTGAGGAGGTCGGTTTGTTGCCGTCTGGGACTGCTGGGGTTGATGACTCTCCGAGCTATAGGAGCTCGGATGAGTTGACAACCACGGTGGTGAGCTTGTAGTGCTCATGATCGCATGCAAAGGCGTGCGAGAAGGCACTACTCACGATGATGACACCATTTGGTCCCGGCATCTTCAGCTTGAGGTAGGTGTAGTTGGGGATCGCCATGAATCTTGCATAGCACAGCCACCCTAAGATGGCGTGGTAGGACCCTAGAAAGTCCACCACTTCGAAGGTGAGGACCTCCAAGCGGAAGTTGGCCCAGCTACCGAATGTGATGGGCAGATCGATCTGTCCGAGCGAATATGCCTGCGCTCCTAGGATTACCCCGTGGAAGGGGAACCTGCTAGGTGGAGCTCTGATCAGGGGAAACGCATGGCATTGAGTGTGTCGATGTATAGGATGTTGAGGCCGCTGCCCCCGTCCATCAGCACCTTTGTGAGGCGCTTCTTGTGGACGATGGGGTCGACGATGAGCGGGTAGCGTCTTGGTCTTGCGATGCAGGAGGGATGGTCCCTCTGATCAAAGGTGATCAGGGATTCCGACCAGCTGAGGAAGGAGGGGACGGCTGCCTCGGTGGCGCATGCCTCCCTGTAGCGTACCTTATTCTGGCGTTTAGTCCAGTTGGCATCGGACCCACTGAAGATCATGATGCACTCTTTAGGTTCAGAGAAACTGTCTCCGTCCTTGCCTGCCGTGCCTCCCTTCTCAGCTGCCGGCTCCTTGCCGTCTCCCTCCTTTGACCCGCTGGCCTATTGGAGGAAACATTTGAGGAGCTCGTAGTCCTTGTAGAGGTGCTTGATGGGGTAGACGTGGTTGGGGCACGGACCATCCATGAGTTTGTTGAAGTGGTCAGGCAGTCCCTATTGGGGCTGCTTGGCCACGCGATCGGCCGCAGCGACCAGCGTTGATCTTTTTGTTTTTCTTGCCCCTCTATGTGGAGGGGCCTTCGTCCGGGTCCATACGCTTGGCTTTGAGCTTGTCCCCACCTCCGCCAAAGACTGCTCCGACCGCCTCCTCGCCAGAGGCGTGGTTGGTGGCAACATCGAGCAGGTTGAGGTGGTACGAGGTTTCAAGCAGCCAAGCTTGTGGATCAGGGACTCACAGTTCGTCCTAGAAAGAAACGCGCTGATGATGTCTGTGTCGATGACATCGGGGAGGGAGTTGCATCATTGGGAGAACCTATGGATGTAATCCCACAGGGACTTGTTGGGCTGCTGCTGACAGCTCTTGAGGTCCTAGGAGTTTCCCGGGCAGACGTACGTCCCTTGGAAATTCCCAATGAAAACCCTCTTGAGGTCCGTCCAGTCGTGGATGCTGTTGTGCAGAAGGAATTCGAGCCATGCCCGAACATGTTCCCCCACGCAAATGGGAAGGTATTGAATGATAAATTAGTCATCATCCACTCCTTCGGCCCAATAGGCGAGCCAGAAGTCTTTGAGCCAAATGCCTGGGTTGGTCTCCCTAGTGTATTTGGTGATGTTGGTGGGCGGCCGAAAATGCTACGGGAATGGTGCTCTCCGGATACGTCGGCTAAAGGCCCGTGGCCCTAGGCCCTTAGTGTTGGGGCTCTGGTCGTCTGGCCAATGACCACGCCTGGGGCGTGTTTCTTCGCTTTCCTCGATGGTTTGGCCAGGGTCCGTGTCACCTACTGTTGTACGGTGGACATCGTTATTCTATCGAGCCCGACGCCAGTTGTCCATGATGCTGCAAGCGTCCTAGTGTGGATTGGGCCGCTCGTGTACCAGTGGTTGGTGTGGAGCAGGCGCTAGGTTGGACCGTGGCGTGGCTGCCACACCCTGAGCCGGGCCTGACGGCTGTGGCGGCAAGCGAATGGAGCGATCCGTCTGGTGCGTCCTCATCCCCCGGTAGGGAGAGAGGGCGCGGGTCGGAGTCACATCATGGAGCTTTCTACCTGTTGGACGGTAGTGGCTTCTACTAGAACCTGAAGGTTTCGGTAGACTGCCCGCTCCTAGGGGTCGGCGGGCTTGGGAACACCGTGCAGAAGCATTACTACAGCGGCAATGTTCTAGCCAGCCCAGGTGAATTGAGGGAGATCGTTCCCCTCGTCAATGATGTCATGTTGGACCTGACGGGCGTGACCCCGGGTGCCGCCCGTCGGGCCATGCGCATGGGGCGCAACAGGCTATACTGACGGCGCCGGTGTAGGCGGCGGCTGGTTCTGCCGTCATTGTCGTAATTCCTCGGCGTGTGCTTGCGTAGACGCGAGGGCCCCCACACGTGGGTCCAGAGGGGTGTGAGTTTGCACAAACTCCACAACCACTGGTGGCTGTCTCGAAGCGTCCGCCATAGCGCACTCACAGGACAGATGGTGGTGGGGCGCCACATCACCGATGCTAGAACCGACGCTCTCACCCTCACCATCCGAGAGTTCGTGGGAAATGGCAGGAACGTAGCCTACCATTCCCACAAACTCGGACATGAGGGGGGATGGTGCCAGCATCCTTCGGAGCCCCCGAGCGTATGCGTCCATGGAGGACGCGAGGCCATAGGGGAACCTATCATACGGTGTTTGTGGTGTGGGCGGTACATTCCCTCTGGGTGATTGGTGGGAGATAGTAAATAAAGAGCGAATAGTAGTATGCATATTACTTACAGTGGGGTTTGAGCAGAGAGTTTGCTCAGAATGAAGCGCAGATGTCACGCCATAGAAGTCACTCGTCCCGGAGTCAATGGAGGACGTCTCTCCGACGGGTGCCGAGTCACGAGTCTCCTCGCAGAGGTGGAGTACGCCGAGCCAGTCGGCAACGAATTCTAGCCTTCCGAAGAGGAAGGCCTGGGATGGCTCGAAAACGGGTGGAACCCGCATCCCAGCCGGTGAGAGTGCGGGAAACTCCAGCGAGCCGAAGTGAATCGTATCGCCCGAGCCCGCCACGGCAAGGGTGGCGGAAAAGTGGGCCATCCAATGACCAAAAAGTGTTGAACGTACAGCGTCTTCCCCACAGATGGCGCCAACTGTCGGTGCAGAAAGTGACCAACTAGTGAATATTTGTAGTTTTGTTATACGTTGTGATCGGAGGTGGCCTAGCACTCAATGACACAGGATTTATACTGGTTCGGGCAACATGCCCTACGTCTAGTCGGGGTCGGTCGGTGACTTTATTCCTGAGCCTAGGTGCTCGAAGTCTGCAGTGGGGTTACAAACGAGAGGGGGAAAGATGGGGTGTACAAGAGGTCCGATCGGCTCCAGTCGGAAGGGCCGAGAGTGATAGGAACTTCGCTATGAGCTAAGTGTTCAAGCAGATGCTTGAGGTCTGAACCTGGTGGTTCTGTGGTTGTGAGCTATCGATCTAAGGAACTCTAGCCTACTGAAATCGGTGTCTCCCCCTATTGGAGGGAGTGCACCCTTTTTTATAGATGAAGGGGATGGCTTTATAGGTAAGAGGGAGAGGGTACGGATGTTTTTAAGCCTTGCTGCCCCACGTCAATGAGGATTGGATAATGGTAGGCGCCCACAATACTGTTGATGTCACTGTAGAATGTCAGGTGCACATGGGAGGTTGCGCTATCTTCTTTAGGAAGGGTTGACGTCGGTACCTGCAAAATACTGCTGGATGCCTAGAGGCATGTGAGGAGTCTTACCACATTTACCGGGTATGGTGAATCCCGACGCCTACAACACTATTGATGCCCAGAGGCATGTGAGGGGCTTTTTGCCATACGGGAGTCCAGCGGTGCCTACAATACTGTAGGGATAAATGTCGGCGCCTACAATACTGTTTGTGTCAAGTGGCTGCAGAGTATTGTTCCATGCAGGGTATGGTCCCTGGACATTGGTTTTGACTTGTGAGCCTTGCCTTGCCTTTCTCCGCACGTCTTCTGGTTCCTATCGAGCGGGCGTCTCCGGTCGGATGGCCCCAGTCGGCTTTGGTTGCGCCGGTCAGAGAAGAGCGGTGAGCAGGGTCCTTACGTACCCTGGTCGGAGAGACGTGGGGTCGGGGTCGGAAGTAAGGCTCGGGGCAGGCCTTCCGATCGGATAGGCCGTCCGGAGACGGCTAGAGCCCGAATCGAGCGCTCCGGTCGGATAGGTAGGCCGAAGTAGCCGACGAGCGAACGTTGCTCTTCTTGGGCCTGGCCTTCCGGCCGGCTGCTGGACCGCCCCTTTGCCCTGTTGTTTTTAGACTCTTGGGCCGAGCCTTGGCGCAGAAGCCGGTCCCCGAGGGACACCGGGTTTATGAAACCGACACTATATATATATATATATATATATATATATATATATATATATATATATATATATATATATATATGGAGAGGCTATTCAGTAGCCGGCTACAAAATAAGTTATTCTGTAGCCACCTCCATTTACTATAATTTTATATACTAATTTACCATAATGTCAATACATATTTACGATAGTTGGGTTACTATAACACATGGGGATATTTACCATAACGTTATATTAAACCACTTAGTAAGGAGTTACTATAATCTCGTAAATTAACATAGTAATTATCATAACTCAAAGTGGCTACAGAATAAGTTATTCTGTAGCCAGCTACAGGATAGTAGTTCTATATATATATATATATATATATATATATATATATATATATATATATATATATATATATATATATATATATATATATATATATATATATATATATATATATATATATATATATATATATATATATATATATATATGGAGAGGCTATTCAGTAGCCGGCTACAAAATAAGTTATTCTGTAGCCACTTCCATTTACTATAATTTTATATACTAATTTACTATAATGTCAATACATATTTACGATAGTTGGGTTACTATAACACATGGGGATATTTACCATAACGTTATATTAAACCACTTAGTAAGGAGTTACTATAATCTCGTAAATTAACATAGTAATTATCATAACTCAAAGTGGCTACAGAATAAGTTATTCTGTAGCCAGCTACAGGATAGTAGTTCTATATATATATATATATATATATATATATATATATATATATATATATATATATATATATAGGGAGAGTATATTCAGTAGCCAGCTACAAAATAAGTTATTCCGTAGTCACCTCCATTTACGATAATTTTATATACTAATTTACGATAATATCAATACATATTTATGATAGTTGGGTTACTATAACACATGGAGATATTTACCATAACGTTACAGCAAACCACTTAGTATGGAGTTAGTATAATCTCATAAATTAAAATAGTAATTATCGTAACTCAAAGTGGGTACAGAATAAGTTATTTTGTAGCCAGCTACAGGATAGTGTTTATATATATATATATATATATATATATATATATATATATATATATATATATATATATATATGTTATAGTAAACCACTTAGTAAGAAGTTACTATAATCTCATAAATTAACATAGTAATTATTGTAACTCAAAGTGGCTACAGAATAAGTTATTTTATAGCCAGCTACAGGATAGGATATATATATATATATATATATATATATATATATATATATATATATATATATATATATATATATATATATATATATATATATATATAACTCAAAATGGCTATAGGATAGTAACTTCTTACTAAGTGGTTTACTATAACGTTATGGTAAATATCTCCATGTGTTATAGTAACCCAACTATCGTAAATATATATTTACATTATCGTAAATTAGTATATAAAATTATCGTAAATGAAGATGGCTACAGAATAACTTATTTTATAGCTGGCTACTGAATATATTCTCCATATATATATATATATATATATATATATATATATATATATATATATATATATATAAAGTCACCGGTGCAAGCGTCACGTACACACATGCACACAAACATGTTTGTCTTTTACCTAGTTTGCTCCAAGAACCGATCGACGCCCACAAGGCATACTCCACTCTCCAGAGAGTGTGGGACCCCTGCTGGATTCCCAGTTTCCCACAACAGATCTGGTGAATGTCGAGGAATCGACAGAAAAACCAAACAGGGAGGCGGTATATATATCTGGCCGTATGCATGCCGCATGGCACTCGATCGACAGAAGTTGTACGTGGAGGTCGAAGTGGCTGGTGGACAGACAGACACACACACACACATGCATGATGGTTGTACGTATACGGCCTGCGGATATATATATGAAGCCAAACGTACATACATGTATCGTTGTCGATAGCCAATGCTGCAGGTGGGCGGTAGCTATATATAGCTAGCACAAATGATCGATGGCGCCATCAATAATATCTGTGATTAGTTTCTCCCCTTTTGATTAATAATAACGACATCTCTAGGAGACTACATACCCAAACAGTTGTATTTGAGTAGGGGAGCAAAAAAAAAATCACCTCTAACATGCTAGATTTGTGATTGCAGGAATGCTTCCGAGCGAGCCCTCGTCATGGGGTGCGCCAAGGCCTGCAACAGATGTCGCTTGGGATCCGCCGTGAATGTCCCGTGAAGCCTGTGCCCGGCGAGAAGTCGGAGGTTTCGGCAGAGACCTTCAGAGGCTACTAACAGACTAACGGAGGCCGCCTACTACAAGAAATCTGGTGATACATGACGGTCTACTTTGTCATAGACACCATCACGGTTAACTTACCATGATGGACGAAAAAAGGTCATGTATCCTATGTCATATATTTGCTGGACGGAATTGAGCCATTATATTGGCATTTGTGTTCGTCATGTATTACGTCCCAGTCCATATCCAAGCGACAGAAAACAGGTAAAAAAAACAGGTGGGCTATCTAAAAGGACAAATAAAAGGCGGGGGGCTGTTTTAGGTACTACTTAGCTAACATGGCTGATGATGTTGGATGGATGTCTCTAGTAGTGGCTGTTGACTCGGACGATCCATGGGCCTGCGCACGGCTTGCTGTCTAGCTAGCTGGGACTTTAATTAGGGACAGCCACAGGCGACTAGCTTGCTAGCTAGCTCGCCGACGACGCCCGGCCCGGGGAGGACAAGGGACAGCAGTACAGGACAGGACACAAGCAGCAGTATACCTGGGCATCGGGGCCGGCCCGGCCCGGCACGGCACGGCACGATGACTATCGGGCCAAGGAGGCACGCCGTGCCCTGCGGGCCATGCCTCATCGGCCTGCGGGCTTGGCCTTCGGCCCAGGCACGGGCCTGTGGGTCATTTTTCATGCCGTGCTGGCCCGTGAGGTATGGCAAAAATAGCAGGCCGTACCAGCCCACAGCCCGTTAAATCTAAAACACCTCCAAATAAACATCTCAACCCATTTAAATATAAAAAAGAGCTATTTTGTGTAATGCTGCCTCATTAAAAACCTACCTAGGTAAAACTCACCCTTGTGAGAAACCCTAGGCAGGAAAAAAGAGTGCAGCCAGCTCCAAATGTCTTAATCTTACATAGTTATTACAGACCATTGTTCAAATGTTCAAATGAAAACTAAGCAAGTGAGTGAGGGACACATCCACTCTCAACTCACACAAAAGTACTCCAACACTCCCAGCCAACCAATGCCACTCTCAGCCACTAGATGCATCATCTTCACCTTCTGGTTCATCCAGGAACAGATTCTCGAATGCATATTCAATTTCCTTGGTATCAGCAGCTTCATGTTGTTCCCTCTTCTCTCCTAGCTCCCAGTCCTTCAACAAGGTCAGCATCTCAACATGTTCTGGTTTCAAGCTCTGGCGCCGTTCTTCTAGGATCCTCCCTGCTAAGCTAAAACAAGACTCTGAAGAACAAGTGAAAACAGGAACTGACATGATATCTCTGGCCATAATAGCCAGGATGGGATAGGTTAGTTTGTGGTCCTTCCACCACAGAAGAATGTCAAAACCATCCTCATAAGCAGTTATGCAGTCGCTGTCCAAATAGCTTGAAAGTTCAGAAGCAGTAGAGTGAGAAGAAGAACAGGCAGTGCCACTGGAAGTACCAGGCAGACCTGATCCTCCAAAAATTACCCCCCAAGCCTGTTTTCTCTTACCAGTGGGTGGGGTAGGACCAGCAACCCTTTGTGACCTGGTTGCACCAAACTTTCTCAAATATTTCTCAAACATTTTATGCAACTTAGTTTTCAAATCAGCATAGTAAGTAGTGTAATCAGTACCAGTATATTCAGTAAGTAAATGGAGGACCATTTGCATACCTCTGAGCTTAGCTCTAGGGTCAAGAATGAATGCAAATGAGTATAAGAGAGGAATGTCCTTCTAATACTTAAGAAATTTATGCTGCATAGGGTACACAAAGGGTCTAAGATTAACATCCCTTTCACATGCATGTAAATGGGTTGCAATCTCCAGAACATGGTGCAGCACAAGAGGACTGGTAGGATAATAAACACCAGACAGTGTAACAGTAGGGTCATAAAATACTTCCAGGAACTCCAATATTTTCCCAGCCACATGCCAATGGGCTGGAGACAATAGTGTAGAACCATAATTTGAATTTATGAACACAGAAAATACTTCACTGTAAGGAACCAAGTGTTTTAGCATTAGATAAATAGCATTCCATCTAACATCCATGTCTAAGCCAAATTTTCTAGGTCTCATACCTTTTGCTTCACAGTAGTTTCTAAACATAGCAATTCTTTGATTAGAGGAGTTCAAGAAATTAATTGCAGTTCTAAAATCCTCTATATAAGGTTTGATTCTTTTTAGTCCAGATTTGACTATCAGATTAATAATGTGACAACCACAGCGTTGATGCACAAGACTGTAACCAGGTGCAGGATCATCAGGTGTAGGATCACAACCAAGATAACTAGCAAACATGGGTGTCAAAGTTTCCATAGCCTTAGCATTAGAAGATGCATTATCCAAAGTGATAGAAAAGATTTTATCAACCAAGCCATACTCCTCAACAACAGATGCAATGGAAGCAGAAATGTTTTCACCAGAATGTTTAACTTGAATCAACCTAAGACCAACAATCTTCTTTTGCAATTCCCAATCAGCATTCACATAGTGAGCAACAACAGATATGTAATCCTCTTTAGCATTACCAGACCATATGTCAGAAGTCAAAGCAACAGATGTAGAAGCATGCACATAGTTCCTAATCATAGCACGACATTCAGCAAATAACTTATCCAGATCTCTAGTGGTGGTTCTTCTAGATGATCTAACAAATCTTGGGTTATGAGAATTTTTAATACATTCCTCAAATGCATCAGTGTCACCAAAACCAAGAGGAAGATCAAGCCTAGCAATCAATCTACATAGTTCAGTTCTAGCAACAGCAGGATCATAGTTCCAATTATACAAAGACCCATCAGCATTAAAAGCTAGTCGAGATTGAACCCTAGAAGCATTATCAAGTTTCTGTTTGCAAGATTTTTGGTGCCTAAGAATGTGACCAGTACCAGCAGCAGCTCTAGCACTCAACACAGTTCTACACATCTTACATATAGCTCTAACACGCACATCGACACCATTAATCTTCTCATAAACCTCCTCAAAGTCACCCCAGCACTTAGACTTGCGTTTACCAAGTCCAGAAACAGCACCAGAGGAAGGAGTACGAGTACCATTACCATCAGCATTACCATTAACACCAGTGCTATTGGAGTGGGTGTAGTCCACCGTCCCTGTCCCCGTTGCCCCTGCATCGACGGCATCGACGTCGATCGCCGGCTATGTCCCGCGGGTGGCGTCATCAAACACCACAAAGGGGTCACGGCCGTCGTCGTCGTGCTCCGAGGACAGCCCAGCCGCAACCAAGTCATCATCGCCAGTCATAGGGCCCTCAGCCACGGACGGCTGAACTCCAGCACCGATCCTCAACGGTGTACGGCTACGGCTTGGCCGCGGTGCCATTACCCGTCATCCGTCTACACCAAGGCTAGTTGACGACGAGGCATCGACAGCAGACCTGCAAAGAAAAAGAACACGAAAAGAAGAAAAAGATGAGAAAATAATCCCAAAAACAGAATCAAAACACTGAGAAACGTATAGATCTAGGGGCTAGGGTTAGGGTTACGAATGGGGATGGACTTGCCTGCGCAACCGGAGCCGGATGAGAAAATGATCCCAAAAACAGAATCAAAACATTGAGAAACATATAGATCTAGGGGCTAGGGTTAGGGTTACGAATGGGGATGGACTTGCCTGCGCAACCGGAGCCCGGCACCGGAGAAGGCGAGGGCCACACAAGGGCAAGATGGGATTAAGAAGGACGGTGAGCGATGGCGGAAGAGAGACGGGGAGGCGGACTCACATGTTCATCGATAAATAGAGGAGGAGTAAAAAGGAAGACGGAGAGGGACTGAGGGAGCAGGGAACTCAGGGAGAGGTGATGGAGCAGTGGCGATATCACCAGATCCAAGGATGATGGTCGCACTGGCGGCGAAGATGGATCGACGAGAGGAGGCGAGTGGCAACGAGCGAGAGCGACGAGCGACCGAGCGGGTGTCGAGTGCGACAGCGGTTGGGAGGCGAATGGGGTTAGGGTTAGGGTGGGGGTGGGGGCCGGCCGGGGGGGGGGTCACGGTTATACGGGGAGGAGGCCAGGAGGGGAGGGGGGCATTCTTGGGCCGCCGGCCACTGGCCTGCTTGCCTGCTTACGGGCCGTGCCATGCTGACTTGTGGGCCTAGTGTGCCGCCCAAGCACGGCCTGCACCCCCGTGCCGTGCCAGCCCAGGCCCATTGACCTTTGGGCCAAGCTGGGCTAGGGTCGGGCCTAAATAGCGGGTTCCGTGCTGGGCTCATGGGCTTGGGCTTTGTGCCCAGATATGAGCAGCAGGGACGAGGAGCACCACCGGTGGCCTGCAATGCATTATGGATGCAGGGAAGTCAAGGAGCCGAGTGGAATGGCTGTGCCTACAGGTTTGGGGGCGGTGGGATCGAAGGTGACAACGAGCAGGGGAGCGTGGCAAGGGGAGGCCTCATGCGCGTGTGGTTGCATTGCATTGCATTGCATGGGGATGCGTCGTATCCCCTCCCCCTATCTGGCTCTGGTTATATAAGGCCATCTGGCACAGGCACTACGAGCCGGCCCAAGCATGGCACTAAGAAGCACGGCCTAGGCACAAGCCTAGCCCACTCCAATCGTGCCCATGCTTGGGCCGCAATGTCAGCCCACAGTGCCGGTCTAGGCACGGCCTGTTAAAGGCGAAGCACCGCTGTGGCACGGTTGCCTTCGAGTGGGCGAGGTGGGCGAGCCGTTGATGCCCCTTCCCTGCTCCTGTCGACTGTTGGATCTGGCCATTGGAGGGGGAGGGGTATATAACCGGCCTCGCCCTTGTCGCCTCATATCCCCATCATCCTAATTCATTTTCACCGGTCCTCTCTCTCTAGTCTCGCTCTCCTCTCTGGCTCTCTCCTCTGCGACTGCGGCGCGGCGATGACGACTCTCCTCTCCTCTCTCGTCTTCGACCTCCTCTCTTCTTTTTGCCCTCCGGTGGCCTCTTGAGCCACCGCTGGCCGGCACTGTCATACGACATGGCCATGTATACCCCTCTTCTTGATCTCGCTTCATCGTTGTAGCCTCATCCTACTAGTCATCTCCATGTCGGTAGTCGTTACTATCGTCGACCTCCTTGGATCCGTGCTTCGTCGATGTCGCCGGCGATTCTGGTGCTCCGGCTATGAAGGTATGACTAGCCCTAATCCTAACCCTAACCCTTGCCGTAACCCTAAATCTATACTAACTCTTTGTTTTTCTAAAGCCGTTGAGGAATCGGGGATTCTGGTGCTCCAGCTGTGAAAGTACGATTAACCCTAACTCTAACCCTAACCCTTGCCCTAACCCTAACCCTAACCCTAGATCTGTACTAACTCTTTGTTTTTCTGAAGCCTTTGAGGAACCAGGGTGCCGATGCGTGACGATGGCTAGATTCGACGACGACATGGTTGAGGTCGGTACCAACCAAGAGAGGCGGTTGTGCGGGTTGGTCGGAGATGATGATGAGGATGACCTGCACGAGGACACCGAGGAGCTATTCGGTCATAGCGTTCAAGCTCCCATCGATGTCGGCGATGATCAAGAAGGCAGGGCAACAAATGTCGGTGAAGGGGACGGGGACGAGAATAGAGCCAAACGCTCATGTCCCTCTACCTCAGCGGTGTGGCTAGATTTTAAGAAGCTCTTCAAAAAAGTGAATGGTAAGAAAGTCAGGTATGGAGCTAAGTGCATCCATTGCTCTAAGGAATACTCTGCGCTCTCTAGTGGTGGCACTGGTCACCTTATCCGGCATAGGGATAAATGCCCTAGGAGGCGTGAAAAAACTCACATGTCTTAGTCACGGATCTCTTTTAATTCTGATGGTAGTATGCGTAATTGGGAGTATTGTCCTATTGTTGCTCGTACTCAATTAGTTCGATTGCTTACGAGGCTTGATGTTCCTATCTATTTGGGAGAATCTTATGCATTTGAAGAGTACATTAGAACTGCTCATAATGCTAAATATGTTCCAGTCTCTAGGCAAACCACCACTAGAGACATGCTGAAATACTTCACTGATTGCAAGGCTAAGCTTGTTGAGACTATTAGTTCTGCTGGTGTTAATTGTGTGTGTCTAACCTCTGATATTTGGTCTGGTAATACCAAAGAGGACCACCTTAGTGTTGTTGCTCACTACATAAACTCTGATTGGCAACTAGAGAAGAGAGTGCTTGGTCTTAGGCTTATTGATTGTTCCCACAATGGACAAAATATTGTTGATCATGTTGCATCTGTGCTTGCTGATTATGGTTTGACTGAAAAAGTGTTTGCTGTTACTTTGGACAATGCATCATCTAATGTATCGCCATGCAAAGACTTAGACCTATTCTTTCTAAATATCTTGGTATTAAAGTTGTAGATGATGATAGTGAAGAATTAGACAAAGACAATGCATCCCTTAATGCAGTTAATTGTATATTCTTGCATCAGCGTTGTGCATGTCATATTATCAATCTGATTGTTAAGGTAGCCCTAACTGTTCTTAAGAGTTTGATTGAAACATTTAGAATTGCAATATCTTTCTTAAACTCATCTAACCAGAGAATTGCTGCATATAAAAAGTTACTGCATTGCCACTGGTGTTAGGCCTAGAAAGTTTTAGCTGGACATGGAAGTTAGGTGGAATTCTACATATCTAATACTTAAGCATTTGTTTCCTCATAAGGCCCCATTCACTACTTTCATGCATGCTCAATATCCTAGGGCTGAAGGTGCTCAGTTGCTTTTAACTGATGACCATTGGACTATGGCAGGAAAAAGTGCTTAAATTTCTTGAACTATTTTATGATTCTACAGTTGCATTGTGTGGTGTGTACTATCCTATATCTCCACTTATGATTCATTATCTTATTAAGATTGCTATACACCTAAAGAATTATGCTAATGATAGTCACATCAGACCTGTGGTTCAACCTATAATAGACAAATATAATAAATACTGGAGGGACATATATTTGTTTTATTCTTTTGCATTCATCCTGTAACCTAGAGCTAAAATGAAAGATTTCAATAGAGTACTTAGGAGGTTGGGTAACCTTACTAGTACAAATTATACTACTTACCAGTTGGGCACTAGAACTCGACTTACTGATGTCTACAATAAGTATGAGGAGAAATATGGAGCTATTAGGTTGAGGAGGACTGTCCCTCCTAACCTATCTGGTAAGAAAAGGTCTGCTTGGGATGAAATTTATGATGATGATGATGTTTATGGTTCTGCTTGTGGTATGCATCCTCTAGCTGCTACTCTAAACATGGCTAGAGATACCTCTGCAACTGCCCTGCAGCAGGCTATAAGTTCTTCAGCTTCTAATACTTCTGAACTTATTTCTTACTTAGACTGTGATACTGTGAACCAGTTAGATGATGATTTTAACCTCTTGAACTGGTGGCATCAGCACAAACTCACATATCCAGTGCTGTCAATCATGGCTAAAGATGTTTTAACTATTTGTGTGTCCATCATATCTTCGGAATCCATTTTTAGTATGACCGGCAGGATCATTGAGGAGCGGCAGAGTAAGCTAAAGCCTGAAATGGTAGAGATGTTGACCTGCATCAAAGATTGGGAGGCTACAGAAGCAAGGCTGCAACACATGGTGGAGGACAAGGAGCTTGAAGAAACATTTGAAGAACTTTATCTTTCTTAATTATCATTTATGTAATGGGACTGTAATATTATGGACTGGACTTTGATGTAAGGACAATGAACTTTATAATTAGAGCTGGGCTATACTCTTTTTTCTTGTCTAGGGTTTCTCACAAGGGCGAGTTTTACCTACACGGGTTTTTAATGAGGCGGCTATTACACTAAAGCTCCCTATAAACTGTTATTTTGTTATCTCTGCCTGTGTTTCTGTTATCTGTGTTGTAGAATGCAAGTTATATGTTGTTTATTGTAGGTTTGATCTCAATTCAATAAATAAAGTGACATATCTCAATTTTTATAGAGTACTGTGCTCATTCCGAGTCAGTTGGGGGTCAGGCACTTTAGTGACCGTGCTGGCACGAGCACTGCAGTGTCACCGTGCTCAGTGGCACGGCACGGCACGCCTAAGCACTTATAGTGTCGTGCCTGGACCGGTACTTCGGCACGACAGGGGTGGATCTACAGTAGTAGCATGGGGGTACAGCTGTCCCCCCCCAAAATTTCTGGAAAAAAAATCAAGTATATATATTCTTTAATATCTTGTATATGTATAATACTCTTTCTAGGCCTAGCTGCAGCCCATTTTCAAATGTACAGCAGCCCATTTCCAAACATATTGACGTATAATAAGCACTTTGCCGATCTGCCGAATACGAAATGACGCATCATAGCGATACAACTCCTTCCTTAACCCCGCCCGCCACCGCTGCAAAGACGGAAACCATCGTCGTCGTCATTCGGTCGTTGTCTGACGGCCGGCCGGCTGGCTGAGGCGCTGCTTGCCTGCTTCCGATTTCCGACCTTTCCTCCTGCCGTCTGCCCATCCTACACGCTACGCCAATATGCCCAGGAACTGCCAAACTGACAAGTTGCAAAGGGTAAAAATTCAATCTTGTTCTATTGCGATCACTGATCAATCATTTTTTTACCGGAATATTCCCATCAATATTCAATAATGAGTTCTAGTTTGCGGAATCCCTCTTCTAATTTGATCGATTATTGCAGACTGCAGAACATCAAGGATCAAGTAGCATGAAGAGGAATAACAATCTTGCATCTCTATGGAATGCTCATGCTCAGAAACAGAAAGCAAGTAGGACCTGAAATTCCTTGTGAGGAAGAAATACACGAGACACAGGAGATGGAAGATCAAGAAGCAAGACCTGAAAATCCTAGTGACAAAGAAATACATGAGGAACAAGAGACAGAAGAGGGAATTTATGATGTTGATCGTCTTCCCCATGATCCTGGAAAGAGGATCCCCATCATCCAATATTCTGCCAATGAGCAAGATGCAGTGAGAAGAGGATATATTGCAAAAGGGCCATGCCAGCCAAGGACATATAATTTTCCACAGCGACAAATTGGTGGTAAGCGTCGCTTTCCGGTTAGATGGTTTGACAAGTATGATTGGCTTGAGTACAGTGTGAAAAAGGATGCTGCCTTCTACTTTGTTTGTTATTTGTTTGCAGATACAGCTAATTATGTTGGTGGTGATGCTTTTGTGAATAGTGGGTTTAGAAAATGGAACCAGTCTGCAAAACTTGACTTGCATGTTGGAAGCATTACAAGCACCCACAATGAAGCTCTTGAGAAATTTACTAATTTCATTAGGCCAAGAGCATCAGTAGCAAGTACTTACATTAAGCACACCACAGAAGAAAAAGTTAAATATAAGGCGCGCTTAACCTACTCAATTGGTTGTCTGAGGTTTCTTTTGTGTCAAGGGCTGTCTTGTCGGGGACATGATGAAAGTGACACATCTAGCAATATGGAGAATTTTAAGGAACTCCAAAAATGGTTGGGTGAAATGTTTGAAGATGTTAGAAAGGTTACAGGACAGAATGCTCCCAAGAATTGTCAGATGACTGCCCATTCCATACAAACAGATATCATTAACTGTTGTGCCAAAGAAACTAGCAAACTTATTATTGAAGATCTTAGAGATGACTACTTTTCTATACTTGCTGATGAATCTAGTGATGTTTACCAAAAGGAACAGTTAGCTCTTTGCATAAGGTATGTTGACAAAAAAGGGAGGGTTACAGAAAGATTCCTTGGTATTGTTCATGTTCAGGATACTACTTCTTCAACACTAAAAGATGCAATAGTGTCTCTTCTTATGGAACACAAATTGACATTATCTAAATGTCGTGGTCAAGGATATGATGGAGCTAGTAACATGAAGGGGGAAATCAATGGGCTGAAAACAAAAATCATGGACGAATCTCCTTCAGCATACTATATTCATTGCTTTGCACACCAACTCCAATTGACTCTTGTTACTGTTGCCAAACAAAATGATGACTGTGTCGCATTTTTTGATTGTGTCACAAATATTTTGAATGTTGTTGGGATTTCTTGTAGAAAGCATCACATGCTTAGAGAAGCTCAGGCACAGGAGGTTTTGGAAGCTTTAGAACAGGGTGAAATTGAAACAGGACAAGGTTTAAATCAAGAGATGGGTCTGGGTAGGCCAGGAGATACTCGATGGGGAACTCACTACAAGACTATTTCTCGTATTATTGCTATGTATCCCACACTCCAGAAAGTTCTTGGGAAGATCTCAAAAGATAAATCTCAATCTAAGCGTATAAAAGCTCAAAATTGCTTGACAGTAATTGAGTCATTTGACTTTATATTCATGGCACACTTATTGCTGACCATATTTGGATATACTGTTGAGTTATTCAAGGCTTTGCAAAAAAGGGATCAAGACATTATTAATGCTATTGAACTTGTTGAGATGACTAAGTTCCATTTGCAAGTGTTGCGAGAGGACAATGAATGGGAAACCTTTCTTAAGGATGTCACATCTTTTTGTGTTAAACATCGAGTCAAGGTTCCTGATATGGATGGTTTTTATGTGCCTGTGGGGAGACCAAAACGTTACTTTGTGAAAGTAAAGAATCTTCATCGGTTCCATGTTGAAATGTTTCTAAGTGTCATTGATATGCAACTCCAAGAGCTCAATAGCAGGTTTGATAATATATCTTGCTTATTATTTTATTATTGTTCAGCTTTTTTGTTTTTTCCTTTCGTAATAATTTATTTTCTCCTTACTGGGGCAGGTTTGATGAAGTTAATACAGAGCTTCTTGTTTGCATGGCTGCTCTAAATCCAGCTAATTCATTTGCTGCTTTTGATAAAGATAAACTTATGAAACTTGCAAAGTTTTATCCTCAAGATTTTACAAGTACAGATTTGGTCCAACTTTCTTCGCAGCTTAATATGTTTATTGTTGATGTGCGAAACGACACAAGGTTTCAACAAGTGAAGAATCTTAATGAGCTATCTATCAAACTAGTTGAGACAAAGAAGCATGATCGCTTTAAACATGTTTATTTATTGCTGAAATTGGTCCTCATCCTTCCCGTAGCTACTGCAAGTGTTGAGAGAGTCTTTTCAGGAATGAACTATGTAAAGACCAAGCTTCGGAATAAGATGGGTGATCAATACTTAAATGATTGTTTGGTCACATTTATTGAGCGTGACTTTTTTCGACGTGTAAGCAATGAAGATATCATTAAACGCTTTCAAGCCATGGCGGAACGGTGTGTGAAGCTTTAGCTGGAAACTTGTATTAGTATATTAGAATTATGGAAAGTTGAAAACATGTAACTTATCATAACTATTTTATCATCGTTTAGTGATCTAATTATGTCGTGTCCATGTTCGTTGACTATATCGTTTTCGTCCGTACCCCTATGATTGAAATCCTAGATCCGCCACTACGGCATGGCGGCACAAACAGGCATGGCATGGCTAACCTACTGTGCCGCATAGTGCCGTGCCCGTGCCCGTGCCGCGCCGGGCGGCCCGTTTGGCCAAGTATAGCTCTGGTCCCGCCCATGGTCCCCTGTTTGTCAGAGCCAGGCCACGCACGGAGCCATGTCGCGTTCCGCCCCCACGCGCGCGTCGAGTCCCGTCGACGTCCGGGCCGCCGTCGTGTTCATGCAGCATGCGGTGTGCCGGCCCCGACGCGCCACCGCCCAGCAGGCAGGCAGCAGCCTCGATCTCATCACTAGCTAGCTCCTCGCCTCGGATCCGATGATCGATCCAGCAGCAACCACGCACAGGCACAGTTATTACTCCTCTCGCTAGTTGCATTGCATGCATTGGACGTCAAGTGTGTACACCATCAACAGACAGACGACATGTACATACATACTATACGTTGCCATCGCCAGAAAGCTAGGCCAGGTCGACCAGCCGGCCGGTCGCCATCCGCCCCTGCCCCAGCTGCCGGATGGATCGGCCCCTGCTTCCCGTGCCCGGCCGGCCGCATGCATGGCAATGCCCAATTCATGGGCACGGCCACATGCCTGCCTGCCTCATGCACCTGCTAGCTCTTCCTCCGGCCGTCATCGTCGTCGTCGTCGTCGTATTCGATCGGTGCCGAGATCTCCAGGCATGCAGTAATCCATCTCATCTCATGTCCGATTCCGATCCGGCCATTATGCATGCTTTTAATTTGCCCGCCAAGCCTATACAGCTAGAGCTAGCTACAGGTCAGGACGACGACGATGGGCCGGCCGTGTGCTCGCATGGCATGCATGAGACAGGCACAGGCAGCTACAGAAGAGAGATTACGCACTCGATCGATCTGCTATTCTGCTCCATGTCCGTGTGTCGGCCTGCCGGTACGGTGTCCCACTCACCACACGCACGAATATATATACAAGTCATGGTCATATCCTCATGGTCATCGTCGCCGGTTCCATTCCATTTCCACATGCATGCGCAGGCAGCATAGGGTTCCTGCTCTCCCTCCTGTCATCAGGCAGCTTCCATTGTGGCCCCTAGCTTACATACCCTCTACTACCCTGCTGTACTACATATATACGTATCTTTTGGCTCTCGATCACCATCTTGCATGTGCCTTCGACCCTCGCTCTTCAAAACCAACAACTTATAGTAAACTAAAGATCCATAATGTTTTCCAAATAAACAGAAACAACAAGACCGCAGGAATACATAGGATCATATACTGCTGCTGACTGCTGTGCTATTATATGCATGTGCAGTCACGGAAGTCTGTTTCATTCTCTGATGATGAAAGCCAGATCTATATATTATCCGACAAAAATATAGGTGACTAAAGCTGACGCAACCTTCAGTACCTCTCTTCATTTTTTTTGAAGGATCTGGAGGGCCGTGGCCCCTACAGTGCGCAAATTATATTAAGAAAAAAAAATGAGTTTACAACAAAGTTCAGGCAACAAAAACAAATTACAAGAAAGATGTGCTCTCTAAAGTACGAATTACAGCCAACTTTTTTTTCTCAAATACGCAAAAGATTTACGTATCATTGTACTAAGGAGAAGAGTTTAAACAATCATACAACGCGTTTCTATCGAGCGCCTGAAGGAGGTCGGCCTAACACAGCCGAAGCTATACCATCCTAGTAAAAGACATCTTATTTCGATATTACTTAAAAGGAAACAACCAATATCGACGTAAGCTTTGTGACCTAGGAGGTGGCCTTGCGTCTTCGTGGCTACATGGACGGGCCGTTTCCAACTGCCGGGAAGAGCGCAGTCCAGCGCCTCGGCATTGGACGCAGTCAGATTACCGTCGAAGAGCTTGTCAAAGGCCTTCAGCTCCGACGCGGATGGCGCTGATGGACCCTTAGTGTAGCCCATATATACGCTGCATGATCAACACCTCACCTCGCTTGGAAGCTGGCACTCGGGAGAGGCTCTGAGCCGCCAACTGCCTGCTCCGCCACGGCAGCACCGGCTTAGTAGGAGGCTGCTTGGGAGGCTCGCGAATCAACAGAGAGTCCCTCTTACGCGTGACTTTATTGATGAAGCTTGTCAAGGCGGTGTTTGGCGGAGTCGCCGTTGTCCACGTCCTGGTGGGTATCCACCGGTGGTGAATTGGGAGGGCCGACATCTACCGTGAGGTCGACTGATCTAAGGCCTGGCGGGTAGCTGAGCTCCGTGTGTGTCTTCGGCGAGTCCACTACCCACTGAATGGAGCGTGGGGGTTGTATACGCAGCTCACAAAAGACCACCACCGGGTCCACATCCTCCAGTTGAGGGGCCGCCATCGCCGGGGCCTCATCCTGTAGCTGGGTGGTCGCCGAAGGTGATGGCAGGCGCTCAAGGGAAGGCCACGTGTCGATTCGATTACCAATGAGCGAGGCTGCGAACTCCTCAACCATCGGGCCCTCCGAGATGTCGCGATCATGTGTGGCGTCCGAGTACAGCGTGAGCGTCAACGGGTTGGGCTCAACGATGTTCGTCTCGTCGATCAGCCCACCATGCCTTGCCTGAGCTCCAGCAGCGACCAAGGTGAAGTTCGATGTCGTCTGGGCGGCCCCTGTCAACCGCCCGTGACTGTCGGTGGCGGCACTCGTTGCCGCAGTGGTGTCGTCCCCCTTCAGTCGACGCTGACGCCTCCGACGTCTCCACCATCCGTGCCCACTGCCGCCGCGCGTAGTCGCACCTGGCACAGCTCAGCTGCACCCAGCACAGCTCTAGCCGCGCTCGGCGTGTCGCCCTGAGTATGCGGCCGGTTGCCCAAGATACGCTCCCGGACAAGTCGTCGTTGCCGGCCTTCGGAGGCACCAAATGTGCCGGAGCTGGAAGGAGGCACCGTCTGCCGCCGCTTATAGTCTCGCGCGAGGTGTCCGAACCCCTTGCATCGGAGGCAGCGTGGGGGCAGCTTGCAGGTTGCCACCCTATGCGCTGTGGAGAGACAGATTGAAGCACTTCCCTGTGTAGGTCCGCCGGATAGCGGGTAGGGGGCCTGTTGGTTCGCCGATGCAGTGTGGGCGGGGCGTGCCCCGCCGGCACTGCTTGACGACCCCTACGACAAGACCTCACGCCAGCCGTCGGTGTCCGGAGCGGAGATGCGATGGTGGGCGGATCCATGAGATGAAGGATTGACCTTTCTTTTACTCTGAGAGTAGTCAAAGCCATTTCCTTATTGAAGTTGTTCTTGCAGACTTGAATGTTGGGGCTAATTCCATTAAGGATCAAGTCATTCTAGCTCCCCAAATCGTCCAACACAAAAGAATAATCGCAGTTAGGAAGAATTCTGAATTCATCAAATCCTTGAATAGCATTAAATCCTCAGGAAAGGATGAATCTGTTGGATAGTCTAATTCCAGAATGTTCCAGCAAGATCTTGCAAAAGGGCACTCAAGAAA
This sequence comes from Miscanthus floridulus, assembly GCF_019320115.1. Lineage (NCBI taxonomy): Eukaryota > Viridiplantae > Streptophyta > Magnoliopsida > Poales > Poaceae > Miscanthus > Miscanthus floridulus. The sequence continues at coordinate 1,960,636 of NC_089596.1, read as the reverse complement.
TATGTGGTTTAGAGTTTCTTCAGTCTCCATCTAACAGAGCTCACAATTGTAAGATTGTAGCTGCATAGCTTTCTTTTTCTCTTCAGTAAGTTTCTTGTGTTCAATCTATCTTTGAGGAGTAGCCATAAAAAGATTTTGTGGTTTGCCCTCTATTTGGCAGTTTCCCATTTGGATAAGAACACATATGGCCAGTTGGCATTTGCAAGGCGCGCTATGGAGACAATGGGGGTGTCCATTTTCCAGAACCCACCCATTCTAGATATACGAAGTGATCCATCATGACTCTATTATTGGATCATTTCATCCGGTGGAATGACCCTATTTCTCGTACCGTTACTAATTATTAGCTTTTGTGAGAGACTACGATGATGATGGGCCAACTTATTCTTTTCCTCAAATTAAACAAAAAAATAACTAGAAAATGAGACGATGATGAACTATCATTCCAGGAACCAAAGGGCCCCAATGTGCTCCCCACTCCCCCAGTTTTTTTTTCGTTCCTCGACAATGGAACAAAGACGCGTACGACATATATAGTAGCATTAGCATGCATGTAGAGCATATATAACCGATCGATCCTAGGTACGTGTCTGCACGTATTTGGTTGTTATAGTTTGATGAGAACATAATATTGCTGGGAGTAGGAGTATCTAGTAGCTTGCATATATGCAGTGCATAATTATTAGAGAGATCGAGATTAGATATATTACAGTATGGTACAATGCATATCATTACGGGGACCATCTGGATTTGGACATGCATATCATTTGGAGGGTATTATTATAGAGCAAAGACGATCGAGATACTGATATCGCTGGCCACCACAGGAATTTATGCGAAACTCATGCATGCCTATGTAGTGGAGTGGTCCTTGCTCGATCTCAGCATGCAATGCAAGCTAAGGATGGATATCCTCACCCCACCGTGCATGCACGCGGGTATATGAAAGGCAACGCTAGCTACCTCAACTTGGTCTAATAAGAGAAAGGATCGCTACTAGTTTTGGTTAAGTGCGCTGCATGTTGTACGTTCGTTCATCAGTAACTACTAGATGGTAGATTATTAATTATTATATTCCTGCGATAGCGGCCGGCGCTACGGTCAAAAGATCCGTGGATGTGGATCGACCAGCAGGCAACAGAGAGCTGTGGCAATACATTAAATACTATGTGTTTGAATTAATTTTCAATGAAATTAAATTAATTAAATGATAAGGCTCATATTTAATACTATGTGCAATAAAGTTTTAGTAGCCAGCGTATGAGATTTTGACTCAATTTAAATAGATAGCCTAGGTGTGCACCTCTTGTGAAGTTGGAAGTTGAGAGAGACGAATGGTACGTGTGGCACACGTGCGCATGTGTCGAGTCGTGCCATGAGCGTGATGTGCACAGGCCACAACATGATGTGGTGTTGGGTGGGCTTATTTTTACCACTTGGGTCCGCCTGTTCAGCACGCAGAAAAGGTCTGAAGAGCATGCCTCCGGAGTCAAACCGACGCCTTCGAAAAGCAGGCCTCCAGAATTGAACCTGTTATTGATCTCTCTCCGGAGCCGAACTAACGTCCGTTTGCAACACCTACTCGGGTGTGCAGGCGAATCAGGGTTTTGGGAACAACTGATGCTTGTCTGTGACACCTCCTCGGGTGTGCAGATAAATCAGGTTTTTTTTTTGGGAGCACAAGGATCTTACGCGGGCTGAGAGACTACACAATATACATATTCTACATTGACTGTGGTCCATGACTTCGAGCAACTCACTATGAGTGAGAATGTCTAGCTCCGGCGCCTCCGACTAGCTTGACCCGTCTCTAGGTATATTTCTGATTTTACTGAATCTATATTCAGTAATGTGTTATCCAGGATCAATATGTTTGTACGTGCCAATAGATCACACGTGCACATATCTATTGTCATAAATATTGTGTTAACTTTCTAGATTAAATCGTGTCTGAATTTGTCTAAATATCTAACAATCCAAAAACCTGATCTTAGGACAATTTTTGGTATCTGTCTTTGCGAATACGCTCAAACCAAATGTCCTTGATGGCACGAATGACAAGAGGTGACATCATAGGTGCATCTTGTGGCTTACTTCTATGCATTGCTATTTTGTTGCTGAACAACAATAAGTTGGACTGCATACTCCTGAGATGGATTGCATGCAAAGAGGTTGATAACATGTTCAAGGGTGCAATAATAAGCGTGATGGCCAACAACATCGTTGATACATACATGTGGTTGCCTACGAGCAAGGAGATGTGGATGCACTTGAGGCCAAATTCGAAGTTTCTGATGCTAGCATTGAGTTGTATGTCATTGAGCAATTTCATGGCTACAGAATGGGCTATTCTAAAGTGGAGCAGGCTCATAGATACAAACACTAGGAAAAGAGCTTGTGAATTCTTGATGTGTACCGCCAGATAAGTCTGTGGCAGGTTACATTATTGCTTAGCTGGCCACAGGCTTAGTCAAATTATAGATGGCCAAATTGGTTGGGCCCATTGGGTAGCCTTGAAAAGCACTGACACTAGCATGACCCGGCTCGACAACCATAGTACTAGTGCTGTCCTAGGCACTAGTGTAGAGTCATACCTAGGCAACATCCCGGCCCACAGCTGCCGACATAGTCATATTAGGGTCCTATTGGCCCAAATGCCCAATCATTCTCTTTTGTTTATGAAGGAATGCATAAACATAAAATCCCTCAACCCGAGCCCTAGCTCCCAATTGATCCTTCCTCATTGGTCGTCTCTTTCATCCGTGTCTCTCTCCCTCTTGATCTGTCCCTACTCTCGTTGGCAGTCTGATGACCCTCTTCGCTCGCCTCATGACTCTGCCCCTACTTTCGTCGATTGTTAGGTGACCCTTCCTTGCGCTGGTGCGCATCCTCACTCCCTCGCCACCTCGTGTAGCACCTCCTCTGCTCATCATGCGGGCACACAGTCCCGCCTCACACGTTACGGCGGTAATAACGCGGGGTGTAGCAGTGTGGTGGTGAGGAACAAGGCACGATAGTGGTGTGGCTATAGAAAGAATGGTACAGGCACGCGACTGAGATGATGACTTGGGTGCGGCCTCATGCGTCGTGCCAGACACTATTACAATAAAGGAACTTCAGTGGCAGTCAAAACATATTTACAGAGACGGGCAAAGAGACCGCCTCTGACAAAACACCAATGAAAAACAGAATTTGCAAAAGGCAGGTGGAATGCTCACCTCTGTAAATGGAATTCAAAAAATAAAAAATCTCGATGCCCGTGCGTGGAGGTCACCGCTGAGATTGTCGTTGTTCTCGACCACGCCGTTGCCTGCAAATAACGAGCTCGCTCTCGCCTTCAGCACCTAACTCGCCTACCGTCGATCCCGCCCTCGCCTTTGACACTTCATCCCCATGCCGCTGAGCCGGCTCCCGATGCTCCCACTAGATCCAGCTGCCGCTAACCTCCTCCACCCCCAAATCCGCTTCACCCTAAGGAGAGGGAGAGAAAGAGGAAGAGGGAGGCAGATATGATGTTGGACCTCATCGAAATTGTGGCGATTCGGTTCTTAAAGCATCTACTGTTGGGTTTTGAGAGCACATTTAGCCAAAGTTTCACAAGATCCTAAAGGAATTGAAAAAGAAAAATGCTCCCATTCCAAACAAAGTTCTGAATTGCTTAGGTGGCAAACTCCCTTGCAGGAATTTAACCATATATAGAATAGAAAGTTAGTTTATTCTATTGGCAAACATGCATACAATTCTAAAATAAAAAGGATCAAGTACCAAAGTACGATTTTTCCTGTGTCCATATAATGCTAGAACATATAATATTTTGTTTATTTATACTAGAATTAACAATTTCTATGAAAATTTTCTTTGAAAAAATTGTGCTAGTTTTGTGTGTCGCCCAAATCCGAGACAATCCACAGTAAATGGCCCCAATTTTAGTGTTGACCAGGGTCCACCAAATGTTAGGACTGGCACTGACACTGTACCTAATGCTTGATCAGCTAATAATGATTTGGGCCCCTAAAGGTGACCTGGATATGGAAGGATACGTGTCACAACATCATTGTGACATAGCTAGCCGTAATCTTCTTTTAGTTTGTTTAGCTAAAAATGATCCAAAAAAGCCAATATGTGATTCTCTGTGTGGTCTGAGAGACGAAATATGAGACTAGCTAGAGGACGTGCTTGCGAGTGCGGTCGAAAAGGAAACGATGGAGAGAATAACTTACATGTGCATGCATGTACACAGTACGTAGCCCACACGTGTAAAAGAGAATTTTTAGCTAGTTGTGGTCCTGCAGTTAGCTCGCACATATACATACAGGAAAAATCATGGAAAAGGAAGCGTCCTCGGTGAAATGCTTCATGCATGACGAAATTCCCAGCTTTGGGTCAGAGAGAGAGGGTGGGGGGGTTCCTGTCGCCAATTTTGTCGTACCTCGGGAAAAAGGCAGCAGGAGGATGGAAAATTATATATAGAAGTATTTTTCCAGTAGCGGGTTACATGATAATTTATTTTATAGCTACTTTAAGTTATTTGTAATTTAAGAGAATACTGTAACTCCCTCCAAGTGATTTAGGCCCCGTCTAGTATGACTCCACTCCACCAGTGGCGTTGTTTTTTTTTTTCCTTCTTCAGCTCCAACAGTAGAGCTGGAGCCATTTTAATAAACCATTTGGCAAAACAATCACACATGTTGAGCTCTTAAAACATGCTCTCAGTAGAACCCCATGGACCATTAGGACGAGATGAAGCCACTATTTTTATCCTTCGGCCCTTGCAAGAGCACGATTTAAAAAGGTAGCTATGTTGGCCTGGCCGAGAGTCACGACGCGCGCGACGCATTGAGGCAAATGAAAGGCAGGCAGCAGAAGCAGACACGCACGGCAGAGACAATGGCAGGCAGGCATCTGGACTCTCACGCAGGTCCTCATGGAACTCGCAAGTGGAATTTGGCGTGTGCGATGCTTGCCGCCTCCGCCACCTTTGCTTGGCATTTCTTTCCATCGCTTCCGATCCCTGCTGCTCCGATCCATATATATCCATCCATCGTTTGTGCCATCTCTCTCCGGCCATGATCGTCAGGATAAAATTTCGGATATATAGACGACGAAAACGATGCGAAAACTGTTAGCTGCTGCTTCGATCAATTCCTTTGGTTTCGTCGCTTCCCAACAGCGCCCATTCCCCTGTCCCTTTCTTTCTTTCTTTCTTTCCCTTGGCCATTTTATTCTACTGCTAGCTACTATACTGGTGGCTGCATGCATGTGTGTGCATGCTTAGTTGCTTACCCACAGGTCGTCGTCATCTTCATCTATACGGTTGCATTGTGCAATGTATCTTACATACTTTCATCGACCGTATCACCTCGAAATCTTATTCCTCCTTGTTGTGCCTGTCTGTTGTCGCTCCCTCTAGCTAGTGGTGTCTGGGTCTCTCTCTTTGTTCCCTTAGGATTTGTTCGGTTATGTAATTTATACAAGCTTCAGCAAACCGGAATGATTCCGGGGCTCAAACTAGGCCTACCGAACGAGCCCTTAGTGTATCATCAATCGATGTCGAGGCGATGGATTGTCTTAGACCCTCTTTGAAGTTTGAACCCATGAATTTTATCATAGAAATCAATTCATTTTGATAGGACAAATAAAACGTTGGAAAGATATGGAAAACAATTCCACATTCCGAAGTGGGGCTTAAGATCGGTTGTCGTCCTCACCTTTCAAAGATGCTCACTAGATGGTACGATGAGTGTGGTTAAATAGTAAATTGCTAAAGCGAGATTTAGAAAGTGCAGGACCACTCAATTAGTAATCTCATTTCGGTAACTAGTAGTACATAGTAGTATATCCCAGTGGCAGTAATAAGTATATGTAATTAAGCTTATCTACTCGTTGGACGAGTAGATAGATAGATGAGTAATATATATTACATACATGATGATAGTAGCAGTATGATATGATGTGCAACAAACGGCCATATATGTCATGGTGTTGTGGTGGCCTACCTACCCCGTCCGCTGCCTCTCCCTCTCCCTCTCGCTACCAGGGAGAATCGAATCAGCTGCAGGCATGGCATGCAGTGGCGGCCCCAGCGAGCTGATCTGAGCTGAGGCTGAGGTCCCCCTAATCCAAAAAAAAAAAAAAAAAAACCAGAGCAAACGCCAAAATAGAAATACGGGCTACCTGTCTGCTGGACTACAAATGGTATTAATAGTTGTCAACCCCAAACCGAATGATACAATAATACAAACATTATTCTATCCACCCATTTCTAATAAAACTTAATCTCTTTTCCTCCTAGCCAGGGCGCTCATCAGCGGTGCGTCGTTTGTACTAAATTCTTCTACTTTAATTAAAATGATGCGTAAATCTTTTACGTCCTCGAGAAAAAAAAAACTTATTCTGTTTTGGAACAAGCTATTAGCTTATCTTAAACGTCATGTATTTAAAAGCGGATCGGAGGAATGAATATAATTAATGGAGTATAAACAGAGAACTCGCAGAAGACATGACACGACAAAATTGAAGCACATCCATCCATCCATCATCCATCAATCAATCAGCAACAAGAGAGGAGGGAAAGCCAAAGATCTTTTTATTAGGTACTACTACTCGCTTTAGTTTGTTCATTAACGATAATATAATAACTCTACTAGCTAGTACTTGGCTGAAAAAATCTATCAAGAGGAGCTTAATTAATTCCAGTTCCAGTTCCAATGGTGTTGTGCCTGCCGCTGCCGTAGCGTGTGGAGGACGGATCAGATGATCCCATGATGCATCCATCCTTCCTCCAACAATCCTCATCATCTTCATTCTACTAATAATCATATTAACTTGTTCGCTCCATGGATGGATCATCAGCCATGCCATGGTCCTTCATTCTTAACCTACTGCAGACGCGTACTCCCAATACAAATATATATATATATAATGTAATTCCTTCCTACACGTACGTACGGTGACGCCGCAGACGTCGATCGATCATGGAGGTGATGAGGCCTGGAGGTGTCCGCCATGGGTGGTGAGCCAGTTGGAGAATGCCTCGAGCGTCCTCATGTCGGACCTGTAGTGCCTCATGGTGAAGTCCAGCAGCGTCCGCCACGTGAAGTCCGGGTACGCCCTCGGGTTGGCGTCGTCCACCAGCTCCGCGGGCGGGCGCACCACCTTGTCCATCTCCGGGCACAGGAAGAAGGCGAGCGACCGGCGGGGCACCCGGCTGTTGACGACGGCGCGGTGGAGGCAGCTCCTGTAGCGGCCGTTGGAGAGCGCCATGAAGGTGTCGCCGATGTTGACGACGAAGGCGCCCGGGTGGGGCCTGATGGAGCGCCAGCTTTGGGTGGCGGCGTCGAACACCTGGAGCCCCCCCACGTCGTCCTGGTGGAGGATGGTGAGCGAGGTGGGGTCGCAATGCGGTCCGGTGCCCAGCGTGTCATAGGGCCGCTGGCACGGCGGGTAGTAGTTGAGGCGCATGATGGAGTCGTTCCCCTGGAAGAAGCGGCGGAAGTGTCGGCGGCCCACGCCCAGGCTCTCCCCGAGCACCTCCATCAGCTCCAGCGACAGCCGGCTCATCTCGGAGCAGTAGCGGCCGTACACCTCGCCGTGGTGTCGGTACTCCTCGCCGAGCTTGTCGACGAAGTAGGCGACCACGAGGTCCTGGTCCGACTCGCCGGCCGCCGAGTACCTGAACGACAGCGTCTCCTTCCATGGCAGCTTGGAGGCGAAGCGGCCCGTGAAGCTGCTGGCGTAGCCGCAGCTGTCCCCCTGTCGCCGCTGCGCGCGCTTGCTTGTCGGACAGCGGGAGCGTGAAGAAGGCGTCCATGCAGCGGTGCGCCTCCTGCAGGAGCGCTTCGTCGATGCCGTGGTTGACCACCTGGAAGAAGCCGTGCAGGTCGCAGGCGCGGCGCACCTGGCGGACCACCTCGGCGGCGTCCCCGGAGAGGTCGATGAGCGGCACGGGCAGCTCCTCGGCGGCGTCCGGGGTGGGGCTCTTCGTCCGCGGGCCACAGGAACTGCTGCGGGATGTCGGACAGGCCGCTCAGACGGGCCGCGTCGAACACCAGAGACGGCGGCGGCTGCGGCTGGAGCAGCAGCGGCTCACCATGCGCAGCCTGCTGCACCATGATGGCTAGGCTCTCTACCGATGTCGATGTCGATGTCGACGGCCTCTCTCTAGACTCTATAGCTAGCTACTCCTAGAAAGAAGCAGAGTGTCTATCTATCTATCTATCTATCACTTGGCACTCTGCCTCTGCTATGGGGGAGAAGCAGGGCAGGGGTAGCAAGCAGAGGAAGAAATGCTACTGAAAGGCCGGCGTGCGAGCGAGTTCGGAGGATTCCGAGAGCTGATGAGCTCCTCTCGGCTCCTCTCGTGTGCTGCTCCTGCTGCCTGCCTGCCTTTTTATACGCGGGGAGGGAGCGAGGCGGGGAGGCCAGGAGGCCCGGACTCGTCAGGGGAGGTTTGCCACAGCGAGCCAGCCAGAGGAGCGGCGGCGGAGGCCGAGCTGCCTGCCCGTGGCACCGTGCCCACAGGCCACAGGACAGGACGATCCAGACAGAGACCGCCACTCTCTCGGCAGTGCCCATAGCAGCCAGCCCACACGAGGGACGATGGAGAAAGTGAAAGGGTAAGGTGCCATGCCATGCTTGTCTGCTGCTTCACCATCACCACTCTTGTTGTACGCCGCAAGCAAACAACAAACAAACCGCAGCCCATGTGACGAATAAACTTTATATGAAAACTACCGTCTCAAACTCAAACACGATATCTATCTATCTACAGGTTTCGAGCTCGTTTCCCTTTCGTGTTCAGATGACTCGCTGCCAGAGGATAGAGTACGTACGTGACATGGTAAAACATGGATAGCACGATCTCCAGTTCTCCACCGATCAGTGTCTGCTATATATTCTGGAGATTGTTAACCGAATTAGTGCTGCTCTAGGCTTACCTATAACTACTAACTGGTGGACTTGCAGCTGTACCCCACAATCAAGATCCAGGTTACCAACAGTGGTGAGATGAAGAGTTTGGATGGTGCATGCAACTAATCTTTTTGGGGCCTACCCGCCTCCACATGACAGCAGACCAGTCATCTTCGGTCACCTAAGGTAGCAACATGCATTATCCAACTCTAACTTTTCTCACCTGTTGCAAATAGCCATCCAGAGTTTCTTTCCTTTTCTGGTTGCTTATGTACTCCTGTATTATTGCAAATATATACTCCCTCCGTCCGTCCTGAAATATAAAGAATCCAGGGTTTAAAATTTATATCAAAAATATATTTTAGGTTCTCAGTTCCCCCCCCCCCCCAACCCCCTCTCCCTGGTTCTTTTAGAAATACTGACTGTCGACAAAAGATGCTCGGCAGTCCTCCGACGGGTATCCCATGAAGGTAGATTGATCGATGGAGGTGCGCGTAATCAGGAACCGGATGTTGACACAAGACGCAGAGACAGCGATTTAGATAGTTTCAGGGCCGTCTGATCGACAGTAATACCTTACGTCCTGTGTCTTTGGTGTATTGTATTGAATATGAGATCTATGGAGATGTATGGAAGATGTATACTAGGGGACCTCTACCTCTCCTTATATACTCTGGAGGGGTAGGGTTACAAGGAAATTATCATATTTAGTACTAAACAATATCTTGCGGTGCACGTCGACCAGTGCCGTGCACACCTTGATCTTGTGGGCTGGGCCACCTCTGATGGTGCGGCCCATGTCTTGTCTTATGGGTACCAGGGGTCATACCCTCACAGCTAGTCTCCCGAGCCTGACAGTAGGTGACGTAGTCACGTGGTGCCAGGGTCAAAAAGTAGAAGAAAGGCAGAAGACCGGTCGAGCAGGCAACCAGTCCACGAGCGGAGCCCTGAATTGAAAAGCGCACATTCACCGTAAGGTGAAGTGTGCCCACTTAGTCTCCGAGCCTGCTAGAAGATGAAGAATGAATCTTGTAGCAGGGTCAAAGAAAAAGAAGTCTGAAAGCTTGCCGACGCCGTCTGACATGCACGTATCAAGACCCCAGACGTGCTGCCTAAGATCAGCACCCTGATCCGAACAGCATGGAGCAGCTTGATAGCACACCGATGAGGCATAGCAAGATCCGACCATCAAGGGAGTCCCCGGTGTAGCTGGCGACGTCCGAGCACCGAGGAGTCCCCAGCGTAGCTGGCGATGTCCGAGCATCGAGAACTCCCCGACGTAGCTGGCAATGTCTGAGCACCAAGGAGTTCTCGGCGTAGCTGGCGATGTCCGAGCACCGAGGAGTTCCCGGTGTAGCTGGCGATGTCCGAGCAGCGGAGTCCCCGGCATAGTGGGCGATGTCCGAGCACCGAGGAGTCCCCGGCATAGCTGGCGATGTCTGAGCACCGAGGAGTCCCTGACGATGTCCGAGCACCGAGGAGTCCCTGGCGTAGCTGGCGATGTCCGAGCACCGAGGAGTCTCTGGTGTAGCTGGTGATGTCCGAGCACCGAGGAGTCCCCGACATAGCTGGCGATGTCCAAGCACCTGAGGAGTCCCTGGCGATGTCCGAGCATCGAGGAGTCCCTGGCATAGCTGGCGATGTCCGAGCACCGAGGAGTCTCCGGTGTAGCTAGCGATGTCCGAGCACCGAGGAGTCTCCGGCGTAGCTAGGCGATGTCCGAAGCACCGAGGAGTCCCCAGGTGTAGCTGGCGATGTCCGCAAGGTTAAGTGGGGTGAAGTATGCCCACTTAGTCCCTGAGCACGAAGAATCCGAGCGCCGAGGGGTAACCGACGTAGTTGGCGATGTCTGAGCACCGAGGAGTCCCCGGCGTAGCTGGCGATGTCCGAGCACGAGGAGCCCTCAGTGTAGCTGATGATGAAGCACGAGTGGCGGGGCAGTCAGGGGGAGGCCACACCTAAGGCATCCTCGGTGGACATGGTGTGGCCGGGCGCAGCCACGATGTCATTGTTGGAGATGGCGTAGCTAGGGCCATCGTCCATGCAGACGGCCGCACCCATGGCAGGGCGGATAGAGGAGGCCGCTGCCTGGTGCATCCTTGGCTGGGCGTGACGGTAGGGCAGGCTTCCTCGTCTACGTCATGCTGTCCCCTCTACTACTGTGGGGCCTGTCCTAGAGGAGTTGCTACCGCGAGAGAGATCGGCGTTGCCTAGGGTCGGCGCTGAGGTTTCCTAGCCTCTGGTCCGGGTCGGTGGCGACCCGCATGTCTAGGGAGGATTCCAAATCCAGTGGGCCGACCGATAGAACCCCGAGGGCGACGCTCTTTGCCCTCGACGATGCCATAGAGGAGAGGGAGTGGGGGCTTGTTCACTCGGGGGTCGGGATCATGGTCAACGCCCTGACCACCATGCTGAACTCGTTGTAGGACGTCGTCACACCGGTCGGACAGGTACACCATGTCTGTGTCTCCGACCTTCGTCTCTCTCCATTGCGCCCGTTAACTCATGTCTTGTTCATAGTCTCTCATGGACCGCAGCCGGGAGAAGTCCCTGTTCCTTCAGTCGTGAGAAGGATGTTTGGGACCGCCTTGTCGAAGAGAAGATGCGGCATGAGGAACTAGAAGCACAGCTCGCTGCCACCCGTCAGGAGGTGCCTGAGCTCACCCCCGTCTGCCGAGAGTTGGACCGATCTCTAGATCAAGGAAGCAGAGGCTCGCGTTGATGCCCTAAGAGGCTAGCGAGAAGCTCATGGCCCTTCTTGAGAGGATGCACAGTGGATGAGGCGAAGGCCGAGCGGCTACAGAAGGAGCGAGATGATCTGGCTCATTAGGAGCATGTCGACGCCCTAGCAGCGGATCTACCTCCTGGAGGGCGAGCTCTGGGGAGAAAAGGACCTGAAGGTTGCGGCGAAAGTGGTGACCGCCTAGACTCACCACGGAGGTCAGTCAGCGTCGAGAGCAGATCCAGAACCTAGAGGCCAAGGTGACCCGACGGCGTGATGAGGCGCAGGAAGTTCCAGGCTGGACGTGGACGGTAATCCTCTGGTTTGCCTTGTCCTTTTCCCTAGAACCTGTGGTGAGTCTTTTGACATGGTTGTTGTGTGACTTGGACAGGACTTGATGGTAGGCTCGTGGCAGAGGTGACGAAGAGCCGTAGCCTGGGGAAGGAGCTCGGCGAGGTGAAGGCCACCCTCCTAAAGGAGAGCGAAGAGCACGATGCCCTATGCGTCACCGTCCAGCTGGTCAATAGCAACCTTGAGCCGGCCGTGGCATAGGAGATGATCTCGCTCACGGTTCGCGCCGTCCAGATCATGAATCGGGCGCATGACATTCTGAGGGGCGCGCTCCGTTTTGGCGTCAATCGATCGTTTGCGATCGCTCTCTCTCACTATGAGAACATCGATCTAGCAACGATGAGTCGAGGCTTCGTGCTCGGCTACATCGACGCCGAGCTAGAGGACATCAAGAAGGAGGTGGCTCCTCTGGCATAGGACTTATCTAACAAGATAGAGGATGAGATCATCCCCCTAAAAAATAGTTAGTTGAATAAACGAAGTGGTGGTCTTGTAATAAATGAACAAGTTTTAGTTCTTTTGTGTTATAAAAAGGTTACTACATTCTGACCATTTCTGTTGTTAAGGCTACAAAGCTTAAGGCGTGGGTGAAAGAACCCTGATCACACTAGTGAGCAAGAATGCCGTAGTCAATGGGGTGTAGGTTCCTTGCAGTCCGACCAACTTTACTCAATGTTCCTTTCCACAACTCTCGCTTTTAGATCTTAACATGAGAAGGGGCTGGGCACAGTGATTGTTTCTGAATAGGTATGCTCTTATCAACCCCTGAGTGAGGCCCTGGCCCCATGCTATTGCTAGGGTCGGGTGTCACTAAGGATCGAGGACGAGATAGAGAATAAGAAAGCATTTTTTGTATTTCAGAAACACCGTTCTTAGTTTTCATGGGTACATGCATATGCTAAGGGTAAAAATGACATAGCTGCTTGATGTTCCATGCAGTTGACGAAGACCTTGCCATCGATGGACTTGAGCTTGTAGGTGCCGGGTCAGAGCACTTCTGCGATGACATATGGTCCCTCCCACGGTGGAGAGAGCTTGTGATAGGTTTTTGTTGCTCTAGACGAGGTGGAGTAAAGTCCCCTGATGTTGAAGGCCCGACCCCACACCCGATGGCTATGATACCTAGGGGAAATGCCAGCTAGTGCTTAGCCGAGTGGAGGAGGGCAACCTCGCAGTGCCTTGTTGAGCTGATCCATGGCATCCTCAAGGGACGCCTAGGCTCCTTGCTCATTGTACGCCCTGACCCTCGGTGTTCCATAGTCGAGGTCGATCGGGAGGATAGCCTTGGAACCATAGACTATGAGGAAGGGTGTGTAGCCAGTGGCCCGGCTGGGGGTCGTCCTCAGCTCTAGAGCACCATGGGGAGCTCTGCCACCCATCGTTCACCAAACTTGTTCAACCGGTTGAAGATCCTAGGCTTAAGGTCTTGTAGGACCATGCAATTCGCGTGCTCGACCTGCCCGTTCATGTGGGGGTGTGCCATGGTGGCCCAATCGACATGGATGTGGTATTCATTGTAGAATTAGAGAATCTTTTTCTTAGTGAACTACTGTGCCATTGTCCGTGATAATGGAGTTAGGACTCTAAGGTGATGGATAATGTCAAGGAAGAACAGCACGGCTTGCTCGGACTTGATCATGGAGATCAGTAGAGCCTCTATCCACTTTATAAACTTGTCTACGGTGACAAGCAAGTGCGTATAGCCTCCGGGCGCTCTCTTGAGAGGTCCAACCATATCGAGCCCCTAGACCACGAACGGCCACGTGATGGGGATCAGTTTGGAGTGCTTGGGCCGGCAAATGGGTCTACTGAGCATAGTATTGACACCCTTCGTAGGTGTGCACAATTTGTTCAACGTCTGCTACTGCTGGTTGGCCAGTAGAAGCCCTATCGGAATGCATTTCTGACCAGGGTCCTAGGTGCGGCATGGTGCATGTAGACCTCACCGTGGATATCTCTCAGCAACTACTTCCCTTGTTCGATGGGGATGCAGCGCTACTAGGATCCTGGTGTTGCTTCGCTTGTAGAGCTCCCCCTCAACAACGATGAAGGACTTGGCGCAACGCGCGAGCTACTGAGCCTCGATTTTGTCCATCGATAGCACATCATGGAGGAGGTAATCGAGGTAAGGCATCCTCCAGTCAGCAAGAGGGTCGAGCTCTACCACTGGATCTGCATCAAACTCCATGACCTTGAGGTCAGGGTGAGCCAAGGGTTGGTCAGCCCCTGAGCCTAGGGTCAGCGGCCTATCACCAGTTCATTCTAGCTCCTCGTAGCGGACCGAAGGCTTGTACTGGTCAGCTAGGCGAAAATGCCCATCGGCACCTGGCTCTCAGCCAGACGCCATCTTTACCTAGCGCATCGGTTGCTTCATTGAGCGGCCTCAGGATGTGATTGAGCTCGAAGACCGTCGAACTTGTCCTCCTAGCTAGCGGACCACTCGACAATATGCAACCATCTTGGCGTTGTGGCAGCTTGACTCCTTCATGACCTGGTCTATGACCAGCTAGGAGTCACCCCGAATGTCGAGCCGTTAGATGCCTAGCTCAACTATGATGCATAGGCCGTCAATTAGTGCCTCATATTTGACCACATTGTTGGAGGCAGGAAGGTGGATGTGGACCATGAACTTCATGCGCACTCCGAGGGGTGAAATGAAGACCAGCCCCACACCGGCCCCCTTCTTCATCAGTAACTCATCAAATTACATCATCTAGTACTCCTAGTTGATGGCCACGGACTGGCATTTGGATCTCGATCCATTCTGCCACAAAGTCAGCCAGGACTTAGGACTTGATAGCCATCTGAGGGGTGATACGAAATACCCTGACCAATCAACTTGAGTGCCCACTTCGTAATCCTTCCTATGGCATCCTGGTTTTGGACAACCTCATGGAGGGGGAAGGACATCACGACCATCACCGGATGTGACTCAAAGTAATGACGTAACTTTCTCTTGGCGATAAGGACAGCATACATGAGTTTCTCAATTTGGGGGTAGCGAGTCTTGGAATCAGACAAGACCTCGCTAATGAAGTACACTGGGATGCTGTACTTTGAGGGTGTGTCCCTCCTCTTCCTGCTCTACCACTAGGGTGGTGCTGACCACTTGTGTGGTGGCCGCAATGTACAGCAGGAGCATTTCTCCGTCAGTCAGGGGGGACCAGTATCGGGGCCTTTATCAGGAGCTGCTTGACCTTGTCAAGTGCCTCCTGGGCCTCAGACGTCCATTCCAAATGGTTGACTTTCTTTAGAAGCCGATAGAGGGGGAGACCTCATTTGCCGAGTTGTGAGATAAAATGGATGAGCGCGGCGAGGGACCCTGTAACTCGTTGTACCCCCTTTATGTTCTGAATCAGGCCCATCCTTGTAATGGCTGAGATCTTCTCTGGGTTGGCTTCGATGCCATGCTTGGAGACGATAAAACCCAGCAACATACCCCTCGGGACCCTGAAAATGCATTTCTCGAGGTTGAGTTTGATGCCGTTTGCTTGAAGTTTCATAAAGGTCTGCTCTAGGTTGGCTACGATGTCATATACATAGGCCTCAACGGTTCGCCCTGATGAGGTCTCTGAAACACTTGAGCATACAATGCTGATACATAGCCCCCATGTTTTCAGACCGAACAGCATTGTGACGTAGCAGAACTTGTGACGTCGTGAGTTGTTCAGACTCTTTCATCGTGATTTGATTGTATCCATAGTACTGTATCAAGGAAGCAAAGGGTTTCGCTACCCTGAGGTCGAGTTGACTACTTGATCTATGCGTAGCAAAGGAAATGGATCCTTTGGACACGCTTTGTTGAGACCCGTGTAATCAACACACATTCTCCATTTCTCACTCTTTTTCCTTACAAGAATAGGATTGGCTAACCACTTAGGGTGATACACTTCCTTGATGAATCCAGCCACCAAAAGCTTTGCAATCTCCTCACCGATGGCCCTTGCTTCTCCTCATCAAAGCGACGCAGGCGCTACTTCACTAGTTTGGAGCCTGGCCTGATCTTTAAGGCATGCTCAGTGACTTCTCTCAGGAATGCCTGGCATGTCTGAGGGTCTCTATGCAAAGATGTCTCTATTGGCAGTGGAGGAAGTCGACGAGCGTGCTTTCCTATTTGGAGGAAAGTGTGGTGTTGATGTGCACCACTTTGCCCTCGGAGCTGTTGGGGTCTTTGAGGACCTCCTTGGCACCCTCCATGGGCTCAAAAGACTCAGCCTACTGCTTGGGGTCGGGTGCTTCTTCAACGATCTCCTCCCTGATTTCCGCGAGCTCTTTGGAGGCGACAATCATCATGGTGTGTTCACAACATTTGACCTCGCACTCGTAGGCGCACTAGAAGGAAGTGCTAATGGTGATGACCCCGTGTGGACCTGGCAATCTTCAACTTTAGATAGGTGTAGTTGGGGATGGCCATGAGCTTTGCATAGCATGGACATCCCAAGATGTCGTGGTTGGTCCTGTGGAACCCGACCACCTCGAAGGTAAGGGTCGTTGTCCTGTAATTGGTTGGATTCCTAAAGGTGACAGGCAGATTGATCTACCCAAGCGGCATGGTCATGCTTTCTAGGCACGATGCCATGGAAAGGCACCCCGGTTGACCGGATGCGTGATCGGTCGATGCCCATGGCATCGAGCATCTTAGCGTACATGATGTTGAGGTTGCTGCCTCTATCCATTAGCACCTGGGTGAGCCGCTTTGTGCCGATGATCAGGTCGACAATGAGCGGGTATCTTCTGGCTATGGGATGCTTTTTGGGTGGTTGGTCCAATCAAAGGTGATGGCGGACTCCGACCATTGGAGGAAGGAAGGCATGGTCGGCTCGGCCGCATAGACCTCACGGCACGCAAGCTTCTAGCGGCGCTTGGAGTCATAAGCCGCCAACCCCCCAATGTTCATGAGGTAGCCATCTAGCGCTAGAAAGTCGCCGTCCTTCCCCTTGGTGTCGTCTACCGCCAACTTGGGCTCCTTCCTATGCTCCCCCTTATTGGAGCCATCGGACAGGAACCGCTTCTTGAGGACATAGTCTTTGTATAGGTGCTTGATGGGAAGTGGCCCTTCAAGCAGCTTTTTGAAGTGGTCTGGGCTACGCTCAGTGGGCTTTTGACCCCCCCCCCCCCCATGCGGTTGGTAGTGGCCATGAGCGAGCCCTCGCGTCACTGCTTGTTCTTCTTCATGTTGGGGCGGTTGGAGGTGCCTTCGCCAGTGTCCTCGTCCCACTTCGCCTTGCCCTTGGGACGATCAAAAATCGCTCCAACTGTCTCCTCACCGGAGGCGTGGCTGGTGGCGATGTCGAGGAGCTCCTTGGTGGTTTGTGGTCCCTTGTGTTCTAGCTTGTGAATCAAGGACTCGCAGGTGGTCCTAGATAGGAATGCTACTATAACGTCAGCATCGGCAACATCGGGCAGCTCGTGCACTATCAGGAGAAGCGCCAGATGTACTCACAACGGGTTTCCCTAGACTTGTATTGGTAGTTTTTGAGATCCCATGGGTTTCTAGGATGCATGTAGGTGCCCTAGAAGTTTCCCACGAAAATCTTCTTTAGGTCCGCCCAACTTTGAATCCGGTTGAGCAGAAGGTGCTCCAACCATGTTCACGCTGAATTGGACAGGAACAATGGGGGGTTGCAGATCATGAAACTGTCACTATCTACTTCACCAGTATGGAAAGCAAGCCGATAATCCTTGAGCCTTAGTCTAGGTTTCTTTCCCTAGAGTATTTTGGGACATTGGTCAGTGGTTGGTACCATAGTGGGAAGGCGGCGTTGAGGATATGTCACCAAAGGCCTGAGGTCTTAGGAGGTTGGGTCTTGGGCTCTGGTCCTCACCGTTGTCATAGCATCAGCCATAATGAGGGTGGTAGCTATGGCCGGCTTCCTCTCTCTCGCTGCTTCATCCATGCCTATGGGCATCTAGGGTGTTATGTGCGTCATGGTGGAGGCCAAGATGCTCATGCACCAGGGCTGCGGCATGCCCCCCCCCATCGCCACATAGTGCCTGGTGAATAGACATGTTCTTGACATGTCTTCTCGAGGGCGCATGCTGACTGGCATCGAGCTCATGTCACTGAGACAGTGAGCTCTCCGCACGCTGCATCGTCGTGCGCTTGAACAATGTGTGGATCTTGCGATGGGCCTGACGATCCTCGGGTGTCGCGGTCTCCGAGAGCCCTTGAAGTAATGCCGCCACGGTAGCGATGTTCTAGCTTGCTCGGGTGAAGTGTGGGAGGGCTCCATCGTCTTCGAAGATCCTTCGGTTCACATCACGGGCCATGGTGCATGCACGTCCACCGACTCCATAGCGCTCAATCTCTCGCTCAAGCTCTTTGCGCTCCTGCTCGAGTTGGAGTTGTGCATCCTCGAGCTCCTAGTGCTGCGGCCTTAGCTGTTCCACCCGCATGCGAGGAAGGCCCCCTACATATTCCTCGACCTCAACATCGAGGTCGTTTGGTTGGCTAGCCCCTCCCTCATGGAAGCTTTTGACGTGTCTCTCGGGGGTACCTGCCACAAAACATTCTCATGAGGGGTGATGGCTCCCCCTGCTAGAGACAGAGCCAAAGAGCGACTCTGAATCTCCCGCGAGAAGGTCGTGGAAAGATTCCATAATGTATTCGGTCATCCCCATGAACTCGTCGTTCATAGGGGATGGGTGCATGCGCTGCACCACAAGGTGGCCAACGGTTCCCACAGCATTGCGTAGACCAAACAGGAACGCTGCCAGGGCACCCTAGGTGAGGTGTTCCGGGGAGAGCGGGTCCCCTCCGGCAAGTTGCATCATGGCATGGGTGAAGGAGAATGTAAGGTAGCGCAACTCCTCTCAGGACGGTCAGGGTCCTATGAAGGTGTCGAGTTGGCACTCTAGCCTCCCGTAGTCGAAGCCAAGGAGCTGGTCGCTCCAGGGAACATGAGCCTCCGACGTGTGCAGCTACAGCTCCTCAAGCCTACGCCAACTCTCCCTCCATTGTGATGATGAAGTCTAGGCTCTCAAAGTGCATGTGCGTGCCCGGGACCCAACTAACGCCATGACTAGCCATCCGAGGCCTGATGTGGGCGTTGAGACGCGCAAAAGCCCCCTACCTGGTGTGCCAACTGTTGATGTTTCAGATCACTGGCTAGTACATTTCTAGTTTGCGCGTCTAGACCGGATGGTGTGCTCAGAGGACATAAGGATTATACTGATTTAGGTAGAAGGTCCCTACGTCCAGTCTACTACTGCTCATGTTATCGGCACTGTCTGTAGTAGGGGTTATAGATGGGCAAGAGTGGGACCGGATCCTAGGTCTCTGGTGGAAGGATTGAAAAGTGCTAAGAGCTTGTTCAGCTGCTCAGCCATGTGCACGTGCCTCCCTTCCCCTTGTGTTGCATTGTGTTCCCTCTTTTATAGAAGAAGGGGAAGATGTAGGATACATTAGAAAAAGAGGAGAGAGAGAGAGAGAGAAAGAGGGAGAAAATCGAGGAGAAGAAGCCCTCTAGGACTGCCGCGTCCTTCTTCTCCTTCATGCGGGTCCTACCGATGTTGTAGATGGTGACGGGGATGGCTCGACATTGGGCTCCTATTCACCACTGGTGCCATGCCTCGATGTCATCAGCTGGTCATGGCGTTCCATCCTGTCCCAGTGGATGGCATGGTGAACCGACATGCCTATCAGTGATCGTACGGGGATTAGGCAACATAGCGCCCATGGGTCACATCATGGCGTGCCCGCACCCCTTCTAGTGTTAGAGGCTTGACCTAAGCCCACACGCTTGGACCCATAGTGGTTGGGGTGGTACGGACACCGCCGGGCGAGACGGAGCCCTCGCACGAGGGGTCACGCGAGATGGAGCCCGTACCCTCGGGGTTGGGCGACACGGGGCCAGTGCCCGGGGGGTCTAGCGAGGCAAAAACCATTCCTTCGGGGTCAATCGAGTCTGAAATACGTCCTGGATTATCTAGGCGAGTTGTCGTCCATGGTCCTCAGATCCCTTTTTCGGGTATCCCTAATACTGATATCCGACACTAATATATTCACTTTAGTGAATATTATAAGGCTTATTTGAGACTCTAAATAAATACAAATGAAAAAAGTTTGAACTAGAAAAATTATAATCTCTTTACGTGCTACAACTTTGGTTTAGGTCATTTCTCAATCTGAGGTTTTGAAAAATTCAAAAAAAAGAATTTTGAAATCATTGATCTTAAAATAGAATTTCTAGGCCCTACATGATTTAATATGAAAATATAGTCAACTACAAAGTTGCACATCTCTTCGAGTACTGCAACAAGACCTTAGCAAAATAATACACCAGCGACATGTTTCACCTCCATGGATTGCAATATTTCCAAGCCAAACAAGAGAGCTTCATTCGGTTTGATTGTTGATGCAAAAGTAGTTCAATGGCTCGATGTGTATCCATCAAAATAAAGCTTCCATGAAGTACAAGTGACATAACTAATTTCATCTTCTACATCAATTATATCCTCAACAATGAAATCAATAAAGATTTGACCATCTAATGTTTTTCAATGGTTCAAAAGCCAAATCATATTCAATTAATGTGTATACCCAATTATTACCGATCCTTCCGTTAAGGATTCACCAATGTAACATGTGCTTCATAACATTATCCTAACATGAAATGAAGCATGTACTAGATAGCAAATTATATCTCAATTCAGCACATGCATAGTATGACAATAAGCATAATTTTTCAATATGGACATACTTTGTCTTGGGATCAAGAAGACCCCAACCAAATAGGTGACGTCATATTCTTTTTCCATTGTCTTCTTGAGTCAAAATAACATCGATAACCTTCTCTTCGGCATCAATATATAATTTAAATGAAGCTTCCCTCCTATGCATAAAGAATTGATGGCGTTGACACATATTCAAAGGCTTCTTGCTACTCTACTCCCCAATAAAATAATTCAGATTCATTCTTTGACCAAAGTATGGGAGTATAAGGAATAATTGTAGGATCTTTGGTTAGCCTAGAGGGGGTGAATAGGCATGTTAAAACAAAACTTGAGCAAATGTCAAATTCAACCAGTGGCACTACCAGACTAGAACAGTGGCACTACTGCACCTACAGACAACTTCAAGGCATAATTCACAGATCGACAGCTAGAAGTGATAGCACAAGAGTATGCAAGTAGATCGACCTCAAACCCTAGAAATCACCTCAACAACAATATAAAAATGCAATGAAAGTAAAACAAGTATAAGGTGACACAAGTATTTATCCCATGATTCAGCTCATCACCAAGGCTTGCCTAAGTCCATGTTGTTGAGGTTAGCCACTAAGGCTTAGGGCTTTGCAACCCTTCCTCGATCTCAAGTCAATAGAGTTAACTCTTTAGATGAGGGGTGAGTTTACTAGCTTCAAGAGATGGTTACAAAAATCTCAGGACAGCCACACAAGTTGGCAAGCTCCACGGGCAACGCTCTAGCTGGCTAGGAGCAAGCTGCAAGAGTAACAAACACAATCCACCAGCTAAAACATGAACCAAGTGCTCTTAGACTTTAGGAATAAGTTGATCTGCTCTCTAATCTAGTTTCAGAGCCTTTTCTCTTAAGGATTGATGGGGAAATCATAATGGAATGCTTGGGAGCTCAAGGTCACCAATGGAGAAGAGAGAGAATGAGCAAAGAGCTATTGGCATCGGTCTGAATGGCTAGAGGTGGAAGAAGAGCAATTAGAGAGGAGTGTGAGAGGTATAAATACCCCCAACTCCTAATGGTCAGTTAAGACACGGCAGTGCCGCACTGTAGCAGTGCCTCTCTTTAGGTGCGGCACTGCCGCACCAGGCAAGACATCAAGGTTGAAATCAGTGAAAAGATGGTTGTCTTCGCTGAGCAACTAAGGATGTATGTGCATAAGATTGAGCACTTGGTTGCACACTTTAACAAGTTTATTGTGCCCCCTTTATAGTACGACATTCCTACACTCAAATTCAAAATATAAAAGAATTTAAACCTCCTTTGAGTTTGAAGCCGTCATCATTTGTAATTGGGGCTCCTCCATTTCATATAACATCCTCAATTCCAGATTCCCTACTTATCATCTCGATAAATCTCATTAGTCCTCTAATTGCATGGTCATTATTACCAAAACCCACAATTAGGGCTTGATTGCGCTTTCAATAATCTTTTTGGACAAGTTCGCAATGAATCTCCTCAGATAGTTCACTTTTCCTAGAAATTTCTACATATCCCTTTTGCATGTAGGTTCCTAAACTTTTTTGATGGTCTCTATTTTCTGAGGAACAATCTCTATGCCTTTGTCATGAATAATTAAGCCAAAGAACTTCCTAGCCGATACACCAAAAGCATATTTGAGTGGATCTATTTTCAAACTATATTGGTGCTTCCTTTCAAAAGTAAGATGTAAATCAACCAAAAGAGATGTATGAGTGGCCGATTTGATCATAGTATCATCAATATATATTTCCATGGTAACACCAATCAGATCATGAAAGATCCAATTCATAACCCATTGATAAGTAGCACTCGCATTTTTCAATGCAAAAGTCATGTCAATCCACTTGAAGAGACCAACAAAACCAAGACATATAACAGTTGTGTTGGACATGTGCACTTTGGGCATAAAAATCTGATTGTAGCTGGTCTTATCTTAAAAAAACTGATAACGCGATATCCTGTAGCATCATCCATAAGCATATCGGTTATAGGCATAGGATATTCATCTTTTGGAGTGGCTTTATTAAGAGCTCGAAAATCAATACAAACTCACAACTTTCTAGAGTCTTTTTTTCAATGAGCACAATATTAGATACCCGCTCAGCATACCTGCATAGTTTAATAAAACCCACTTCTAACAACTGATTAATCTCCTCTTTAATATGGTTGTATATTGTAGAGTTGAACTGGTGCAGATGTTGCTTGTGAGGCCTAAACCTAGGTTTGATGGGAGGTCCATGGTCAATGAGCTCGCGGCTCAATCCAAGCATCTCAATACAATTCCATTCGTAGCAATCAACATATATTCCATAAGAAGCTAGAATAATTTAACTTTATAATCGGCTTCCAAGTTTTGGTTTACAAATTTCATCCTTGGAACAGAGCCATTGCCAACATTAACCTTTTAAAATGGGTCAAACGATGTAAAACCCTATCCTAATTTATCAAGCTCATCAAAATCATAAATAGTCTCACATGAATCAGTCTTAGAAGTCTGATACTGTTCAACATGATGTTTGAATCACTTTGAATTAGCATCTATTAATGACTATGTGATGATATTGAGCCAATTAGTAATAGGCTTCAAAGAAACAGGCACAAAGACCTCTCTAGTGTCACTAATAAACTAAAAATCAGCAAGGTTATGCCCATATAAATAGGCAATACCATCATGCACCTCAAGTGAAGGAGCAATGGTCGTGGCAACATAGGGTGCCGATCATTGAGTTTGCATGGATAATCTCCACTTCATTGTCAACCCACTAGATGAGAAACTGGTGCACACATTGGAAGGGACGACACATCGATTGGCATGAATCCAATCACACCTAAGAATTAAGTTGTAGCTACTAGCTTGCACCTTTGCAATGAAGAAGTCAACATCAGAACTTCCGTCAAACATCAAACTTCTGACATCCAACTCCTGAGACCCACACTACTACATAAATGTTTTGTAGAGATGACTGAAGACCATTTGTAGGGGCGGTTTGGCCAGTCGCCCCTACCAAACCGTCTCTATAAATCATGCATTTGTAAGGGCGGTTCTTAGGCCACCCCTACCAATTGATTTGTAAGGGTGGCTGTAGTACCAGCCGCCCCTATAATACCTATTTGTAGGGGCGGTTCAGTTTAGAACCGCCCCTACAATATATTTTCCCGTAAAAAATTCAAATTTACAATTCAAATTCGACCAGAACACTATTTGTTTCCGCATATTCCATTCAGCGTTCACGTTGCCGAAAGCCCCGCGACCAACGTGAGCGAGGAAAGCGAGATAATCCCATCGAACACCCCACGACCAACGTTCCAAACCGTGTTCGCTCAAGAGTATTATATAAACTACAAGCACGAGAGTATTATATAAACTACAATTACAAGTCTAATTCACAAGAATATATACAATCCATCATTAAATAGACATAATTCACAAGGTAAAACCAATGTCAAATTCCATACACATTGTTATCAATGTCCTAGAGCTAGCCTTTCGGTCTCATGAAGGTGTTGGTACTGAGGATTTCTACCTAAGTTAGACTCTCGGTCATGATAGGTGCCTTTGACGTGTATAATCTGGTCCAATATGAAGTTGCAAAGGTCGCCGATGATCTCTAAGAGTTGGTCATCCTTGTATAGGTCTCTTTTCATTTCTTTTTCTTCTTTCCACTACAAGAGAACAAGTTTTGGTTTAGTATTTCATACCATGTACGTAGTTTTTATACTACGGGTGAAGAGGTTCAAACTTACCCTTAAGGGGTGTCTCCTGTAGGCACCAGTGTTACTCATCATAGAACATATATAGTATCCATAATGTACACTCCTAGGCTTCTGCTTGGGGCACTATGTGTTTTGCATATGAAAATGTTAAGTAATGCTTTTGACAGCCATATAATGGAGTATTGAAGAAGTAAGTTACACTTACCGCACATAGTGTTTTTATAGCCAGCTTTTCCTTCCTTGCTGGATCATGCCTTCCGTGATATTTAGTGACATAGAACCTAAATGCCCTATTCGAATTATTTTACCAAATATAACTTGTTAGTATCCAAAAGTGAACGTTACAAGTATGTATACAAACATATAAGCTAATGAGGATTGTCGATATGTATACGTCTTGAGAATCGATATGAAATCTTTGTATGTCACCAGGTCCCTATCTATTGAGTCAAAGACCCATGCCATGCTCCTCCCGACATCAATGCCTATATAAATCCAGTGGTTGCTGCATGGATTTAATCATAGAACTAGATAAGCTCTTTTACATCGAATAAAATATATCGAACAAAGCTTTAAGTATAGAGTTGAACTTACTCGAAGTTGTATGGTAGCCATATAGTAGAGTGTTGTTGGAGAATTTTGAAAGCCAGGGCAATGTATGCCGCAACCTTAAGGGACTCTTCCCTTAGTTTCACCGTACGGATGTGCTCTTTCTCCTGAAGAGTCTTTCCAGCAGCTAGCTCTTTGGCAACCAATAGCCACTGTTTAGGGTAATTAATATTTGTTTGTGCTATAGCTTGTGGGTCTATATACCCAGCTTTCACACTTGACATTTGTTTGACAATGTGCACTTGCATTCTACAAATCACGGCGTGGGTTAGTTACAACAAAATTCAAAGATTACATTCATATCATATCGGGAGGACAAGGACTTACAGGCACCACATGTGAATTAGATTCATCTCCATTGCTCCGAGGTGAAAGCATGTCTGCATGTCATTAAAGTCAAAGATAATTTTCCCGACTGGGCTTCTAATTGTGCCAGTGGGGAAGCATGCTTGTATGAGGTATATGCTCATTGGGAGAACATGCAAGTACCAATTATGAAACCTTCTCATTCCAAGTGGTAGGCGCTGGATGTCCCGGTTTGGTAGAAAGGGCTTGCCTCTTTCATATGTTTTTGGGCAATCCTTTGACCATTTGATGGCATCAACATTTGGATATTGTTTTGTTGTTTGGTGGAGTTTGCTAGTGATGGCCTCCTTAGAACCCCGTGATGTGACTTTTTTAACTTGGTTCTCAGGCTTGAACTGGTCATGGGAATACCACTTGGACACTGATGAGATGTCTTTCATCGGAACATAAATTGGTCTTATAGTCATTGGATGCTTCTTTCGAAGTTCCCATTCAGGCACGTCCTCATCTTCTTGTGCATCACCTTCTTTAGGAGGCACTCATTGTTCATGTATCGGTTGTGCTTGTTCAGAAGATTGTGGCATCTCATCATGCACTTGCTTGGTACAAGCTGGAGAAGGTTGTGGCTTATCAGGCACATGCTTGCTAGGAGGCGGGGAAGAATGTGGCATCTTAGGAATGTGGTGGTCATGAGACGGTGAAAATATCTCCCCGACCTCAACAACTCACTCCAAATTTGGGAGAGGGAGATGCGGTGAAGAAGTAGTCAATATAATGTCCCGTTTGTGCTAGAGGATGAACTACCCCATAACATCTCTGAGTAACACCAGCCCTCGAGAGTTGCATAGTCTATCCTCCACTGCATGAACTCAGGCTTTACGGTATGCACCTCGACCCTAGTGTAGTCCAGCGGTATCTTATTATTGTGGTGTAAGCCACCGGGAGGATGTGCCACACCCGTTGCCACCTCCATCACAATGTTCTGCCAGTTGCTGAGAAATACCAAGGTGCAACTAGTTGGTTCCCATATGCGATCGACGGGGGTTGTGGCTGCAGTGGAACCTTGGCTGCTAGGAACTTTCGTAGGGCTGCCAACTAATGTCAGTTCTCCCGGTGGCATCATTAATATCCATGGCTCCATAGACAGTCCTTGTTCCTCCAGTGCCTTCGCAACTAGAGCCTTCACTTGGAGCTTAAGATTAGTCTCTCAATCTCTGCCATGTTTCTTGTACATGTGCCTATCCTCTTTGAATCCTTTCTTCTAGGTCGTCCTTTTCCCTAGCCCCCTGGTGTGACCTGTGTGCTCCTTGTTTCCTAAGTCAAGGCTAAGCTCATCCCTCTCTCTGGAAGGATTGAAGAGCCCTTCTCCTTGTCTTCAACATATTTCAGAATCCTTGATACTACTTCTTGGGTCTCCGACTTATCAAACTTAAGATTACCACTGGATGATTCTGTACTCCTCACATATATCTAATTCCTTGAGCGTACCTTCAAATTCGTCACATCGATATTCTCAGTAGTTGTGGCCTCTTCATCCATCTTCCTAAACTAATCTTCCTTGGCATAGTAGCCATCGGGCAAAGATGATGGTGGTGTTTGTTCCTCTTCACCAGCTCGGTGTTATGGGCACTGAGCTCCAATGCCTCCGGTGAAGTCTTCTGAGCCACGAGCTCCTCCCATTGACTAGAAGTTATGTTGCCAAACTTGTTGAAGGGAGTTAACCCCTTTTGGATATACTTCTTGTTGAGCTCTGACCTCCAACGTCAGAATGACTCTCCCATCATCCTGAAAGTATTTTTTACTAGTTCGTGCTTACCCTCTGGAGATCTAAAATTGAGCTTCAGCTGCCTATCCCATAGTTCATCCTTTATGTTCTCTAGTACCTCTTTCCAGTTAGGAATTATTGGGTTCAATTTATCTTTTACTAGGGCCCTGATCACATTATGAAATCATCCTCTTAATTCCTTTGGCTCAAGGATCTCCCCTGCTGGCCCGACCTCTGTTATCACATAGCATGCCTTATTTGGATATTGATTTGCTTTTCTATCCCCTCGTTTCCTCTTAGGCTTTGTAGTTGTGGTTGTGTCTTGAGGTTGTGGAGCAGAGGCATCGTGATCCATCTTTATGGCTGTTGCCTCTGCTCTCCTTTCCTCTACTCCGTCTTGTCTAGTGAGATGTCACTGACGTCGACGTCTTCTTTTTCAAGTTTTAGGACAGACCTATATATACGATAGGACTTGTATATACGACAAGTCCAAGTGTTAGCAGAGGTAACACAACCAAAGCTTTAGCAAATTTTACAAGCTAAGGCTTTTTCCCCACCTCCTCATTCGGGTCCAAATCCTTGTCCAAATCTTTCTCTGTTGGCCTCCTTCTAGATTCACATGGGAAAGGATCCTCGGGACTTACATATCCCTCTTCTGAGTCATCATCATTATCATCCTCTTCTTCTTCGCCTTTAGCAACCTCTCCTACTCTTCCTTCTGCTCCCCCTTCCTCCTCATCACACTACTCCTGAGTAAGCATCACTTCTAGATCCTTTTCTAACTCGTTATCAAACTATTCCTGAGTAAGTTGGTCCTCTAGTGCTTGCTCCTCATAGGTTGGCTGCTCATCATGCTCGGGGCATTGGGCTGCACTGTCTGGTGTCCGTGACATTATTTCGCGCTTTGTTCTAATAGATGCAAGAAAGTATGCTTTAGGTACGCGAGAAGGTATAAGAAATCAAAAAGGTCTATAAACTAAAGTAGTCCTATAAAACAACAATATATCAAAAAATGAGTAGTAGCAGTAGTAGAGGCCTCAGAAACATGTCAATCATCATCTGATCTTGAACTTAGAGCATCAAGGCATCATAACAGAGAAGAGAGGAGAAGGTAATGTAGGGGCCGCTGCTAATGATGCCAAGTTCCTCACAAGTTCATGATCATCAGCTCATATTCCATATAATGTATGGACTTAGACAATTTCATCATCAGCAAAACAAAGGAGAGGAGAGGAGAGGGGAGATTTGGCAAAAAAAAAGCAACAGCTGCTTAACAAACATAGAGGAAAAGGTGTAAAAAAGCAGTTGCTGCTTCCCAAACATAGAGAATAGGAAAGCAGGAGGACCCATTCAATCATCATGCCAATTTTGGTCCTATTGCGCAATAGGACTAGAAAAGAGCAGCCTTGTCCTAGAAATAAGGATGGCAACACATAGCTTGTTCATTTAGCAACGCATAGCTTAAACTAGCACTAACAATGAAAAAAGGATTGTAATTTCATATCATGAACTGGTGAAGTTTCATATACAATTATTTCAGAGTGAAGTTTCATATATGCCCTCAAATAAAAGTCAGGGACTGTCATAAGCTAACAACCTAGAGCTATTGTGAGGAAAGCTTAGATTTTTCTCAGACCATCTCATGAAAAAACTTGCATTAATCTTTTTAACTTATTACTCAAAAATGCTAAAGAGAACAATACAGTGAGAGGAACACTTCAAGATACAACCATACAGATATACTAGAAAGCAGGAAAAAAACTGAGAATCACAATTATTGTATATCCAGTCAATCAAGAGAGTGAAAATTAAAAGAGAGAAATAGAGAGCAATATGCAGCTTTCCAAGGGAACCAAGTGAAACTATAGGGATGTTGTTACCTATAGTTGTTCACAATATTGAAAAAACAATAGAGTGAGAGGAACACTTCAAGGTACTAAGCACAACGGCTTTATTTAAGTCTGAACACAGAATCCCTTTAATGAGAAGGTTTCCAATTTCACATTATTCCTGCATGCCCAGCCAACAAAAGGAGACGAGGTCCACTGGACCCTCCAATACATATACCAACCTCTGTGCCCAAGCACAAGAGATGCTTGCTTGACATACTACCATATAAACTAAGTATATGCGAGTAGTAAATGAAACTATAGGGAACAATGCAGAGAACAATGCAGTCAACTAAACATATTCAACTTGGCCAGAAGGCATGTCCAGGCAACTAAACATATTCATCTTGGCCTTGTGGAACCTGGCCAGAGTGTGCAAAAATATGGTCACACAATACTCAAATCATAAAATAGATCGACTGGCCATCCTTTGAATTCCAAGTCAGCAAGCACGGACCACCCACGGAGAAAAAGCATGCCACAAGATACCTAGACAAAGAAAATTTTAGCTATAATGTAGCTTGACCAGAGTAAATCAGCAACACTACCAGAACTGAAGGTCAAATACCCACAAGCTTCTGCTGTTGTGAAAAATGCAGTAGCTAGTAGAGAAAAAAGAGGTTTCACCTGGAGCTAAAGCTCTTCCTACAACAGAAACTGCTGGTGTAAAGGAAACTAACAGTAACATCTCGAGGATGAATAGTAGTGATGATAATGTGGTGGTTGAGAAGATTGTTGTGATGCTCGAAAATGAGGTGGTTTCAACACCTCCGGCTATTCTACATTCTGGAAGAAATGCAGCAAAGGAAGCTTCTGGTGATGACAGGACAGAGAAGCCCAGACCGAAATTGGAGTACATTGCTATCAGGGCTCCACTATCTCCAGTTATTCTTTCGGAGGCTGAGACTCCTGTCACCAATGGATCTGATGACCAGAGGAGCTCATATGAGGTATGGTCTTTATGCTGTTCTTTTTTGTTCTCATTCACACCTTTGTTTGTCAATTTTCATGATCCTTGTTTCATTGTTTCTGTGCATTGTATTCCTGATTTGGTATGTATGCAGTCATCAACTAAAAGGCCAAACATTGCTCTATACTATTAAATTGAATGTGTCTTGTTGTGATGTAATATGATTTAATGGATCCGGTAAGCTAGAGTAATAAAAGAATGCACATTGTGACTAGGTGGTGACTGAGTGTCTACAGACTCAAAGCGAAAAAAGCTTCATTACTGTCTTGGATAGGTACTGAGAGGGTGAAAGGAATAAAACTAACAAAAGAATTGGTCCTCCCAAGTTACATTGATGTCTATAGATTGGTACAGAGACAACAACTATGATTCTATATAATAGATTGATTCAGATTGCAGCAGTAGCAAAAAAAGAAATATTGCTATACCTTACCAATTTGCCAAGCATGTAATGAGCATTTACGCAAATAAGCACACAAGCATTGACAAACCAAGGCAATGCACATTGGGTAAAGCATCAGGAGCAAGTGATGGAGCAGCAAGCAGCGAGCAGCGAGCAACGAGAAGCAACAGTGGTGGATCCAAACCTGTCAGGTGTAGGGGAAGCTCTGGAGGAGTGCAGACGCTAGTGGAGGTGCGCGGACACCGGAGAGCACGAGCAGCCAGGCCGCCCACCGTTGGAGGTGTGGACGCTAGGGAAGGAGTGTGGACATCGGAGAGCTTGGGCACCGTGGCCACTCGCCATGGGAGGGAGCACGAACGCCTGGGCCATGGGAGGGTAGGGAGCAGGCCCACGACACCTCAAGGTCAAAAACGAGGCTACGACGAACCGGCTCATGGATGTGGACGGCACATAGATGGGGAGGAGGCAGCGGGTTAGCCGGCCAGGGGCTCTAAAACCCTAGCCACCATGGAGATGGGGCGCGCGGTGTCGTGGCAGCCCAGGGATTTCGAGCTATGGCCCGGGGGTGCAAAGAGGGGGCGCTGGCGTCGGGAGAGGTCTAGGAGGTGGCGGAGAGGCGGTGCGGAGAGGGAGGCGGTGGTGTCGGGGATGTCGAGCTATGGCCCGGGGGTGCGGAGAGGGGGCGCCGGCATCGGGAGAGGTCCGGGAGGTGGCAGAGAGGCGGTGCGGAGAGGTAGGCGGCGGCGGCGGGGATATCGAGCTGTGGCCTGGGGATGTGGAGAGGCAGCCTAACGGCGTTGGGAGAAAGAAGAGAGCACCCAACACTTTGTCACCCGAGCGCCCGTGGTTATATACCAAGAACGATTTGTTGGGGCGGTTCCTGGTCCAGCCGCCCCTACGAAATATTTTCTATTTTATTAAATTATTAATTATGTATTTTTTATATCACAAAAACTCAAAGTAATATAAAAATAATTGTATATATGCACAAATATAATATTTTATATTATTCTATATATGCAGAAATATATATAAAAATAATTGTAGTCAAAACAATATAGAAAACAAAAAAAATAAAAAATAAAAATTTGAATTTTAAAACTTTGACTATAATTTTATGACATTAAATGAAATAAAATAAAAATGTTGTAAACATAAAAGTTGTATAACTCATCAACTTGTACACCTTTTATTTTGGTCATCTTGTCACGTGACTTTTTTTAACGATTCAAAATATGAAATTCAAACAATTTTAACTTGAGATAATATTTTGAAAAAGTAAATGATTTTACCTGAAAAACTTATGAATACCAAAGTTGTAGAACTCATCAATATGTACAACTTTTATTTTGCTCATCTTTTCATTTGACCAAATTTGAATAGTTGAAATTTTGAATTTCAATAAATGGCAACTTCAAATAAGATTTTGAAACCTTAAATGATTTCAACAATAAAAGTTGTGAACATAAAAGTTGTTGAACTCATCACTATCTACAACTTTTATTTTGGTCAATTCTTCATATGACAAAGTATTAGTAAACATTGTTCACAAATTCACATATGACTCATAGTTTCAAGAACTGTACGAGAAATATGTTGATTTGTGAACAATGTTTACTATAACTTTGTCAAATGAAGAAATGATCAAAATAAAAGTTGTAGATCTTGATGAGTTATACAACTTTGGTATTCATCACTTTTTCAGCTGAAATCATTTAATGGTTGAAAATCTCGTTAGAACTTGTCATTTTTTTTAATTTGAAAATTTGAATAGCTCAAACTTTATCAAATGAAAATAATGATCAAATTAACACAGTAACTTGATAGGGCATGATTTTAGAAAATTTTAGGAAAAAAATCATCACATCTGGAGTTAGTATGAGGGAAAAAGACTAGTTATAAATTTTACCCAGAGATTAAAAAGAAAAATCACAACTGTTCATGATGATCAATGATGAACAAGTATAATTTCTCTTTTTAATCTGTGGCTGAAACTTTTAACTAGTTTTTCTCCCTCATACTAACTCCAAATGTTATGTTTTTTCCCTAAAATTTTCTAAAATCATGCTCTATCATTTGAGTCTAGTCATCTATCATTGTCACTACTTTTGAACAATTCAAATTTTGAACATCAGAAAATGACAGCTTCAAACCTGATTTTCAACCAATAAATGATTTCAGTTGTAAAGGTGATGAATATAAAAGTTGTTGAACACATCACTATCTACAACTTTTATTTTGGTCATCTTTTTATTTGACAAAATTTAAACAGTTCAAATTTTGAATTTTAGAAAATGACAGCTTCAAACCTGATTTTCAACTATTAAATAATTTTAACTATAGAGGTGATGAATATAAAAGTTGTATAACTTGTCAAGATCTTCTACTTTTGTTTTGGTCATTTCTTCATTTCATAAAGTGTTAAGTGATTTTATAAAGTTTTAACACTAATAGAGTGGATGTTGAAATAGATTCATCTGGATGTTGCAAAGGGTAATCTCACACACATGCATAAATGTAGTCTCACACACATACAAAAATATATAGTCTTACACACATACATAAATATATAGTCTCACACGCATGCATAAATAAAGTCTTACAAACACACACTTACACAAACACTCCATGTTCAACAACTAGCTAGCCCGCTGTAATGACTTTCCCCTTGACACCTTTTCGTTCCCATGGCAATATGTCTTTAGGTAGGTTTTTTTCCACAACACTGATCTTCTTAGAAAAGTCTGTGAATAGCGGCATCTCATTGTAGTTATTGTAAGCTTCAACATCGTCTACGCCATCAACTCCAATAATGTACTGTTTTCCGGAGGCAACCACGTGCTTTGTCTTCTTCGAGGGGAGGTTACTTTGTGGGTCAGACATATAGAAAACTTGTGCGACATGTGAAGCGAGCACCCAAGGGTCATCTTGGTAGCCTAGACTTTTGAGGTCCAGGACTCTCAATCCGATCTCGTTCAGTTGGTGTTGTTTGATCCAGCGGTATCAAAACAGGGCCACCGTTATATCCCTTCCACAGTCAAGTTCCCATATCTCTTCAATGAAGCCAAAGTATTGGATCTTTTGCCCCAATCCATCGAGAGCCACTATTCGAACATCGTTGTTTTGGTTCACATATTCACTATCCTTTGCGTGGGTATAGTATGTATACCCATTGATGTCATAAGCATTCCAAGATGTCACTTGTCTCGATGGCCCCTCCACCAACCTACTAATGGTAATAGAGTCTATGGTTTCTCTAGGCGGTATGTTTTGATCCTTCAACCATGTAGTTAGTCATTGCTTGTGTTGTTTCATGACCCAATCATCCGAACGGACCATTTCTCTTAGCCATAATGATAGCCAAGTGTTCATCAATATACGATTGCATCAGTTGTGTACTCTACAAGACACTGTAATGCACTTGACTCACCTCTTTGTAATCATGGTCGATGAACACTTTTCTACCACTAGTGCCATTCCCAGCCAGCCTACCCTTGTGACAAGAATTGGGGTTACCAATCCCTTTCTGTACTTTTAGGTACTCTTGACAGCACTCGATGACTTCTTCAGTACTATAACCCTCTATCATGGAGCCCTCTGGGTATGCTCGATTATGCACATATTGACTTAGAACTGACATGAACCGCTCATAGGACCACATTTCATGCAAGTAGCAAGGGCCTAACGCCTGTATCTGATGAACCATGTGAATCATGAGATGTGGTATTATATAAAAAAAGCAGGAGGTAAACACATCTCTAGTTGGTTTTATGTCTCCACCACAAATTAATGTAGGTCACTCAGCTCTTGCTTGCCAATCGTCTTCTTTGAGATTCTCGAAAAGAAGTAGCACATGCGGGTGATGGCCATTTTCAAGAACTCTAGCTTTATAGCCCTGATTGCAATAGGTAGAAACAATGTTAGCATCATATGATAATTGTGAGCCTTGCAGTGTGTTATTGACAAGTCCTTCATCGACACTAGCTTCTTCATATTTGCTGAAAACCTAGTCGGGACTTTGACCCCCCTCAGGAAAGTGCATATCTCTCTCTTCTCGTCTAGTTTTAGGTTGAAGCACGCCGCGGGTAGAGTGTATTTTCCATTAGCCTTAGGTACCAGGTGAAGTTGTGGCATCACGTTTAGCTGCACCATGTCTTTCCATACTTTTAGACCATCCTTTGACTTGCTTATGTCCATCAAGGTAGCAATTAGACTCTCAAAGACATTCTTCTGCACGTGCATAGCATCAATGGCATGGGGGACCTCCAAGTCGGGCCAATAAGGCAGATACTAAAAGAAGATCAATTGTTTGTTGAAAGGTACGCCTTCGACAGGAGGTGTGCTTCTATCTCTGTTAGTCCCATCCGGATTCTTCTTTCCATAGACAACATGTATATTTTTCACCATTCTGTACATGTGTTCTCCGTTATGACGTCTCTCTAGAGGGGGTTCAATCTCCACGGTGTTGTCATAAAATCTAAAGAACAATTTATTGCGGTACTTATGACTTGTCTTTAAGAAGCATCAGTTCCTTAGGTAAACTATCTTCTTGGATGCATCCAGGTACACCCATGTAGTACCATCTAAGCAAACCAAGCATCCTGTCTTCTCTTTGATCTGTCTAGATAAAGCAAACAACATGGGGTAATCATTGGTAGTAACAAATATTATTGCTCTACAAATGAAGTCCTCCTTTCGAAACACATCGTACATCGGCTCCCCATGCCTCCATGGCCTCTCCATTTCTTGCATCAAAGGCTCAAGGAACACGTCTATATCAATGCCTAGTTGTTTAGGGCTAGAAATAAGAATAGTGAGAAGAACATACTTTCTCTTCTGATACAACCACGTTGAGATGTTGTACATGGTCAAGATCACTGGCCAAGTGTTGTGGTCACTCATCCTCTCATTGAAGGGATTCATTCCATTGGTGCTCAAGCCAAACTGTATATTCCTTGTGTCATCGCTGAATTCTTTGTGCTTCTCATCGAACCTTTGCCACTGACTACAATCAGCCGGGTGTGTAATCTTATCATCATCCACCTTGCGCTCATCATCCCACCATGTCATGAGTGCGGCTTCTTTAGGGTTTAGGAAGATACGTCTCAAGCGGTCGGTCACTGGCAGGTACCACATTACTAAGGCAGGAATTCTTCTCTACTTTACATCGTTGCCTAATAGAGTGTCCTTTGGGGGGGCTGAGATTCTTGTACCACCTTTTTTGTACCCTTCTTGTTCCTGTTTTCCCCCGTGGAGGCTTTGTCCCCACCGTAAAGGTCATTGTTCTTGTACCGGCTGGCCCCACACTGGGGATATTTATCCAGTGACTTGAACGTTTTACCACGAAAAAGTATATAGTGGTTGGGGCATGTATGGATTTTTTCAACTCCCATTGTCAATGGACTTATGATCTTCTTCGCTTGGTATGTGTTGGCGGGAACTGAGTTTGGTTGTGGCAGCACCCATGACAGGAGATGCAATAAATCATTGAAACTACAGTCTGACCAACCGTACTTAGCCTTCAAGATGAGTAGCTCAAGCACAAAACGTAGCAATGTCCAATGTGTCGGACATCCCTTTTCAACATCATACACAGTCTCCTTCGATGCTTTTATCACCCATTCTAAATTTTCTAGACCTTTCGGGCTATTTAGTAAAATCTCTGATCCAAGGGCTCAAATTATGTCCTCCAAATCATCTTCATCCCTGACACGTGCTCCACCATCATTATTGGAACCACCTTCATCGTTACCATCCCACCCACCAGCATCACCACCTTGTTCATTGCCAAACTCGAAATCCATTCATGCATCAAGCTCTGCTGAATATTGGGACAGGGATTCTAGGGTTTTATCGTCGTATTCCTCCTCATCCTCGTCGTTAACAATAACCGTTTCACCATGATGAATCCATACTGTGTAGTCCTCAACAAATCCTCGCATAATCAAATATGATCTGATAATAGTCATATTTGTCCATGTCATACGGTTCTTCCAATCTTTACAGGGATAAATAATTGTATCCTTATTCTCTGTCAACGTTGTTGCATGCTTCTCTGTGGCTTCAATAAATTTGTCCACCTCTTCACGGAAACATGCCTTGAACCTTAACGAACCATACATCCAAGAGTTCTTGTACTCCATCTTTTATAATAAAGGACTACTTATTCATATATATAAAAATAAATCAAATTAATAATTACTTGAGAATAATTGTATATACTTCAGATATATATGAATATAAATCAAATATAACTACATGAAGCATACAAACACACCATGGTAGAGAAAAATTAATTAATGGTCCATTTATCCATAAATAATTAAAATACATATTTGTTGATTACAATAAAAAATTTCAAAGACAACAATTAGCAACAATTATATTTTACCCAATATCTTTCATACAAACCCTAGTTCAATTTCATCAAACATAAATTTACAAAAACGAAATTAATAAAAAAAACCAAACCCTAGATCTAGATCTACATGCACATAAAACATCCATAAAACTAACTAATTGTTCACTAAAATCAAAAAACATGGATCAAATAAGGGTATGATCTTGTTCCCCTACCTAATTTACCCAAGTACATTCAAAACTTGGGTCTAATTTGCTTCATAAGTAGCTCAAGCATCATAGAAGAGAGAGAAAAATAAAACTCTAATTATTCACTAACCAACCATTAAAACTTCAAAAAAAGTGTGGAATAGCATTTTCTTACCTTCTACAACCTCGCCCCAAAGGATTTGAGACCAAAACCTTCCACCCTTAGTAGAGCAATTTCTAGGAGGTGCCCAAGGACTCCTCACCTTTCTTTCATGGGTTGGAGTTAGTGACCCGAGGAGAAAAAATATGCTGCAGTCTTTTTATATGTGGGTCATTTATAGGCGCGGTTGGTGATTGAGCCGCCCCAACAAATCGGAGGTATTTATACTCGGGCATTTGTAGGGGCGGCTCATATCATTAGCCACCCCTGCTGTTTCATTTGTAGGGGCGGCTGGTCTCATGGCTTCCGAACACGTTATTGTAGGGGCGACTCCATCACCAGCCATCACTAAAAAAAAATCATCCCATTGCTACGAACCGTTTTTCACTTAGTATCTGGAGCCTAGCAAGTAGTAACTTCGGACATCTCCACATCCCAAGTCGCAATTGAATGTACCTCCTCTAACCCCTTTTTGCTATCAACACTTTCATTGCATATAAATATCTGCAGCAGTGCCATAATGCATGGACTACGGGACGAATATTAGTGCTCCCAGATGCATGATGGCTTATGCATGGCAGGGTGTTGGTAAGGCCAGGATCAACATGGATCCATGTGCGTGGTGCATTCTGCATTGCATACGTGATTACTTAGTTTAATATCCCTACAGCAGAAGCGACCAATGCAAAATTAATCCTCTGATCTCTTGCCCAAAGATTTTGCACTGTGTACTATTAGCTGCACATGATATATAATGAGAGTGTAGCAAGACGGTACCTATATATGTTACCTGTGTACGCAATGATTTTGGATCATCAGCTGGATGTATATATATGCAGGGCATGCTAAAAATTAATTTGATTGGATCGCCGGCGCCGCCCTGCCCCTGGGTCGTTCGTCGTCCTAGGCTTACATGCAAACACGTCTGTACGTGCAGAAAGTGGCGAGGAGCTATAGGAATAGGAGATAGGGGGGATGCCATCGATGGCGCCATGCATCATGATCGATCTATGTGTATAGCTAGCCATTATATATTGGACTGGAGTTCCAATGCATGTCAGCTGTCACTACTTGTGACGGCACACATATATTACTGCTGCTGTTGCGTTATTTTTGTTAATTAATATATAGAATAGACTAATAATACAGCAAAACGATTGCGACGATGTGTTCCTTCCTTCTTGTCCGGTAACGTGTACATGTGTACTCGATCGATAAGATGGACTTGGATAATGCTAATGTAATGTAATATACTAGTCTCTTCGATCCTTTCCTTTCCCTTTGTTCCAAATTATAACGACATAGTTTTTCTTATGCACTTAGATCTATACAATCTATACTTATATATGTATCTAAAAAAGATAGCACGACGTACGATTCAGAACGTAGAGAGTAGAATATATGCTACATAAACCCGTTTGATTTTGGCCTTCCGCAAGCAAAAGCACGCACAGGCCAGCACCAAAAGTATACACGCACCAGCAGCTACCTGTAAGGATGAAAACGGAACGGAAATATCCCGAACCGAACCGCATCGTTTTCTATATTTAATCCAACCGAATCCGCATTTTCTTGTCCGACTTTACCGTTTTCGTTTTCGCATTTGAGATGTTTCGTATTTCGAATGTAAAAGTAGAAAACGGTTTACACATTTTTCGACCGTTTTCTACTTTTCTACTTTTAATTTGAAATATTCCGAATTCAAAATTCGGTTTAAACCGAATTTGGCCAACTGCACAGGTCATATAGCCCAATTACAGGCTGCTCACCATGCAGCTGTGTTCTTTCTACCGGTGGCTAACTGCCCTCTTTTATAGACGGCACCCAGCCTCATCTCTCTTATTATGTATTTGGTCGTGCACTTGTTTAATGCTATGCACTTGAACTAGATCATACACTTGTTAGTTGTGAACTTGTTATGTATTTGGTCGTGCACTTGTTTAATGCTATGCACTGTGGGTCGGTATTTCGTATTGAATTTTCGCATACCGACCGTGTTCGACATAATTCCGCTCGAATTGGTTCGTTTTCGAAATTCTAGATATTCCGTAAGTTCGTGTTCGTTTTCGTGTCCGGCTTGTCCGCTTTCGCTTTCGCTTTCGTATTTCAAATGTAAAAGTAGAAAACGGTTGAGGAGTTTTTCGACCGAGTTCGACCGTTTTCATCCTTAGCTACCTGCCTCATCTCCAGTTGCTATCTCATCTTCCATTAAAGAAAATTAACTACCTGATCCTCTGTCACAAACGTCTAAATCTACAATACTACTAGCAACAATCACTCATGTAGTAATTTATATGTATGAAACAAAGAAAAGAGGCAACACGTACGGATAACATTCGGTCGGTTCTACTAGCACGTACTAGAGCACAAGGAACAGGACAAGAAACCAATGCAATTGATAGCTACCAACCAGCAGTGTATATCAACCACTTAATAAATTGCATGCTCAGTTAATTTACTAGCCTTTCACCCTGTTCGTTTGGCTTATAAGCCGTATTTTTTCAGCTAACAAACAGCTCACAACAAATCAGCCAGCAGTACTTTCAGCCATGGCTTATCAGCCAAGCGAACAGGGTATTTATATTTTTCTGACGATGCTAATTGCAAAGATCAAGGAAGAGGCTAGACTATGATGTCGTGCGGGAGCTAAACGACTAAGAGAAAATTTTGCCTATGGTTAGACGGCCGGCTTGCCTCTTTTGATTTGAGAACCTAATTAAAACCCTCAATTAGGTCTTTGTTTTTGCTTGCACTTTGGCTCTTGTCTCTCTTCTATTAATATATTTGCCTGGCAAAAATCCTGCCAACAATTTTCAAAAGAAATTACTAGCCTCTATTTCCAGATCTTTACTAATTCCTTATGGGCCAAGTTACAAAAAAGTTTATAACAGTATATGGCAGAGAAAGACCTGAATTGAAGCCAGATGTATAATAGCCAAGACAATTTCATGAGCAAAACGACAACAAAAATAGGTATACTACATGAATATATTCATCATCTGTTCTTCTTGCTTTTATAGGTATACGTATATATGTGTATATATTAATGTATATATATGCAAAAGATGGGAACAACAAATACGACAACAGGCTTGATCATCATCGATCATGCGGCCGGTCAGTACGTTCCGCGTGCATGTTCACAAAATGGACATGCATGTACTGGATCGAGTTGGATTATGTGTAGCAGGTGGGTGTGCAGGATCCTAGCTACTACTGGCTGCCATCTAAGCTAGCTGAGAACCCCAGCTTCATTCGGATCAAGATCCGTAGGGCTCAGCAAAGATGCATGCAATACTCTCACTTCATCAAAACAAAAAACAAAAAAAAGGGTGACGCGATTTGGACATAAACCTGCCACGATTTTATTTCATATATATATAGGCTGTTCGGCTGGCCTGAAAAAAAAGCCAAAATACTGTTCTGGCTGATTTGTTGTGAGAGACAAATACTGTTCTGGCTAGAAGATACTGTTCATGTGAAATCACAAAAACAACATGGCTCCAATGGTGACAAGGTGGGCACCGGTGGCTGTATGTGGCTCGGCCAGCCCCGGCCGAGGCCACGATAAATACGTGAGGACGTGCGTGTGGCGTGACTCGAGAGGGGACAGTGACATCGCAACCAGGTCATAAGTGTGACGTGACTACGGAAGCAGGCAACATCTCAACGCGTAGGTGGTTCGAGCGACGGAACAAGTGCCGCGTCAACTAGACGATGGCTACCACGGCGTCAGCTCCGCCCGCTCACGGCCTCGCCGTCAGCGACCCCAACCCGGTACCACGAAGACGAGCACGGCCCACCCCGACCCAATGGGCGGCCAGCTGCCAGTGAAGTTGGCCAGCGGAGCAGCGGCCACGACCAGGAGCTGTCGGGCAGCTGCGGCGCCATGCTCGCGTGGTGACCACGACCATGGAACAAATAATACTTCTCTAATGTGGTAGAACCACCTAATTTAATGCCTCCAAGGAGTACTTGTCCTCCATTAGATACTAAGTACTCAAGGGAGGACACTAAATTACGCGGTTCCATCAAGCACACCGCAAGGGAGAACCCAAAAATCCACATTTTTTCATCAGGATCACAAATGAGAGAATAAAGCTTACAACATTCTTACGTTATTTCTTACATCACTTTCCATGCAACATCAGAGTATAATATTCATTGTTTATAATAGCAGAAAATAACCATGTTATCAAAGTTTCAGCGGAAACAAAATCATTTAATGATAAGTTAAACATTAACATGATGATTTGTTATATATATTATAATAGGTTATACATTTTTCTACTGTAAAACATTTTGGGTGGAAGTTTCAAATAAACTCTATGTCCGCAACGTAAAGAAAATCCTCGCTGAGCCCACAAGGAGGTTTCCACACACAAGTGCCAGATCCACATGTTCCTATCACCTGCAATAGGAAAGAACAAACCCTGAGTACTTGATTGTACTCCGCAAGACTTACCCGTTAGGAGGAAAGAAAAGACTCCAAGGATATACAAGGCTATCTGGCTTGTGAGTTTATTGCATCTACAGGAGCATTACTAAACGTGCGTCCTTATATTCAATTTTATTAGCAGTCATCATTAGTTTATTAACTAACCATTCTATGTAAGCACATGTACTATTTTCAAGCAGGTGGTAAGCAATCAGGACTATTTTACCATCTTTCATCTTCTAGTTCTTACTACGATGATAGATTGTAGACAAGTCATACTGGATTATCCGGCGATTTGTGAATCAATGTGCCCAGCTAGGTATCCCGAAACACACGCCCCGCTTGTACCCCAGGCACAAGCAGGACCAACCCACAACTCTCATGTCAAGGGGTCCAGGTCCCCGTCCAAACTTGGACTCTAAGCCCCCACACCTGAGTCTCGGACTCAGTGTGGTGCTTAGACCTCCACCATCCCCACCTCCAATCAGTCAGTCCGAAAAGAGCCAGAACCCACGATAAGAGAGCAACGAGCCTTCCCTGCTCCCATAAACAAGTATGTGCTCAGGATAATAAGTCTGTGACCTGACTAGAATCCAATGCAATGGCCGGTCCTTAACCGACACAGGCGGAACAAGTGCAATCGGAGCCTTTCTCGAATGCCTAACCAAGTCCAGATCCAAAATACCATTCCGTCCAGTCTCCAATTATCATTTATATATATTTCATGTGATAGTAATATAATAACAATAATAATATCCTTCCTATCTCTCGCAAGTGATAGGCAATCACTCGACTTCTACAGGAGTCCTATAGCATAGCAATCTACATGATCTTGTCATACTAGTAAGACTCATAGGATAAGGATATATATATATGCAAATGGGTTTCATTCAACTCCTTAAACTTAATGCACAAGCATAAAATAAAGTGCAGAATAATAGGAGTTATGCATCGGGGCTTGCCTGGGTAAGATATAACCAAAAGGTAGCATTCCATCGTGGTGACACGATCATCAGGCACCATCTTTTCTGCTACTCCGGTCATCTTCACGATCCATCGTTGTTCCTATTATGATATTCGTGGATGCAACGCAGAGACGCAATTAATCAATGATAACTACAACTCTATAATATGATTACACTCTGCGAGCTAACGAGCTAGCTTAATGACTAACGTACTAGTCTGCGTATCCACATCGCCAAGTAAGGCTTGTTCCAAAAAATGTTTTCGTTCTACAAACCCCCAATTATTTTTGACATTTGACTGATTAAATATATATTTTTGTACTAGGGTTTATTTAGTTACCTTAACAAACTAATTTCTTTTGAGCTACAAAAATTACAGTGAGCACCTAATATTATTAGGAATCTACTATTAAAATTTCAGGGCCAGTACTACTACCAATTCATCACAATAATTCCTACAAGTTTATATTTTACCCATTTTAAGTGCTTCAAATTAATTAGTCTACTCTTGAAAATTCTATGAAACTATGTGAATAAACTACACTAGAAGGTAGATCATGATTTTAGGAACCTAACAAAATAAGTTTCACAATTTTTGGTTAGCTACACAAATTGGTATTGAATTTACAAGTTTGGCTTAGAAACTAAATTAGCAAATACTTGGAAAAAAGAAAAGGGCCGACCTTAACCCATCTGGCCTGCCGCCCTAGCGCGGGGCGTGGGCGCGTGCGCGCAATGGTGGCCCAATACGGCCCAAGGCGGGGCAAGCCCGCGCGCGCAGCACTTTGTAAAGGAGGACTCAGTTTTTAGGATAATCAGGCAGGGCAACAGAGCCCTATTAGTGCAGACTCACATTTTGTATTAAAGTCCCTCGAATGTGTTGCCTTCGCAATGGGGCAGTCCTCGGCACCCCCGCGCGCGGCGGCGCGGCACACTAGTGGCGATCGTGGTTACGTCGGTGCGCTAGACCTACTGCGATAGCACTAACGGATCGACCACCATCTACGACTAAACCCGTAGCGATGGGTGGCGGTTGGGCACTCGGCAACGCCCTGTCACGGTCTGCCACGGTGGGTGGCGATCCGCGTCGACGACAAGCCAGTTCTGACAAAACTACGCGTGTTCAGCAAAATACAAAAGGTGGATGAGCAACAGTGGCTCACCATGGTGTCCGCTGCTCTGGAGATTGAAGTAGAGAAACACGATGGCGGTCTAGCCACGTGCAACCGAGCAGGACAGCGGTGTTCCGTCGTAGACACCAGCACGTCACCACGCCATCGACAAACGCTCTGGGCATAATAACACGAGCACCGAATAGGGGAAGTCAAGCCAAGTTTGGGATTACAAGCAATTAAACCCTTGGCCTTACCTACCTCCACTACTACAGGATGGACTTGTTGTCCTGGGCGGTAACGGCCTTTAGTCCCGGTTACCACGCCGGGACAACGATCCCGGGACTAAAGGTGGAACCTTCAGTCCCGAGTCATCGAGTCGGGACTAAAGAGGGACCTTTAGTCTCGGTTCGTGTTACCAACCGGGACTAAAGGCCCTCCAGCCGAGCAAACGTGGCTGCACCCTTTAGTCCCGGTTGGTAACCCCAACCGAGACTAAAGGTTCCTTTTCTTTTTCTTTTTTTTGTTTAATTTGTTTTTAGTTCAGTTACACATATTTGTTTAATATATAATATGTTTTTATGTACACATTCTACGCTGCTAATATAAATACACGCACGCATATAATTACATCTAATTCTCATCTCGAGCATTATTATATTCGAATAAAGTATGAAACTATATATATTATAGATATATGTGTATATATACAACACTTTCATAATCTTGTTCTCAAAAATAATGATATCAATAAACATTTAATTTACATCATTTATTCCTTAGGATCAAAGTAGAACTTGCCGTTGGGATTTAGCACTTTTTCTAGAAGAAATCCTGCTATTGACTCTTGAACTGCTTTCATATGGTCTTTTTGCATGACCCTTTGTTTCAACCATTCAGTCTTGCATTTGAAATAAAAGGAAAAGTATTAATACATATATATATATATATATATATATTCATTTAAAAATAAATAAAAAATTGATATATACGTACTCTGAGGATATCTTTAGGAGTTCTTCTCATGTGTGCAGTGATAAATTCACAAACGTAGTATCCTCACAAGTTATTACCTG
This sequence comes from Miscanthus floridulus, assembly GCF_019320115.1. NCBI lineage: Eukaryota > Viridiplantae > Streptophyta > Magnoliopsida > Poales > Poaceae > Miscanthus > Miscanthus floridulus. The sequence goes on along the minus strand of NC_089596.1, from coordinate 1,916,017 downwards.
GTTCCTGCCGCAAACACCACTGTACGAGAAGAAGATTATTCTCATCATCTCACACGTAAATTGAAGTACGATATAGTAATTAAACATGTGGGGAAGTATATATAGTACAACTTACTGGTATTTCAACTACATTAAGTGGTGCCTTGCAATCCTTGCGGTGTTGCCGAATAAACTCTTTCCAAACCCTGTGTGACCAATATTGTACGATCATTAATAAATTATGACAAAGTCTATTCAATAATAGTTGTACGCGAGAGATCGAAATAACCCCTAGATAATATCTATCATATCTTGGTATAGTGCCCGCTCTTTTTTCAATGAGTCCAAGATTACTAACCGACTTGAGTTTAGCTCAATGACAATGAGTATCCAGTGAAACCTGCATTGGTTTATACACACATGTACATGCATATAAGTTGTATTGATATTACATAAAATGTTTAGACTACATTATTATTAACACTTACTCAAAGTTGTACGGGAAAAGTACTGTTGTCTTGTCGTGCTGCTTCACGAAGAACCTCATGATATTCGTCTGTGCTTCAGATACCCAGTGCTTCTTGACAATAATATCGGTTTTGAATACGATATAAGGATCAATGAAGCCAACACTGGTGTCTTGTATTCTTTGGAGCTCTGACATCTAGAATCTGTATATAAATATAAGTTACATGTGAGGATAATTATATACACGTACGCATGCAAGTGAGTTTATTAAATAAAAGTAAGAATCACTTACAAACAAAAGGAGCTAATGATTGATTTATCCAGAGCGTCCAAGTGGTATAGTTGATGCAATTCTTCGAAACTAATATGTAAGATGTCATCGCCACAGAAGTAATGATGGTCTCTAAATCTGACAAAGATCCACTGCTCACCCCTGCCACACGCCTGCATGTACCACTTGTTGAGCAAGTACATTTGCGTACCCAATTCATTCAGAGCCGCATGGTTGTACAGACTTTTGCCAAATTTATAAGTCTTCTAGGTATCAACTTCTAGGTTCTGGATTGGAGCATTGCCCGTCAATTGATCCAAGGTTAAACCAGTTAGTTCAAAAAAGCGTTAAGGTCTTAAACTGACACTTCTCCAGAGTTGTCTGGTCGATAGACTTCTATGTTGGAACCATATTCATTAGCAACAATAAGATTTTGCATTGGTTGCTTCTGTTGTCTGAGCTGTAGGACATCCTTCCCTGATGCTCTTTTCCTTTTCTTATGTGCATCATGTGACTTCACAAGGGAGCGGTCATAGTATGATAGTGGCAGAGGCTTACGAACTTCAAGCATCTTTTTCTTGTGAGCTTTGACCTTCTGCCTCAGCAGATCTCGTGGTATGTAAAAGTACGACTTCTCCTTAAGCTTCGCTTGTCTCTGCTTTTGGATATCTATAAAAAAATCTTTTACTTTTTTGTCTTCTTCAGCTGCTATTTGCTCATCAGTCTTTTCAGGAAGTATTTCTTGAGAAATAACTCTTTTTTTGGGGTCTTCTTTGTCGTCGGGACCTTAGACGTCTTTGTAGTGCGTCGCTGTGGAGGGGGTGGGGGCGGTGTTGGAGACTGGCGTGGAGGCGATGAGGCCGGTGTTGGAGTCCGGCGTCGAGGCGTTGGAGATCATTGTGGAGGCGGTGGGGCCGGTGTAGGAGTTGGAGATCGTTGTGGAGGCGATGGTGCTAGTGTAGGAGTTGGAGATCGCCGTGGGGATGAAGTCGTCTTGCCCCCCGCGATGCTGTGATGAGATGGGGAATGAATGATTGGGCTAGGCTAGGGGGAGACCCTGATACAAAAACAAGTTGTGGGTCAATTATTTTTGAAGCCAATATAAAATTAATAGAAAATAATATTTCATTCACTTTCATTCGTACCTAGGGTGAGGTAGGGGAAGTGGTGGTGCCCTAGGAATGATGATGAAGCGTTTATGCCATTGAATAAATGTCTTCTTTGCTTCTCCTAGTGTCTTCTCCCCATCACCGCCTTCAATGTCAAGAGGAACATTGTTGTAACCTTTGAGCACTCTATTGACCGAGACGCTAGCATATCTAGGTTGAATAACTGACCCATGGATTATTGGTGTCTTCATTCGGTCTATTGAAGATACAACCCCAACAGCCACCATGATTGATGCATTATTACCATTTGGAATGTGCAGCTCACATGTTGTAAGAGGCTCGGTAATGTCATCAACAGAGAAGCGCAACCCAGCGTCACCTTGAATAACTAGCAGCTCTGTGGAAGCACAATTGCTTTTCATCTGACCAATGGGACTAATGGTGACTCCCGGCGTTGATTGCGATTGCATTTGACTCATTGCTAGCTATACTTGCCTCTTGATCTCCTCCTGCATTCTTGCCTCAAGAGATTTTCTCGTTCACGTGATTCAAGCAATGCTTGTCGTGACTCATTAACAAATTGCTCCAATACACGGATTCGGTCTGCCTCCTCATCCTTCTTTCTCTGGCGGCTTCTGTAGGTATCCTTGTCTGCTGGGAATGCTTGTAGCCACGGAACCGCCCCATAGCCTCTTGTTCGACCACCATGTTTGGGATTCTCTAGGGCATATGTCAATTCATCCTTTTCTCTTTGGGCTTGAAAACACCACTATCAGCTTCTTCCCTAGCATGAGCTAGTCTCTGTGTTGCTCTCTCAATTTTTTGGCCAAAAATTAGCTTGCCAGTGTCTGGGTCTAGGCTTCCCCCATGAGCATAGAACCAATTCTTCGCGCGTTGAGGCTAGTTCTTCTCTATTGTTTCAGGTATGATTCCCTTGGTAGTAATCTCTGCTTCTAGGTTCTGCCACTTGGGAATAGCACTCCTATAACCACCTGATCCCATACGATGATGGTATTGCTTCTGTCGGGCATTCTGTTGATTCCTCATCACACGTTCCTCACTCTCTTGAGATGTCTTGTATTGTACGAAGTCATCCCAATGGGACTCCAACTTGACAAACGCCTTAGCATTGAAATCCGGCGTTTCATTCTTCAAGATAAACTTTTTATACAATGTCTTCTTCCAACTCTGGAACAATGTTGCCATCTTCTTCATTGTCCGATCCCTCACTAGCTCCTTCAAAGCATCATCTGCTTGTAATGTGAAATGTTGAGTGATATCTCTCCAAGCTAGGTTCTTATCATGATCAGATACAAAACTAACATTAGGAGCAGATATCTTCTGCTTTCATTCACGAGCACTAACTGGGATCCTATCCCTTACAATGAACCCACATTGATTGACATATGTCTGAGCATGTGGTTCCAATGGTTTGCCGGTGTCGATGTCGAATTCCGATATTATGAAACGACCCTCTAATGGCTTTTTGGGCCCTCAGACTTTCCTACTCTTGTCAGTGGTTGATGTAGATCCAGAGACCGGCTACATGAGTAGAAACACCGGCAATATATATAAGGATTGTAGATCTTGATGAGCTGAATAAACTTGGTATTCAAAACTTTTTAATTTGAGACAATCTAGGGTTCCGAAAACTAGTTTGTAGGCGTAGAAATTTAAAAATCACAAATTTGAACCATCCAAACTATCTCAAATGGAAAGTTGACCAAAACAACAATTGTAGATCTTGATGATTTTAACAAACTTGGTATTCAAAACCTTTTAATTTGAAGTCATTTAGAGTATGTAATACTAGAGTCAATGTGTTATTTTTTCATTTGACCAAATTTGACTTGGTCAAACTTGCTCAAATGAGACACTAAATGACCTCAGATGAAAAAACTCTGAATACCAAGTTTGATCATCTCAGCAAGATCTACAATTGTTACATATCTCATTTTCCCATTTAAGAAAGTTTTATCAAACATTAGTCATAAATTCTTGAATCTCATATAGACTTTCTAAAACTATGTCACACACTTGTGAAATTTGAACTACATTTTGTTCAAACTTTCTCAAATAAAAAAATGGCCTATATAAGGATTGTAGATCTTGATGAGCTGAACAAACTTGGTATTCAAAACTTTTCAATTTGAGACAATCTAGGGTACCAAAAACTAGTTTATAGGCGTCGAAATTTAAAAATCATAAATTTGAACCATCTAAACTATCTCAAATGGAAAGTTGACCAAAACAACAATTGTAGATCTTGATGATTTTAACAAACTTGGTATTCAAAATGTTTCAATTTGAAGTCATTTAGAGTTCATAATACTAGAGTCAAAGTGTTATTTTTTCATTTGACCAAATTTGACTTGGTCAAACTTGCTCAAATGAGACACTAAATGACCTCAGATGAAAAAACTCTGAATACCAAGTTTGATCATCTCAGCAAGATCTACAATTGTTACATAGCTCATTTTCCCATTTGAGAAAGTTTTATCAAACACTAGTCATAAATTCTTGAATCTCATATAGACTTTCTAAAACTATGTCACAACAGTGCATCGTTGTATCATGCGGGCACAACAGTGAATTTCTTCTTGACGTATGACCCTTGGTTATGATCTTGTCATAACCATAGAGTGTCTTCATCATTTAACATGATGCTTGGATCTTTCTTCACTATGAAGAGTGGAATTCGGATATTTCTTTCATAATCTTCTGACATGTCTGACTTGTCTTCAATTCCCACTATATTTATTTTCCTAGAAAGAACTATGTGGCGCTTTGGCTCATTGATCATTGAGTTGATGTCTTCATTTTTTCCTCTCTTTGATTTTGTAGACATGTCTTTCACATAGAACATCTGACTCACATCGGCAGCAAGGACGAATGGTTCTTCTTTGTACCCAATATTGTTGAGATCCACTGTTGTCATTCCATACTCTTTGTTGATTGTTACCCCTCCTCCGGTTAGCTTCACCCATTGGCACCGGAATAAAGGGACTTTAAAATTAGGTGCGTAGTCTAGTTCCCATATATCTTCTATGCAGCCATAATATGTTAGTATATTCCCATTTGGATCTGTACCATCTATGCGAACACCACTATTTTGATTGGTGCTCCTTTTATCTTAGGCAACTGTGTAAAATGTATTCCCATTTATCTCGTACCCTTGGTATGTGAGGATATGCCATGATGGTTGCCTAGCCAACAAATATGCAGTTGCTCATCACTATTGTCATCGCCTTGACATTCTTTTCGCAACCAACCACTGAAACTTTTCATGTGCTTACGCCTAATCCAAGCTTTAGTCTTCCCTAGAAACTTGGATCGTAAGAACTCCTTATGTATCTCGATGTACGGATGCACCAATGACGAGTTCTAAAGAACTGTGTAGTGTGCTTTATTGAAATAATCGTCTTCCATGCCAATATATGTTTTCTTCCCTAAAGTTCCTTTACCACTGAGTCTCCCCTCGTGTCGCGATTCGGGAACGCCAATCAGGGCAAGGTCAGGAATAAAGTCAACACAAAACTCAATGACCTCCTCTGTTCCATAGCCCTGGGCGATGCTTCCTTCAGACTTAGAATGGACTTTCACATATTTCTTCAAGACTCCCATAAACCTCTCGAAGGGGAACATGTTATGTAAGAACACAGGTCCAAGAATACTAATCTCCTTCACCAAATGAACTAGGAGGTGTGTCATGATATTAAAGAAGGATGGAGGGAACACCAACTCAAAGCTAACAAGACATTGAACCACATCATTTTGTAGAGTAGCTAGTTCCACTAGATTGATTGCCTTCTGAGAAATTGCATTGAGGAATGCACATAGCTTCACGGTGGCTAGACGTACATGTGGAGGTAGAATTCCTCTTAAAGCAACTGGAAGCAATTGCATCATAAGCATGTGGCAGTCGTGGGACTTTAAGTTTAGGAATTTCTTCTCTGGCACATTTATTATACCCTTTATATTGGAGGAGAATCCTGATGGGACCTTGATGCTACTTAGACATTTGAACATGGTGTCCCTCTCTTCTTTGCTAAGCGTGTAGCTAGCAGGACTTAAGTAATGACGTCCATCATCTATCTTCTCTGGATGAAGGTTGTCTCATTCTTTCATGCCCTGCAAGTCCTGGCGTGCTTCAAGTGAATCATTTGGCTTCCCGTATACACCCATGAATCCTAACAGGTTCACACAAAGATTCTTTGTCAGGTGCATCATGTCGATTGCGTTGCGGACCTCTAGGACTTACCAATAGGATAGCTCCCAAAAGATAGACTTCTTCTTCCACATGGGTGCGTGTCCCTTAGCATATTTGGGAACAGATTCGCTGCCTTGTCCCTTTCCAAATACTACTTTCACATCCTTAACCATTACGAGTACATCTTCCCCGGTTCGGTTATGAGGCTTCTTCCGGTGGTCTAGCTTACCTTTAAAATGCTTACCATTCTTTCTTACTTGGTGATTCAAAGGAAGGAATCGACGATGGCCAAGCTACATGACCTTTCGACATCTTTTCAAATATATACTGTCAAGGTCATCAAAACAATGTGTGCATGCATTATATCATTTGTTTGTCTGACCTGAAAGATTACTTAAAGCAGGCCAATCATTGATTGTTACGAACAACATTGCTCGTAGGTCAAAGTGTTCTTGTTTGTACTCATCCCAAACACATACACCTAGTTTGTTCCATAAAACTAGAAGTTCTTCAACTAATGGCTTCAGATAGACATCAATGTCGTTGCCAGGTTGCCTCGGACCTTGGATGAGGATCGGCATCATAATAAACTTCCGCTTCATGCATAACCATGGAGGAAGGTTGTAGATACATAGAGTAACTGGCCAAGTGCTATGACTAGTGCTCTGCTCCCCAAAAGGATTCATACCATCTATACTTAAGGCGAACCTTAAGTTTCTAGCCTCATTTGCAAACTCTAGAAATTCCCTATCTATCGCTCTCCACTGGGACCCATCAGCTAGGTGTCTCAGCATATTGTCTACCTTACGGTCTTCTTTATGCCACCACAACAACTTTGCATGGTCTTTATTTCTGAACAAATGTTTTAAGCATGGTATTATAGGAGCATACCACATAACCTTGGCAGGGATTTTCTTTCTAGGACGTTGTTCACCCTCGACGTCACCAGGATCATCGCGCCTGATCTTATACCACGCTGCTTTACATACTGGGCATTCATCCAAATTCTCGTATTCATTGCCATGCTAGAGGATGCAGTCATTAGGACATGCATGTATCTTTTGGATTTTTAATCCCAAAGGGCAGAAAACCTTTTTTGCTTTCGTACGTAGTGGTGGGCAATTCATTTGGCTTCGGAAGCATCTTCTTTATGAGGTTCAATAAATTCCCAAATGTCTTATCGGATACACCATTCTTTGCCTTCCACTATAGCAATTCCAGTGTTGTACCCAACTTTTTTTGCCCCTCTTCGGCCGTCAGGTATAGCAACTTCCTATGATCCTCAAGCATGCGCTCGAACTTAACTTTCTCTTTTTCACTTTTGCATTCTTGTTGTGCATCACGAATGGCATCGCCAAGAGCATCACCGAGATCATCTTCTGCCGCTACCTCTTCTTCATCTCCCCCCGTTGTAGTATCATCAAAGGCGCCATACTGAGCAATAATGTCATCAATGTCTAAATCTTCTCCTTCACCTTCTTCCATCATGACCCCGCTTTCTTCATGCTTAGTCCAACATATATAGTTTGACATGAAACCTGACTTAAGCAAATGTGAATGAAGACTCATTGAGCTTGAATATTCCTTTAAATTCTTACATATGGCACATGGACAGCACATGAAACCATCTCGCTTATTTGCCTCGGCCACACCTAAGAAATAGTGCACGCCCTCAATAAAGTCTTGAGAGTGGCGATCGGCATTGTACATCCAATGGCGTGACATAATCTGCATTACACGACAAATTATGAAAACTTTGAACATAATTAAGTATTTTATTACACAACATAGATGACACACACACGGTTGATTAATTAACTAAGCCTGGCTACAACAGTAAGCAATCCCAACTATCACTAAACAAACTAAAACTACAATGCACTTCAGTAACATAATTATTTCGTGACCGTACGTAACTAAAACAGATAAATTATTCTTCTGTTGAATATCAATAAGCTTCTCCTGCTGGCTCACTGCCTCATCATCAGCAGCCAGCTACCTCAAGCGCACCCGAATTCTGCACGTATGTAGCATAATCTTCCTCCCAGTACCAACCATCGCATCCATTGCCCTCCCACTGAAATTAAAGCTAAAAAATATTTAGTCAAAAATATTCAAGAAAAGCAGGTCAATTAGCCATAATAATCAAATGCGTAAGAAACTCACATCGTGATCCGGGCACTTGTAGAAAACATGACCCTTGTTGGGTCTCTGTCTCTTGACTCGGTACTCCATCACAATCTTCTGCTTACACTTGCCACAGATAATGAGAGGAAGTTCTAGCCTCAGTCATTTCGCAACCGAATAAGAGGCCGAGGATCCGGTACCAGTTGTCATCTACTTTCTATACTTATTTTTGCAAACTAGTGTAAATTTCACATTTTCTAAAATAATATATTTAAACAAAACTAAAATTATTTATTTATCTAACTAAACCATGAAATATGTACTATGTATAATAGTAAAATACCAAACTATCAAGTGATTTTACTATTGTAAATCATCATGTGATTTTGAGCTAAAAATGACATAGAAATCACATAGCTCAAAAACATGTTTCAATAAATAACCATCCATACTAGTTGACCTTGCTTATGTGATCATCTCAGAGAGCATTTCTCCACCGGACGACACCGTACTTGGCCAAGGAAGAGCTCCGATTCTACGAGGAAGGGAACATGGTCTTCCACGACCGTTGCCGCTCTCCCTCATAAAATCAAAAGCTCCTCCTTGACGTCCGTTACCGCTCGCCAGAGAACATGCTCGCCGAGCTGAACACGGTCCTGCAAGTTCAACTAGTACGGATTTTCTACAATTTTCTAACTATTTTCTAAGTTTTTCATTTCATGGAAAAATTAATTCTAAGATCACGTAAGCCGCCGGGGACGAGGATGGCGCATGCTCCAGCGAGGACGAGCGAGGCGTGATTTTGATGAACTAATTTAACTTTTGTTTATCCAAACATATATGCAAATCATCATGTGATTTTGAGCTAAAAATGACATATAAAATCATAATAAAGTCCAACATATAAAGTTACACATGCATCTACATCGCAAAATGAGATAAGCTACTGATAAAACAAAAGAGGATTAAGTTTGTTACCCCAAAATCGAAGAGCAACACCAATGGAGGGGGAGAGAGCAAGAACAACAACAAGCTGAAGAACAGAGGCAGTGAGTTTGAATGGAATGGCTCGGGCTTGGGGAGGAAGAAATGAGCTGGTCTATAGGCCGGGATAATTAGTCCCGGTTAGGGGGCCAAACCGGGACTAAAGATTAATCTTTATTCCCGGGGCCTCACCCAAACCGGAACTAAAAGCTTTAATCCCGAGTGATATTATCAACCGGGACTAAAGGTAAACCTTTAGTTCCCGTTGGTAATACCAAGCGGGACTAAAGATCCCTACCCCGCGGACGACCGTTGGGCAGGAACCTTTAGTCCCGGTTGGTATTATCAACCGGGACTAAAGGATCCTTTAGTCCTGGGGGCAAAAAATGCTGAGGCTAATGCCAAATTGGGACATCGTTCTAAAGTCTGTTCTCTAGTAGTGCTCTTACCAGCTACGGCGGCGCTCACGGCCCGCGGTGAACGAAGCACCAAATTGCCAGCCAATAGGGCTTGCCAGCGTCAGGGAGAGGGTCGGATTGCTAGCTGGTTGCTATATCTATCTGCTAGAGTGCTAAAGTGGAAGGTGGGCTATGGACAGCGTGAAATCACGAAAATAGCGTGGCTCCAATGGTGACAAGGCAGGCAACGGTGGTTGTACGTGGCTCGGCCAGCCCAGGCCGAGGCTACGATAAATACGTGAGGACGTGCATGCGGCGCGACTCGGAGGGAGCAGTCGTGAGGTACCAGGATGGGACGGCTCGTCCAGGCGAACTCGGTCGGCGGCAACGAAACAGAGGCCATGCGGTAAGCTGCGCGCGGAGCCAAGGCACAACGCAACGAGAGAGGGGATAGTGACATCGCAACCAGGTCATAAGTGCGACGTCACTACGGAAGCAGGCAACATCTCGGCGCGTAGGTGGTTCGAGTGGTGGAACAAGTGCCACGTCAACTAGACGATGGCTGCCACGGCATGAGCTCGGCCCGCTCACGGCCTCGCCGTCAGCGACCCCAACCTGGTACCACGAAGACGAGCGCGGCCCACCCCGACCCAATGGGCGGCCAGCTGCCAGTGAAGTTGGCCAGCAGAGCAGCGGCCATGGCCAGGAGTTGTCGGGCAGCCGTGGCACCATGCTCGCGTGGTGACCGCGACCACGGAAGCCCAACGGCTAAACGGCAACACGCACGAATTTTAAAGCTCAACAAAAACAACTAATTACCCCACCTAAGGCTCAACCGCTCACCCCATCCATAGTTCACGCTACCCAGTTCCTAGCGAAACCATGGTTATAATCAACAAGCCGCTGAGGAGGAAGATCAACAAGTGCCAAGATCAGTTCGTCGCGGAAACATCGGTTCGCGAACAAAGCACCAAACACATAGTTCACAGCGTGTTCTTACGAAGTTCGAGCAATTTTAAAGAGAGCAACGTAACACCCAACACCACTACGACCTATATCATTCTCAAATGCTCACTTAGATGCAATCAACAATACCAAAACATACGGCTAGTGTCTAAACGTTTCTGTTAGAAATCAAATGTCAAGATTGCATTGTCTACCACCTTTCCATACTTAGAAAATCATGTATTTCAGTTTTTAACTAACATCCACTACGCGTTTGACTTAATTTTTAAAAGGTCTAAACCTTGTCGATTTCAACTAGCAAGCATATCATGACATAGCCCATACTGCATATTAACCCATAGGAGCGAAATACTTAAGCACACTTTAACTATTTTGCTCAATATAATTCGTCAAAATAGTATTCTAACTATAATTTTAACTTCCTACCGATTCATGAAAAGTTCTAGTTTAATTTCGGATTCAATTTCTGAGCTATCAAATATACTATTGAACAATTTCTACTCACCAAAACAAAAGTTGCATTTTCCTCTACTAAACTTGCACTCCAATTTTTATTCAAGTAATAAATACGAGTTATATTTTAAACAATTTTTATAAAAAATTATTTTTCATGCTTAATCGAATAGAACAAGTCATTCGCTATTTATTTGCTAAAATCGTTATCGGACATTTTTTAAATACTTCACGCACTGAGTGAGTTACCTTGGATGTTTATTTGAGTCCACAAAAGTGAGTCACATAGGATTCACTTATTACTTCATGTGCGTATTAGGTTTTCAAAACCCAAAAATTTGGTTGACTGATTTCTCTTAGGCCTTAACCTTGGTGCTAAGCGAGCTCGTAACACCTGAGGTGTTACATCTAATGACCTTGAGTTAGTTTAATCTTAACACATAGTGATAGTAGTTATATGATCATTAACAAGCCAAAGAGGAAAGAAAAAAGTGTGCCTTATATTAGTTACACTGATGACTGATCGATGAGAGGCAACAAATAAAACAACTCGTCGCTTGCATTTGTTCGTTCTTGCTAGATTCTGACCTTACATTCGACAGCCCTAAACTCCAAAGCATTTGCTGTCACGCGACAAGCATTCTTAGCTTGCGCGCGCGATTACAAAAACCCTAGCATAACCCGTCCTTTCGATGGAATGCTATTGAGGGCCACATAACGTCAAAGAGCGTATATATATCTGTTGGGCTAGCTAGCTGTTGTGAGTTTCTTTTTTTTATTTGGGTGCTCTGCGTAATGTCCTCATTTGATAGAAGGATGCAGTAGTTCTTCTGACGATATCATAATAAATTAAAGGTTGAAGTAGATGACAAATTAAAGTAACGCCATGATGAGTTATGCATGACGACAGATGTTGCTAAAACAAAGTTCTCTATGCATTACAGATCAACATGAATGGATTGGAGCTGAGGATTGCCCTGTTCACTTGGCTGATAAGCCATGGCTGAAAATACTGTTGGCTGATTTGTTGTGAGTGAAAAATATTGTTCGTTGACTGAAAAAAGTACGGCTTATAAGCCAAGCGAACGGGGCGTCTGTGTGTTTTATTTATGCTCGATCTCGTAGGTGATATTGAGTTAGCAATAATATCATCAAGAATAATTCTTACATGCATGCATAATTTTTACACACACTAGAAGCAGTAGTTGTCCTTGTTGTTCCTTGGATTCCTTTTAACACTAGAAGCTAGCTAGGAGATTAAACTAGGAGGATGTGAAAAAAAGGATTATGGACTTGGGTGGGTTTTTACATACTAGGTAGCTATCTAGCTAGCTGCAGTACGTCTTTTGATCATTAGTTAAGCCAAGCTGAGTTGTTGATCCATCAAATGAACAATCACTAGGAGTGGGAGAGACCGTATGTATCATTTGTCCTATATTTGTATACATATATATATTCAAGCACTGACGATGATGGACCAGAGGATGAGTTAGCTAAGCTAGCTAGTTTAAGACCCAATTGGAGGCTGGCTGGCTTATTAGCTTCCGACAGATCACAGCATGCAATTGAAATAAGCGGCGGCGGTACGGTGCCCCAAGGACCAAGGATTACCATACTTAGTAGGTACTCGCCTAGCAGGCAATACATATATACCACAATTAGCACACCAAGAAAAGCTGGCTGATTAGCTTAAATTTGAACTTGTTCCGATCCTAATAAGCAGCAGGCTGTCCATCTGGACATATACATGCACAATCGACGTATATACTAGCTACATTAATACTACTGATGATCAGTACTATATATGCATGCAGGCACCTGGTCACATCTCATGCATGCATGTTCCACACTGGCCTCCACTTCATGATGCAAACTAGCCAGTAATCCACCAGTTACTTGCTGCTATATATTGCATTGCATGATCCAGGATTTGTCTATATATGTGCATGCATATATTTGTATATGAGTGGAGGTGGCTCTTCGATCTCTTGATGAGAGACCCTTTGATCTTCTTTACTACTATCTACACAGACGCTCCGATCCCTAGCTAGTACTAGTAGTGATGTATAGTACAAGTGATCGAGCCATGCATGCAAGACAACAACGAATAAGACAAGGGATACTCGAAGGATCCAGTAGCAGTTGTTTAGCTTAGCAAGCATATGAGGCCTATGTTATACAAATGTAATGTACACCAGCAGCCATATATTGGAGTTTGTTTTGATGCATAGAGTTCCTTCCATCTCATCTTCTACTGGACTCTGTTGGATCTTCTTCCCTTGCTAATAATTGCAACAAGGAGAGGAAGGATGGGACAAACAAACAGATGCTGCATTGGGATGCATGACATCGATCGATATTATGTTAGGAGCACATGACGCGTACGTAGGGCATGCATAGGACATTTTGTTTGCTTCTATCTTGTTGGCCTGGCCATATATCCATGTGCTTACCTGGCATCATGCATGCATGCATATCATCCCTGGCCTCCCTCTCCTCTCTTCTTCCCTCTCCCTGTAAAATAAAACAACTAATTAATAACTTGATGGGGACTTGGATTGTTGGAGGCACCCCTTCCCCTTGTGTGCTGCCTCCTCCTCCATGCACCCCTTGCATTTGCATTGAGAGGGATCGAGAGGTTGCATTGGGATTGGGTAGGTAGCTAGTGATCTCGATCGATATTGGATGAGTTTTGTTTCTTTGGGCCGCAAACTACTACACGCGCGTGTTCAGATGAGTTACCAATGCAAGCACCATATATATGAGTTAGAGTTACCGGCGAATCAAATAAAGAAGACGATGACAAATGTGACGTGCAACCACGCACAATCTTGGACGTGTCATCAAGCTACCATCGCTCATATAATATGCTTATTCCTTCCTTCCTTCCTTACAAGCTGTAGTGACGATTGGCGGTAGCCAATGCAGGACCGGTCGACACTGACCGTCGGCAGGCAACAACCGTCTACTATATTAATATTATATATATTCACCCGATCCTTGGAAGAATCATCTACTAGCTAGTTACGTTACGGCATAAAAAAACAACCGATCGAATCAACTGTGCATAAGCAAGGGAAAACTTCAGTGATAAAAGGATCAGATCAGATCAGATAGAAAACAGCATGCATGGCATTCATATGCGGTAACTGCAAGCATAATATCTTGCAGATTTTCAGATGGCACATCATCCAAATAAACTGGCACTCGATCGGCTCATGCATGTGGTATATATGCACCCAGCAGCTAGCTCTACCTACCTAAGATCTGCATACCTCAACCACCTGCAAATTGCAAAGGTCCCGGCTGTACGGTCCTACATACGTACTTGCCTGAAAACACAAGAAGTACAATTAACAAAGGAGAAGAATTCCTATATCTGTCTCTTTTTTTTTTACTTTCCATGATGCCCTCATACATCTCTCCTCTCTCGTATGTGATCTAGACTCATGTCCAGGGGTGGATCCATAAATGGGGCAGGGGGACTAAGTAACAGAAGGAGGCTTCGAGTTGCATTGATTGGGCTTCGATAGGGTTGCTGGGCTGAGCTGAAGACGAGTTGGGCTGACCTACTTCTTATATTTGTGGCCCACCGGGGGGCTGCAGCCCCTGAATCCACCCCTGCTCATGTCCGTGCAGTACCCATACAGGTTAGAATAATTCGCGACCAGCAATGGTACAAAAGTCCGATTCCAAGACGCAGCAAGCGATAGTATAAAGTTCGATTCCAAAACGTATTGGGAGCGAGGAGCACAATCACCTTCGATAAGCTTTGACAGGTGGGAAGAAAAGTATGCACAAGGAGACGGTGGCGCCTGCGATGAGGCACCATCCCGAGCCCTTCACAAGAGAGAGGAAGAGAGAGGGAGGAGTAAAGGAGAAAGAGGTAGAGAGAGAGAAAGAGAAAGAGAGTGACCGGTGGGAAGAAAAGTATGCACACAAGGACGGTGGGTCCATTGATCGGCCTCCCCTCATGGTCGTGTAGGGTGACACAAGGTTGAGTGGGCCTCGTCTCACTAGTGCAGAAACGGGCTTTACTCCCGGTTGGGAAACCCCTTCAGTCCCGGTTTCCCAACCGGGAGCACGAATCCGGGACTAAAGGGCACATCCTTTAGTCCCGGCTTCTCGCCCGGGACTAAAGGTGCACCTCCCGGCCTGGCCACATGGGGCGGCCCTTTAGTCCCGGTTGGTATTACCAACTGGGACTAAAGGTTTTCTTTTTTTATTTCTGTTTTCAATTGATGATTCGTTTTGGTTTTTGAATAGTTTTTCGAATACGCATTCTACGCTGCTAGTAATATACGTATTCTACACGTTTATAATGTTCGAACATTTTGTACAAACTAACGTATATATTACATGCATATACATATATTGTACGTTATTTTATGTACATATAATATATATATATATATATATATTATAAATAAAGCTTGCATTGTATATTCTATCATATCCTTGGAATAACAAATTCACTCTATCTGGTTTGGCTTCCATGTTTCATTGACGTCATTGTAGAACTCACCGGCGTTGTTGAGGACCTAGTCATTAAGAAATCCTGCTATGGTCTCTTGAATTGCTTTCAGTTGGTCACGTCGTATGACTTTTTTCTTCAACCATAGAGTCTTCAATAAAAATTAAAGGAAAAGTATTAATATATGTATGTGTTGGTCACGTGATTACTTATATATATGAGCAACAAAAGAAATTGTGAATATATGAATATATTTATATAACGTACTTTGAGGATCTCTTCAGAAGTTCTTTTTGCGTACGCCATGATGAACTCGCAAACATAGTATCCGCAGTAGTTGTTCCCCTGTTCTTGCCTCAGAACCCACTTTTACGAGAAAAAAGATCCGGCGAATTGAAAGCATGCATTGTATTAATTGAATTATATATATATATATATATATATATATATATATATATATATATATATATATATATATATAGTTAGTACTTACTTTGTGTGCGATTACATCCAGTGGCGCTTTGCAATGTTTCATGTGGTGTTCCTCAATGAAACTTTTCCAAACACTCGCCCAATAAAATAAAAAATTAATTTGGCCTTTAATAATTGTTGCAGTTAAGAGATCGGGGTATATATAGTTGGTAGAGAGATCAAATTACCCTTGATAATATCTATCATGTCTTGTAACTCTGTTTGCTCTTTTCTTAACGAGTCTAAGATGCTCAAGCGAGTATTGGTCATATCGATGACCATCAATATCCAGTGATTGCTGCATATGTTTTTATACACAAATATGATCGACATTAACTAGAGTCAACATATATATATATATGGGAGATAGCTTAGCTAGTAAGCAAATAATTGAACAAATGTCCATATGATCGACATTAATTATTTAACACTCACTTGAAGTTGTAGGGGAGAGTATGTTCTTGTTTTGTTGGTTCACCAAGAACCTCATGAGATTTTTCTCGAGTTCAGCTTTCTATTGAGGCGGGGGGTTAGGGTGTTTGAATACGACATTTAGATCAATGAAACCAACATCATTATCCTTTCTCTTCTAAGTTCTGTCATCTCATATCTACATATATAAAAGTATAGTATGAGGATATATAATTTATATATATACATGTAGCTTTATATATATACACTTTAATAGTAGAAAATAATCACACTTACAGACAATAGCAGCTAATGAGACTTTTGTCGAGAGAGTCCAGGTGGTATAGCTGGTGTAATTCTACAAACTCGACATATATAACGTCATCGCCACGGAAGTAATGTTGGTTTCTAACTCTGACAGGAACAAAGGCCTCTCCCCGTTCACACACCGCCATGTACCACTTGTTTAGCAAGTATATTTGCGTACCCAGTTCACCTAAGGCCTCAGGGTTGCATAGACTCTTTCCATGTTCAAATTTCTTCCAAGGATCCACTTTCAGAGCAGATGGTCCTTCAGCGAGCACTTGGGCAAGGTCTAAACCAGTTTCCTCGTAAAACCGAGCCAGCTCCTCAAAATCGACGTCTAAGTCTAAGTTTGAACCATATTCATTACGAACGATAAGAGGGGGGACTGATTGTTGCCATTGTTATCCGAGTTGTGCAATACCTTTCCCTGGTCTAGTCTTTTTCTACGCCGCCTCAAATGACTTGGTGAGAGAGCGGTCGTAGTCTGATTTTGGTAGGGTCTTTTGAGATTCCCGCTTTTTCTGGTCCACCTTCTTTCTTAGAAGATCTAGAGGTAGGTAGAAGTACGGTTTCTCCGGGTTCTCCCTTGCTTCTCGTTGCCTTTTCACTTTGTCGAAGAAATTGTCCACATCTTTTTGTACTGCAGCATTTAATTCCTTTTCCCTTTTCTCGTAAGACAATTTTTGGGGAATAATTGGATTAGATGTGGCTTTCTTCTTTGTCGGCTGGTGGGCCAACAGCTTCGTTTGTGGGGCGGATCTCTTAGGAGCTGGCTTCTTCTTAGTCATCAAGGGAGGCGGGGAAGCCGTTGGAGACCTCTTTAGAAGCGTTGGAGACCTCCTTGGAGGCATTGGAGACCTCCTTGGAGGTGGCGGCGGTGGCGGCGTTGCCACCTGATTTCCCGGAGCACTATGATGATCTGGAGATTAGATAATTGGACTTAGGTTGGCGGAGACCCTGCTGTGTGAGTACAAAAAAGAATAATTAGGTATAAGAAATTGTTATTTTTAATCATGCATGTCAATAGAAAATTAGTAAAAAAAATTTTGTTCACTTATGTCCGCACCTATTGTCTGGCAATTAAGGAAGCGGCGGTGGACTAGAGACCCTGGGAATAATGATGTAGCGCTTGCGCCATAGTATGAATGTCTTCTCTGCTTCTCCTAGAGTCTTCTCCCCATCACCTCCTGGAATGTCAAGAGCTAGATCACTAAAACATTTGTTAACTCTATCCACTGAGACGCTAATATATCCAGATGGTATTATTGCCCCATGGATTCTTGGTGTCTTGGTAGGATCTAGAAGAGAAAAAACACCGAGAGCCACCATGATTGTGGCATTCTCTTTTAGAATATGTAGCTCACATGATGTAAACAGTGCAGTGATGTCATCCACAAGGAAACGTAGCATTGCGTCATCTTGATTTGGCAACTCCGTGAAAGCACAGCTGCTTTTCAACTGATCAGGAGGGCTAATATTAATGTTGATTCCTGCATCTGATGCCTGCCTTTGGGCGCTCATTGCTATTTGCACTTGCTTTATGATTTCGTCTTGCATTCTAGCTTGCATGTTTTTTTCGGGCTCTTATGCTTGAAGCAACGCCTCCTGTGACTCACGAACATATTCCTCCAACCTGCTGATCCGCGCTGCTTCCTCATCCTCCCTTCTATGCCGGCTTTTGTAGGTATATCTGTCATTAGGGAAACCATGCTCCCAAGAAATGTTTCGTCCTAAACCTCTTGTTCGGCCACTGTGTTCAGCAGTCTCGATGGCATACGTCAGTTCATCCTTCTCTCTATTCGGCCTGAACGCACCAATAGCTTTAGCTTGTAGAGCATAAGATAATCTTTGTGTTGCTCTTTTGAGTTTTGGGCCATGAACCAGCTTCTCGGTCTCTAGGTTCAGTCTTTCCCCATGAGCGAAAAAACAATTCTTCACGCGTTTCGGCCAATTGAGTGATTCTGGTGTGATACCCTTGGCAGGAATGTCCGCTTCCATTTTTTCCCACTTGGGAATGGCAGTCGTGTAGACACCAGATCCCATGCCATGGTGGTATATCTTCTGTTGGGCATTCTCTTGGTTCCTTCTAACCCGTTTCTCACCCTCTTCTAATGTCTTGTACTGTACAAAATCATTCTAGTAGGGCCTCAACTTCATGAGCGGGCCCCTAGTATTGAAATTGGGTGTTAGGTTCTTCTTGACGTATTTCGTGTATAGGGATTTCTTCCAAGTCTGGAATTGTGTGGCCATCTTCTTCATAGCCCACTTTCGAACTAGCTCCTTCAATTCATCATCGTTGATATCATCATAATTATCCGCTTGCAACGTGAAATGTTGAAGGATATCATCCCAAATTAAATTCTTATCAAGATCAGAGACAAAACTCACATGAGGCTCGCTGATCTTTTGCTTCCATTCACGGGCACTGATCGGAACTCTGTCCCTTACAAGGTACCCACAGTGTTGCACGAATTTCCTTGCATGTGGACCAAATGGTTCGTCTGTCTCGATATTGAATTCTGATATTATGTAGCGCCCCTCCAATGGCTTTTTTGGGCCTCGTATATTTTTGCTTTTCGTCGTTGTGGTCGTCGATCCAGAGGGCTACGTATAAAAAAGAATAAATAAATATCATGTGTACACATAATAGATGATAGATATTCAAATATATATATATACCTCGCCAGTATTTTCTTGCATGATATTTTCTTGGTTTTCTTCAAGAGCTAGGTATTGACTTCCGTCATCTACATCCTGCTGGTCACCATCGGCAAATTGAGTGTCGATGTTGATAATATTCATCATTTCTTCATCCATGTTGTCTCTCGGGGCAGCCATCTAGCTTTTACTCCACTAGATATATCTATAAAAAATAAAACATGTTTCAATAAATAACCATCTGTACTAGTTGACCTTGCTTACGTGATCATCTCGGCGAGCATTTCTCCACCGGACGACACCGTACTTGGCCAAGGAAGAGCTCCAATTCTGCGAGGCAGAGGAACACGGCCTTCCACGACCGTTGTCGCTCTCCCTTGTAGAATCAAAGCTCCTCCTTTACGTCCGTTACCGCTCGGCAGAGAACATGCTCGCCGAGATGAACACGGTCCGCAAATTCAACTAGTACAGATTTTCTACAATTTTCTAACTATTTTCTAAGTTTTTCATTTCATGGAAAAATTAATTCTAAAAAATAAAAGGCATGATTTCTAAGTATTTCATTTCATGAAAAAAATAATTCTAAGTGACCTGCTCGATATCGGTAAGCTCACGGGCGTTTAGGTTGCCGAGGATAGTAACATTTGCAGATGACATTTGTAGGTCAAAAGTTATCAAATATCCATCAAATTATAGCTCAAAAATATGTTTCAATAAATAACCATCCATACTAGTTGACCTTGCTGACATGATCATCTCGGCGAGCATTTCTCCACCGGACGGCACCGTACTTAGCTAAGGAAGAGCTCCGATTCTACAAGGAAGGGAACACGGTCTTCCACGACCGTTGCCACTATCCCTCGTAGAATCAAAGCTCCTCCTTGACGTCCGTTACCGCTCGGCAGAGAACATGCTCGCCAAGATGAACATGGTCCGCAAATTCAACTAATACGGATTTTCTACAATTTTCTAACTATTTTCTAAGTTTTTCATTTAATGGAAAATTTAATTCTAAAAAATAAAAGGCATGATTTCTAAGTATTTCATTTCATAGAAAAAATAATTCTAAGTGACCTGCTCGATATCGGCGAGCTCGCGGGCGTTTAGGTTGCCGAGGATAGTAACATTTGTGACATTTGTAGGTCTAAAGTTATCAAATATCCATCAAATTATAGCTCAAAAACAAGTTTTAATAAATAACCATCCGTACTAGTTGACCTTACTTACGTGATCATCTCGGCGAGCATTTCTTCACCGGACGGCACCGTACGTGGCCAAGGAAGAGCTCCGATTCTACGAGGAAGGGAACATGGTCTTCCATGACCGTTGTCGCTCTCCCTCATAGAATCAAAGCTCCTCCTTAATGTCCGTTACCGCTCGGCAGAGAACATGCTCACCAAGCTGGTCACGGTCCGCAAGTTCAACTAGTATGGATTTTTTATAATTTTCTAACTATTTTCTAAGTTTTTCATTTCATTAAAAGTTAAAATAAAATGTTTAGTCGTGGAGTCCATAGAAACAACCATATTTTGACCTAGCAACACATTGTTAATTATCATTGCATTACATTGCACCCTGGACCGTAGCAATGAAACCAAAACTGTCAGGCCAGCTGTTCGGGCTCTGATTCTACGAACGAAGTGCACAAGATAGCAACGCAACCACAAAACCATGACCGATAGAGCTGAACGATGACTAACGCCTGCCTGGTGCTATCGATGGAAACGAGCCGCACCGCTGGGCACCGCAGCCGCGTGGAGTCGATCGGCAGCACGAGTTCTCCGCCGTCCCGCACGTCGCGTTTTACAGAAACTCAAACATGCTCAAACACACAATGCTACAGACAGGCACATACAAGAGATCGAAACTAATTACAAGGCTCGGCCGCGCTCCGGTGAGGCAGCGCGCTCGGAGAAGGCTCGGGCGAGCTCCGGTGAGGTAGCGTGGGGAAGACTCGGCCGCCCTCCGGTGAGGCAGCGTGCGAGGAAGGCTCGGGCGAGCTCCGGTGAGGCAGCATGGTGAAGTTTCAGCTCCGGTGAGCACGAGCGAGGTTGGGGCCAGGGATGAGGACGGCGTGCGCTCCAGCAAGGATGAGCGGGGCGCGCTGGCTGGCCGAAGAAGAAGCGCACTGGTCGGCCAAAGAAGAGGCACGCTGACGAGGCGAGGGTAGGGTGGTCGCCTGGGAGCGGCGGCACTGCTGGATCGATCTGGTGGAGAAGATGAGGTGACGGCATGGCGGAGACAGAAAGGAAGAGAACTAGGGCGTGGGTTATAAAGGGATACCTTTAGTCCCGGTTGAAGCTACCAACCGGGACTAAAGAATCTTTAGTCCTAGGCTATTATTACAACCAGGACTAAAGGTCTAAGCTTTAGTCCCGGGTGTACCCACGACCCGGGAGTAAAGGGCATTTGGGCGGGCTGTGAAAACTGCAGCTCTACCTTTAGTCCCGGGTGGTTGATCCACCCGGGAGTAAAGGGGGATCTGTCCCGGCTAGTGTATACACCCGGGACTAAAGCACCACCTTTACTCCCGGGTGGTTGATCCACCCGGGAGTAAAGTAACTTTTTTCCTTTTTTATATATTTCTTTTATATAAATATGCAGAGAGTTATTAATTGCCTAATAAAAAAATATTATCCAAAAAAATTATAAAAAAATTCTTTGACTTGGTTTTGTATTATTATACGCAACAAAAATTTGTAAACTAAACTCTTTTGTTTTACTGTATAAATATTTGACATAGTGTAAATAATAATTACAATTTACACCATGCAAAAATATACTACTTAATTAAAATCATTAAAACTATTGTTTTTGACAGGAAATTAGTTTTCACATCTTATTAACGTTCATCATTTAGTTTTTCATCACACATTCTCCACGGGAAATCCACCGTGTAGCAGAAAATTCATTTGAACCGTAGAAAATATGAAAACACGACAATAAAATCTGAAGTCACAATTATTACATAATAGGTCTAATACATCACTATATATATCAAGCGGGTACAGTAGTGAACTTTTTCTTAGCATATATCCCTTGGTTATGATCGCACCGTAACCATGGAGTGTCCTCATCATTTAGCTGGATGCTTGGGTCTTTAGTCACTGTGAAGGGTGGAATTCGGTCATCCTTTTCATAATCTTCTGATATGTCTGACTTGTCTTCAATTCGTTGTTGTTTTTTCCTCTCTTCGGTTTTGTAGCCATGTCCTTGACATAGAACACAAGATTCACATTCTTGGCAAGGACGAACGGTTCGTCTTTGTACCCAATATTGTTGAGGTCCATGGTTGTCATTCCATACTGGTTGTCGACTGCTACCCCGCCTCCAGTCGCCTTTACCCATTGGCACTTGAACAAAGTAACCTTAAAAGTAGGTGCATAGTTTAGTTCCCATATCTCTTCTATGCGGCCATAATATGTTTGCTTATTTCCATTAGGGTCGGTGGCATCTATACGGACACCACTATTTTGGTTAGTGCTCCTTTTATCTTGGGCTACTATGTAAAATATATTTCCATTTATCTCGTACCCTTTGTATGTGAGGATATGCCACGATGGCTGCCTAGCCAACAAATAAAGTTGCTCATCAATACTCTCATCACCCTGATATTCTTTTCGCAATCAGTCGCTGAAAGTTTTCATGTGCTGATGCGTAATCCAAGCTTCAGACTTCCCTTGAAACTTGGATCGGAGCAACTCTTTATGTGTCTCGATATATGGATCCACCAAAGAAGAGTTTTGCAGAACTGTGTAGTGTGCTTTATTAAAATAATTGTCCTGCATATCAATATATGGTTTCTTCCCTAGTGTCCCATTTTCACTTAGTCTCCCCTCGTGTCGTGATTTAGGAACACCAATCGGGTCAAGGTCGGGAATAAAGTCAACATAAAACTTAATGACCTCCTCTGTTCCATAGCCCTTGGCAATGCTTCCTTCTAGTTGAGCACGGTTATGAACATATTTCTTTAGGACTTCCATGAACCTCTCAAAGGGGAACATGTTGTGCAGGAACACAGGACCGAGAATGCTAATCTCCTTGACCAGGTGAACTAGGAGGTGTGTCATGATATTAAAGAAGGAAGGAGGGAACACCAACTCAAAGGTGACAAGACATTGAACCACATCATTCTGTAGTTTAGCTAGATCCATTAGATCGATTGCCTTCTGAGAAATTACATTTAGGAATGCACACAGCTTCACGGTGGCTAGACGTACATTTGGAGGTAGAATTCCTCTTAATGCAACGGGAAGCAATTGTGTCATGAGCACGTGGCAGTCATGGGACTTTAAGTTTAGGAATTTTTTCTCTGACACATTTATTATACCCTTTATATTCGAGGAGAATCCAGATGGTACCTTGATGCTTGCTAGGCATTCAAACATGCTTTCCTTCTCTTCTTTGCTAAGAGTGTAGCTGGCAGGACTTAAGTAATGGCGTCCATCATCTGTCTTCTCTGGATGCAGGTTGTCTCGTTCTTTCAAACACCGCAGGTCCTGTCGTGCTTCAAGTGTGTCCTTAGGCTTCCTATACACACCTATGAAGCCTAGCAAGTTCACACAAAGATTCTTCGTCAGGTGCATCACGTCGATCGCGCTACGGACCTCTAGGACTTGCCAATAGGGTAGCTCTCAAAATATGGACTTCTTCTTCCACATGGGTGCGTGACCGTCAGCGTTGTTCGGAACAGGTTCGCTGCCATGTGCCTTTCCAAATACTACTTTCACATCCTTGACCATATTGAGTATATCCTCACCAGTTCGGTTGCCCGGCTTGGTCTGGTGGTCTGCCTTACCTTTAAAATGCTCGCCTTTCTTTCTTAGGGGGTGATTCACAGGAAGAAATCGACAATGGCCAAGGTACACGACCTTTCGACATTTTTTCAAGAATATACCTTTAATGTCATCGAAATAGTGCGTGCACGCATTATATCCCTTGTTTGATTGTCCTAAAAGATTACTTAGAGTAGGCCAATCATTGATTGTTACAAACAACAATGCTCATAGGTCAAAGTGCTCCTATTTATGCTCATCCCATACACATACACCTGGTCTGTTTTGCTTCGTACGTAGTGGCGGGCAATTCATTATCCTTTGGAAGCATCTTCTTTTGGATTTTCAGTAACTCCCTAAATCCCTTGTCAGATACATCATTCTTTACCTTCCATTGCAGCAATTCCAGTGTGGTACCCAACTTTTTTTGTCCCGCATCACAAGTTGGGTATAGCAATTTCTTGTGATCCTCTAGCATGCACTCGAACTTGATCTTCTCCTTTTCACTTTCGCATTCTCTTTGTGTGTCATGAATGGCCTGACCAAGATCATCAGCGAGCTCATCTTCTGCCCCTACCTCTTCTTCAGCTTCCCCCATTGTAGTATCATTGAAGGCCCCATATTCAGCAATAATGTCATCATCGTCCCATTGTTCTTCTTCACCTTCTTCCATTACAACCCTGGTTTCTCCGTGCTTCGTCCAACAAATATAGTTTGGCATGAAACCCGACTTCAACAAGTGTGAATGAAAACTCCTTGAGCTAGCATATTCCTTCAAATTCTTATATATGACACATGGGCAGCATATGAAACCATCGCGTTTGTTTGCCTCGGCCACACGTAAGAAAGAATGCACGCCCTCAATAAACTCTTGGGAGCGGCGATCAGCATTGTACATCCAATACCGTCTCATCTGCATTACATGACATATATACCATATTAAAACCTAGAACATAATTAGTTAATTATACGACATACATGCCACCACACAAGGTATTAATTTATGAAAGTCTCGCTACAATGTAGACAATCCCAACTATCACTAAAAAACTAAAGCTAAAATGCACTTCAGCAGCATAAGGATTTCGCGGCCAATCCTAACTAAAACAGACAGATCATGCGTTTGTTCAACATCTATGGGCTTCTTCCATAGGATCACTGCCTCATCAGCCGCCGTAAACGCCTGTGCAAGAGAGTTTTGCACATGTTCAACATACTCTTCCTCTCAGTACCAGCCTGAACATCCAGTGCCATCCCACTGAAATTAAAACAAAAAATTAGAACTTTAATCACAATCATCATGAAAATAAGTATAAATTAACCATAATCATCAAATGCGACAAAATAACTCATATTGCGATCCGGACACTTGTAGAAGATACGGCCCTTGTTGGGACACTCCTTCCTCACCCGGTACTCCATCACAATCTTCTCCTCACACTTCTGCATGCAATGAGAGGGAGGTCCGGCCTCAGTCGCTTTGTAACCCGATGAGAGGCCGAGGACCCGGAAGCAGTTGACATCTACTCTCTATACTCATTTTTAATATAATATAAATTTCTCATTTTATAAACAAATAAAATTAAAAAAAAACTCTAAAATTCTCTATATCTCTAAAGCATGAAGTGGGCTATGCATGCTAGAAATGAAAGCTCAATACTAGTTTTGAATAACTACTTTAACCTTCCTTCATCCAAATATGCAAACTTTAAAGTGATTTTGAGCTTAAATGGCTTACAAATAAAAAAAAATCTACCATAAAAAAACCACATATATCTAGTCCACAAAATGAAATAAGCTACTGATGAAACATGAGAGTATAAAGTTGGTAACCTTTAGAACCGAAGAATCGATGGAGGAATGGAAGAAATCTTGTGATCACCGGTGATGAGGAAGAAGAGAGGCCGGCGATAAAGCAAGAACACTGAGCTCGAAGTGGCTCGGGCTCGGGGAGGAACAAGGGGTATATAGGAGGGGACCTTTAGTCCCGGTTGTATACAGAAACCGGGACTAAATATCCCTTTCTAGTCTCGGATGGAGCCTTTAGCCGGGAGTAGACTTTTACTCCCGGTTGGAGATACAAACCGAAAGTAAAAGTGAACCTTTAGTCCCGGTTGGTAGCTCCAACCGGGACTAAAGGTCCCCTCCAGCAAAAGCCTGGCGCAGTAGCCGTTGGGCAGGGACCTTTAGTCCCGGTTGAATCTACCAACCAGGACTAAATGTTTCTCTAGTCCCGGACGCGAAAAATACCGGGACTACAGCCAAATTTTGAAGTTGATCAAAGGTCGTTTCTCTACTAGTGTCTATTGGCCACTCTAAGAAAGCATACATGGCGGGAGAGAGTCACATATTCTACCGATAGTGAGAATGATTTCCACCGATTGCAAACCATCCTAAGGAAGCATACGTGGGGAGAGGGAGTCACATAGGTTCGGTGAAAATGGTTTATACCGATTGTGAACCGTCAGTGAAAGTTTCAATTACAAATGTTGTTGACTAAAACTATATTTCTAGTAGCGATCGGGACTGGTGTTGTGATGAAAAAAATGGCAGGATATATATCAAAATAGCCACATGGCATGCGTGCAGAGAAATTAAAAGGGGAAACAAACGCATGCAGCAGGTCGGCGACTGGGTTATATCTGCACGCATCATGTGTTTTGCTTAAAGTTGAACACACCTGTAGCTAGCTAGATAGATAGAGGTTATATACTATATATTGGCAGTGATGGATATGACGGTTCCTTATTTTCCGGAGAACGAAAGAACACATGACATTACCTACACCTTCTACCGAGGGCTACAGGATGAGTAGAGAGAAAGCTGGAGCAACATGCATGCTACCTGGATTTGTTTCAAGCACATGCTGCTGCAAAAGTTAGCACCTGCATGGATGTTTCGTTTCAAGTTCACCGTACCTGTTGGCTGTTTTGTTCAGATCAGGACTGGTTTTGTTTCGAGCACATGCTGCTGCGTGGATGCAAAAGTTAGCAAAAGCCAAAAGCTGTGCATATATGCACCTAGATCGATCATGTGTATAACCTAACATTTAGGCGACCGAATTTTTGTTTGGTGGAGCAATGCAAAATGCTTGCTTGCTAATTCTGTTCATCGATCTGGAATGGTATTAATTCTCTGATTGCAGCTTGCTTGAGGAACAAATTAAAGTTATTCAAACATGAAAGAGGCCGAGTATATAGCAACCTAGAGAAGGAGGTTCGGTTACGTGGGCCGTGTGCTGGGCTTGGGCTCATCAGTCAGCCTGGCCGTGGCCGGTCAGTAGACCTGGGCTTTGCATGCATATCTGTATGTTCATTGCCAAAATCAGTGCTTCAAAGCCCGGACTTGAGATGATCGCATACGTCATGCCAACGTACTGGACTGTCAATAGTGATTGTACAATCGGCAGGCGGCAGCTGCACCTAAGCTTTTCCTTCCTATACACACACAGCACTCTGCAACTCATCCATAGTCTGCTACAGATTCCCAGCTGAGGCTGCTACAAACCAATTCTAGTAATTGTTATACTGTGCGGACAGCCACCTTTATTCTATAGAACTCGCAAGCTCCGGAGCTCCCTGTTCCTGAAAAAAAGAAATTAAAATAAAATGCCAGATTTTATATCATCGGAACTGTCACTTTTCAGGCTGCACACAGTGTGTCTCGCATGCGCTTGACCACATTTTGATTTTATATCATTAGATAAGAAATTTGATTCAACATAGGTGAGCTCTTTAGCACCATTATGACAGACACTTCATTGTAGTTACTTTGATGTTATATGTCCCCACTAAAATGCAGTGTTTTCCTAAACGTTAAACGGTAAACAGTCGGTC
The DNA here is from genome assembly GCF_019320115.1 of Miscanthus floridulus. Classification (NCBI taxonomy): domain Eukaryota; kingdom Viridiplantae; phylum Streptophyta; class Magnoliopsida; order Poales; family Poaceae; genus Miscanthus; species Miscanthus floridulus. The sequence continues at coordinate 1,888,121 of NC_089596.1, read as the reverse complement.
ACCTACCGTTTAACCATTATTTGGGCAAAACGTCCCATTAAACGGGCTAAACGGCCAATTAAACGGGGTAAACGGGTGATTAAATGGAAACGGCGCACCATCGTGTAGCGTTTACACGGTGTTTAAACGGGCTAAACAACCGTTTAGGCGAACAGTGCTAAAATGCAGTCTATGTATCATACATTTTAGGAACAACAAATAAACAGGTAACTCTATTTGTACTTGGCCAGCATATTTACTGGATTGACTACAAAGCAACAGCTAAACATCATTGGTATAAGGTTGTGCATTTTTTTCCATACCCGGCTGCAAACAGAGACCAGAGTTGTCGCAACAAAAAGCGTGGGCCAAAGCTTTTTGAGGGGTGTTCATACTAATTTGCAAGGCAAGCAGTACAAAACGTTTCACTCATTTATCTGCTACATATGCTGCAGAGTGTAGACTCGTACCTTTGTATATGCACTTGATGCTTCTGGAAGTGTGATCACCCGAGATTTTGAGTCATATTCCAGCTTGGTACTGCAACTGGAAATAGAACATTGCAACGATGCTTCTTAGAAATAAGCACATCAAGAGTGACATAATCTATGATAAAGGGACATACTTTGCACATTTCACTTTGTTTGTTGTACCGCCACTAGAGACTGATAGTATAGTCCCAAAGAAGGAAAGGTTCTCAGTACCACAATTTGGACATGGCCCCTAGATCCAGAGAAAAATAAAATCATCAGTTTCCTTTCTACTTCAATATATATACTCTGCCATAAAGAACAATGGTTAGCGCGACGGACAAATACCTTGAGGATTAGAAAGTCCTGGACTATAGCCTTAGTCAATAACTGTGCTAAGAACAATATTAGGGGCAAAGCAGCAAACCATGTGAAAATGAATCCGAAAGGCTCTGGCAGCTGCATTATTCAAGAAGAATGCAGAGTTAACAGAAGAAGGATGTGGACCTAGACCAATGACTTAAGCATGGATAATTTTTTTATCCTCGAACAGGCAGAGAGCAAAGAATGCATATTAATAAGCAAATTGTGGTCATTCTTCAAAACTATAATTTGATACGTACAGCTTTATTATCCAAAAAATATATAAATACCAAGAAATATTTATTCTTTCAACATTTCTTGGACTAAGTAGTGAAGCTTTAGAGAGGGGGTGTGTCAGAGGGGCAATTGTCAGGATGTATCGCATATTTGGTCATAGCTTAGTAAGAAATTGGATAAGAAATAAGGTACTTGAATCAGGTGGACACTGACCTGGAATACATTGATCTCAAAACCAGTCAATTCATCAATGAAAAAGAACCTAAATGTAAGGAAAGTAATGTTAGATATTCATCAAGAGGGTGAACAAACACAACAAATTAAAGCCTACTAGCTTAAGTAAGTAAAAGAATAACTGGAACAGTCATAGATATATAATAAAAGAAGATTTAAGTATAAGAATGAAGGATGAACTCACAGTCCCAGAGCTACAGTGGTGGCTGGAACATTTAGCAGGAACATCTTTAGGTAGTCAACATTCAAGTCACTGTACACCTGTACCATATAGGATGCATATCAGAATACTTACTTGCACAGAGTAAAAGGTAATCAGCCTGCCATTGGAATACATAACTCCAATTCTAATATTTTTTAAAACAATTATTTACCTTATGACTCCTTAGACTGCACCTGGGACCCTCCATCACAATGACACTGCCGTCTGTCTAACGAAGGTGATCGAACAGCATAGCAGAGAACTTTGTCAGCGAACATGGACATGAAGTGTGTATATATATCATCGTTGCAAGTATACACAGGATGGAAGGAGAGGCCCAACCTTTAATTTGAGTTTGAGTTCGTCGAATTCAGCATCAGACATGATGGGGCTGCCAGCGGCATAGGCCATGGAAGCTTCCAGAAGCTTTTGCTCATCTTCGCCTGGAAACAGCACACAGGAAAGTAGTAATTTGTATCGACGCCACACCTATTTTTTGCGCAAAGACTTGAGCACAGGCTGTTAGTAGTGGAGCAAATAAACATGCTTACTTAGAATGACGACGCTGCTCCCCTCCCACATGAGCTCCTCCTTGAGGTTGTCAAACTCCTCGTTGGACATGATGGCCTTCTGGTCAATGTAAAAGGCCTGGTTCGTTGGAGGGAACGCTCAATGATGAGGCATCAAGCGAAATTATATCAAAGAATTAAGCTGAAAATCCTGTATGTATGTATGTCCTTGTTGTAGGTAGGGTAAAGAAAACCTGACAGGCTTGCAGGAACTCCTGCTCCATCTCTCCGAGCGTCTTCTTCTGCTTCCTGTCGATGTTGCAGTAGGGGAGGATGTTGCTGTCCACCACCTCGTCGTCTTGCTCCTGAACCTGGCCTGCCGAATCAAAGCCACAGCCACGGAAAGCAAACCAGTTATATTATATATACTTTGCTAGACTAGATAGATAAATAACCGAACTTGTGCGTAGTTAATTAAGTCGAACAGGTGGAGTGCACCCGGTGGCGGACCTTGCTGCTCTGTGGCGCGAAGACAGCGGCGGCGGCGGACGCGCAGCACAGGCAGGGCGCCGCGAGCAGGGCGGGGGCAGGAAGAGAACAAAGAGGCGGTTGTGGTGGCGGCTGACTTGGAGCGGAAGCGAGGTGGTGCGTTGGAGAGGGATGGGAGGCGAGACGCCGACGATAGCCACACCTCGGACGCCATGCCAAGGGCGTTGCGATCGAGGCGGTGACTGGCAAGCAAGCGACAGTGATCAGTACTAGGCGAGCGAGCTGGCTCCTAGCTGGAGAAGAGAGAGTGTGTGTGTGCGCGCGCGCGTGGTGAGATGTGGAGCAGCTGGGCGGAACCGCGGGATAATGGAGATATGATTGGTGGGGAAGGAGCTCACTGATTCCCCACTCCTGGGCGGTAGGAACGGGATGTGTGGAGGAGGGAAGAAGAAGAAAGCAGAGCATCCATCCGTTGTCCATTCCTCCTGCTCCTGCTGCGCGCGCGGCTTCGTTAGATTTCTCGACACTTGTCGTGTGGTGGGAGCTCACTGCTGATCCTATGGATTTTTACTTCTTTAAGAAAATTGGCACCAATTGCGACTTGCGAGCAATATTTGGAGACAGGAAAAATCGGTTTCATAGCATCCAAAGTTCACGACATTTAAAAAATATCATCAAAAGACGTTCGTCACGTAAAATACCACCGAAAGAACGAACCGTGACCTTCAAATAGCATTCTATCACGATGGCGGCTGTTGTCATGAATTCCTCCGTCGAGACACCTTTCTTCCTCAACCCAGCTGTCTGGTTGGGCATGGGGCTGATAGGCAGCGATACATGCCCCACGCCACGTGGCTACCTCGCACGGCCCAGCCACGCCGGGTCCGCACGGCGGCGGCCGCAGCTGCCTCACGCCCTCACTTCCGTGGAGAATGCCAGGAGACCAGTGCCATGTGTGCGCGACTGTGCGTACGTGCATGGATCATATATCAATCGTGCTTGCATATATGAGTACTCGCGATGGTTGGGATCTGGGACGATGGCTGCCTGTGCCTGTGTCTGAACACCAAGCTCGGAGCCGCCGATCTGCTCTCAGCTCTCACCACCACCGTTCCCCACCGTTGGCACCACCGTACCACTGCCGAGCTGTGTGCCCCACCATCTCCGCCAGCATGTTCTCACCCCTGCGCACGATAGCAAACAACTTCGGGCCGGAGCCACGCCATGTCGCCAAAACTGCTGCTGTCCGCTGCCATGGTCGGCTCTCGGTCCGCCGTCGCTGTTACCATGGGTGCAAACCACTAGCGCCTCGCCCGAGCGTACAACCACATCCGTCCGGACTTCGTCCGACCACGGCTCACCTGAACTGGGCAAATCCGCTCTAGGACGCTAGATCATGCTGCCGCCAGGTGCGTTGTTCCTGCTGCTCGCCATGGCCACAATGCGGGGAACTCCCGTGGACAGCTCTAATCGGAGGCGCCTCCACCAAGCCAGCTACACTACCGCGTCCACCACCACCGCGTGCACCTCCTTCGGCCGAAACTCCGCGCGGCAGCCCTACTTCGCGGGCCGCCTCCGTCCTGCTCGCCGCCGGCCGTAGACGCTTGTTTTTTCCGCATGGTGAGCCGCCCCATTGCTCTTACTCAACCCCGCACAAGCCATGCCCAGAACAGCCCCTCTAGCACCCCCACGCACCTGACGTGTACCCGCGGTGACCTTGTAGTCGCCAGGTTCGCCATTGCTGCATGTCACCGCCATCTCCCGTGTTGCATGTCGCGCGGGCACGAGGCCATGCTCCTATGAGCCATATCAGGCCACGCCACTGACATCGATAGGTGCGGCCAGCCATCGCGAAGGCCGCCGGCTGGTCAGTCATGGTCGTTGTGCCCTCTCCAGGGCGAATCGGGTTGTGCCCGTACGCCGACGTGTGTGCTCTGGTTCTTTGAAATGGGGGAACAAATGTGCCTCAACGGAGGAATTCACGGCAAAAGCGGCCACCGTAACGGAATACTATTTGAAGGTAACAGTCCATTCTTCTGTGGTACTTTACGTAACGGATGTCTTTCGATGGTATTTTTCAAATATCGTGATCTTTCGATGCTATGAAATCAATTTTGCCTCGGAGATATTATTACTCTGCAGCCTCGCTCGTGTAGTTTTGGCCATCCGACGCTGACTTTTACATTTGTGCCACGTTGAGTTGAGAGTTGAGACCGGGAGCGGCTAGCTGCCAAGATGTAGTGTAGCTGACGTAATATTTCTCTACCTAGTTTTAGTCATGAATGATACGACGGGTTATTTGGATTCTCTGTGCCCCTCGGGCCTCTCGAATATTCAGGTTATAAATTTTCTGGTGGTTCATGTGACTATTTTTATGTTTTTTTGTTGTTTCGACACATTTAGCAGGGCTTTCTCGGCAATCTGCGATCTTGTATAATTTCAGTGCCCCCCCCCCCCCCCCCCCCCCCCCCCCAAAAAAAAAAAAAAACAAAACTCCAAAGGCCCTAGAATGCCTTGAAAGTCATACCAAACGTGTTGGAACAAACCAAAAGGTGTAAGCACAACCTTTGAATCATTCGCCTCCCGATGCCCTAGTAACCCCAAAAACACCTGAGAACATATCATTGGTGACCACCAAGGTGCAACGAACACATTCCTCTAGTGACTTAAACTTCACACATGGACTCTTAACAAGTGGCCAAACCAAGGCATTCGGAAACACCATAAATCCATGAACCTATGTCTAGAGGCCTCGAGGGTCTATAACACCAAAGCAATGCATCATCTGGATCTCGAAACTGGCTCAAAAAACATTCCATTGGGCACTAGACATCTAGGATGCATCCAAGCTACCCGGTAGTCATCGGTGCCCCAAAATTATTAGAAATTCATGAGCTATAGCACACAAATGTGGCAGAAATGTGAAATTGACCCAAGAAGCAACACAAGCCTCAAAACTCCTTCAGGTCACAGAGTGCTTAGAAATTTGTGTCAGACATGCTTGAGTGACCAGAAGGCATGGAAGTATCTTTCATATCCTAGGTCTTCCTCATGCCCTGTTATGCCAAAAACACCTAGAGAACATGTCATTTGCGGTCAGGAAAGGGAAAGAAACAAATGTCGTCACTAGCCACTTGACCTCTGGAGCACTTGAGTGCAGCCTCTGGGCTGCCTAACAGTCGACCAGTCTGGGGTCTGTGCATGACACCTTGATCTTCAAGATGCTAGGGACTCTAGAATAATACTTCATCGTCAAAACTCTATAATAATACTATTGGAGCTATTTGTAGCGACATCTTTCGTATCAATTTCTCCTGATATCTATGCTTAATTTGTATGCTATATATGCCACTGACTAACCCCTGGAAACTAACGTTTTTTGCAAGGTACTTATATTTTTTATCCATGTTGCAAAATAAGGTATATATGGTGTAAAGATGCACTTTGCTAAAGATCTAGAAGATCAAACAAGATTTACAATGCCGTGGGCGCCCAGGACAAGCTTAGTGGGCCTAGGAGGGCCCAACATTAGGTAGAATAGGCCACACGTCATCCAACGCCATCTTTAAGAAGCTTTCTAATCGGATGAGGATTGATTTGGCGCGCAGTAGATGGCACTGCAGATTTTGGACACCGTAGCAACAAGAGGGCATCAGGGAACCCTCGCACTAGGACGTAGGAGGCCACACCACGCCAACGTTGCGAAGCACTTCTCTGGTTAGGGAGTCCGGTGTCCGAACGTGGGCCGCGACGGCCTACAACGTTTTGCTCTCAACTCCACTCTAAAAGTTTGTAAAAACAAATTACTCCAGAAACATTCGCATCCTGGCTTCAGTTGAGTCCAGAGACGCGACCTCTCCGCTCGCCGCCATGGATTACGGCATGGTCCACTCCGAACTCTCCCCAACATGGCGCAGCCATGGCGGAGGACGCCCCCAACGCTGCCGCGCGAGGGATCTGCGGACACCGCCCCGGCGGCTACCGCGGGCGCCAAGAGATCCGAGTAGGTGGATGTTGCGTGGACGGCTTGCTTACCACTCGGGCGGCTCGCTGCAGTTGGACGGGTACGCGGAGACGTAGCCGAACGGGTGTAGTCGCTTGATGCATCTCGGCGAGTAGATGAACCGCCGTTTGCGGGATCCTCCAGGTGACCCACGAGTGCATGTATATCACAGCAATCTTTGCGTGGCCTTCGTGTGCACTAAAACACGGAGTCTGTCGCCGAGGTACTTGCATGTTCGAACCGAGGGCGTTTGCATGCCTCCTGGAGATACACACGTACATGCAAGATCTTATTTATTCTGTTAGCTTGTATGGCATCCGTACGTCAGCTTGCGGACTCCAAAATTTGTGCGATAATACAAGCAACGGCACACAAGATTTTGACAGGTTCAAACCGTTAATATGATGTAACACCCTACGTTCTGTGTTTCGATGGATTGTATTGAGATGTCTAGATGCCGACCATGAGACCCCTGTTCCTCCGTATATACTCTGGAGAGGTAGGGTTACAAGAAAAATATCCTAGTCGACTATAAGGTATGTATTCTATTTAGATTACAATTTTCATAAGAGTCCTAGCATATCTTCTACCATCTTGTGGTACCCGGGGATAAGTCCCCGAGCGCCTTGTATCCGCTCAGCAACGCTGTCTTGATCACGTTCGAGCAGTCAAACTTGAAGCCAACCAGTTTAACTGGTAATCCGACCAGTTCAACTGGTAGTCCGAATGGTAAAATAGGCGGTCGACTAGTTTAACTGATGATCCGGCCAGTGAAAATGGTTGATGACCAGTTTAACTAGTAAATAGACCTCAGACTTACTCAAGTAAGGCTTACCAAAAGGATGTAAGGGCTCAAAATTAAATTTGAGATTTCTTCACCTCAGATGAAGTATAGCCACTTAGACACCGTTTGCGAGGTTGGATGATTATCATCCATGACTTAGTCAATAAGGAGGGTGAATTAGGAAAAAAAGCACTGCATTCACCGTCAGGTGAAGTGTAGCCACTTAGTCCCCGAGCCTGACATTAGGTAAATAATTCACGTGGTGGCAGAGTAAAAAAAATACAAGACTCCAGATGCGTAGCCGATCACACAGTTAGTCCCCAGCTTAGCTAAGAAAAGTACACTCACCGCGAGGTGAAGTGTACACACTTAGTCCCCAAGCCTGAGCCCGACCAGTTTAGTCGGTAGTCCATCGGAGAAAATAAACAACCGGCCAGTTTAACTGGTCTGCAGGCCTCGAACTTGCTCGAGTATGATATTCCAGTGTTGATGCGTGAAATAGCCAGCATCATCTGCCATGTACTTATCAAGGCCCCGACATGCCGCCCAGGATCATATCAGAACCTTGATCCAAACAGCATGGAGCAGCTTGATAGCATACATGACATGCAACACCGTCAAAACGTAGTAAACCGGCAGGTGAATTTTCCCTCTGAGAATTTCAGCTTCACGACGTAGCAAAATCTGACCGACGATGGAGTCCCCAGCTTAGCTGGTGACTCTAGTACGAAGAATCCGAATACCGAGGAGTCCCCAGCATAGCTGATAAGCTCCCAGCGTAGCTGATGATGAAACCCAAGCGACGAGCAATCTGACCAACTGGTAGGCGATGAAGCAAGCACCGGGCAGCCCAACCAACTGGTCGGCGGCGAATTGAGCGCCGAGTCAAAGTGAGCGCCGAGCAGTCCGGTCAACTGGTCGGCGACGAAGTGCGACCGCCAGGTGGTGTGACCCCTCGGGCAGTGATCCTCTTGTCCTTCTCGACTGATCTAGTCCCCGAGCGTAAAAAATAAGCTCGTTGACCGAACCGGACCCTGTAATACAAATATGTAGAATCGATAGCACATGATGTGAAAAAATATATGAACTCGACGATAAAGACGGTAGAGCAGAGTAGATAAACATTATATTTGTTTAAAATGTCATATTTAAAATATGAGTGATTTCCTTCTGGTTGGTTCTGCATAGCATCACCAGCCCCGACTAGCCCATTGTAACACCCTCGATGTTACGCCCTAAACAAATTACTAAATCATGTCATGAACATCATGTTTATGTAATAATGCATGTGATGGAATGAATACATGAAGTATTGCAACATAAAATAATCAATAAAAATGCTAAATGAGATGCTATTCCATAACTCAGACAATTATCAAGTAGGGTTTTAAACCAATTTTCATGGAACAAAATACTATAGAACATGTGTGTGATGCTTAAATAATGTTTGAAGTAACATTGCTAGCTAATATTTCTAATAGCCTAAACATGAAACTTGAAATCAAATTCAGCTCAAGACCTAGAAAAAATTCTTAAGTCCAATAACAGTATGGCAATGCTATGTTGGTGAATTAATTCTGAAAAATTTAGCTAAAGGTCAGTGCTATGATTTTGCTCCTTATGGTAGCCTGATGTACCTCCTTCAGCATGGTCAAGGTGGTTTAGCCGCAACCGAGTTGGATTAGTGTTGAGAGACGCTTTACAATCTGTGCACGAACACAGTCTCGGGCTGCCTCGCCTATGCGCGCGGTCACCACACGTAGTCGCTCTGCGTCGCCGTGCCGTGCTCGCCCGCGCTGTCCAGCTGAGGCTGACCTAGCTTGGCCGTGGCTTGGCTACGGTCTGGCTACGGCTAGCCAATACGCCTGCCACTGGTCGCCTGCCCAGCCAGCTGCTGGCCACTGTGCCCCGATGACCACCGCTGCCACTCTGTCGATCTGCAGCCCCATCCGCTGTCGCACTGCTATTGTGCTGCTGCCCTCCCTACCTCACGCTGTGGCGCAGCCACTGCCGCTACTGCTCGCCTCACCGCGCACGTGGCCTTGTCCCTGCTACCGGCGTCGTCGCCTCGCCATTTATGGCACTACGGCCACACATGTCGTGCCTGGTCGTGGGCGCGCACACGTTCCCTCTGGCCGTGATGGCCCGTAGCACTTGCACGTGTGCCGACTCGCTAGTGGCCAGTCACGCCCCGCCAAGGCGAGGACGAGCTGAGCTCTGACCTACCCCTCCCCTCTCTCTGCTCTACTGGCATGGTGGACTGAGTCGCGCCATTAAAACAAGCAGGGAGAAGTCACCATTGCCCGATTCATCATGTCTCTAGCTCTGCCATCAAGCCGCCTAGCCAACCGTTCCCACCCTGCCTTGAATGGTGCCCGGCCAAACTTTAATTTTGAATCACTGAGGGTAGCCCCCATCTGACCACCTCGAGCCAAATTAGCTGCACCGCTAGACTCGCCTCAAACCCCTCTTTGCCCTGCGTGCCTTAGCCGAACCTCTACCGCCTCACCGTCATCGCTTACGCCACCGTGCTGCCGTGGTGCGTCACCGCACAGCTCGACCGCACGTGGCTAGCCCTCCACCATCGTCCTCCGCTCCAACCGTCGCTTTGGCCTGGTCCATGGTAGCCACCTGATGCTTGCACACTAACCAATTAGGTCTGTAGCTGCCCCAGCTCACCGGAACAGTGGCACCGCCGTCGCGGATGGCCGCGCGCCGCTGCAACCTTCCCCCGGCAAGTCATGTCACCCGCACCGACGCTTAGCGTAGCCGCTCGAGTCGGAGACGGTGACTGGCCCATTACGTGGGCCGGTGCAGGTCCCAGGTGGCCGGCGCAGCCGCGCTGTGTCGCCGCCGCCGTGCGCTGAGTCGCCGGGGGTCGCATGGGGGAATTCCCAAAAAGTCAGGGGGTTAAGTGAGAAGATTTGAGAGAGGGGGAAATAGTATTGGGGCTTAGGTGTGATTCGGAAGAAAATCGAGGACTCTTTTGCAAAAACGCTAGCGCGCGGGCTTCCCTGCCATGGGCTGGCCTCACGTGGGTCGTGAAAGCGGGCCGCTGCGCGCGCACGCGCCGCGTTGCATGGGCCGCACGTGTGGGCCGCGCGTCAGATTGATTTTTCTTTTTCTAGGAATTTGTGAATGGTTTTCTAATTTAATTCTAGCTGATCTTTGGTAATTAATATAAATTCGTGTGGGTGTTCAAAAATTGCGAAACAAATTTTGTTAGGTTCCTAAAATTGTGATCTATCTGTTGGTGTATTTAGTTCATGTTTATATGTGTTAGCACTAGGAGCTATTAAATCATTTGAAAGTGCTTCATAATATTAAGTTAACTATTATAGGAATTTTTTTATTATGAATTGATGATAGTTTTGATTCTGAAATTTTTACAGCAGTTTGATTGTATTATTATGTGCTCACTATAATTTTGTAGCTTTAGAATAGACTAAGCATTAGGGTAGTTAAATACTCTTTGTTTCAATATACATTAAATCACTAGTAGAAATAAAGATATATCCTTAAATTGCCAGGCTAAGGGTTTATTAGTTGAACCCAACACTTTGCTTGATGAAAATGATAGTTAGCTTAGTATCTTAGTCATTAGAGTTATCTTAGTAGCTTAGTATGCGTATTCTTATTTTAAGAGTTATTGTTGTCCAAATGCTAAGTATTGCATCATCATCGCATGCATCTAGAGAAGAGTTGACGAAGATCGTGACCACTGGTGATCACGAGTTCGAGAAGATCATCGAGAAGTACGGAGAGGAGATTCTCATGTAGGAGGAGGTCCCGAAGCCGTCACTGACTGACTCAGCTGACACCGCACCTGTCCAAGACAAGTCCCGGTGCATAACCTCTATTTTATAATTCACCGTATATATATGTATTGTGCATTTATGTTATATGAATTTCATGAAAACCACATACATAGATATACATGTCCTAAGAGTCTTACTAGTGCAGGTTCGAGTAGATGCTATGCTTATGTCATCGGAGCGTGAGTAACATGTCATTGCTCACAATAGGAGATTATTAGTACTCTCATAATAAAATGATGAAAGAAAAAATTGAGACAGGGCAAGGATATGGTATGGGTAATGGTTGGTGTAACATGTTATGTCTCACGGCCAACGGTGCTTAGCTTGGTTACACTGTTTTCCCTGTTCGTGTCAATTAATGACCGTCCGTTGCTGTGGATGGTAGTCAGGTCGCAGACTTATTATCCTGAGCACATACTTGCTTATGAGAGCGGGAAGAATCGTTACGCTCTTATCGTGGTTTCGGCTCTTTCTGGACCGACTGATTGGAGACGGAGAAAGGTGGAGGTCTAAGCACCATATTGAGACCAGATCTCAAGTGTGGAGGCTTGGAGTCCAAGTTTGGACGGGGACCTGGACCCCGTGACAGAAGTGGAATGGGTTGGTCTTATTTGTGCCTAGGGTACAAACATGGCGCGTGTTTCGGTGTACCCAGCTGGGATACATTGGTTTACGAATCGCCGTTTCCTTGAGACGGTATGACTTGACTATGGTCTAGCACTATAGTAAGAACTGGAAAATGAAAGATAGTGAAATGGTTCTGATTGCTTAACTCTTGCTTGAAAGTAGAACATGTGCTTACCTAGAATGGTTAGCTAAAGAAGTAATCATGACTGCTAATAAAACTTGACCGTAAGAATGAACTATTAGTAATGCTTTCCGTAAACAAAAAGAAAATAGCAAACACATATTGCCTATCATATCCTTGAGAGTCGGGAAACTATTCCTACTAGTCGGGTAAGTCTTGCGAGTACATTGTGTACTCATGGTTTATTTTACCCCTATTGTAGGTGCAGCTTGAGGAGTAGCTCTTGTGTGAAGGATTCTTCTGGTGAGCATAGACGGATCCTTGTATCATTTCCGCTAGATGTTTATTTTTATTCCGTTGTTTAATTATCACACTCTGAACTCTGGTATTGTAATAAATAATTTTCAAGAACTCTTGTTGTATGAAATGAACTAAGTATTATAAGCTCGTACTCATTATTGGATTCTGGATGTAAAACGTGGATTGTTTCGAGTTCTCCCTTGGAGTGTGCTCGACGGAATTGTCCGATGTAGCTTACTTTTGAGGTGCTTAGTGTCTAGTGAAAGACGAGCGCCTTCGAAAGCAAGTTATTTTGGACGGTTCTGCCACACACATACCCCATAGCGTAGAGTGGCTGGCACCCATTTACGCGTATGAGTACGAGCATCGCCGAAGAGCTGCTGCCAACCGCCCATAACGCACAGCGCTGGCACCCGTGCACGTGTAGGTGCGAGATCAATAACAGGGCCGTTTCTGGATAACATGAATGAGAACGTGGCTAGTCCACGAGTCGATGGAGTATCTTAAAGATATTTCACATGGAGAACGAATGGAGCATCTCGGAGACAGTAATCATGGAGAATAAATGAAGAAATAATAATTGAAGAAAATATGATGAAATCGTGGAGAAAATTGTATTAAATGCAGATATAAGAAGAATACTTATTTTTAGTCAGAACGTCTGGTCGACGACGTATGATGTTATCTGGTCGGCGTCGACGAAATTGTGTGGCCCTGTCATGGCGGCGGTCGCGGTCGTCGTAGCGTCCTTCTTCGCGGCGATCATCATTACGGCGCGGCAGACAATTGAAGCGAGTAGTCTAGACGACGTCGTCCTTATGTTACTGATCGGCCTTAGGCGGATCAGATTTGGAAATTGACGGCCGAGTGGAGTAGTCAGCGTGTCACGATGTCCGAGTAAACAGCTCGCTTGACGGATTGGACGGCTCGCTTAGCTGCTCGTTGGTGGCTCGTGCTTGCGGCTCGTAGTCGTCAGTTTGCACTAATAGCTTCCATGCATTTTTTGTCGTGCTTTAATTGCTGATTGGGCATAACTTGTAGAGAGAATTCCTTATTTGACACCGAAAAAATGAGTCGTTTCTTTCTTGGTCCTGAATTTTTTTTCGTTCCCTATTTGACACTCACTTCAACTTTCATCACTAATTTGACACTACCGTCAAATCCGTTAGCTAACGGTGTTAACTGGCTGTTAAAAAGATATTTTTGCTCCTAGAAAAAAAGCGGCGAAGCAAATTTGAGAGGAAAAAAAACATGCACCTTTTTTTTGCAGCTGGGCGCATGCATCAGAGGCGGGTGCAGGCTTTTTTTCCTCTCAAATTTGCTTCGTCGCTTTTTTTTCTAGAGGCAAAAACGTCTTTTTAACAGCCAGTTAACATCATTAGCTAATGGATTTGACGGTAGTGCCAAATTATGGATGAAAGTTGAAGTGAGTGTCAAACAGGGAACGAAGAAAATTTCAGGACCAAAAAAGGAATGACTTATTTTCCCAGTATCAAATAAGGAATTCTCTCTAACTTGTACACGACGTCATCTTGTATGGTCTTGCAACTTATATGTTTTGCTTTTCTGAGCCTGTTCGGCTGGTATTAAAGTCGGCTGATAAGTTGACTAAAGTTGTTTTATTGTAAGAGAAAAATACTATAGAAGCTGTTTGTTGTCTTCTGACTGCAGTTGATGTCATCAGGTTCCGTGCTCTATCCAGGCTCGGCATTACGATGGGTTCGAATCTGCGTGAGGCCGAGCTTGAAGCCACCAGCAGATCAAGATTGGATGATCCCACAGATCGCACGCCTCTGTGCAGATGAATTCGTCCTTCACTTTGCTTCCGTGTCCGACTCTGGAGCTCGTTGCGAGATGCGATATGCTGCTTGATTTTGCGTACCACGGTGTACCGCGTGAAACCACCCTCGAGTCCGTGGTACACCCGGCTGGACTCCGGACGATCGGACCGCGCAGCGAGCCTCCTTGTGTAGTGTAGAGCACCTCCCCAACGGAGTAGTTGATGCACAGGGCCGTGGTCGAGAACGTGCTGTTGATGTCGAGGTTCATCTGGTTCGTCACGGGATTAGCACGCACACCCCTATTTGGTGCGTCACTGTCAACGAACTCATGACGGTAGAGTGTGTGTTAGAGTTACGCGTGATCACAAACTAGATGGTAATACAAGCACCAAGACACAAGATTTAGACAGATTCAAGCCGTCAGTACGATGTAATACCCTACGTCCTTTATTCTGATGGATTGTATTGAGATGTCTAGATGCCGACTAGGGGACCCCTGCCCCTCCTTATATACTCTAAAGAGGTAGGGTTATAAGAAAAATATCTTAGTCGACTATATGGTAGGTATTCTATTTATATTACAATTTTCATAAGTCCTAACATATCTTCTACCATTTTGTGGTATCCAGGAATATATCCTCCACACTCCCGTCACTCAGCATTTGGCCGCATTGCAGCACACGTGCGACTCTATGGTGCGCTGCCTCGTGCAGATCCTCGCGGCGCCCATCATCCTCTCCCAGCGTTATGGCGCTATCCCAGAGCCCGATGTCGAGCGTGTCGTCAAGGCCTTTGCCGCCGCCTCCAAGTCCGTCGTCACCGAGTCCCCGGCCTTCGTCGAGGAGGGGGCTACCGCAGTTCCCTAGTAGGTATGTCGTGGCCGCCGGCAACGCTATATTTTAAGTGTTTCAGGTGTTTTTAGGCATATTGCAAGGCTATGTTTTAGTTGTTTCATATGTATATTTCAAGTATTTCATATGGATGTTGCATATGTTGCAATGCTTATACGCGTATGCTGCAAGCATTTCTTCGTAATGTTGAAACAACCCCAATTTCCGCGAAGGGAAATCCACAGAGTTGAAGTGTAATAAGACCGTGGTAGATCATATTACCCAAATTCCAGTCGAATATCACATCCATACAACGATAATATCATAGTACAAATAGTGCGGAATTATATAAATTATTACATCACCGCATTGGCGGAATCAAAAGTAGCATTCATTTAGAACAGCTTGATGATAAGATCGCCAAACTCGAGCGTAGGCACGAACCCCTCAACTGTCAAACTCCTCGGAGCTATACTCCTCAACAGAACCTGTATGCCAAAATTTATCAGTACGATTTGTAGTGGCCACTCCCAACCCTATGAGCATTGCTTTGGGAAAATTGGATGCAAGTTGAATATAATTAAAAGGAACCTATAAGGCTGGGGTTTCCTATGTATCAGCATATCAGTATTTATTAACAGTTGGTCAAGTTTTAACACCATTCACACACCCATCCCACCCCATTTTCCATTCCAGAGCCAGGTTTTGATCCTGGGAATCGACATACCACCATCTTCACACCATCACCATACTATACCATCGCTCAGTCGACAGGCCAACTCCCTCTCGACACTGTCTCAAGGCCCGTAGCCCCTAGCTACGACCGAACACTCACTTCCAAGGGGGAAGAAAAGAATGACTCATCTCTCTATCTAGTTTAAGCGAAACCCAGGAAAGGTCCATAGCCGATAAGTCGGCACATGTATTGATCGATCAACCATACACTCTGTAGAGGTTTTACATAACCACAAGATTCGCATTCCTCGCTGACCGTCGTCAACTGGGCTGATTCTGGCCGCTTGCTAGCCTAGGATAATGACACTCTACCATTCAGCCCTGGTACACCCCAAGTCTAGTCTGGGGTGGCTGAAACTGTGAGTCATGAGCCGGGTCCATAAGGTCACCATGAAGTCTCGGAAGGGTGTGGGGGATTCCTCCGCGCCCCGTACCTCCCTCGCACTGTCCACTATCAACCTAGCAGTAGTGGCAATATCCTACCGAGTAGTCCGGCCATCCCGCACCATATAGGGCGAGTGGTACGTAAGGCTTCCCAGTGAATCTGAGTACTAGTAAGTCCCTAGGGTTGACCAAGCCAGAATTTCTTCATCAGGGTTTCCATTTACCGTGCCACCATAGCACCTCCATCCCGGGCTCCTCCCATCACAGGTTCACACCTAGGACCACCTCATATACCATTTACCCACCACAGGTATCCATTCCAGGTGTGCCCAGGTAGCACCCCACGGCAAGACTTGCCCCAGGCTCGTCGTATACTCCAACTTGGTTGACACAACCCTCACCCTCCACACACCTAAGTCACACACGCAGCACTCTCCCCGTAGTCCAGAATACACCACGCATTAATGTAGTATAAGCGTAGTAGAAGTATAAGCAAATAAAATATAGCAGTAAGCGTGTGTCTAACCTAATAGCAGGGTATGTAGGGGTATGGTTGCGTCAAGGTAAAGGCCATCAAGAAAGCATACTACCATGCAAGTCCTATCATAGTATGATTATAACAGTAAAGTAAAGCAATAGCAGTTCTACATTAGCCATGCGTAATAGGTGCTACGAGATTGGGTGGGATGTGGCACCTTCAGTGTAGTCGTCTCCGTACTCCTCACAGTACTCATGATCCTTGTCCATCAGGTTCTTCTCCGAGTATGCGAACGATCGTATTATAGTCGCGTTAGCGACGTCTATTGAATAGCACATAGAAGCAATGAAAATTCAAAAGAGTCAAATGCACTCAAACATGGGTTCATTGCGTAGAGCTTGATTTTAGATGAATTTTGGTCCTGGTTTCGTATTTTTCTGAGGTCATATGAATTAGTTATGAATTTCCGAAGTTTAAATCATTTCTAAAAATGGAAAAGGCTGAATTAATCCTGGGCTGACACGTGTCACGCTGTGGTTAGTCCACGTGGCTTGCTGACGTCTGCATGATGTCAGCATGACGTTAGCATCACGGTTCCGAGCTGGTAGGTGGGGCCCAGCTGACGTCAGCATGACGTCAACATGACATCATCAACATCATCCACACCGATAGGTGGGGCCAGAGACCATTGGGTCGCTGACAGGTGGGCCCGGTCAAAGTCAACGGCGAGTCAATGGTCAACGGTCTTCGGTCAACGGTCAGGGTCACTGACGTGTGGGTCCAGGGCTGCTGACGTCAGCAGCTGATGTCATTGTGATGTCAGCATGACGTCACCTCGGCTGTGTTACTACTGACATGTGGGTCCTGTGTGATGTCATTACGATGCTAGCATGACGTCATCGTCTGACGTGGGGGTCCAGCAACACTGTGTCGCTGACCTATGGGGCCAGGTCAACGGTCAATACGGGCCGGGTCCGAATTGGGCTTGTTGGGCCGGTCTAGGCCGGGCCGGGCCGGACACGTGGCACGCTGTGACGCTACCACGTCACGACCATGGGCTTTTATTGGGCTTCGTCCACAGCGCGGCTCACACCGTGTGGCTCACGGTGGACCAGCGCTCATGGTCCATGGACTTACGGCAGGGCGCATGGTGGACCAAGTCCACCGTCTCTTCTCCTTGGCTCGGCTCACGTGCACCGAGCTCACGCATGGGTGGCCGGCGAGGGGGTGTTCCCCTGTTTTCTTCCGCGGTGGTGCTCCCATCGGTGGCGAGTGCCCGGTGAGCCTCCGTGGCAGTGCTGGTGTCTGATTGGGGAGGGGGAAAGCTTCCCCGGGCCACGGCGGTCATGATCCTAAGGTCTAAGTGGGTGTCGAGGTCCTCCAGTGCGTTGGCCACGACGACCGGCGGCTCGGCAGTGCTCACCGGTGGTGAGGCCGCGCACGTAGGCCCTCCAGTGGTTAGTGCTGGGCAGATGAGGCTTCTATGGCTTCGTGTGGACGCGGCGAGGGCGTCCCGAGCTCGAGGTGGGGCTTCGGTTTCCCGGTGGCCGGTGGGGGCTCCAGCGGCCATGGCAACAGGGTGACAACGGCGATGCACACGGGTGATCAAGGGGGCTCCCGCGGGGTGGTCACGGCATGGTCACGGGGTATGCATGGGTGCATGTGTTCCTAGTGGCCGGAGATAAGGCGCTGGCCTACGTGCTCCAGGTGTGGAGCGCCATGGCCGACGGTGAGGTTCAGCGGCAGAGAGAGACCGGAAGGGGGGGCTCACCATGGGTGGCGTGGAAGAATGGATGGTGATGCCATGTCGATTCGAGGCCGTGTAGCTCTGGTAGCCATGTAGTGCCGTGCCGAACCGCGTCGGTGATGTAGACGACTGCGTCGCTCTCGGCTCCGACGGTCTCCTCCCCCACAACGGCTTCGGCGTTTCCCCCTCTTCTTCCTCTTCTCTCTCTTGGCTTAGGTGGGCTGTGGACGGCCACTAAGGTGGCGGCGGGGCGTCGGGACGAGCGCTAGGGCTCCGGGGCTGGGGCTTTTATAGCCGGAGCTCTGAGCTCCATCTTCGGTGGACGGTTGGTGATGCACCATGGGCATCGAACGGCATTGCGGCGTGGGGTGGTTGGCGTGGAGGTCGCGTGGGCAATGCGCCAAGGGGGAGACAGGACCATGCCCTGGGCATGACCCCTGGCCCGCCCCTGCCACCGCTGTCGGCTCTTGGTCGCACGGCGGTTGAGCACGGCGTGGAGAAGAAGAACAGGAGGGCTGACATGTGGGGTCCAGCGGCAGCGGCTACAAGTGAGACGGGGAAACGCGCGGGCGTGGGCGACGTGTGGCTGACGCGTGGGGCCAAGTGGCAGCAGCTGCTAGCGAAGGTAGCAGGGCGCGCGGGCGTGGGCGACGCGCTAGGCCGCGAGCTGGGCTGTTGCGCGTGAGTTGGGGTCGGCCTGCTACTGCGAGCACGCAGGCCAGCGGAGGGGGAGAAGTGGAGGGCTGGGCCGGTAGTTGGTCGCGCGGGTTGGGCCGAGCAGCTGGCTGGGAGGCCTTCTTCTCCTTTTCTTTTTTCTGTTTTTTATTTCTTTTCCATTGTTTGAATTCAAATTTGGTTTAGAATTTGAATTTAAAACTGAGGTAACTTGTTCATTGGAGTTTAGGGAATTTTGTTTAATAATAACTTTATGGTTTATTACTTTAATGGAATTGTTAAGCATAACATAAAGCAAATGAGAATCCAAGTCACAATTTAAGTTAACATTGTATGCAACATTTTATTTTGTTAGAAATTAAATAATCATAATCAACAAATGACATGCCATGCTTATGTGTTGTCTTGGTTGGGTCAGACCTAATGCATTTCTTAGGTTGGGTTTCTATACATGACACTCATCATCATATGGGAGTTCAAAAAAAATTATAGTTGGTATTTTTGGGTGTATGGATTTTTGGGTTGTTACAGTCCTACCCCCTTAACAGAATCTCGTCCTCGAGATTTAAAGTGTAGCGTACTCTTCAAAGAGGTAAGGATACCATAGCCGGAGGTCCGACTCTTTCTTCCATGTTGCTTCTCTCTCAGTATGATTACTTCATTGGATCTTGCACATAGGAATAGTCTTGCTTCGGGTCTCTTTGGTATCTCTGTCCAGAATTCTGATAGGATGTTCTCTATACTCAAGTGTATCTTGAATGTCAAGTGTATCAGTTGGGACTACTTCATCGGGCACCCTCAAACACTTGCGTAGCTGTGAGACATGAAATACGGGATGTACACCCACCAATTCCTCAGGTAGCTCGAGTTTGTAGGCGAGCTTTCCAATCTTTTTGCAAATCTTGTATGGGCCAACAAATCTAGGGGCAAGCTTTCCTTTCACATGGAATCTGACAGTCCCACGTAGCGGGGATATCTTGAGATAGACGAAGTCCCCCACATTAAACTCAAGTTCTCTTCTCCTTTTGTCAGCATAGCTCTTGT
This sequence comes from Miscanthus floridulus, assembly GCF_019320115.1. Taxonomy (NCBI): domain Eukaryota; kingdom Viridiplantae; phylum Streptophyta; class Magnoliopsida; order Poales; family Poaceae; genus Miscanthus; species Miscanthus floridulus. Next base: position 1,868,311 of record NC_089596.1, on the reverse strand, counting down.
ATCGACTTTGAGCAATTCTCAAATTCTCTCTTACTTGAGCAACTCCGTCTTCGGCATCTTGAATCTTAATGGAGTCAAAGAATGATCTTTCTCCTGGTTGAGACCACATCAAAGGTGTCTTACAAGGTCTGCCATATAGAGCTTCAAACGGCGACATCTTGATACTGGCTTGGTAGCTGTTGTTGTAAGAAAATTTGGCATAGGGTAAGCATCTCTCCCAATCAGAGCCATAATTCAGTACACTAGCGCAAAGCATGTCTTCTAAGATCTGATTTACTCATTCAGTCTGTCCATCTGTCTATGGATGATAAGTGGTACTAAAGTCAAGTTTGGTTCCAATGGACCTATGTAGGGCTTCCCAAAATCGAGACACAAACTGAGGGCCACGATCAGATACAATACTAGAGGGAGCTCCATGCAGTCTGAGAATATGTTCAATGTATAGATCTGCTAGTTTTTTGGCATTGGTCTTGGTCTTAACTGGTACAAAGTGAGCAACTTTGGTCAAGCTATCAACAATCACCCAGATGGAATCATTGCCTTTCTGTGAACGGGGCAATCCAACTATGAAATCCATGGATATGCTCTCCCACTTCCACTTGGGGACGTCAAGAGGCTTTAGCAAACCTGCAGGCCTTTGATGTTCAGCCTTGACTCTATTACAGGTGTCACATCGTGCCATATGTCCTGCAATGTCTGTCTTCATGCCTTTCCACCAAAAGTGTTTCTTCAAATCTTGATACATTTTTGAACCTCCAGGGTGGATACAGTACTTAGAATCATGAGCTTCTGACAAAATTTCCTCTCGTAGCACTGGGTCAGATGGAACACAAATTCTGTTCTTGAACCAGATGGTTCCTTGTTCATCTTCATGGTGGTTGGTCTTATAGCCTAGTTTCATCAGACCATGGAGATATTCGATTTCTTCACAATCTTTTTGAGCTTGATGGATGCATTCTATGAGATCATACTGTATGCAGAGCTCATTCAACAAGCCATGCGGTAGTATCTCAAGTTGGAAATCATCAATCTCTTCCTTGAGCTCAGGTGGTACGGATTTAGTGATCAAAGTGTGACAGTAGCTCTTATGGCTGAGGGCATCTATGACTACATTAGCTTTTCTTGGATGATAGTGAATTTCTAGGTCGTAGTCCTTGATCAACTCTAGCCATCGGCGTTGCCTCATATTCAGATCTTCTTGAGTGAAAAATTACTTCAAGCTTTTGTGATCGGTGTAGATATCGCACTTGTTGCCTATCAAGTAGTGCCTCTAGATTTTCAAGGCATATACAATTGCTGCTAACTCAAGATCATGAGTAGGATAACGGTTCTTGTGTTCTTTCAACTATCGAGAAGCATAAGCTATCACTCTTCCATCTTGCATCAATACACAACCAAGTCCTTGATGGGATGCATCATAATAGACCATGAATTCTTTGCTGATATCAGGCAATGCTAACACAGGAGTTGTGGTAAGCTTCTATTTCAATTCCTGGAAGCTTTGTTTGCACTCGGACGTCCATTCAAACTCCTTGGTCTTCTTTAGAAGATTGGTCATTGGACGGGCTATCTTGGAGAAATTCTCAATGAATCAGCGATAATATCCAGCCAATCCCAAGAAACTTCTAACTTCTGTCACATTACGGGGTTGATCCCACTCTTTCACAGCTTCAATCTTGGCTAGGTCTACTGCGACACCTTCAGCTGATAGTACATGGCCTAGGAAGGCAACTTCCTATAGCCAAAACTCACATTTGCTGAACTTTGCATAGAGCTGATGTTGGGCTAATTTCTCGAGCACAGTTCTCATATGATGTTCATGTTCTTCAGCGGTGGGTGAATAGACAAGGATGTCATCAATGAATACCACCATGAACTTATCTAGTTCATCCATGAAAACCTTATTCATCATATTCATGAAGTATGTAGGAGCATTCATGAGTCCAAAGGACACCACAGTGAACTCAAACTGCTCATACCTAGTCACAAAAGCTGTCTTCAGAATATCACTTTCTCGAATCTTCATCTGATGATAGCCAGATCTGAGATCAATCTTGGAGAAATACTTGGCACCTCGAAGCTGATCAAGTAGATCATCAATTCTTGGCAGGGAGTACTTGTTCTTGATGGTGACTGCGTTCAAGTTTTGGTAATCAATACACATTCTCATTGAACCATCCTTCTTCTTGACAAATAGAACAGGAGATCCCCAGGGTGAAGCACTGGGTCTGATATATCCCTTCAAGATGAGCTCATCAAGCTATTTCTTGAGCTCAGCCAGTTCATCAACTGACATGCGATAGGGTCTCTTGGCAATGGGTCCCGTTCCCAGTAACAGATCAATGATGAACTCTACATCACGGTATGGTGGCATACCCGGTAATTCTTCAGGGAATACATCGGGATAGTCTCTGACTACTGGCACATCATGAACTGTCTTCTCCTCTTTTTGTGATTCTGAACTTGCTTTAAGGGCACATAGGATAGAGGTGGACTTTCCAGACTGGGGTTCACATCTAATGACTTGGCCTAATGGGTGGGTTACTTGGACGTATCTAGGTGAACATGATATGATACCTTGGTGAATGGTTAACCAATCCATACCTATAATGACATCTAGGCTAGTGGAAGGTAAAAGGGTTAGGTCGGCTTTAAAAACAAGACCCTCAATGGTAAGACTCACTCCCTTATAGATGTGGGTGCATTTTAGGTCTCCTAACGGTGAACTGGTGATGATAGGCTTTTCACGTGGGGTTATAGGCAGGTCATGCTCTCGTGCAAACTTGGATGATATGTATGAACAAGTTGCTCCAGAGTTAAATAGAACTGATGCAGTATTGCCATTAACTAAAAACATACCATACACAACGTTAGGGGCAGTCTGTGCTTCCTCGACGTCCAGATTGTTGAGACGTCCACAAGTAGCAGATCCCTTGAACTAAGACTTCTAAGTAGCTGAGTTCTGAGGGCACTCAGTGGCTTTGTGACTCGGTTGGCCACAAGTGAAGCAGGTGAAAGGCGCACCGCCTGTAGGGGTTGGCGCGGGTGCCTTCTAGTTTCCAGTGCTTGGTGCGGATTGGTTCTGTGCTGGGCGTTCATTCGCTAAGCGGGGACGGTTGGAATGGTCCTGAATGTTGCGGTCCTGAGCATAACGGTCCCGGGTGTAACGATCCTGAGCAGGGCGGGAGTATTTGGTGTTGTAGCCTCCACTACCCCTACTCGATCCAGGGTTGTCATCCCTGTTGTGGCGAGAGTGCTCCCTGGAGGGTGCATCTCTGCAAAACCTCTTGCGATCACGTCCACGAAAGGACTCCTCAAGCATATGCTTCCTCTCCCTGTACTCTTCTCCAGCTTCAGCACGGTCCTTCTCAATCTGGATGCAGCGATCCACCAGAGCACGCAATGTGTTACTCTCAATACCGCCAAACTTCAGCTTGATGTGCGGGTTAAGTCCCTTGCGATAATAGTACAGCTTCTCCTTCTTAGAGTTCACAACATAGGGAGGTGCATAGCGAAGAAGGTTGGTGAAACGAGTAGTGTACTCAGTCACCCTAACCTTTCCCATCTTGATGTTGCGGAACTCCTTAGCTTTGGCCTCCATGACACCCTTGGGAATGTGGTACTCAGTGAATGCTTCAGCAAACTCATCCCACGAGATGTTGGCAGGGTCCTCATGGGAGTCACTGAAACTGTCCCACTAGGCACGTGCTGCACCCGTGAGCTGGTGTGTGGCTGCTCCAACACACTCATCATCAGTGAAAGTAGTGAGATCAAGCTTCTTCTCCATCTCCTTGAGCCAGTCATCGGCTACAAGCAGGTCAGGGTTGGTGCCATCATAGGTAGGTGGCCTTAGCTTCAGAAATCCTTCTAGCTTCCTTTGGAAGTCATTCTGCTGACCTCCCTAGTGATGGTTCGCTCCTTCAACAAGAGCTGCAAGAAGCTGGGTCTGTTGTGCCATCACTTCTGCCAGGTTCGGTGGTGGTGGTGGTGGAATGTTCTCCTCAGGCGGCGGAGTATTCTCCAGGTGGAAGGGTATCCCTCCATGGCCACGGCCATGGTTGTTGCCACCACGTCCCCCATTTGGTTTAACTAGTTCAGGGGTGGGCGCACGTCCACAGTTCATTAGGCGATTAGATCGGTGGTTCGGCATCTGCAACACAGATCATAGAGAATTTAGTGCTTGTGCCAAAAGTGCTTATAATTCAATATGATTACATGATTTTTGACGATTTAAAGAAAAACATTTACACTATCCAACACTCATTACAAAGAAGCAATAAGATCCATAAGATGCAATAAGATCCAAAACATTCATTACATGGGTTTTATTACATAGCAGCATCTCCAGTAGCTACACTTAAAGACGTGCGAGAATCGTACTACGCATAATGTTTCATAATACATCTCATAAGGGGTACATCATGGGGTACAACTTACGGAAGCTACTGACATGACTCATGACCACGTAGGGTCATTCTACTCTAACTCATATACCGCAGCTGGGATACGACTGTTCTCGATCTCGATCTCCTCATCAGACTTGTGAAGTCGGGACACGTACTTCAAGGCCTCGGCGAGCTCCTCAGTAGGCTTGGCTCTAGGTAGGGTAGGATAGGCACCTAGGTTAAGGCGAGTCAGGGCTAACTCAAACTCCTCTACCCTAGGCTTCGTCTTACTACGAATCTCCTTGGGTAGCTGATCCCACATACCCTTCATCTCCCTGAGGCGCTTCCTATCGGACTTCTGCCAGGCCTATCGAGTCCTCTCACACTTGTCCTGTAGGTACTCGTTCTGCCTGAGTGCCTTGATCAGGTGACCCTGGTTGCGAATGGCCTTCTTTCTAAACTCTTCTAGATCTTGAGTCATGGTCTTGTTTCAAGACTAGATCTTCAGCATGTCAATCCCCTTGGATCTCTCTGTCTCCTCTACGGTTGAACTCAGCCTTCTTGTCGTCCGACTCTCTCTGCAACTCCAAGACCTTACTATCGAGGTAGCAGTTCCTGTTGCCTAGGTCGGCGGCTTTATCCTGTAAGTCGTCGACCTCGGCTCTGTGGATTTCTTCACGGTGGTTGAGCTCGTCCTGCAGCTTGGCAACTGTCTCAAGTAGACTAGCTTGCTCCTATGCTCCCTACGAGTCTCGCTCCTAGTACTCCCACCGAAGGGCTTGGTCCTGACGTCTCCTCTGCTCTAGCTGGGTCACATACCTATCCTGCTCCAGTACGTGAATAGCTGAGACACGAAGGCATCTGTCCTCCTCGGCAAGGATAACTCTGCCGGCTGCGAAACTCTGCTCACTAGGGGTAAGGCTGAGGTCAAGGGCCTAGGGAAGTAGACAGAACTCTATCGTCTTTAGGTGCTCGTAGTGGTCCCTCATCACTCTACGAAGTGCCTTATGCGAGATAGCTCACAGTCCCTCCTCGATGGTGTCCTCTATAGTCAACTCGGTGGAAGCTAGGACAGAAGGTAAGGTAGTGCTAGCTGGGAACTCGACTGAGATGATAATCGGTCCTTCGATTCCTCCTTCCTGAGCTGGCTTCCCGGTGCAGGTGACCTTGACAAGCTCGTCGGGGACACCTAACGTGACGAGAACTCGGCAGAGGGTCTGTGCAAAACCCCCGAGCTCACGTAGGTCAAAGGTAAGCTTGGCGTGGTCCAGAGGTAGCGGTCCTAGAGGCGGCCAGTCGACGTTCGTTGCCATCTGCATGTTTCAAGGGGACAGGTGTTAGCAGGTCAATAAATAGATAAGCCTTGCATAAAAGTAAATGCAGGGTCGGTATATAACCGAAAGAAGGGTTGTCCACGTCCTATTCTATCGTCCATTTCTGAGGGTTTTGTCCTATGGTCAAGTATGGCTCTGATACCAACTGAAACAACCCCAATTTCTGCGAAGGGAAATCCACAGAGTTGAAGTATAATAAGACCGTGGTAGATCATATTACCCAAATTTCAGTCGAATATCACATCCATATAATGATAATATCAGAGTACAAATAGTACGGAATTATATAAATTATTACATCGCCGCATTGGTGGAATCAAAAGTAGCATTCATTCAGAACAGCTTGATGATAAGATCGCCAAACTCGAGCGTAGGCATGAACCCCTCAACCGTCAAACTCCTCGGAGCTATACTCCTCAACAGAACCTGTATGCCAAAATTTATCAGTATGATTTATATTGGCCACTCACAACCCTATGAGCATTGCTTTATGGAAATTGGATGCAAGTTGGATATAATCAAAAGGAACCTATAAGGCTGGGGTTTCCTATGTATCAGCATATCAGTATTTATTAACAGTTGGTCAAGTTTTAACACCATTCACACACCCATCCCACCCCATTTTCCATTCCAGAGCTAGGTTTCGATCTTGGGAATCGACATACCACCCTCTTCATACCATCACCATACTATACCATCGCTCAGTCGACAGGCCAACTCCCTCTCAGCACTGTCTCAAGGCCCGTAGCCCCTGGCTATGACCGAACACTCACTTCCAGGGGGAAGAAAAGAAGGACTCATCTCTCTATCTAGTTTAAGCGAAACCCAGGAAAGGTCCATAGCCGACAAGTCAGCACATGTATCGATCGATCAACCATACACTCTGCAGAGGTTTTACATAACCACAAGATCTGCCTTCCTCGCTGACCATCGTCAACTGGGCTAATTCCGTCCGCTTGCTAACCTAGGATAATGCTACTCTACCATTCAGCCTTGGTACACCCCAAGTCTAGTCTAGGGTGGCTGAAATTGTGAGTCATGAGCGAGGTCCATAAGGTCTCCGTGAAGTCTCGGAAGGGTGTGGGGGATTCCTCCATGCCCCGTACCTCCCTCGCACTATCCACTATCAACCTAGCAGTAGTGGCAATATCCTACCGAGTAGTCCGGCCGTCCCACACCATATAGGGCGAGTGGTACGTAAGGCTTCCCGGTGAATCTGAGTACTAGTAAGTCCTTAGGGTTGACCAAGCCAGAATGTCTTCATCAGGGTTTCCATTTACCGTGCCACCACAGCACCTCCATCCCGGGCTCCTCCCATCATAGGTTCACACCTAGGACCACCTCATATACCATTTACCCACCACAGGTATCCATTCTAGGGGTGCCCAGGTAGCACCCCATGGCAAGACTTGCCCTAGGCTCGTCGTATACTCCAACTTGGTCGACACAACCCTCACCCTCCACACACTCAAGTCACACACGCAACACTCTCCCCGTAGTCCAGAATACACCACGCATTAATGTAGTATAAGCATAGTAGAAGTACAAGCAAATAAAATATAGCAGTAAGCGTGTGTCTAACCTAATAGCAGGGTATGCAGGGGTATGGTTGCGTCAAGGTAAAGGCCATCAAGAAAGCATACTACCATGCAAGTCCTATCATAGTATGATTATAACAGTAAAGTAAAGCAATAGTAGTTCTACATTAGCCATACGTAATAGGTGCTACGAGATTGGGTGGGATGTGGCACCTTCAGTGTAGTCATCTCCGTACTCCTCATAGTACTCATGATCCTTGTCCGTCAGGTTCTCCTCCGAGTCTGCGAACGATCGTATTATAGTCGCGTTAGCGACATCTATAGAATAGCACATAGAAGCAATGAAAATTCAAAAGAGCCAAATGCACTCAAACATGGGTTCATTGCGTAGAGCTTGATTTTAGATGAATTTTGGTCCTGGTTTCGTATTTTTCTGAGGTCATATGAATTAGTTATGAATTTCTGAAGTTTAAATCATTTCTGAAAATGGAAAAGGCTGAATTAATCCTGGGCTGACATGTGTCACGCTGTGGTTGGTCCACGTGGCTTGCTGACGTCCACATGACATTGGCATCACGGTTCCGAGCTGACAGGTGGGGCCCAGCTGATGTCAACATGATATCATCAACGTCATCCACACTGACAGGTAGGGCCAGAGACCATTGGGTCACTGACAGGTGGGCCCAGTCAAAGTCAACGGTGAGTCAATGGTCAACGGTCTTTGGTCAATGATCAGGGTCACTGACGTGTGGGTCCAAGGCTGCTGACGTCAGCAGTTGATGTCATCGTGACATCAGCATGATGTCACCTCGACTGTGTTACTACTGACATGTGGGTCCCGTGTGATGTCATTACGACGCTAGCATGACGTCATCGTCTGACATGGGGGTCCAGCAACACTATGTCGCTGACCTGTGGGGCCAGATCAATGGTTAATATGGGCCGGTTCCAAACTAGGCCGGTTGGGCTTCGGGTTGGGCCAGTCTAGGCCGGGCCGGGTCAGACACGTGGCACGCTGTGATGCTGCCATGTCACGGCCGTGGGCTCTTATTGGGCTTCGTCCACAGCGCAGCTCACACCATGTGGCTCACGGTGGACCAGCGCTCATGGTCCATGGACTTACGGTAGGGCGCATGGTGGACCAAGTCCACCGTCTCTTCTCCTTGGCTCGGCTCACATGCACCGAGCTCACGCATGGGTGGCCGACGAGGGGGTGTTCCCCTGTTTTCTTCCGCGGCGGTGCTCCCGTCGGCGACGAGTGCTCGGTGAGCCTCCGTGGCAGTGCTGGTGTCCGATTGGGGAGGGGGAAAGCTTCCCCAAGCCACGGCGGTCATGATCCTGAGGTCTAAGTGGGTGTCGAGGTCCTCCAGTGCGTTGGCCACGGCGGCCGGCGGCTCGGCAGTGCTCACCGGTGGCGAGGCCGCGCACGTAGGCCCTCTAGTGGCTAGTGCTAGGCAGATGAGGCTTCTACGGCTTCATGTGGACGCGGCGAGGGCATCCCGAGCTCGAGGCGGGGCTTCGGTTTCCCGGTGGCCGGTGGGGGCTCCAGCGGCCATGGCGACAAGGTGACGACGGCGATGCGCACGGGTGATCAAGGGGGCTCCCGTGGGGTGGTCACGGCATGGTCGCGGGGTGTGCGTGGGTGCGTGTGTTCCTAGTGGCCGGAGACAAGGCGCTGGCCTACACGCTCTAGGTGTGGAGCGCCATGGCCGACGGTGAGGTTCGGCGGCAGAGAGAGACCGGAAGGGGGGGCTCACCGTGGGTGGCGTGGAAGAATGGATGGTGATGCCATGTCAATTTGAGGCCGTGTAGCTCCGGTAGCCGTGCAGTGCCGTGCCGAACCGCGTCGATGATGTAGATGACGGCGTCGCTCTCGGCTCCGGCGGTCTCCTCCCCCACAGCGGCTTCGGCGTTTCCCCCTCTTCTTCCTCTTCTCCCTCTTGGCTTAGGTGGGCTGTGGACGGCCACTAAGGTGGCGGCGGGGCATCAGGACGAGTGCTAGGGCTCCGGGGCTGAGGCTTTTATAGCCAGAGCTCTGAGCTCCATCTTTGGCGGACGGGCGGATGGTTGGTGATGCACCGTGGGCATCGAACGGCATTGCGGCGTGGGGTGGTTGGCACGGAGGTCGCGTGGGCAATGCGCCAAGGGGGAGACAGGACCATGCCTCGGGCATGACCCCTGGCCTGCCCCTGCCACCGCTATCGGCTCTTGGTCGCGCGGCAGTTGAGTGCGGCATGGAGAAGAAGAACAGGAGGGCTGACATGCGGGGTCCAGTGAAAGCTCTAGTTTGGTTTTGGTTAATTGATGAAACCCTAAGTGCTAACCTAGTTTATCAAGATGATTATGAGATAGGTAGCACTACTCCAAGTGATGAAGCAATGGCGAAGATCATGACAGTGGTGATGGCATGGTGATGGTCAAATGCTTAAACTTGGAAATGAAGAAAGAGAAAAACAAAGGCTCAAGGCAAAGGTATAAAATGTAGGAGCCATTTTATTTTAAGTGATCAAGACACTTAGTGAGTGTGATCACATTTAGGATAGATAGCCGCACTATTAAGAGGAGTGAAACTCGTATCGGAATGCGGTTCTCAAAGTGCCACTAGATGCTCTAACTCATTGCATATGCATTTAGAATCTAGTGGAGTGCTAACACCCTTGATAATATTTGTGAAAATATGCTAACATATGTGCACAAGGTGTTTGCAGGGTTGAGATGGGTTTGGGTCCCTCTCTCGGGAAATGATGCTAACTCATTCGGCGCTTTCGGGAAAATGAAATGCCTATTTTCTATTACGTCGGATGCAAAATTCTTGGTGGTTAGCACATTTGAGCAAGGGTGAAGAAGTTAGAGTTGAAATGGAGTTGGTCGAAATGATGCTGGCGTCGGTCTACTGACCGGACGCTGGGTCACTCAGTGACCGGACGCTGAAAGGTTGCGTCCGGTCGAGCTGACAAAGAGGTCGCCAGTTTCGGTGTTGCACCGGACGCTGGACCTGAGATGCACCGGACGCTGGTTTCTGCGTCCGGTCAAACTGACGGGTCTGCACAGTGGCTAAGGGTTGAGCACCGGACGCTGGCTGCGTCCGGTCAAGGTGGACCGGACGCGTCCAGTCGAAAAAACATGCCTCGGGGAGCTTACTGGAAACGACCGGACGCTGGGGCTTCAGCGTCCGGTCAGTAGCGTCCGGTCAGTTTTGACCGGAGCGTCCGGTCAGCTTCGTAGCCGTTGAAATCTGACGAACAGCGTTTGAAGCTGGTGACGCGTGGCGTCCATCGGGCGACCGGACACTGAGGGCCAGCGTCCGGTCGGTATGACAAGAGCGTCCGGTCAGAGCGTGTTTTGCCCAGTGAAGGGGTACAACGGCTCTATTTGATGGGGGCTCTATTTAAAGCCCCATGGCCGGCTCATGGGATAACTCTTGCACATTTTCATTGACATAGCATCCTTGTGAGCTTAGTCAAAGCCCTCCCACTCATCTCCATCATTGATCCATCATCTTTGTGAGATTGGGAGAGAATCCAAGTGCATTGCTTGAGTGATTGCATCTAGAGGCACTTGGTATTCGTGTTGCGCTGCGGATTTCGCTTGTTTCTCTTGATGGTTGCCACCACCTAGACGGTTGGAGCAGCGATGGAGGATCGGCACGAGTTGGTGATTGTTCGTGGCCGTCTCCGGTGATTGTGAGGGGAGTTGTACCTTCCCCGGCGGAGCGCCGAAAGGTAACTCTAGTAAATTGCTCGTGTCATTGAGTTACCTCACTTGTGGGTCGGTTCTTGTGATGTCCAATCGTGTGGATGAGGTTTGTGAAACACCTCTTAGCCGCCGAACCACCAAGTGTTGGTCGACACAACGGGGACATAGCGTGTTGGCAAGCACGTGAACCTCGGGAGAAAATCGATTGTCTCTTGTCTTTGGCATTCTCTCGGTGATTGGCTATATATTCATCTTGTGATTGGTTCATCCCCTACACGTCGGTATAATCACTCTACTCACTCATTTACATTGTTGCAAACTAGTTGATACAAGCTCTTTAGTGTAATTAGAATTGAGAGCTTGCTTTATTATTTACATTCATCTAGTTGAGCTCTTTAGAGTAGCAAGGTTGAGAGCTCTTAGTGAGTAATTACATAGCTAGTTTGTGTGCCTAAGTATTCATTGCAACTAGAATTGTTGGATAGGTGGCTTGCAACCCTTGTAGAGCTAGAGCAAGTTTGCATTACGCTTTTTGTCATACTAATCAAATTGCTCTAGTTGATTTGTAGATTTTTAAATAGGCTATTCACCCCCCTCTAGCCATATTAGGACCTTTTATCCAGCGGCAGCGGCTGCAAGTGAGACGGGGGAAACGCGCGGGCATGGGCGACGTGTGGCTGACGCGTGGGGCCAAGTGGCAGCGGCTACTGGCGAAGGCAGCAGGGCGCGCGGGCGTGGACGACGCGCTGGGCCGCGAGCTGGGCTGTTGCGCGTGAGTTGGGGCCGGCCTGCTACTGCGCGTGCGCGGGCCAGCGGAGGGGGAGAAGTGGAGGGCTGGGCCGGTAGTTGGTCGCGCGGGTTGGGCCGAGCAGCTGGCTGGGAGGCCTTCTTCTCCTTTTCTTTTTTCTGTTTTTCATTTCTTTTCCATTGTTTGAATTCAAATTTGGTTTAGAATTTGAATTTAAAACTGAGGTAACTTGTTCATTGAAGTTTAGGGAATTTTGTTTAATAATAACTTTATGGTTTATTACTTTAATGGAATTGTTAAGCATAACATAAAGCAAATGAGAATCCAAGTCACAATTTAAGTTAACATTGTATGCAACATTTTATTTTGTTAGAAATTAAATAATCATAATCAACAAATGACATGACATGCTTATGTGTTGTCTTGGTTGGGTGAGACCTAATGCATTTCTTAGGTTGGGTTTCTATACATGACACTCATCATCACATGGGAGTTCAAAAAAAAATTTGTAGTATTTTTGGGTGTATGGATTTTTGGGTTGTTACAAATGTTTCATCTATTTTTTCAGTTGTACGTTGCAAGTGTTTTTATTTGGATGTTGCATATGTTGCAAGTGTTTTATCTGGATATTGTATTTGTTTGCAATGGTTTTTAAGTATTTTTTCAGATGTTTTTGCAAGTGTAGCATGTTTTAAGTGTTTTATCTGTCTTTTTTAATTTGTATGTTGCAAGTGTTGTATCTGTATGTTTTAAAAGTATATCGGGTGTTTGCACATAAGATGCGCGTGAGAAGCGGGGGCGGCACGACCGGACCTCGCGCGCGGTCTGACGTCACGAGCGACGTCCCGGGGGGGGGCGCTCGCTTGCAGATCCGGGTATCCGACGTTGCTGAGGCGCTCGTTCGCTCGCTGCACGCGACGCTAGCGCCCGGTTCGGATTTCGTGGTGCTGGCAAGTCCGCTTCATGTAGGCATGAGGATTCATCTTACCGGTCGACCTTGATCCCAGCGTGGTCAATCGTATGGGGCTCCAAGGAAGTTATATTATAATAAGATCGTATCGGGTACGTGCTTGTACAGAGCTCTAACAAAAGCAAAAGCAACAAGAAAAATGTGAAACCAAATCTCTTTCGAAAGAAATTCAACTCACTGTACTGGAGTAGTTTCCCATGCAGCAAGCAGTTATATATGAAAAATGTGAAACCAAATCTCTTTCGAGAGAAATTCAACTCACTGTACTGGAGTAGTTTCCCATGCAGCAAGCAGTTATATATTATAGGCGGGATACTAGCAAGCAATACTTACTGTAGTAGTAAGTAAGCAATGCGATTGCAATTTCTTGTGGTTTCGAAGCCGACAACTACTTCACCTCATCATCTCCTTCCCTCGATCGCCTCACCCCGTCGACTTATACTACAAATAAATAAATTATCCGCAAGCGATAGACACAGAGCAGGCATTGCACCCTCCGCCCTTGCGCTGTACTACATCTCGCCTCGCTCGATCGGTGCCGGCCGGCAGAGACGACGATCGACGATGGGCCTCGTCTCCGGGATGGTGGCGGGGCTGCTGCTGGGCGTGGCGCTCATGGCCGCCTGGAGCAGGATGATGCGCCGCCGCACCACCAAGCGCGTCGCCAAGGTACCTACTGGCTACTGCACGGTTGGTTGTTTATTTGTTGGCAATCTATCTGGGAATTGAAGTAGTATTCATTCATTTGATTTCATACCCAACCCACTAGTATATCTGTACACATGCTTCAAAACGGTTATTTGCTCTTTGGGTGCCCTTCGTCGTCAATCCAAATTTTATGTCGCGCTAATTTCATGCTGCTTTGAAAATTTGGCGATATATAACCTGGTATATGTTCATATGTCTCCTCAACAGGCAGCTGACATCAAGATCCTTGGCTCACTCTCAAGAGACGATCTGAAAAAACTATGTGGTGACAATTTTCCTGAATGGGTGTCATTTCAACAGTTTGAGCAGGTGACAAGCAACTGCACCTATGTTCTTTCTTATGAAAAAAAATATTTAATAAACTTATGTTCTGAGATTAAAAAAAAATAAGAAGAGTTTGCTTCAATCCTTTGCATCCTTGATGGCTACTTTATTATTATTTTTCTAAGTACGCCTTTGGTTGATCTATCTGTCATCGATCCATCCATTGAAACTGTTTGACTTTGTTGCTATTTTCATGTTGACCCGTCAAAGAGGTTTGTGTGTAGAGTGTGGACAATTTTTTGTTGGGCTAATGCAATTCTCTTTGAAGTAAAACAGTTTTAAAAATCTTGTCTTCTGCTATAACTGCAATTATAAACCTTCTGTTCATATGCGCAAAGGTCAAAGCCTGAAATAATATGTGTTACTACATATGTTTCAGAACTTATTGGACATGAATTTTGTTGCTCTACAGGTAAAGTGGTTGAACAAACACCTAAGCAAACTCTGGCCTTTTATAGCACAGGTATAAAAAAAGGAACTCGGTACAAAATAATTTCATTCATTTTACTTACATCAATTCACCAACAGCCAAATTTCCAATTCATTTCGCACTTGGGACTGTTGAACCTAGCTTTATGACAATTTATCTCTTCTACTTGGTATTAGGCTGCGACGTTGGTTGTCAAGGAATCTGTTGAACCACTACTCGATGATTACCGCCCTCCGGGAATAAAATCACTCAAGTTTAGCAGATTTTTCCTTGGAAATGTGCCACCAAAGATAGAAGGTTGCTCTCTAACCTAAACATATGAAGCAATTCATAGCATTCTCATCATGCTCATCTTGTCTACATAGATTAGGTAAATAATTCAAAATGACATTCATTTGTTACAAGATGTTTACATATGCAGGATCCTTTCTTGAATCTTGAACCTATGTAACATGTAAGTGCAATCAAGTAACTAGACAACTATAACTTACTGAGAGAAAAACATGATTAGAGCATTGCCTTATGTCATTAGATTACTGGTTTGAGCACAGCTCCTATCCATCATGTTAAGAAATCGACTAGATCCAGATACATAAGGATATTACCTATCATGCCATCGGGGAAATGCGACACAATAATCAATTTCCGATAAGGGTAATGTTTTTGTTTTCCTCAAATACAGATAAGCACAGTGTTGTGTAGCACTCTACTTTGTGATGCGATATAGAATTGGAGTAGTTTAAATTTACTTTTATCTTTTATTTATGAAGGTATTCGTATCCAAAACCTCCAGCCAGGCCAGATCATCATGGACATTGATTTTCGGTGGGGTGGAGATCCAAGCATAATCCTAGCTGTTGATTCCATTTTTGCTTCATTGCCCATTCAGGTTTCACATGATACTAGTTTGTTCAGCCATACATTGTTTGGAGCACCGCGACCGTTCCGGTGTACTATTGAGTAATGTTAACTTTTACATGAACCTACATATTTTCAGCTCAAGGATCTCCAGGTATTCACGGTCGTACGTACGATATTTCAGCTTTCTGAAGAGGCCCCCTGCATCTCTGCCGTTGTGGTGGCCCTCCTTGCAGAGGCATGTAATCCTTGTGGATTCCTGGAATTTTTACCCTATGGCATCATCATATTATGGTCTCTGATGTATTCATTTTGTGGCCTTTATATTGCTTCAGCCAAAGCCGAAAATACAGTACACCCTCAAGGCTGTGGGAGGAAGCCTTACTGCTATTCCAGGGCTTTCTGATATGATTGATGTAAAAAAAAAGGGGGCTATAAGATTTAAAGATTTTTATTGGTTGGTGTTGTGAATTGACCATAGCTTTTGTATCTCCAAATGCAGGATACTGTGAATTCAATTGTTACTGACATGCTTCAGTGGCCACACAGGATTGTGGTTCCACTTGGAGTCAATGTTGATACAAGGTTAGTTTGTAACCCTAAGGTCCTGTTTGGAAATGGGACTTTAGGAAGTAAATCCTTAGGATTTATCAGTACAAATGTGAACTGAATCCTATAAACTCCTAGAACATTCCCCTTCATCCAAACAGGCCCACCCTGAGGGTTTACTGAACTCAGGATCTGATAACATAAAAGTAGCAATGAAGAAATTATTCTTAGATCTCAATACTGATGGATTCTGATCTCAGTGAAGTATTTGTTTGCATTTTCTTCAGTGAGATGGAGCTGAAACCTCAGGGCAGACTTGCAGTGACAGTAGTAAAAGCAACTTGTTTGGTTAATATGGAGATGATCGGAAAATCAGATCCTTACGTGGTATTGTATATCCGTCCCATGCTGAAGGTGAAAACGAAGGTCGTCGATCATAACCTTAATCCTGAATGGAACGAGACATTTCATTTGATTGTGGAAGACAAGGAAACACAGGAAGTTATATTTGAGGTCTTCATCTCTTCTTCTTTTGCTTCAACTCCAAGAGTTTGTGACTTTGTAGTATTTGTTTAGCAACAAAACAAAACAGAAACAAAAGAATGCCCTGACGCCGGTGGTGAGCTTTTTTTTTTCAGATTTGCGATGAGGACACTCTTCAGCAAGACAAGAAAATGGGTGTGGCTAAACTGGCAGTGAACAGCCTTGAACCTGAGAACCCAACGGAGATCACCCTGAATGTGCTGCAGTCACTAGATTCACTAAAAGTGAAGGACAACAAGGGTAGAGGGACACTGCACCTCAAGGTCAGCTCAGCTGTTGGTGCCTCCTGACATAAAACAAGCTGCATCTGATTCTCATCCAAACCTGCTCTGTTCATCACTTCATCAGGTCGTGTACCACCCGTTGACGAGAGAGGAGCAGGTGCAAGCCATGGAGATGGAGAAGAAAGCCATGGAGGAGAGGAAGCGGCTCAAGGAGGCCGGGCTGATCGGCGGCACCATGGACGCGCTGGGCGGCGCCGCCTCGCTGGTGGGGTCCGGCGTGGTTGGCGGCGTGGGCCTGGTGGGCTCCGGAATCGGCGCCGTGGGAAGTGGGCTTGGCAAAGCGGGAAAGTTCATGGGCCGAACCGTCACCGAGAGCTTCAGCATGCATCGGAAGCGCGACCAGCAGCAGGTCATGTCACGCTCACGTTCACAGACAACCTGAAGCTAATTGACGGACGCAGGCAATGTCTTCCAAACTTTTTTCATTTTTCCCCTGAGCTTGCATACTCCCTGTCCCCCCCTCGGAAAACAACAAAGAGAAAAAGAACAAGCTTTCAGACATGCCCCAACCAACTCCAACGTTAGGCTCTGTTCCTTTACAGGGTATCACATAATAATAACTAGTCAGACAAAAAAATCTTGTATGTATACCGTGCCTTGTATGTACCACCTGCCTGATACTGAGAATAAGTCTTGTAGCGGCATCACAATTCACATGCCTGTGTGTTGGTATAAAACTATGCTTGTGCACAAAATCCTTTGGGTTTCTTCTTCATCTCACCTGATTGCATACGAACAGGGTACATGTGCCAATGTGCATGCTCCGTTCAAATAAAAATGAAGCAAAATACCAAAATGATTTGTAGCCACCATGGTTTAGGGGTTCGAGAATTCGCATGTCCTATCACCCCACAAAAAGAAAAAGGGCAAATAAATATGATGCTAAATTTGATTGACCATAGAATAAAGCTTAGTGTCCGTGGCCTGCTCTAACAGTTACTGCTTTAACTAGAACATGGCTAGACTCGACTCACATGCAGTGTTCTCGAAAGCGGTACATCAGAGACAAGGCAAGGACCCCCATTCGCGCAGCAAATTCAGAAAGGCAACCTACAATGGTCCGAAACTTCCTACAGCTTTGCCGCCAAAAATCAAAAGGTGTTTCCGGTACACTGGAGGACAGAGTACTCGCTTCCTCGTATTCAAATTAAAGCTCAAGACCTAATTTCTCGACTATTCCAATTCTAACCATTTGATTGGTTTCATAATCTTGTTTTGCACCATTTCACCAGGCCATTCCGGTTCCCACAGCTAATATCACTCTAGAAGTAATGCCACTCTTATCTAGCACTCAACTTCAATGATACAGATCCCAACTCAGTTCCACGAACTAGATTATTTTCCATTGCATACCCCCAGGCTTTCCAGAGCGTAGTGATTATCATAGTATCATTACCAAGAACTAAAGGAAGACAATGAGATGGCTCTGAGTTGCGATAATGAAGATATTGCACTGAGCTAGCTCTGTAAGTCTATAACAATTTGATTTGATACAATAACAATTATAAGAATGGGTTCTCAATGAATCGTCCAAATAGGGAATTAATTGACTAGAGGTGGGAGCAAAAGTTTTGGAGTTTCTATCTTATTTTCTGAAGAAAGAAGTAGATAGAGAACTAGAGCTGGGATGTACCATCATTCAAATAGGACTGAGCCAACATATGTCCTAGCTGGACTTGAGCTTGGGTGCTTAGATGCAGATGGCCATCTTGCAATGGCAACCCCATTGCATCAACGAATCTGACGTTGCGAAGTTTGATCCCTTTCTGAGCATCCCGTACGACTTGAGTATACTGTCCTAGGCCTGATGCTAACCCTACCTGAAACATGTGGAGGAACAGAGAAAAAAGGAATTAGTGCGGTGCGGCATACTGTTTGTGTTCGTAATTATTAGTTAGTCGTTGGGTCTACGAATTGAAAACTACGGTTGGTTGGTAGACCATTCAGTAGGATTGTCAGAAGGCATGCTTGCTTCATGGATTGGAGCAAAATGGTTAATAGCCCCACCATCTTTGCTTTGAGTAGGGTATCTTTCTCAGCAGATGATATTCATTTCTGTACAGAAGCGAGGTGGTGTCAAGTGCGAACACGAGCGTGTGCTTCTCTGTACAGAAAATAGAAATGGCACCGCCGCTCCCCAAAATGATGAACACTCAACGATACTTGAGGCTAATGATGAAGGCGACGAAAGATGTCGGAATGCTGCATTTGTAGGCTAACAACAACCTTTTTCTGTAAGCTTCGTGGTGTACTTGCAATAAGGCAGGGATTAAATGCAATGAGCAAGGGCCACAGTAATAATGCCTGAACCAGGTACAGCAATTACTGTGGCTTGACAATGCAAACTGGTCCAGTACGTGGCTTTCGCTTGGAGCGGAATGAGTCGTTGAGGTGGTGTGTGGTCGGTGGTCCGGTGATGGAATGGGATGTGAAGTCACCGGCTCCGGCGGGTACTGAATTTGCTTGCTTTGCTTGTGAGAACGGGAATGAGTACCATACCAATCGTGCTCCGTGGGCAAGGCACGAACAGAGCCTTGCCTTTGTGTAGTTGTAGTTAGTGGTGGGGTGCTGCTGGGACGGATCCAATTGTGTTGTTGCAATCGTCACCAACCATAACCAAATGGACTAGTCTAGGAGAGCAGAGCAGATAGGCAAATACCAGAGTACTCCTAGGTAGTAGCAGCAAGCAATCTCTACCTAGGTACTCCTACCAACCGAGGCAAAGCCATGGATGGATTATGGATCACATATTACTAACTAGTAACAATGTAATGGAATGCAAGTTTATTTATTACCTGGATGACGAGGAGGTGCGGGATGCCGAGATCGGCGCGGAGATCGCGGACAAGCATGCCCATCCGGCGGCCGTACTCGGTGGCGTCGGACCACCTGACGGTGTCGCTCTCCCCCTGGTACCACAGCAGCGCCCCGATGCGTCCCCCGGTCTCGACGGCGACCCTGGCCCGGCGCAGCATCTCGGCGTAGAGCTCGGTGCCCTTGCCCCACTCCGCCATCCGCGTGCCTCCCACGGCGCAGGGGACGAGCCCCACCACGGGGCTCCCCGCGTGGCCCGACCGCAGCAGCGCGTTGGCGAACGCCATCCCGGGCCCCACCCCGACGGCGTGGTGGTCGGCGTCGATGCCGGCGTGCAGCGGCTCCCGCGCCTCCTCCCACCGCAGGTCGGGCGAGAGGCGGAGCACCGCGGGGGACGGCGCGCAGTCGCCCGGCACCACGCCGTCCCAGCGGTTCGCCACCACCCCACCGCGCCCGGCCATGTTGGACTGCCCCGCCAGGATGAAGATCAGCTTGTTGGACGGCGGCACGTCGGCGGCGACGACGCCCTCCTGGGATAGGGAGGACGAGGCGACGGCGACGAGGAGCAGGAGGAGGAGCACCATTGTTCTGGGTTTGGTCTGACTGGTGATCTTCTGCCCCGTCTGGCTCTGGCCGACGAAGATTTTGAATTCTCTTCTCTTGGACGAGAAGATCGAGATTGCAAGGCAAGCGAAAGAGAGCGACCGAGGTCAAACGACAAGCAGGCCAGTGGGCCAGTGGGTAGGGATGGGTACCCCTGTCCAGGATCTATACTCACGTGCTCCTTCCGCCAATTCAACTTTAACAAAGATCCTTCATGTGAAGACGTCCTTCGTTCCATTACTTTACAAGTCAATCTCCAAGCGCCTCATCTACTCCCTCTATATTAATAAGAAAAAAATGTAATTCTCGATTTACTGCAAATCAACAAATTTTAGGTTTCGTCAAAATTGAGAGATCAAGAAACTATCTTCGAAAGCTTTCAAGAATTATATTTAGCGCTAAGAAAATGAAGAAAAAAAGTTAACAAATAAAAAAATTCCCAAAACAATCCATTCAAAGTCTAGATACGTTTTGAAAACTTCCCTATAACAAACACACGATATGGAACCAGCATAGTCTTAAACTTATGTTGCGTTCCTGCTGGTTGCATGTTATATTTTTGTGGTAGAGTATTTTTCAAACGCATATGGACATCGTAGAATATTTTGGAATAATTTTTAGATTTTTTTTCCTCAATACCTTTTCCTCTCCTCTAGAGGTAAATCTAATTTTATGAATCTTGTAGATACATTTTCACAGCCTCTAAACATTTTATTTGGGTTCCTTATGTCTCATTCCATCTCTATGGTTTTTATCGGCCTCAAAACCTTATTAAGTACTCCATTTGCCCTATAAAAAGTGTCATTCTCACTTTCCGAAAAGTCAAATATTTTTAACTTTGACCATATATATAAGAAAATATTAACATTTATGGTACATAATTAGGATCATTAGATAGATGATAGATCGTTGAGTGTATTTTTATATTAAATTTACTTGGAGATATGAATGCTGCTAATATTTTCTAAAATTCTAGTCAAGCTAAAAAAAGTTTGACCAGCACGAGTCCTATAGCGACTCTTTTTAAGGTGGGGGGAGTAGTATTTATCATATTTTCAATAAGTTAAGAAAGATAAGACCACCTTGAAAATCACTTTTAACCGAGCAGTGAGATAGTTTCAATGATTTCGAGAGAGCTAAGAGGGTAAGATGTTCGATTGCTAAAAGAGATCTCTTCCAATTGAATACCGAAACCATTTTGTCGGGCCATATGAGTTCTCTGGACCAGCCCATTTACCGGGCTGACATACGAGAAAGTGGCTTTCTAGAATCGGCCCGCCGCTTCCTTTTTTTATTTTACATCAGCTTGTAGTAATTACTCCTGTGGTCCGAGTCCGATGATCTAGATGGGTCATGGGTGGATCGTGGATGTGGATCTGGAAAGGGCATTTGGGTAGC
The DNA here is from genome assembly GCF_019320115.1 of Miscanthus floridulus. NCBI lineage: Eukaryota > Viridiplantae > Streptophyta > Magnoliopsida > Poales > Poaceae > Miscanthus > Miscanthus floridulus. The sequence goes on along the minus strand of NC_089596.1, from coordinate 1,847,129 downwards.
TGGCACCGCGTGCTGTGGCCGCACTAGGACAACATTTGGCACATCGCATGCCGTTGACATTTTGAGCCATGGGCAACATTACCTGTCCACCTATTTTCAGCACAAACTGATGCTCCAAGATCCATCCTCAAAAGGACAAAAAGTTTTAGTTCCAGCACCTGACAAAATGTTTATATGTGACAGAAAAAAATGGTGGAAGAACTGCATGTGACTCAACCAGTTAGTTTTCCTATGGTGATCTCTATTTATCCGGGTTCAAGTTTTTTATTTGACATAGATACTCGCATTTTTAAGATTTAACAACACCCACTCAGATTTAAATTCTCATTTTAATATGTGTGCTTATATTTTTTTAGATTTATTCTATAATTTAACGATACTATTTTTTCAGTGATATGGGGCGCCGGTGTTGACTTATGTCAGAACTGAGCTTGGAAGAAACGGCCGCGGACTTGGCTTGCTAGAGGGCGCTTTGAGAAGAGAGTGGCCCAATCTTCAGTCTGCTCGTTTCATCGTAAACGATCGTAGATTATTTACTGCTGGCTGGTTTGGTGTGAGAGAAAAATAGTGTTCCAGCTTATAATCCATGATCGTATACGAGCAAGCGAACATGCTTATGTCCTTGTCCAGGGTACGACCAGAATATTTGCAACTCATGGACTTGGCTATCTAGAGGGTTGTTAGGATGTTGGTTAAACTTTAACTCGTCTGTTAACCTTCTTGTTTGGATTACTTATTACGACTAACATTAGAGAGTAATAACTAACAGTTAGCCCTAGTATGCAGACCAGAATCCGTAGTAGTAATAATTCATCTATTTATTTTAGTTTGATAGGTTGCCTTTTTCTTTTTATGTAGCTAAAAACGTAACTCACGCGTTGCTATGAGAATTGTGAAATAGTGGATTGTGTGGCATGCTGTGGACATTACAATGCATGTGCTGTGGACGTAACTGAGATACATAGTTAGTTGGGTTTAGAATTATTATAATATAGATTTTCGTGCACGCAAAACATATTGTTAGTCCTCTTGAGAGGTGCCATCGTTATGCATTTGGCCATCATTGCAGCGCACGTGCAATGATGGCCAAATGCATTCCTTGGCATTTAGAATTTATACTAGCCAGTAACCCCACGCGAACCAGCATACTATGGTCCTGTTTGTTTCGCTGAAATTTAGTTTAGGCTGATGCTTACGTTATTTGTTGTGAGAGAAAAAAAACTGTTCATTCGCTGAAAGTTAAAGAAATAATGCAATATATGCCGCATCCTAAGTCAGCAACATGCAGTGATGTCTGTCTCAATTCAAGATGCATCTTGATCCTCGTATTGCAGCTGAACGGAGCAGCACGGCTGGAGCTTCAGGGCACTATGTAGTTACCATAACTTGCAGTTCAAACACTGTCGAAGCCATAACCCTGGTGGGAAGCCAGAAGCGTTGTCAACAACTTGGAAATAGGTATATGAGTCCCTCATGCTGCAAACACGAAACAGGGACTTATTGGCAGCTAAAAATTAAAGGAGGAAATGAGTTAGGCCATAAATCGAGTGCACTTTGGTAGATGTCAGAAACTGTTTTTTGTTTCAGTGGCAAGGAATATATTTCAAAAGTCATATGAACTACGCAAATAAATTACTGCACTGCAAGACAGAAGCAAAATAAATGGAGAAGACCTTGTTGTAGTGTTATGTATAGGTAATAAGAGGCCCACAACAACAAACAGCAGTTCATTGGCCTCAAGAAATGGTTCGTCTGAATGTGAAGAAACCTATTCAAAATTGTGTCAGCTGGAATTGTAAAATAGGAAGCAAATTTGCTACTTCGATGGTCTTCAGCCTATTTCGACTTAATTCTCGTACGAATCGAAGACAAAATTCACCGAAAGAAATGGGTTTGAAATAGAAAATTGTTCAGGTTCTGTCCAAGCCTAATGGAAAAGGTTGATCGAAGCAACTTTTGTATCTGAGCACTCCTATAGTATTGAATAGGTCCATTTTGAATCCAGTGTAAACAAAAGCAAGTAGGAAACATAACTTGCAGTTTGGAACTTGTGAATCTAATACAGTTTGGTTTCCCTTTGAAGAAGCTGTAGCTAATTAGGGACACAGTAACTATGAGTCGCGCTTTGCGCGGGGATGGAGGTGCGTTTTTTTAGTGTGCAAAATCAAATAAAGGCTGAGCAAGAATGGTATCCAAAATTCTAAAACAACAAAAGAGAAAACGGAAAGGGGCATAATAGGATAAGATCGTTAATGGTAATTACCTTATGTTTTTGTTAACCCAAATATATTTGTTTCAGAAATGTGATGATGTGGTTTCAGGTTTTCTAACATTTGCATGTCTGAAAACCGAGAAGTGCATGCCAAAAAAAAAAATAGTTACCTGTGCTTTTGTAGGATGTGTTCCTGGTAGTCTTGTACAACTAAACGGACTGAGGGCCTGTTTGGATTAGTCCCTGGGAATCTTGCCTGGCGCGAGCGCGGCTCCCAGGCGTCCGATTTCGAGCGCCTGGGGCCAGGATGGCTGCCATGCTTGGTACACAGAACACACTGTAGATACTGCCTGGTTTGAGACTACATGAACCATTGGTGGGAAAAGAACAAAATCCATGCAAGTCACATTAGAAAAATTAGAAGCAAATAATTTGAAAACATCAGATTGATATTAGAGCCATAGAAGTAAGCTGGGATAGAATCTAATTTGCATCACACTAAAATCCATACAAATGACATCCAAAAAATTTGAAGCCAATAATTTGAGAACATCAGATTCATATTAGAGCCCTAGAAGTAAGGTGGGATAGAAACTAATTTGCATCATATTGAATTCCACCTACTGGTATTAAGCAAGCGAACACAATCAAGAAAAGCATCCTAAACTCATATAATTTGTACCATGAATATATGAGAAGGTTCTCATAACTGTCAACCCAATCTAAGACAAATCATATAGGAAGAGGTTGGTAGAAGCTAAAAATTCATACTGATTTCATGGCAGAATTTGTAATACACTAATACACCTAGATAATTGACCTTGGCACATTGCGAACCTATTGGCTGATCACACTTTGCCATAACTAGATATGAAACCCTGAATAAGTATACCTCTGAAAATGAAGAAAAAACGTACGCACCACGATGAATTTATTTTGGTTAAGGACGTCTAAAATTGATTTCTGTGATCGTCGTTAGAGGACATGTAGGTATACACGCCACATGCAAGTAATAATGTTTCCAACAACAATTGAAGAGAACTAATTTGACTGTAATATATGTGCATTTGTTAACCTTCAAAGTAACATATTCATCGAAACATGTTTTGGTTGTATCAAAGTGGGAAGATAGATCAACGAAGCAAAACCGAAAAGGCCGACCTAGCACTGATTTTTTGACGAGTGTTGTAGCAGCCTCTACACATGCATCATCTCCCTGTGGTCTTCGTCATCAGGACACGGACACATAGTAATCTAATCAAAGGCAGAGGAAAATTGTGAAGAAGAATGTAGAATATGAGGGAAACTGTAGGCCATTACTACATGTAAGATAACCGGTACCTGGATTTGCTCGCGCCAGAGGCATATGGTCGCCGGCGCCTAGGCTGCGCCGCTAGAGCTTGGCCCGGCCGTCATCGTGCGCGCAGGGGGGGGGGGGGGGGGGGGGGGGGGGGCGGGGGGCTACCGTTTCTAATATTAGATATAGATAAGTAAAGTTTAGTTTGGGGAGTATGTCGGCCCCACGTAAATACAGGACAGCCTACAAAACGCGTTGCGGGTGACGATGCCGGGATTGTGTCGTCTCGCGAATGAGGAAACAAAGATGAACAAACAAGTTGGAACAGTCCCTTTTTGTGTTGTGTGTGGGCATATCGACCTATGGGCCAGGCCCAGAGAATACGATATCTTCGCAGGTCATGCTTGGTCGTATACGCAATGGAGCAGAGGCAGACAAACGGAAAGGGCACAGCTTTACGCCAGGATGGATGGATGGATGCGTGGGAATGCATGCATGCGGCCGCCGCCGATGCCGATGCGCGCGTGAGTGACCAGTGACCAGGGGGTGGTGTGGGGATGGATATGTGGCAGACAAAGGAAATCCGTGACCCACGCGCGTTGCCGGTGCTGCCCACTGCATAGAATGCATGCACCTCCGCTCCGCCATTTGATGCCAATTCCATGGCTGCCTATGCTGCAATGGCAATGGCAATGGCAATGCAAGAGGATGACCGGATGAGGAGAAATAATTAATTCACCGCAGCAGCAGCAGCTCTATGCTGTAGCTAGCGTAGCGTCGGCGCCTCCCTTCCCTACCACCGCCACCGCCACCGCCACCGTAGGGTACAGTACCAGTAGTTACAGTGGCCGCGGTAGCTGTCCTCTCCCTACTTAAATCTCACTCCACACAGCAGCGAACACCAACTGGTCCGTCCGTCCCTGTGAGTGATAGTAGTGACAGCGAGCGGCAATGGCGCAACTGCTCTCAGCACTCCCAATGCTCATGCTGCTCCCTTTCCTCCTCTTCCTGGCCACCGCAGGTGCAGCAGGGGCAGAGGAGGCAGCCACTGCCTCCGCCTCCGCCACCGCCTCCAGCCCGACGCTGGTGTTCCTCCTTGCGGGGCAGTCCAACATGGGCGGCCGCGGCGGCGCCACCAGCGGCACCTGGGACGGCGTGGTGCCGCCCGACTGCGCGCCCTCCCCGCGCATCCTCCGCCTCTCCCCGTCCCTTCGCTGGGAGGAGGCCCGGGAGCCGCTGCACGCCGGCATCGACCTGCACAACGTGCTCGGGGTCGGCCCCGGGATGCCCTTCGCGCACGCGCTCCTGCGGTCCTGGCGCTCCGGCCGCCGCCGCCCCGCCGTCGTGGGGCTCGTCCCCTGCGCGCAGGGCGCCACGCCCATCGCCAACTGGTCCCGCGGCACGCCGCTGTACGACCGCATGCTCGCGCGCGCAAGGGCCGCCATGCAGCAGACGGCCAACGGGCCCAGGCCCAGGCTCGCCGCGCTGCTGTGGTACCAGGGCGAGGCCGACACCATCAGGCGCCAGGACGCCGACGTCTACACGTCCCGCATGGAGGCCTTCGTCCGCGACGTCAGGCGGGACCTCGGCATGCCGGACCTGCTCGTCATCCAGGTCGGGCTCGCCACGGGGCAGGGCAAGTTCGTCGACATCGTCAGGGAGGCGCAGAGGAGGGTCAGCCTCCACAACGTCAAGTACGTGGACGCCAAGGGCCTGCCCGTCGCCAGCGACTACACGCATCTTACCACGCCGGCGCAGGTGCAGCTGGGGAAGATGCTCGCCGCCTCCTACCTGGCAGCTACGCTCTGAGAGCCTGACTACTGCTTCTTCGTTCTCATTGCCATTCCTTCCTTGTTGTATTAGATTACAATTGCTACCAAATTACACCCATCAGGCACACCGCATCTGCTCTAGAGCCTGCCTTCAATTTCTGTGTTGCTTACTGAATACTGATGGTGAAAAATTGAAAATGAAATGGTCATTCCTGGGGTTGCCGTAACAGAAATGTTATGTTACAGCACCCATTAACCGCATTGTACTGTGTACGCGATTATTAATCAAGTCAGTATTAACTGCTCATTTCTGGCCAACCAATCGATGCTCGCAGTTCATGCTCTTCATTCACAGTACTAGCACCAGGTTAAACTTGTACGGAACACGCCACGCTGTTCAGCGACCAAGTAATTGCCCACTAACTGCTCTGAGAGGCAATTCAGTTTTGACAGCATGTACTCATGCTTCAGGTCCAAAGAGAGAGCTCTCCAAAAGCAGGCGACTTCAAAACTGTGACTCTCCTCAACAGATACAACATTACGGAGTATAGGAATATTCACTAGCTAGGTTTACTTGTAAACTACCGTATGATGTTACCGTGTCAGATCCATCACAGGCTAACAGAGACTCCGTATTGTTCAGTTCAGAGCTTTGTCACCTCTGCGCCTCAGAATTTCTGGGAGATTGCTCAGAATATGCGCTACCATTTGGTGGTTGCCTTGCCTCAAAAGAAGCTGGGCTGCAACTTTCAGGCAATTGATGACTTCTTTTCATAACGCTAGTGGAGGACTGTTCTGCTTGGTGTCAATATGTACTGTAGTTTCCTTGTCAGCTTTCACTTTCAGTAAACTAGCACCGTTCAACTTTGTTGGACTTCTGAAACCGACAATCCTAAATGAATTGGAAAGGGGAAAGTTTCAGTAGGCAACATCTGTATTAGTATATTCTCTACCTAAATATCAGTTTAGGGAGAAGGTAAGTCAGATCGCTGAAGCTGGTAAATCGTTGTGGAGCAAGGAAACAGCTTTCCTAACAACCAATACTATGGAGTACCTCCAAAGTCTGGCCAAGCCAAGCATCTGAAAATACCCCAAGTCGGGGGGGGGGGGGGTGGGGGGTGGGAACATGCTGCCCTATTGTCAATGCCAGCAATGCCATTCATATAAAGGTAGCAATGCACTTACTGAAAGGAAGGAAGTTTTTTTTCCCCTTCACCAACGCCACATGAGAGACAGGGCTTAGCTGAACCGTTCCCTGGCTAGTGATGTTTGTGCATACCATAATCATTTTTCATCGCACAGCTACGGAGGCACCAATGGAGCGTGCCTGATGAGCTCATTATGCATCATTTCATTGCTATGGATTATGGGGCGTGCTTGATGAGCTCGTTATGCATCATTTCATTGCTAGAGCTTAGTGGCACGCTGAGTTTGAGCATATTTGACTACACTCAGACCACCACGTGACCATGAAGAGAAGAAAGAAATTTGTAACCCAGATTGTAAGCACTGGCACTCTGCCAACGGTTTGCAACATAAGAAAGTTTATAAGATTAGGTCTGCTCATGCAAGTTGCACAGATTTGGGGGCATCTGGAGGTTCATGTACTCATGAAAATCGGATGTTTCCTCTTGATCCAGATTCCAGAGTACGCAGTATACACAGATTTGTTGTGTGGGCAAAACATGCCATGTTGATGATGCGGGAATTCAGGATTCAGAAACGGCATGCCATCTGTATTCTCCTATATATGCTCTGAATGCAACCAACCAGGTTTTCCCAAGGCATGGCATATATAAGTGCACACAAGAGCAGATGGTAATGATGCCAGATACCACCAAGTCGGCAAGTCCTAAATCAAAACACATGGATTTGATTCGCTCGAATTTGTGGTTAATTAGATTAGACTATATGGATGGATGGTTCAAGTCAAGCACGGGTTATTTTGCAAGCTTATTTATTGTACAAGATGGTTTAATTCGATGGCTGAAGCAGCCGCTCTCCTGATCTCCGGATTGGGAGGGGAGGCAAAAGCAAACGGTAGATGAGATGGAGATTAAGATGAGGCCTGTGGTGTAGAAGAACAAAGCGGATGGTGGAATGGAAGAGGAAGGAGGGTTGCTTGCTAGCCCTGGGCGTCGTCGTAGGAACGGTGCAGGTCTGTGGTGCATCCGGGAGCGTCGGGGTCCTCGGCGCCGCAGCAGTCGTAGAACTTGGCGGCGTAGGGAGGGTCGCCGTCGCGGAGCTCGTAGTACCTGTACTACCTAGATGAATCAGATCATAGGCGAGCAGGGTGTAGGGCAGGGCAGGGCAGGGTAGGGTAGGGTAGGCAGGCACCTCTTCTGGTCGTCGTGTCGACGGCAGACGAAGAAGGAAGGGTGGAACCTGCAGGAGAGGCGCGTGTTGACCGAGGGATCGTAGCTCGTCTTGCACCGCCGGCACAGCTTGTCTTTGGCCGCCGCGGGTGCGGCGGCAGGGGCAGGGGCAGGGGCAGGCACGCCGGAATCCATGGCCGTGGCCGTGCGAGTGCGAATGCGAATGCGAATTCGGGGGCGAGACCTCAGCGGAGTTGGAGTAGTCGAATCTGGTTTGTCCTCTGCTGGTGGGCCGGGCCGTTGAAACTTGCCTCAAGTTGTTTGGTCGGCCTTGGTCCACCGCGCCCGGCTTTGTATCCCTGTGGGCTGCCATCCTGTCCAAACGCATTGTTTTGTTTATTTCAGAGCTGGAGATGATGCTACCGAGTCCGAGTAACCCGCAGCCCACAGGGCCCGAGGTGGATCCCAGGTTATTATGCAAAAATTAATTAATGTTGACGCGGCAACCTCAAAGAACTCAAACACGGTGGCTGCGGCTGCGGCTGCGGCTGCACGAGATGCAGGCGGGTTGTTCTTAGGAGCAGTGGCGGAGCTCGTCAATTCTGACGCTACAAAAGCGTATATACTAGCACCGGGTCAAGATAGCGTCTACACCAGGTCTATTACTACTGATAGATAACAAAACTAGTGCATACTAAAATCCACAAAATAGTTGATGGAAACGTAGGCCATGTTCGTTTCTCTTATAATCCGTACTTTTCAGCTTGTTTTACAGTCGAAACAGTATTTTTCTCTCACAGCAAATCAGCCGGAATAGTGTTTCGGTTTGTTTTTTCAGCGAGGCGAGCGGGGGGCGTAAAGTTTTAGACAATGGATGTAAATTTTTATCCGAGACTTCAATCCTTAGAAATGATCCAGTCGGCTGATCCATTCTTCCCTTGTTTCAACTTGTTCTCTCACAGAGCACTATTGAATCATCCAAAATCAATTTATGCATGAGAATCGGCAAGCCAATAACGATGCACACTTGTTAGCTCGCAGCTCAATTTATAGTCAGATGGGTAGACATGTTTGGTTTCTAGCTCCACCTGATGGTGTTTGTAACTCTTATAATGCCTGAATATGATGGGGAGAGTTTTCTCAAAAAAAAAAAGTGTAAACGCAAATGGAATCGCAATGAACGAATTGGTTTATGACAATTGTTGCTGCTGTATGCATATATAAGAAAAATAAACCTTCTACTAGAAGGTGGAGATGGAGTCATCAAGCATTCAAGCTTAAAGCAACACGACATGTCATTCAAGATCATGCACTCTTTTCTTTTAGAACAGAAGGATCATTCTCATCCAGCTAACAGCACATGCCATTCAAGATCATTCACTTTTTTCAGAACAGAAGGATCACTCAGTTAACAGCACATGTCATTCAAGATCATTCAATTTACAGCACATGTCATTCAATGTCATTCACCTTTTTTCAAAACCGAAGGATCACTTAGTTAACAGCACATGTCATTCAAGATCATTCAGTTAACAGTACGTGTCATTCAAGATCATTCAATTACCAGCACACACACTACGGGAGAGGCAAAATTCCTCGAGTGTCGCTGGCTTCCCCGAGTGTCAAAAATCGGGCACTCGGGAATTCCCGAGTGTTGCACTCGGGGAAGAATTGCACTCGGGGAAGAGAGGCTTTCCCGAGTGCCGCAGAGATCCTGGCACTCGGTAAAGAGCAGCACTCGGCAAAGGCCCTCTTCCCCGAGTGCAACACTCAGAGAAGATCGGCACTCGGCAAAAAACATGGTACTTGACGGTCCACCCCGCCCACGCCGTTAAAACTTTAAAAAAAATCCTTCCCCGAGTGCCTTCCCTGGCACTCGGGGAAGAGGCCCTTTCCCGAGTGCCAGAACAGGGCACTCGAGGAAGAGGCTGCCTTCCCCGAGTGCCAGAGAAGACACTCGGGGAAGATTTTTTGTTTTTTTGTTTTTTTTTTGCCTCATTTTTTTGTGAGGCCTTCCCACATTATTTAAAACTCCCTGTTCAAATTTGGGACAATTTTGCATACTTTAAATTTGAACTGCAGGTGCATGAAATAATAGAATTTGGTGATTCAAAAAATGATATTCATGATATTTGGTGTATGTTGAGGCCGTATCCAGGAACTCACATGAAATGTCGAGCATCTTGTTGACGTAACATGACGAGGTACTTGCGGGAAAAGTGTATTTAAATCATTTTGGGTCTTAAATTTTGGTTCGAACTTGTCATTTTTTAAAATTTTAAATTTGAAAGGTTCAAATTTTGTCAAATGACAAGATGACCAAAATAAAAGTTGTAGATCTTGATGAGTTGAACAACTTTTGTATTCATCACTTTTACATCTGAAATCATTTAGAGTTTTAAAATTTGGTTGGAACTTGTCAAATTTCAAATTTTAAAATGTGTAAAACATTATCACATCCAAGTTTGATCAAACTTAAATATTGAATCATGATTTTAGAATTTTTAGGGAAAAAAACCATCACATTTGGAGTTAGTATGAGGAAGAACAACTAGTTACAAAGTTTATCCACGGATTAAAAAGAGAAATCACACTGTTCTAGATGATCCTTACATGATCATAGTGAACAGTGTGATTTCTTTTTTTTAATCTGTGGGTCAACTTTGTAACTAGTTTTTCTTCCTCATACTAACTCCAAATTTGATGTTTTTTTCTAAAATTTTCTAAAATCATTCTCTATCAATTTATTTTGTTGGTTTTGTCAATATATACATATGAAAAGTTTGAGCAATTTAAATTTTGAATTTCAAAAAAATGCAACTTCAGATAAGATTTTGGTACCCCAAATGATTTCAGCTGAAAAAGTGATAAATACCAAAGTTGAATAACTCATCAAGATCTATAACTTTTGTATTGGTCATTTCTTCATATGACAAAGTGGTAATGACACTGTTCACAAATGTGACATATCTCTCATATGGTTTTATAAACTATATGAGATATGTGTAAAATTAGTGAATAATGTGTGCTAAGAATTTATCAAATGAAGAAATGATCAAAATAAAAGTTGTAGATGTTCATGAGTTGAACAACTTTGGTACTCATCACTTTTTATGTTGAAATCAATTTGGGTCTTAAATTTTGGTTCGAACTTGTCGTTTTTCAAAATTTCAAATTTGAAATATTCAAATTTTGTCAAATGACAAGATTACTAAAATAAAAGTTGTAGATATTAATGATTTGAACAACTTTGGTATTCATCACTTTTTATGTTGAAATCATTTTGGGTCTCAAATTTTGGTTCGAACTTGTCATTTTTTAAAATTTTAAATTTGAAAGGTTCAAATTTTGTCAAATGACAAGATGACCAAAATAAAAGTTGTAGAACTTGATGAGTTAAACAACTTTTGTATTCATCACTTTTACATCTGAAATTATTTAGGGTTTTAAAATTTAGTTGGAACTTGTCAAAATTCAAATTTCAAAATGTGTAAAACATTGTCACATCTAAGTTTGATCAAACTTAAATGCTGAATCATGATTTTAGAAATTTTTAGGAAAAAAAACCATCACATTTGGAGTTAGTACGAGGGAGAATGTGACAGAACCGCCCAATTTATACAAGATCAAGTACGGTTGTCTCCGCTAACACGTTGACACACCCATACTTTCACTCATATAAACCCGGTAGTCCGCCGAGTGTCCCGAAAGACCTCGGTAAATCAACATCACAACCAAGATCGCGTGATTAAGCAAATACACATCACATACATCGGGTTGCAGCGGAAATAATATTGCAAAGGGGTTAACAAATAATAGTACAAGTTTGGGTTTCAAAATCGCTTAGTGAAAACAACATAGCTTTCAAATGATTACATTAATATAAGTTTCAAATATATTGCTAGCATAGTGACATCATCCGACAAAAGCATATAGATGAGAAGTAAGTATAGAATCACCGAGCCCACCGGTGGTTAGCCACCATCATCAACAGGTCGAGAACATCACCTGCAACAAGGTGGGATAAACCCTGAGTACTCGAATGTACTCAGCCAGACTTACCCGTCGTAAACCAGAAATAAAGTGACACCAAGGATCATGCAAGGCTTTCTTTAGTGGGCTAGCTGACTCGTTTGCGAAAAGCATATGTTATCATGAATAAACCATTTTTAAATACTTTGCATCATCTTTATTATAACCTATCCATCTAGGTAAGCACCTATACTATAGCAATCACTTGATTAACCAATAACATCCAGTTACCAATTTAGATTTAGCATATCCCATACCATCCATATAACCATCATTGTTCCATAATAATTACTACGATGAAGTAACTCGAGTCAAGTGCTCACTATCCAGGAGCGATGGCGATTCGAATCGATTCCTAACCAGCTGGTGATTTATTCCTTACACAAACCTCACTCACCCGCTAAAGTGAGATATTGATCACCGAGTCAACTTTTCAGGAATCTCGAGTTTGCCAGGAACCACATGTACTCGGGGGCCGACCGACTGCACTTTAGTCTTATCATCTCGCCCCCGTGTCCTACCACACCTGCTCCGGCACAGTGCGTTGCGGGCAATCTACTCGGCCCGAAAAATCTCCCAGCTTCACGGTTGGAAGGTACTTTATCCGGCCAGCTAAATGTAAGGCATGCGTTCAACATGACTCGAGGCCCAACAACGGTCGGTCCTTAATCGACACAGATGGAAACTAACAGCACTCCAGAACCCTGTCTGGTTGCCTCCAACTTTTTCTGTCTGGTCTCCAATTATCCATCACACATGGTTAATTCCAGGATATCATTCTTTCCATAGCTAAATTCTTCCAGTAACCACCTATAAATGTAGGTGACCGGATATCACCGATCGCTACCGGTCTAAGCAAGGCTAAGCAGTTATTCGATCCTGACCTAATAGGGTAAAAAGGTAATAAGGTAGGCAAGGATAGTAATAAATGCATCAACGGTTTCAATCAACTCCTACAACTTAATGCAACAATATATAACTCATATATAGAAAGAATTGCTTTTATAAATTAGGAGACTTATAATGCTCCGGGGCTTGCCTAGGATCCGACACAAGTCAGTTCAGTTAGCTTGCACCATTCTGGTGACATCTCAGATCCTAGCACTCGCTTAGTCCTTCCATCTTCGGGACAGATCCATCAAACACTGTCTTCGGGTTTGGCTCCAACATCACGTCCTTCACGTGGTTCATCTAGCGTACCTAAATGAGATGCAAGATGCATGTGTATGAATGTGATGAATGGTAACACAAGATGCATCACATAAGCATTCAAGACAACACAAGATTATGTAAGACATAGACACCAATAGCTATTTAACTATCATCACACAACTAACTATAGAGAGCAAGCACATCAAGCATGACACAAGTTTAATAAGGTCACAAGTATCATAACTTGATCATCAACAAAGCCACACTTAGCAATATACAAGCAAACAACTATAATTGGAATCTGTCAATTTCTGGACATGCAAACAGCAGCTACAAGATTTAGCTATAACTGGAGTTACACAAATCCAAATGACTTGCAAGAAGACATTATGGAAAGCTTATGAAATTTTCTACAATTCATCTTTAATCATCTTAGCATGATTCTCAAGTTAACTAAGTCAAATATATCTATTTACAGAAACTGGTCTACAATTGACAGAAAGCAGCCATTTCTGAAACCCAACTTTAAACAGCTGTAACTCTTAAACTACTTGGCCAAATGACACCAAATTTTAATAGAAGCTAGATACATGAATTATCTACAACTTTTGTATAAACAAGTTTCACAACAAAGCATATTATCATGAAGAACTTTGCTAAATTCCTAGATCTGTCCATAAACCACATCGGCAAGAAAATAATTATTAACTTATGTTGCAAATACATAATTGGGCAAAACCAACTTTACCAACATGTCACACATGACTAAAGAACACCAAAAAACCTAGTGTCCATGACCAAATAAATTCTTTTAATGCATTTCTTAATTTATTTTAGATAACAAGGTGACTTAATGAACATATACCAAAAGTGTACAATAACTTCTACAAAATTTACAGTGGCTCACATATCCTCTCAATAGTCTACTGTACAAATTTCACTCCATTTGGATATGTATAGCAACCTCTATGAAAAAGACAAGTTGCTAAAGCAAGAATTCATGTGAGAGCAAGATAAACCAATAACTCACTCATACTTCATCCAATACTCATGAAATTTTTACCACACATCAACTATCACATAAGTAGCATGCCACAAAAATTTCACTTCATTTGGAGCCCTAGATCTACAGTTATGAAAAATAACAAATTCAACTAGCATTACAACCTTACTGCACAAATCTATTTTTACCGCAAAATATTTAAACTAAAACATGCCATATTATAGATCCACTGCATAGACAATTTCACAAGGATTCCAAAAAGTCCTCATTTACTATTTTACGAATTTTCTACGATTTACTATGAATTTCCAAAGTTCCTGCAAAATAATTACAAACCAGTCCTTACGGCACTATTCACATGAGTCTATGACATTGCAGATAGGACCCTGCTCTTCTTCAAATTCTTGCGCGAAGTCCTTGACGCGAATTGGAACAGAGGACGCCGGGGAATCGGTCGGTGGTGGCCGGAGAAGGGCTGGCGGTGGTGGGGGAATGATGGGGAAGCACCAAGGGGTCCGTGCGCATCCGCGGGGCTGCTCGGCTTAGCCCAAGGTGGCCCACAGTGGCTCGACCGCGGCGTCCAGGCGGTAGCGGTGATGGCCTGGCTTCGGCGACGGCTAACTCCAGTCCGGGGCACGGCAACAAGAGGGGCACAAGGTACGGAGCAGGTGGCCGCGGCAATGCGCATGGCGTCTGGAGGTGAGAAGCTCGGGTGGGAGTGGGCTCTGGTGGCGGCCATGGCTGTAGCCGGCCGTGGCGGGCGACGCCGGCGCGAGCGGCAGAGCGAGGAGGAGACAACGAGAAAGAGGAGGAGAATGGAGAGGAGGGAGGCGAGGGCCGCTCGGGCGCACAGTTATGGAGGAGCAGGGCACTCGGCAGCGCGTGGCGCAGAGCTTGGACACGCGTCAGCCATGGTGGGGCGCGCTCCGGTGCATGGCTGCCACGACGCCATTTCGTCGAACACGTGGCGTGCGTCGCGGTGCCCGACTTGGAGTCCATTTTTCGCATAATCCACATGGATTTAGACCTGGGTGCCTGTACCAAAGTTGTTGCTCTTTAGATACTCTCCAACTTTCATTAAGGGTAACTGGCCATTAGGGCTGTAGGTTAGTGGCTAATTAAGCCCCAAAATGACAGTGTCAGTGCCTTGATAACGGTCACGGAAATTCACTTTCGGAGGTCAAAACTCAGTCAAACTCAGTGCAACTTTTTGCATGCTCTTCTTCATAGTATAACCTTCCACTTTTATTTTTGGACCAACTCAAGTTGCTTAGCGAATTTCAGAGAACGCGGAATGCCAACGTCGTTGCTTAGCGAAACTCCAGACTTAGAATATTTCTAAGTGCTGAAAACAACGGCAATTTCGATCTTGTGACCTTGATTTGACTTACTTCCAAGCTGATCTAGCTCTTAGTCCAAAAACAAAGTTTGTTCTACTCTACCCAATCTTCAACTTTTATTTAAGGTGCAACTCCATGCAAGCACTGTAAGTGGTTGGTCAACATAGGTCAAAGTATCATCACTATAAAGCTTAAATTAGAGTTATTGACCGATTGAGGCATTTTCTTGACTTCTCCTCAACATGAACCTTTCATGACTTTTGTTGTAGAGTTCATCTAGAGTCATTTGGGCAAGGTTGCAAGATTTGGTTGACGATCAAGAATTCCATTCACTTTATAAAATTATTCAAGCAAGGACATAACTCGTCATTTCATGTGACTTCTTGATTCCAAACTTCACAAAACTTGTCCATGGATCAATATAGATGGGTATTGATGTGAGACACATGAAGATATTCCAATAACACCACCCAAGCATATATCTTGAAAAGGGGTCTATAGGCGAGCAAAGGTGAAATCTCCAAGTTTAGGTTGGGGCTCGTTTCTATAGGTTTGACCTTGACATCTTCATCATCACTTAATATACCATGTTTTAGCTCAAACCCATTGCTTAACTGGTGGCAAACACCTGGGGTGTTACAGAGAACAACTAGTTACAAAGTTTCTTCATATGACAAAGTGGTAATGACATTGTTCACAAATGTGACACATGTTTCATATGGTTTTATAAACTATATGAGACATGTGTAAGATTAGTGAATAATATGTGCTAAGAATTTGTCAAATGAAGAAGTGATCAAAATAAAAGTTGTAGATATTCATGAGTTGAACAACTTTGGTACTCATCACTTTTTATGTTGAAATCAATTTGGGTCTTAAATTTTGGTTCGAACTTGTCGTTTTTCAAAATTTCAAATTTGAAAGGTTCAAATTTTGTCAAATGACAAGATTACTAAAATAAAAGTTGTAGATATTAATGATTTGAACAACTTTGGTATTCATCACTTTTTATGTTGAAATCATTTTGGGTCTCAAATTTTGGTTCGAACTTGTTATTTTTTAAAATTTTAAATTTGAAAGGTTCAAATTTTGTCAAATGACAAGATGACCAAAATAAAAGTTGTAGAACTTGATGAGTTAAACAACTTTTGTATTCATCACTTTTACATCTGAAATCATTTAGGGTTTTAAAATTTAGTTGGAACTTGTCAAATTTCAAATTTCAAATTTCAAAATGTGTAAAACATTGTCACATCCAAGTTTGATCAAACTTAAATGTTGAATCATGATTTTAGAAATTTTTAGGGAAAAAACCATCATATTTGAAGTTAGTACGAGGGAGAACAACTAGTTACAAAGTTTCTTCATATGACAAAGTGGTAATGACATTGTTCACAAATGTGACATATCTCTCATATGGTTTTATAAATTATATGAGACATGTGTAAGATTAGTGAATAATGTGTGCTAAGAATTTATCAAATGAAGAAATGATCAAAATAAAAGTTGTAGATATTCATGAGTTGAACAACTTTGGTACTCATCACTTTTTATGTTGAAATCAATTTGGGTCTTAAATTTTGGTTCGAACTTGTCGTTTTTCAAAATTTCAAATTTGAAAGGTTCAAATTTTATCAAATGACAAGATTACTAAAATAAAAGTTATAGATATTAATGATTTGAACAACTTTGGTATTCATCACTTTTTATGTTGAAATCATTTTGGGTCTCAAATTTTGGTTCGAAGTTGTCATTTTTTAAAATTTCAAATTTGAAAGGTTCAAATTTTGTCAAATGACAAGATGACCAAAATAAAAGTTATAGAACTTGATGAGTTAAACAACTTTTGTATTCATCACTTTTACATCTGAAATCATTTAGGGTTTTAAAATTTAGTTGGAACTTGTCAAATTTCAAATTTCAAATTTCAAAATGCGTAAAACATTGTCACATCCAAGTTTAATCAAACTTAAATGTTGAATCATGATTTTAGAAATTTTTAGGAAAAAAACCATCATATTTGGAGTTAGTACGAGGGAGAACAACTAGTTACAAAGTTTACAGTGTGATTTCTTTTTTTAATCTGTGTGTCAACTTTGTAACTAGTTTTTCTTTCTCATACTAACTCCAAATCTGATGATTTTTTTTCTAAAATTTTCTAAAATCATTCTCTATCAATTTATTTTGTTGGTTTTGTCAATATATACATATGAAAAGTTTGAACAATTTAAATTTTGAATTTCAAAATATGCAACTTCAGACAAGATTTTGGTACCCCAAATGATTTCAGCTGAAAAAGTGATAAATACCAAAGTTGAATAACTCATCAAGATCTATAACTTTTGTATTGGTCATTTCTTCATATGACAAAGTGGTCATTACTGTCCAGGGCACTTATTTTCTCACTTCTTCTCAATACATTACCTGGAATTATTCGTCTCCCGAGCCGGAAATTCTAGTTAATTATTCATCGTGTACAGAGGACACTTCTCTGGACTTATTGTCCTCCGGAGCTAGAATTTCTCGTTAAATATCGGTGTACGTATAGACGACCCTTCCCTGGAATTTTTCTCCACCCTAACTGAAATTTTCAGTTCAGCTCAGATCGATCTGGCCGCGGCCATTGCAGTTCGTACCGGTCAAAAAATTTCACACGAATTCGATCACCCGCGCTAGAACCGCGCCAATCCGGCCTAATTTCTGTTTCCCCGCCAACCCACGCGCGTATACACCCCCAAAACCCTAAAATCGCCCCTAATATCCTAAACCTAACCGGCCACCACCCCCACCCGCGCCCCACACCACGCGCGCCCCTGCTGCCTCCCCGCGCCTGCACCCATGCCGCCAGGAGGCTCGCCGTCGCCACCCGACCCGCCGCCGCTGGCCCCCGGCCCCGCGCGCCCCCGCCCCTGCCTCCCGCCCCCGCGCGCCCCTGCCCCTGCCTCCCGCCCCCCGCGCGCCCCCGCCTCGGCCCCCGCGCGGCCTCGGCCCTACCTCCCTCGACCCGCTGCCGCCGCATCCCCCCCTGCCGGAGCGCCACTGGCCCGCACGCCACGGCCTCCACGCCTCCCCTCCTCCGCGGCCGCGCCTCCCCTCCTCCACGGCCACGCCTCCCCGCAAACAGCATGACGGAAGAGGCGATGAAGGCCTGCTAGGGTGGCCTGGCAGTCGCGTGCAGGTCGAGCTCCCTGGCCGCGTGCGCCGTCGTGCTCTCTGGATGGCTCCCCCGCCCCGGCGGAGCCCTAGCCCCGACGCCGTGCGCCTCCAACCGCCGCCCCAGCTCCAGCCCCGATCTGTCGCGGCGAGCCACGTCCCTGAGCCGTCCGCCCCGACTCCGACTCCGGCGAGCCCCGACACCGTCTGCCCCCCAGTTCGCCTCCAGTAGCCTTGCGGCGTTGTCCTCCCGTGTGCCTCCATCAGCCACACCACCGTCCGTCGGTCTGTCCGCAGGTGCTAGGCTGGTGCGCCTCCTCTCTCTTCTACTTGCAGCATACTGCCCAATGTTGTCGTTCTTGCATTAGCAGAGATCTGGTAAACGGTCCATCGGATTCAGCAAAAACAGCATTGCTAGTGAGGTTTTATTCGAGATAATTGTTTATTTGATTGTACCTCGCATTGATGAGGATTCCTGCAATAATTAGTACCACTCAGAAAATTGAGTAACCCATAGCTTCTGGTTATTCATATGCGTGTTCACATGCCGGTTAAATTCTACTATTATTATTCAGATTGATCGGGTTACAACATTCATTTGTCCTTTTCAAATATACAATGCTTGATTATGATAATGAATAAGGTATCATAGCTTATTGACTTTTCTGATAACAATTGTTTCCTTCTTTGCCAAAGTAACTGTTGTTCTTCAAGTGATATGTATGACATAAATAGTATGGTAAAGGCATCAATAATTGTTGTTCTTCGAGTGAGATGGCATATATAGTATGGTAAATGCATTCAAAAATTGTTTTTGCTCTTTGCAGCAGCTAAATCCTTAATTGTACCCTTCTATGATTGTGTCTGATGGATGCTTGTTATTTGAGATTTAAGATATTGGTTGGTTAGGTAAATTTGTTAGCGCTCTTTATTGCAATATATACTTACTGCTTCAGTACACAGGTTTTTGCGAGCTTTGACTTGGAGATGTTATCGTGATGCAAAGAACATGAATTGGCTCATCTACCGTGGATGACAGGTACATTCACCATGCCATAAATTGACACGGCTAATAGTCATCATGCTCTACATTTATCTGCAAAACTGTGACTTTTCCATGCTATAATTTGAGTGTTTTTTAAACAAGTATTTTTCTAACAGTAGGTAGGTCCAAACTAAATGTTTCAACAACCATTTCCCCTATTGATTTCAGATTGATTGACATTTGTTTACACATCCTAGGTGCCTGTGTGGCTCCAGCCTTCTTCCGTGCCACTTCAATAGGTATGTTTCTCTTGCACACAAACATATGTTTCTCTTGCAAACAAACAGAAGGCGTGTACCTATCTCTTCAAGATTCCACTTCTTCTGGTCCTCTAAACCCCCACTTTGCACTATCATTGTACACAAGGTAGTAGAGAGCCAGTGCAGTGTTGATCGATTTTGTTTCAATAAAAATGACAGGTTAATTTTAATTCTAACTTTCTAGAGTATGTACTGCAATCTATTTATCTTCTTATACAGCTTGCCTTTATCTTTTGCCTGTGAAGTTTTCCCACTTTATGCAAAGCTTGTCCTGCAAAATGTTAGACCCATTTTGACATGTGATAGATACAGTTAACATAGTATAAATTATATGTGTATGCTTGTTTCACATATAGCATCATTCAGATAACATGGAATGTCAGTTAACTAACATGAAGTGTAGTATGATCTCAAGAAGTTAATCAGTTTTTTACGTGGTTTTTCTAGAGCAATAGGACTTGTTTGGATTAAATAAATTACTATGCATTGGAACAAGTTTTTGTATATGAATATGTAACTGCTGTCACACATACAGTGTGGGCTGCTCTAACTTGTAAAGTAGTATTTTTTTTTAAAAAGGAAAGAACATCAAGTTCTGGCTTGCTAGTTGGGAACTGGACATGGTTGAGTATTGGCGTGGCTTCACTCAGTGAAGATTTGAGGCCAAACTAATGCTTTAGAAAATTAAGCACTTGGCCTGCTTGGAGACAATTGTATTTTTCTTTTATATTTCTGAATTTTCATGTATTAGGAAAATCCTTTATGCTATCTCTTGGTACCTGCTGCACATAGGGCTACATAGATGTATGTACTAGTGACCATTTACAATGATTTGTATACGTACCTGTGACCATTTTCTTTCAAAATTGCACTAAATTTCCTAAGTCTGGCAATGTGAACATGTTATGTAATGCATATTGTGAATTTATCATAATTGGCCCATTGAGTAATTTTATAGTTTGGGTACCTTGCTCTTCTGCTATTGTAATCTTTTTCAAGTTATCTTAGATCCAAAAATTGTGGCTGTACTAAGAAACGATTTTGTATTGTATATTGTGTTCATTTTGGTATTATAGCACTTCAGTGCAATAATACCCATTGTTGTGACCTGCAGAGCATGTACTATTACTACAATCAATAATATGCCATAATAGACATCTTTTTTTAAAAAAATAAAAAAACAGGCTTCCCCTAGTGCCTAGGCTGCGGCACTCGAGGAAGAGGGTTTAAAAAAAAACAAATTTCTTTGCCGAGTGCCACAGCCCAAGCACTCGGGGAAGAGGTTTTTTTTTAAAAAAAATAAAATTTCTTTGCCGAGTGTCTGAGCTGCAGCACTCGGCAAAGAGTATTTAAAAAAAATTCAAAAATCTTTCCCGAGTGTTGCACTCGGAGAAGAAAATAAAAAAAAAAACGGCGTCGGCCGTCGGCGTGAAATCTTCCCCGAGTGCCAGCACGGCACTCGGCAAAGCCTTCCCCGAGTGCACGATTTTCGGCACTCGGGAAAGGCGTCTCTGTCGGACGAGGATTAGCCGGAGGGTCTTCCCCGAGTGCAGCTGGCACTCAGGGAAGCCACTGGCTGCTGTAGTGACAAGCCCTGCAACCTTCCCAGATTGTCCAGGCACCAAACAAGCAAAACACGACGTGCCTAGAATACATGCATGATGATATGGTACTCCACATAAAGCACAGGTGCAGTGATATCCCAGAAACAAAACAGATGGAACAAGGTTCTTCGGTTCATGCCGCCATACCAGGGCAGTCCTACCAACTACATTATTACACACAAATGGCCAGGGAGCTCTCCGCTGCCTAGTAGGCTGGCAGGTGTGCAGTAACATACCAGAATCATATGCTCCTGGGCTCCTGGCATAAGGCTCATCAGCTGCTGAGTTCCCATACCCATCAAGGCAGCCCTACCAACTACTTACACAAGATGTCTTAAGAGTTCACTTGCTGAACGCTGATGCAGTAACATCCCAGAATCATAACCAGCATAAGTTTCGCCAGTTTCGGCAAAATACACCAAAAGACAGCCCTAGATAGCACTAATAAGCATGTGACGCAGGTGGTGTGCCTCACCACGGTGATGCGGTAGCGCTGCTGAAGCGCTGCTCGAGCTTGCTAACTTCTCTTTTCAGCCTCGAGATCTCCGAGGCATCACTTAGCTCCTGTGAAATAGCAGACTGCATCATGCGGCGGAAGAGACAAACCTGCAGTTCAAGCTGACGGACAGTCATATTTAGCACACCGATCTGTGTGCGCCTCTGAGTCTCTTCGTGAGAGAACTTCTCCTCCAGATCGTTAACTGTGCCCTGCAGATTGGCACGCCCCTTCTTTATGCGCAGCAATGTTTCCAGGCGTGATCGCAGGTGCTCCACGTCGAACCCATCAGCTTGCAGCAAAGAAACGCCCTTCATCTTCTCTTCGAACACTGCATCATCATCCTCAATGCATAGCCTTTTTACGCTCTCTGCCAGATTGGCGAAACAGAGCATCAGACCCAATGCCATTCCTTCACGGAGCTCTGGAACGTGCTGCTGGCACTTGTGAAAGTTTGGTCGTTGCGGCACCTTACAGAAAACTTCCATTGCCTCAATCTGTGCCCACAACGGGGAGGTCTTCACGAATGGAATTTCCTCAACATCCGAGGAATCTGAAGGCTGTTCAGCTACGATGCTCTCCTGGACATCACGAGATCCCTGCAGCAAGGAGTCACTAGAGCCGTGTGTTCTGCTTGGAACAAACTTGGACATTGGCGTACCCTCAGAACCTTTTGGTGCGATCACTGTATCACCAGGTTGTGCTTCAGTAGAGTTGCTCGTACCAATAGAAGACAACTGTGTTATTTCTGAATTCTCGGTGGACTGGCCACCTTCAGCTGCATACCTCAGCATGGCACCTTTTGGTGCAATCAATGTATCACCAGGTTCTGCTTCAGTAGAGTTGCTCGTACCAATAGAAGACAACTGTGTTATTTCTGAATTCTCGATGGATTTGCTACCTTCAGCTGCATACCTCACCATGGCACCTTTTGGTGCAATCAATGTATCATCAGGTCGTGCTTCAGTAGAGTTGCTCATACCGATAGAAGACAATTGTACTATTTCTGAATTCTCGATGGATTGGATACCTTCAGCTGCATCCCTCACCATGGCTGAAGTATGATCCTGTTTCGGCATTCCATGTTCCTCATGAGCTGAAAAATTCTTGAATGCAGTAAATGACCCAAAATTGGTGCTCTGGTTAACGCCAGCCATACCATCACAACATCCATCAGTTGATTGCTTTTCCTGATAAGCTAATGCTTTGTTTGATCCTACAACGCTGCCAAATTCTATGGTATGTGATGGTATTATAAAAGATGGGGTCTGTGGGACAGGAAGAGGCCTTAATGTCCCGAATGATCCAAACAAGGAAGCTTGCAGCTGTCCAGTCTGTGATGCAGAGGGCTTGGCCACCATCTGAGAAGAGCGTCGTTCAAGTTGATCACTTAGATAAAGTTTAGGATCATATTTGAAATTGCCAAACCCTGTTGCTGATGATTGTGAAGGAAGTGCCAAGTGGGACTCGAATGACAACATTGTACCTTGTTGCTTCACCACTTTTTCTGGATAACTGCTTGTCTTACGCTTGGTAGGCAAGTGGGACTTAAATGACAATATTATACCTTGTTGCTTCACCACTTTTTCAGGACAAGTGCTTGCCTTATGCTTGGTAGGGTCATTTTCATTGGACACCAAGTCAGACCAAAATGGTTCCGATACTACATCTTTATTTACCTTTTCCATAAGATGTGAGCCAGATTCATAGCTGATGCTGTCATTGTCAACACATGGTGCCATGCTAGCAATATCAACACTATCGTTACATGATGCCATTGCCAAGACAGCAGAAGCTGGCCTTTTTCGAGATGTTGATTGAGGCCCCTTATTAACAGGTTTCTGAAATGGGAAAGACAACACATCATTATGGTGATAAATTATAATCTTGATCAAAATGTTGATACAAGCCAAAAGATTACAAAAACACCAGTACAACATAGATTTAGGAATCTGAACGTCCATAATTTATATATGTTGGTTTGACTATAACGAATTTATGTGGTCTTTATAAATGAACGAAGAAAATAATGAAGTACAATAACCATGACTAAAAGAATCAATTATTCCAACAATTGCGTTAAAGAGGTCTTTTTTATTCTTGTAAGCATGAAGACCTGGAATACTAATATCATGCTCATTGCTAAACTGAACCAATTAATGAGAATAATCAATATGGCATGGTCATGTCAAAAACAGTGCACAAAAATGAACAAATTTTGAGCAAACAAATAATATTCCAAGGAATCTAATATTGAGAGTCACATAGTGAAAGTACAGACTTTGGAAAAACTAACCACAGTCGACAACAAACCCTTTTTTTGTGAAAGAGAGTTTTGTTAAAAGTGAAATAATGTCATTACAAACATTCCAGTAGTTACATAAAAAAAGGACACCATCCATGTGCAGAAGAACTTAAACCAGAGCTTACAAACACTCAAAAAAACAGAAAAGATAAATTATGTGTACCTCTGACGAGCAGCGCACCCACTTTCCATGGTACCAGTCATAGCGCGGCCTCAGCTGCGTATGGTCAACAGTCAACAAATCAGTACATTCGGCATCATCCTTATCTGCCTCGTGACTCTTGATTTTCACGACATACTTCTTGGTTGATTTAATATCCAAAACCTCCAAAATAACACCAGACCACCAACTACCTTCACGGAAGACTTCCGCGTGAGAAGATGGGGCAAATCTATACTTTGAGTCCATGTGAACCATGTCTCTTGTTGGCTGGATATATTGAGAGTCTAGAATCTCAGTAACAAGTTCACCATCCTCTTTGACATCTCTGTATTGTACTAAGAAACTCGATGCGCCAATTACTTTGAGAACAGTAGCTGGACTCCAGTATTTGCCGAACGTTTTTGTGGAGCGACTCACTTCAACTTGGCTTCCCTCTCTGAATAGTGGTGTTCCATTCTTCTGCACAAAGCAAGAGCATTAGAATGCACAGTTGGGCATTCACCATAGTTACTTGAGCTTGCAATCTAGGATTACAACCCAGTATCCATTAATTTTAATTCATCTCTTTGATTCATCCATTTCAAGCATTCAATTAACAAGTCCATTTCATATAGGCCCAAATGGCTCAGTATAATATAGTAGCTAACAATTGTAAAGAAGTGGCATTTTTATTTTCTGGAGTGCATTATGAAATTCACATCTAGTAGCACTTATTATATAAATACAATCCATGTTCATATCCAAAATGCTGAGAAAATACATGTCCACTTCCAGGACCCCAAATTTTAACCAGTTTATTTAAGTAAAATAACATTAAAAATATAATCTTTGCGTAAAAGTTTTGACATTTATAGTCGTTGTCGTTCCAAAAATTAAAATATGGGATCAGTGAAAAAAATAATTAGTATTTAGCACTCCAATCCAACCCAAACATGCACGGATCGAATAGGCAGATCGCTTACCGCCTTTGCAGCAGCAGCTGGGACCCAGCAGTCGTCCAGGAACACGCGGCTCGGCCGCAGCGCCGTCTCCTCGAAGTCGAGCAGCTCCCGCGACGTCGGGAAGCAGACCTTGTACACCCTGCGTGGCCGCTGCGCGGTGTCCGCCTCCGGTGGCGGCACCGCCACGGCACTGACGACGACGCCGGCCCACCAGCCGCCGTTGTGGAACGCGTCGACCATGTCGTGCATGGCGAACCCCCGCCGCGGCGGCGGCCTGTGGGGCGGGCGCGGGCGCACGTTGGTGGAGGTGGCGACCTCCCGCAGCGGCGAGTCCCCGCCGTCCCTGCGGCTGAGCTTGGAGTAGGCCACCACGTAGCTGAGGTCGCTGTGCTGGTACCCCTCGACGGTGGCCTCGTAGTAGGAGCCGACGAAGCCGGGGTCGTCGCTGCGCACCTCCACTTCGGCGCCAACGGGAATGAGGGCTGGGTCGTCGTCGCCCTCCTCCCTCGCTGCCTCGTGGTCCCCGTGGGACCGCAGTCGCTTCCTGGGCCGGCCGCGCCCCATGGATCGGATCCTGGACGCGCTCCTTCCGCTGTGTGTTTCTTGGGTGGGCAGCAGAGAAGAGCGATGGAATGGTCGTCCACGTCCGGGATCATTGATGGCGGAGGCCACGATGGAGGAGGGGTCTCATCTCGGGCTCGGGGTTTTGCTGGTGCAGTGCTGCAACTGAAGAGGGAATGCGGTGGTAGTGGGAAGGGACGCGGCTCCCGAGGCGGTGGCGGGAGCGGACGGCCCGGATGGAGGCTCTGAGGGGCACGCGGCGAGAGCCTGATGCTGTCGCGGGATACCCGTCCTGGTTGGCGGTTGCTGGGAGCAGCGAGGAGAGGAGAGGGTGGCGATGTGACGGCGGAACGCAGTGGCGAGCGGAGACGGGACAGCTAGCTGGGGGCGTACGTGGACTGGATGCAGGGTGCCACGACGGGACGCGTTCCTTCTCGCCTGCCAGTCACCGCTGGACCGGCCTGCAGCCCAGCAGCCAGCACCATGTACTGTACTGTACTGTGCGCAACCCCGCGACACAAGAGGGTTCCTTCTTGGAAACGGGGAAGAAAGCAGTGCACGACCTTGGGCATCAGCAACACGGGGACAGAGCAACCATCAAGACCCTAAACTAAAATTAGTTTTAGAGCAAGGCTACTGATACCGTCCGTTGCTTGCTGTATAAATCTTTACCGTCGTTATTCACAGTTAATGCATGTCTCTTACATTATTTCTGAGTTTCTATGTCGCTTATAGCTCATTTCTTTTCTCTCTCTACCTTAGCGTATAGCTCACTTATTTAGCCTGTTCGCTGGTTGGTTTCTGGACTGATAAGCCCGGTTGGTGCTGGTTTGTTATGAGAGGAAAACACTGTTGGCTGACTGATAAGCCATGGCTGAAATCAACAAGCGAACAGAATGATTGTCATCTTACTATACTTGCTCTTAGTGTACAGTTTTATCTCACAAATTATAATATTGTCACATTAGCTTTACATGTTTGAAACGATGCAGGAAGCAGTCGCTCTCGATGCATAGTTTTTTTTACACAGTTTCATAGACTAACCATATCATTAAAGTGTTGTGTAGTCGGTGTTATGATCAGATGTACCATGTGAATTATGCAGCCACTTCAAATAATATTTAGCTTGCTCTTCTTCTTCTTTTTTGACAACATATTTAGCTTAATCCTTGAGCACACAAGCTGACCTCTACTGTTGGAAGTCTGACGACCTTAACAATATCATGGATACACCTCTGTTTACAGAGAAATTACGCAGATCAAACACCGCCTGGTACCCTCCCTAGCTTATTGGGTTCGACTCTGAACTCGACCACAATCGGCAATGCTCAGAACGACAGAAAGAACTGATGACAACTAGGTTTAACTATATCTCTGCCACTATTCCAAGAAATGTGATGAGTATAAGACTGATTTATCACACTGATGCATTATAAAGCCCAAACATACAAAGTCGATAGCAGCGCTCCCTATTCTATGAATCTTTTTCTCTTCTTTCCCCTGTGCTAACCAAATTCGTGATCTCAGATGTTATTCCGTGCCTAAAATGCAAAGATCTATAACAAATCATGGATTTAGGGAGTGGATTCCTGTAGGGGAAATCCAAGCCGCTACTACCTCCAGAATTCATATCCCGATCAACATTGTTCATGGCGGTGCGGCGTGGCTGAATATGGCCGGTGATTTTTTTTTCACTATCGGGTCTAGCTCGTATTTCATTAAGAATGCAGGAGTTTAAAACGTTACATAACGACACAATCTCACTAGCGAGACACAAGCAAGATTGACCGTGCGACGAACGAACCAGCAATATTACAAAAAAAAGGACAATACAGCTATACTGTTGCACGACCAAATGCAAGGGTCTCTAGTGGCCTACACGGCACTCTCGGCCGGCTTGCGCCGGCGCCGCCTACTAGGGAAAAGCCACCCACGCCGGCGATCATGGACCTCTTAGCAAATGGAATCACCCTTCTTTTGTCAACCATCCATGGACCTCGGAGTTGCGCCCCTCGGGAACTCCCTTGTTGCATCAAGTCGTCGTTGCCGGCTCGCTGTCAGATTGGAAGCGAGGTGCCATCTTTTTGTCGAAGGTGGGGAGGGAGCGGATAGCCAAATGCAACTGAACTCCGAACGAGATTGCCTCACCTACCTGAGGATGAAATGAATCTCCCTCGATGTGGTGTCATTCCGTTTCTAAGATGTTGGTAACCGAGCCACACTTATTTCATCCTACTGAAAAAAATTCTTCTCTTTCTTGGTCAACAGGGTGCCACATCATCACTTTTTCCCTATATTACACCTCATTTATTGACAATGAAACTACCATTGAGACTGGACTTAAAGTTTTAGTTAAATAACACAAGTTTAATAGGTCTATGTTCAAGCCCTTAAACTAAAGTGGTTCTCAAATCATTTTTTTTTACCGTGGTCCCTATCCAGCGGTTAGCTTTTTTTCTTTACGTTTGCTCATCTCTTCCCTCATAGTCTCGTTTTTATGCCACAAGCAACCCTTGTTATCGTCATGTTCCTTCAATCTTCTCCTTTTCTTCCTTCCTTGTCGTGCCCTCGACAAGGACGCCCCTCCCTATATACTCCACCCAGAAGAAAATGACTCTATTTGAAGCTTTTTATTGATTTATACCATATTAATTTTGATTAAGAGCATGTTTGGTTCACTGACTAGAAAGCTTGTCTGGCTTACGGGTCTAGGGATGGACAAAACTGCCTCACTGGTGGATGTCAAACAAAGAACAGTTTTTGTAAAAAAATGTATCAATATTTTATAATTATAAGTAGCATTGTATTCTTCATGGATATATTTTCATATGATAAACTATTTGTCATTATAAACTGTTTTCTATAGATTTAATCAAGCCTAAGTGTAACACCTCGGGTGTTTAAATATTAAAATCTGGCATGTCATCATATGCATTGCAAAGCATTTGGCATTTGGTGAAAACTTTGATATGCATACACTAATACAAGTTTATATTTATGTGGTATGTGTTGCAATGTATTGTTTGACTCAAGTTCAATGTTTGTTTGGATTTTGAATTTTTCGAGAAAACTCCGCTTTTCCACATTTAAATCCTACCCTGAAAATCCATTTCAAAATCTAAGCATATTTTGGGGTTGGGCCCAAAAGCAAAAGTATAGAGCTTAATAAGTTATACAAAGTTTATCTTTGGAGTTTTTCAAGTTGTTTAGAAAATTTTTGAGTAAATCAAAAAGGCGTAATTCGGTAAATTTCCCTATTCAAATTCAAAAGTTCATTTCAAAATCTAGACCGAATTAGGAGATGGTTATAAAAGAAAAGTTGTAGAACTTTTGATTTTGAACAACTTTTATTTTTGGAGATTTTTGAGTTGTTGCAAAAATTTGGGAGTAATTTGAGTTTCAAACTGGAGGGCAATTTTGTAAATTTGATGAACAGTACTCACCGCTCAAGCTACACCGGCGGCGACCTTCGGTTTGCTTCCAGGCGCGGTCGTGGCCGTCTTTGGCGTCGCGCTGGCGCGGTGAAGGCCACAGCGCAGCTTCCTTGCGCTTCTGAGCTGCTCTATTTAGCCCCGGCCGTCGCCGTTGGCCCCGTTCTCTTGCTCTGTTTTCCCGATGCCACCGCCATAGCTCCGGCGAGCCCGCACCGTCTCCCTAGCGCCGTGGTCGTCTTGGTAAAGGCCGTTCCAGTTCCGTCTTTCTCTTGCGCATCCACCCAGCCAACTGTGGTCGACTGATTTCACCGGGAACTCGCTGACCACGCTCTTCTTCCTCGCGGCCGGCAGAGTCCCCGTCGAGCGAGCGCCGTCGTGGCCAGTACTCTACGGTGAGCTTCTGATCTCGAGAAGCATTGTTTCAGCTTCTCTGTGATGCCGTGGTGCTTAATATCTTGTTGATTGCTCGTTTTGTCCACCACAGCCACTGGAACACCGCCGTCGCCATTGCTCGCACCGCCGTGATCGCTGTGAACGCCGCCCCGCTTCACCGTTGCTTCTCCGGCCTTAATTCTTGCTTGAACGTGTTCGTGGTGAGCTACTGGACCTTCCCATGCCCTCTGTTTCCCCGTTTTTGGCTTCGTTTTGCCGGTGTAGCACTGCCATGCCACTGCATCCGCCATGGCCGACGTTGAGCTAGCATAGGACCGTCATCGGATCAAGTAGGGACGTCAATAGATGCGCCTAGTCTTGGTGAACGTTTTGGTACCTTGGCCATCGCCATTGGACTCACCGTCGGCGAGTTATCTCCGGTCAGAGCCGTCGCTGCCGTGGTCAACGTCGGAGGTTGAAGATGACATGTGGGACCCGTTGTCAGTGACTCAGCGTTCAAATGGATTTTTCTATTTTCAGATTTGAATGAATAGTGTCTGTTTTTGTTATTTTTGTGTAGATTTATTTAGAGCTCCAAAAATTATGAAAATTTTTGAGTGACTTCTCTGTGAGGTATAGTATTTAAGAAAAATATGAAATAATGTTTTTCAGTAATTTTTAAATGTGATAAAAATTGCTCAATTTATTCATAAATGGATTTCCATGATTTTTCTAGGCTTATTTATTTATCCAAAAAATATGAAATTTGTTTTGCCACTTAGTTAACATGTAATGAACATGTACTAAAATTTTGAGCTCAATTAGAATAAGTTGATTTATTTCATAATTTTGAATTAAATAATTAATTCATAAAAGCAAATAGTAACCTTTAATGATTTATGTTTTTGTTTGGACTTTTGGATTGAGTGATGACCTCGGGTCATTTGTTGTTAATGATCCTTGGCAGTTGATATATGTGTTATAAAAAAGATTTAGTTTGTTTGACTTGCAACTGTACCGCGAAGGAAAGTTGTATTCAAATTATTAATTTTGCATCCATCATCGAGCATCATATTTCGTATTCCGCATCATGTTAAACATGGCATTGTTATTACGTGTAGTGAACGAAGGTGAAAACGTGGTAGTTAATCAAGTTGTTGAGGAGGTTAATCCGTCTGTTGAAGTCAGATCGAATCCTTGTGTAACGTCGCAGGAATCGGACTTTTCTATCAACGAAGGCAAGCCCCGGATGCATACAACCCTACCTTGTGTTTTACAAATTAATTTTGCTTTTTGCTTTCTGTTACTGCATTAAGTGATTAAGAGTTAAGTAAAAGCCTAATTGGTGCATTACCACCCTTGTTATTCCATACTTACCATTTTATCAGTTTTAAACTTGTATATGCCTAGTTTTGCTTAGCTATGCGTAGAACGATGAAAGTCGGGTGACTACCTGCCACCTGCAAGTTTTAAATGGAACATTGGTTAATTATGTTAGCATGTGATATGGGAATGTGGAGTAATAAATCTAGACCGGACGGACTCGGTGTGTGTGAGCCACAAGACATGGAGGTCTTGTGAGCGGGTTCTTTCCGCCTGTGTCGATTAAGGCACGTCCGTTGTTGAATTGTATGAGGTGAGAATTTGTAGTACTAACCACATACTCCGGTAAGCCTGAACTTGGCAATTCTATTACGAGAATGGCTACTCGCACACTGGGAGTGGAGAGATGGCGGGAATAGCGTGTACCCACGTGGCCATGGGCTGGAATGGTGGAGTACTGTGTTCTCAGGTGGCGCGGACCCGTTCTTGTTTTAGAGGATCCGAGGGTAGGTTGGTATATGGAGGTCAGGGACCTGCATATGTCGTGTGGTCTAGAATTCCCAGCTGGGTTTATAATCGGTTCGAATCGTCGTTGCTCCTCGGTTAAGGAGACTCAACTCACTGTTCATCATCGTAGAATTAATAACCGGAACTTGAATAAGGCTTGTAAAGGTGTTGGATATGAAGTTTCATGATCTCAGTGCGGATCGTGTCAGCTTTGTATATAATTCTTGAGAAGTTTTCTATATTAAGAATGTTGTTAAAAGAACTTTTACGCAAAAGAACTTTGATCATTGTTAAAGCTATACCTTGAATCCCTGAGCCTGCATTACTGAGTTTATCAGTTAATATTTCGGATAAGTCTTGTTGAGTACTTTTGTACTCAGGGTTTGTTGACCCCTTGTTGCAGGTGAGCCTCATGAGCAGATCTGTTTTGGATCATGCTGCATGACTATCGTTCGTTCTGACGATGAGAAGTAAATGTGTGATCCTTGGGTAGGATGTTTATTTTGTGTGTTATGTATATATTAATTATGCCACTCCACTGCTACTATGGTTTGTAATAATTAAAGAACTTAGTTTGTAAGGTTTGAAATAACTGGTTTGTAAACTATGTTATCGTATGACTTTCGCTGTTTTTTTACTCTAGTTTTGATATTTGAATAAATGTTGTAATACTGCAATGACTCTGTAACATGATCCTGCTCGGAAATCGTGGATGATTCGGGGTTCCCCGAGGACACCCGACAGTCTTTTTAAGTTCATGGAAACATATGCATAGATGTCAAAGGTCGCCGGACAGTGACAGGTGCATGTGGGCCCTATAACTTAGGAGGTTCTGCCACACTAAGATAAATTAAACATAAAAGTAAATTCTTCTAGAGGTGAATAGAGCAAGAAATTAAATAACTCTACCGAACCTCCTTTAACTATTGCATTTGTCTACTTCCCTTGGTCTTTCCTACCACCAACGAGTGATTCTATGTATCACACGGAGTGGATCAAAGAAATAGCATACGATACACAAAGATTATACTGGCTATTGGTATTTATTAACGCACACAGATAAATCCGTAAGTGCACGGATACCGTTGTAGCTTTCACCCAAAAATATTCCAAGTATCGAATCCACAGAGAAATATATGAGACTAACTACGATCTAACTTAACTAAGGGTGATAACAAGGTTAGGATAAACAGTAGCGTAGAGAGGATAACTATGGTTCTCTTATCCTGACTTCGGTAAGTTATGTCTTCTACTATTTAACTGAGAACATTACTAAGGAAAGACATCTGCAGAGGATGCTTTTCCTTCGCAACTGGGTCATACTTGTCCTACAGACGGGAGATGGATTACAAAGGATTCAACGAGACTATAAGAGTCACTCTCGCGAGCTACCATCGATCCAGAATGCAGGATGCATCCATGATTAACCTAAGTCTAAGCACCACGCTTACACTTACAATTAATACTTTACTCCCTCTAGAGTAGGAATAAAGCACTTAAAAGAGTCATGAACCTAAAGAACAATATAAATAAGATGCTAACTTAAATCAGAAGTTGATTAACAGAGAAATCTCAGAGACGCTCAGATAGAACTTGGATCCACCAAGGTACAAGCCGTAGATAGAACACCGACAGGCCAGCACTTCCTCCAAACTCTTCCCTCACTCTACATCTCACTATTATTTATAAGACTAGATCCTATGGAGGACGAATCTTCTCTTGATAGCTGACTCTGATCCTAATGAGTAGAATATGAATTAGGGTTTTAGGATGGCTCTAGGGAGGGGGTATGGGCTGTTATATATAGGCCGGAGCATCAATTCTGGACCCTCGTATCAAACCGACTTGAATAAACGATGTAGATGCAATCTAGGAGGCGGTAAAGAATCGACATTCGAAGGAGAGGATGACATGTCAGCCCCTCGATGTTTGCTTCGGTGGGTTGCCTTTCGAAGTGTTCTAGAGTCTTCCCATGTCGGTTTCGCTGTGGATAAACGTGATTTGCTTTGACGAATAGGTCCTCCTTGATGGTTTCCTAGATAAATCCTCCTGTAAACACAGATTCACCAAAACTTATGAAATTTATTAGTTTAAACTCTTAGACATATGTTTGGTGATAGAATTAAATATATATGCAGGTTATATTGACGGTTTATGATTGATGTTAACGACCGTCAACACTGACTCAGATTGGGATGACCCATGTACAATGTATATGAGAGTTTTATTGCTTGTGCTATGTATGCTAGGATAAAGTAGGGGTGTGCGCTCCTTGCCTCTTCTTGTATAATATGGGGACAGGGTTACAAATAAAATCTCTGTCTAATCAGTTTACATATTGGTTTTTATAATTGGCTATATGAGTTTCGATCTAGTTGGTTTTCAAATAATCTTTTTAAGTCTTGTATGCCATGCCAAATCATGGGATACCCCTAGGTTCAATCCACCTTAGGGTCTGTAACACCCTAGGTGTTTATCGCCAGTTAAGCGATGTGTTTGAGCTCAAACATGACATGTTAAGTGGTGATGATGGTGTCAGGATCACATCTACAAGAGTGAGCTCCAACTTAAACTTGGGCAACACACCTTTGCTTGCATATTGGCCCTTTTTAGATGTATACCTAGGTAATGTTGAAGGTGCTTCTTTCATGTGCCTCACCTCAATCTCCACCCACCTGGATGATTGGAAAAGTTTCATAAAGTTTGGAATCAAGAAGTCACATGAAATGATAAGTTATAATCTTTCTTGGATTGTTTTATTAAGTGAATGAAATGATAGATCATCAAACAAACATTGCAACCTTGCTCAAACAGCTCTACTTATACTCATGAACAAAAGTTATGAAGGGTTCGTGTTGAGCGGAGGACAAGAAAATACCTCAATCGGTCTAAAACTCGGATTTAAGTTTTACCGTGATGCTACTTTGACCTATGTTGACCAATCACTTACAGTGCTTGCATGGAGTTGTACCTTAAATCAAAGTTGAAGTTTGAGTGGAGTAGAACAAGCTTTGTTTTTAGACCAAGAGCTAGATCAGCTTGTAAGCAAGTCAAACAGAGCCCTCAATTTGGAATCCATGGCTGTTTTGGAGCTCAAAAATTTGGCTAAGTCCCTAATGGACTGAAACTGTGTTTTCAGTTTTCGTGTACCCTGCTTTGGAGCCTTGTATCTCTCCAACCAGGCCGAATCAGACTTTGATGCTTTAAGCAAAGTTGGAGATGTCGCGTAGGTCTACAACTTTGATTACTACAGCTTGTGCCAAAACTAACTGGTTTAGGAGATATGAAGGGACGAAGATTGAGATTTCAGGCGTACTTTTCAGGTAGTATTGCTGCTCCTTCATAATTTTTGAACTGGGTTTCTGTGGCCGACCGGACGCAGGCGCGCAACGCCGCGTGGTGTCCTCGCTCTCTTGCATGTCCGCCACCGCACCACCTATTGTTCGGATGTGAAGAGGCCGAGCCCGAGCGCTCGCCTCCCTCCTCTCCATTCTACTCGCTTTCTCTCCCTTTGCTCGGTCCCCTTCTCCTGCCCGTTTCGCTCGCCATGGCCGGGAGCTCGCAGCTGTCGTCGCTCCCTCCGCCAACCTTTCCACCTCTCCATCTCGTGACGGCCACGCTGCTCCTCCTCCGTCGTCCGTCGCAGGAGCTCCACTGCTCACTGCCATGGCCGTCTGCCTCCATCCACCAGTGTCGTCCTGCTGCTCGGCTGCTGCGCCATTACTACTGCCTGCAGCTTGGGCCGGCCAGGGCCAGGCATGGCCATAGCTGTCCGCGGCTAGGCCAGGCAGCCCTCCTCCGCTACCACCGGTATGGCCTCCTCTGGCCGAAATCACGAGCTCCCCGACGACCTCCCTGCTTTGATTCATGTCAGGGACCTCGTCTTGAAATTCAAGGAAAGGGAGGGACCTAACTGCATAGTCTGTGACTCATATGAATAGTGCCTTTTGGATCTATTTGTTTTAAATCGGCTGGAACTTTGGAAATTCGTACAAAATCATAGAAAAATCGTAAAATAACAAATTGGGACCTTTTGGAATCCTTGTGAAATTTCCAATGCAATAGATCCATAATATGGCATGTTTTAGTTTAAAGTTTTAGCTGTAAAAATGGATTTGTGCAGTTAGGGTTTTAATGCTAGTTGTATTTGTCTTTTTTTCATAACTACAGATGTAGGGCTCCAAATGAAGTGAAATTTTTATGGCATGCTACTCATGTGATGTTTGATATGTGATAAAAATTTCATGGTCATTGGTTGTTGTATTAGTGAGTTATTGGTTTATCTTGCTCTCACATGATTTCTTGCATTAGCATTTGGTATTTTTCCATAGAGGTTGCTATACATGGTCAAATGGCATAAAATTTATACAGTAGTCTATTGATAGTATGTGGAAGCTACTGTAATTTTTGTAGATTTTACTATGCACTTTTGTTATATGTTCTTTAATTATACTTATTATTCAGATAAATTAAGAAATGTATTGAAAGAATTTATTTGGTGGTGGACACTATGTTTTCTGGTGTTCATTTGATATATGGAACATGTTGGTGGCAATGGTTTTACCCAGGTGCATGTTTGAAACATGAGTTAATAATTATTTTCTTGCAATTGTTGTTTCGGGATAGTTTTTGGAACTGTTTGGATTACATCATGATAATGATGTTTTTCGGGAAACTTGTTAATAACAAAGTTGTAGATAATTCATGTATCTAGCTGCTGTTAAAATTTGGTGGTATTTGGCCTTATGGTTTGTGAGTTATGCTTGTTTAAAGTTGGATTTCAGAAATGGCTGCTCTCTGTCAATCGTGGACCAGTTTCTGTAAATGATTATATTTGATTTAGTTAGCTTGAGAATCATGCTAAGATGATTAAAGATGAATTGTAGAAAATTTCATAAGCTTTCCAGAATGTCTTGTTGTATGTCTATTGGATTTGTATAACTCTAGTTATGATCCAAATATGAAGCTGTTGTTTCCAGTCCAGAAACAGACATATGCTAGTTGTGGTTGTTTACTCCATATGTTGCTAAGTGTGGCTTATGCCCTTGTTGATGGTCAAGTTGTGATACTTGTGACCTTGTTAAACTTGTGTCATGCTTAATGTGCTTGCTCTCTATAGTTAGTTTGTGATGTTAGTTAAATAGCTATTGGTGTCTATGTCTTACATAATCTTGTGTTTGTCTTGAATGCTTATGTGATGCATCTTGTGTTACCATTCATCACATTCATACACATGTATCTTGCATCTTATTTAGGTATGCTAGATGAACCACGTGAAGGATGTGATGTAGAGCCAAACTCGAAGATTTGGTTTGGTGGATCTATCCCGAAGATGGAAGGACTAAGCAAGTGCTAGGACCGGAGATGTCACCAAGATGGTGCAAGCTAACTAAACTTTACTTGTGTCGGATCCCAAGCAAGCCCTGGAGCATTCTAAGTCTCCCAGTATTTTACAAAATATTACTCAAGTCCTTTATGATTGATGCATTATGTTATAAAAGTTGATTGGAACCACTTGATGCATATAAATTTCTTGTCCAGAAATATACCTTTAACCCTGTGTAGGTCCAGGATCGAATATATGTTTAGTCACGCTTAGACCGGTAGAAGTCGGGTGATTTTCTGTCACCTGCGAGATATAGGTGGATATCAAAGCATGGTTGACTATATTTGATATCGTGGAAAAGAACCATAGGGTAAAAGAAAATCAAGACGGGGCGGAGTCTATGCGTAGGTTGACTCATGTGATTCCGTCTGTACCAATTAAGGACCGTACTGTTGTTGGCACTGTTTGACAAGATTGAACGCATACCTATCACTTAGCTGGCCGGATAACTCGTTCCGACCGCGAAGCCGAGTAGCTCAACTCAGGCCGGGCCCCGCTGAAAGGTCCTAATGGCTAGAGGGGGTGAATAGCCTAATAAAATTTCTACAACAACACTTAACAAAGTGGTTAGACAATTATGAGGCGAAGCGAGTGTTGTGCTAGCCTACTTAAAATGTAAGCCACCTACCACAATTCTAGTTTAGATAGTGTCTATTCACACAATAGCAAAGACACTATTCTATGTTAGTGTGCTCTCAAAGACTAACTAAAGAGCCACACCAACCAAGCAAGCAAGCTCTCACAACTAGCTACACTAAAGAGCTTGTCAACTAGTTTACGGTAAAGTAAAGAGAGTGATTAGGATAGTTATACCGCCGTGTAGATGAAGTACCAATCAATCACAAAGATGAATAATAATGGAGACCAATCACCTCGGAATCAAAGGATGAACACAATGATTTTTTACCGAGGTTCACTTGCTTGCCGGCAAGCTAGTCCTCGTTGTGGCGATTCACTCACTTGGAGGTTCACGCGCTAATTGGCTTCGCACACCAAACCCTCAATAGGGTGCCGCACAACCAACACAAGATGAGGATCACACAAGCTACGAGCAATTCACTAAAGTACCTTTTGGCTCTCCGCCGGGGACAAGGTCAAGAACCCCTCACAATCACCACGATCAGAGCCAGAGACAATCACCACCTCTGCTCGACGATCCTCGCTGCTCCAAGCCGTCTAGGTGGCGGCAACCACCAAGAGTAACAAGCGAAATCCGCAGCGAAACACGATCACTAAGTGCCTCTAGATACAACCACTCAAGCAATGCACTTGGATCACTCCCAATCTCACTATGATGATGAATCAATAATGTAGATGAGTGGGAGGGCTTTGGCTTAGCTCACAAGATTGCTATGTCAATAAAAATGGTCAAAAGATGTGAGCCACAGCTGGCCATGGGGCTATAAATAGAGCCCCAATCAAATAGAGCCGTTATACCCCTTCACTAGGCAAAACGCGCTCTGACCGGACGCTCCGGTCATACTGATCGGACGCTGGCCCTCAGCGTCCGGTCACCCGATGGACGCCATGCGTCACCAGCTTCAAACGCTGTTCGTCAGATTCCAACGGCTATGAAGCTGACCGGACGCTCCGGTCAAAACTGACCGGACGCTAAAGCCCCAGCGTCCGGTCGTTTCCAGTAAGCTCCCCGAGGCATGTTTTTTCGACCGGACACGTCCGGTCCACCTTGATCGGACGCAGACCAGCGTCCGGTGCTCAACCCTACACACTGTGCCGTCTGACAGCTCGACCGGACGCAGCCTTTCAACATCCGGTCGCTGAGTGACCCAGCGTCCGGTCAGTAGACCGACGCCAGCATCATTTTGACTAACTCTATTTCAACTATAACTTCTTCACCCTTGCTCAAATATGCCAACCACCAAGAATTTTGCATCCGGCGCAATAGAAAATAGACATTTCATTTTCACAAGCATATGCAATAGAAAATACCCATCTCAACCCTGCAAACACCTTGTGCACATGTGTTAGCATATTTTCACAAGCATTTTCAAGGGTGTTAGCACTCCACTAGATCCTAAATGCATATGCAATGAGTTAGAGCATCTAGTGGCACTTTGATAACCGCATTCCGATACGAGTTTCACCCCTCTTAATAGTATAGCTATCAAACCTAAATGTGATCACACTCTCAAAGTGTCTTAATCACCAAAATAAAATAGCTCCTATGGTTTATACATTTGCCTTGAGCTTTTTGTTTTTCTCTTTCTTCATTTCTGAAAGTGCATCTAGCCCTTTAGTGGGTTTTGGATGATTGAATGACAACGTGATTAAAGAACTAACCCATTTGCTAAGTGTGGACAGGTAATAGGTTATCTCATAGGTACTTAATGAAAGCAAAAATGATGTGTTATTGTATAAACAATCTAGTTCAAAGCACAAGACAACAATACAAATGAAATTCATGCAAATGCTTGTTTATTGTGGGATTTCTATGTACTATGTGAAAGCAAGCTCGTGAGTATTAGTTAATGAGATATGAGAGATTGCATATGGAATGGTCTCATATTTGAAGCTTGCTAAATTGAAATGAAAAAGATAACAATACATATGAATGGATGATTCAACACAAGATGTGACTTAATGGCTTGAGATGGTGAAGATAGCAAGAAAAGGCTTCGAGGTACTAAGCAAGGGTGAAGGGCAAGCGACGGCTTGGCG
Organism: Miscanthus floridulus; assembly: GCF_019320115.1. NCBI lineage: Eukaryota > Viridiplantae > Streptophyta > Magnoliopsida > Poales > Poaceae > Miscanthus > Miscanthus floridulus. The sequence goes on along the minus strand of NC_089596.1, from coordinate 1,807,777 downwards.
GCCGAAGAACCTAGCTAGGGTGAAGAAGAAAGTACTTGCATTTAGTTGAGGTACTAATCAAGCTAAGATGGTCATATTGATGTGAAGGATCAAATCTATATTGGACAAGTTGATTAAAGTGACTTGATGCATTTGGAGTTATTCATATTTGATGAATGGAATCAAGTCACGTGCTCAAGATGGCTATGCTCAAGTGACAAGATCAATATTGACATGTTGGCATCCTCACTTGATGAAGATTGAAAGATACGGCATCAATTTTAAAGAAGATCAACTCAAAAGGTTTAATTTCGTTTTTCTTTTGATCTTGAGTTTATAGGTATGCCGTACTATTAAGAGGGATGCAAGTTTCGGTGGTCTGAGGAAGATAGAGTGCTCAAGCATAATAGTTAAATCAAAAGAGAGATACTCTAGCACATAGAATTATTTTCTATGACTGTCGATGTCGGAAGTCCCGACGTAAGCCAGAACTCCCGATAGTCGGAAGTCATGACTCTTGCCGGAAGTGCTGACTCCCAGTCACAGCCTGCGCGGTGACTGTGGATGTCGGAAGTCCCGACGTGAGTCGGAACTCCTGACAGTCGGAAGTCCCAACCCAAGCCGGGAGTCCCGGCATCGATGGTTCTACTGGCCTGCTGTCTGTGCATGTCGGAAGTCCCGACGTTTGTCGGAAGTTCCGACCGTCGGAAGTCCTGACGTTCATCGGAAGTTCCGACGTTGGCTGTCTCGAGTGGACTTTGACCTCACATGAACAGTATTTTCTTCATACGTCGGAAGTCCCGAGATCTGCGTCGGAACTCCCGATGTAGATCTGAACGGTTAGATTTTGCCCTGGAGTATATTTACCCCTCTCCTCCTTTCTAACCGTTGCCCACTCATTTCATTGCAACGAACACTCGGCCAAAACAGCCCCCAAGCATTCTAGCTCGCCACTCTTCTCTCCTTTGCCTCCAACTTCCATTCCTAAAGGGTTTGAGTGATTGGAGAGTGGATTGAGTGAGAAAAACACTTTGAGCAAGCTTGAGCACTTGATTTCTTCGTCAAGCCGGTTTGATTTGCATTTGTTACTCTTGGGGATTTTTCCCTAGCCGGCGAGGCGTCGCCCAAGAGCTTCCATCTTGTGGAAGAGCCTTGGGAAGTTTGTATTACCCTTGATTTCTAGTGAATAAACTCAAGTGACCTTTGTGGTATCCTTGAGTGAGGCAAGGAGGTGGAAGAGACTCCGACCAAAGTGGTCACCTCAACAACAAGGACGTAGGAGCTCCTTTGTGGGGCTGCCGAACCTCGGGATAAATTCTTGTCTCCTGCGTGCTTGTTGTTGTTGTGATTTGCTCGAAATTACTTGTATTTGGTTGTCTCCATCTCTCTAGCTATTTCTTAGGGTTTGGAACTCGATCTACGGAGTGGTGGCTTATCAACGTCAAGAGAGTGCCCCAACACCTTACCTTACCACTAGGAAGTGGGTTTGTAAGATATCGGCATCACAAAGTTCATTTTAGCACTTGTAGTTCATTTCCCATAGGGGTCGAAAGTGCTGACAGTTTGCGTCGGAAGTTCTGACCCAAACTGTCGGGACTTCTGACATGTTGGAAGTTCTGACCCAAATGTCGGGACTTCTGACACGTCGGAAGTTCTGACCCAAACTGTCGGGACTTCCGACATTAACTGACTAGTGCATTTTGATTCAACTCTTTGGTTGCTGCTGTTTGGCTCCCTAGGTTTATCTAGTATCTTTTATATACTTTGTGGCTAACTTGTGAGGGGTGGTATTACTTTGTTTTAGAGTTTCCATTTTGGAAACTCCTATTACTAATCATTTCCGCTTTTAAAGGTGTTGGTTTTTCAGAAACGCCTATTCACCCCCTCTAGGCGGCATCCTAGGTCCTTTCAATTTCAAGTTTAAGCCCTTGATCATCGCCATGCCATCACCATTGTCATGCTATGATCTTTATTAGCTTCTCTACTTGAAGTGTGCTACCTATGTCATGATCACTTGATAAACTAGGTTAGCACTTAGAGTTTCATCAATTCACCAAAACCAAACTAGAGCTTTCACCCGCTCTGTAAAAGTTCGCACTCTAGATGATAGTAAGGATGTGCGGGGAGCCGGACTGAGCCCAAGGGTAGGCTGGGCCTGAACGTCCTGGCATTTGGTTGTCCCTGATTGTGCGGCGCTGGGCGAACCCGCGAAATGTGTACCTGAGTTGTACCAAATGTGACCTAAGACTACCTTAGCGTAGGTATGTCTGGATTTGTGTTAGGAATAAATTTCCAGCTGGTTGAAATTGATTCAAATCGCCGTCTCTCCCGGATAGTGAGAAACTTGGCTAGTCCCACATCGTAGTAATTGTATTATGGAATATGACGGTTCGGATAAACATGGAATTACAATATCTGCTATGGTTACTATTGTATGCTCTTAAAATGATATACCACATGTTTGACACAGGATAGTTGCTAATTTAGAGATGGATAGTTATAAATAACTTGATAACGGAATTATAATTGTATAACTAAGTTAATTACTTTTTATGTAAAATATTGTCAAGCTACCTACACTTATACAGCCTTGCATAATCTTTGGAGTCAATTTTATTTCTGGTTTACGACGGATAAATCTAGCTGAGTACATTCGAGTACTTAGGGTTTATCCCACCATATTGCGAGTGAAGTTTCGGCCTGCTAAAAATGGTGGCTAACCACCGGTGGGTTCGGTGACTCTATATTATTTCTCATCTATATGCTTTTATCTAAAGATGTCACTCATGCTAGCAATGTATTTGGAACTTATATTAATGTAATTATTTAAAAGCTATGTTGTTTTTACTAGTCGGTTTTGAAACCCAAACTTGTACTATTATTTATGAACTCATTTGTAATATTATTTCCGCTGCAACTCTGTGTATGTGATGTGTATTTGCTTAATCACGCGATCTTAATTGTGATGTTGATTTTACCGAGGTCTTTGGGGCACTCGGCGGACTACCGGGTTTATATAAGTGAAAGTATGCGCGTGTCAACGTGTTAGTGGGGACAGCCGTACTTGATCTTGTATAAATTGGACAGTTCTGTTACAGGGTCCATTTGATTTACAAGGATTGAACCCAAAAATAATTTCAGCCAGCTTATCAAGATTATATAAACTAGAAACAATACCACGTACGTTGCTGCGGGAATTACGGATTAGTGAATTGTATGGTATGATATGGACAACAAAATAGTTATGTGTTTTACTGATGTGGACATTATAGTGTATGTGCTAGTAGATTTTAATTATTTGTGATAGCTTGCTTAGCTAGACATGTTGTATCTTGAGATAAATAATCAGTGAGTTTTGCTTAGTGGATTTTAATTGTATGTGATATTAAATTGCCTAATTTAATAGCTTATATGTTGAGATAAATAAGTAGTGGGGTTTTTACTTTATAAAAGTATAAGATAAGATAAGACAAGATTAACGAATCGTTTCAACCCTAAATTATTCGAGGGCCATCAAACCCAACGAGCCCTTAACTAGTCGGCTTGGCCCACCCGTGTGTAGCTAGTGGACCCATTCGGAATCCAACAGGGTTATTTTTGCTAGGAAGAAAACCAAATATATTTAAATAAAACTATCTAAATAACCACGGGTTGCGATCGAAAATCAGAGAGAGACCGTACGTATTACCGTAAGGGCAAGAAGTCGCGATGAGGGAGGAGGTCAGCTCGATGGCGGCGGCGAAGGTGCTTCTTCGCGGTGGTCGTTCAGGTTTTTCATCCCGGCTGCTTGGATCCTCTACGGGTACGGCGCACAAGCTGGTAAGGGAAGGGCGAGCTCCCTCTAGATGATTCTATGATTCGTACGCGCCGCGGATCGGATTTGTACGGTCGGTGCGGTTAGGTTAGGTTTTCACCATCTATAAACAAATTGCCGCGCAGGTCGGATTTGTATGGTGGGTGCTGTTACTGTTTGATTGATCTCTACAAGTAGCCAGTTTAGGCTAGTTTGCCTTGTTCGAATGGGAGAAACACATTATATTATAGGTGAACATTTGTGTCAAATTTAGCCCTGCTCACTCTGTTACTGCAAAACTCGATCCTATTTGATTGACTAGTGGATTAAATAGATGCTTTAATCTCAGCTATGAACTGCAAAATCGTACACTGCCCTATATATGAAGAATTAATCCACAGACCTGTGCACAGTACTCATGCCCCTAGCTAGCCTCAATGGTTTATCTGATGATAGATTCAGTTAGTTAAATTTGCAATGCCAATCAGGTGATTCTTGATTGCTCATGAGCTCCTTGCCTCCTTTAAATATCGGTGGAACCTGTGCACATGTGCAAGCTGGGGCAATGCTTTACTCAACCAGATAAATGGATTGTAACGTGTTTATACTCTGGAGAATCCAATATGGTTGGAATTAGGATGGCTCACCCTTATCACTGAAATAATCAGTGAACTGCAACTCTACATAATAATGATCATGTGTTGCAGGGCCAGTGGCGTAACCCTGTACTTTGTGAAGGTGTGAATGTCAAGGCGCCTGAGAGGATGGAACAGTAAGTGCAATTACGAGCAGACTGCAATCACACAGTTCCGTCATGCCATAACATATACTGCTTATTCAAATTGAGTGCCCCCTACTTCCCATGCAGGCGTTGCAGCAAGAGGTCCCTGCATGTGGAGCCCAAGTGGGAGCCAAAGCGGGAACGTGTGGCTCATCAGTCATCACCCTATGGTTATTATCTGTCTTGCTGCTACAGGGTTCGGGGTGATTTACACCCTACCAACCAATTACCGTGCAGCTAAGGCCTGTTTCAAGGTCTACAAGTTGCTAAGTTGTCAGCGTGGTGCTGGAAACGTTCTCTTTATTGAGAGCTCACCAAATGTACTCGCTCCATCTCAAAAAGGTATTAATACCTTGTTTTTGAATATTTAGACAAACTTGTGATCTTTTGACTCGTTAGAAAGTAATATTTTTCATCTTTTTAGGACAAGGAGAGTATACACATGTTTTTGAAAAAAAAAACAGAGAGGAGACTATACTTTAATCTGCCGTTCCCAAAAGTAAAGCAATTCCAAAAAAAAGTGCTCAGTTAAGTTTGACTAAATTTATGTAAAAAATATATTCATGCTTTTATCATAATATACCTATTTGGAATCTTAAATGTTGATATCGTTTTATAAACTCAGTCGAACTGAAGTTAGTTTGACTCTGATCAAACTTAAAATTGCATTCTTTCCAAGATGAATATAGTATTTTTGTGCTGTCAAAAAATTAAGCCGGGTAGTAAAACCAAAAACAACAAGAAAAGGACCTAGTGTTTATGTGACTGTGAGTCCAGTCTTAGCCTGCTTGCCTGCCTGCCTTGGAGCAACTTGTTGCGATCTATCTCAAACAATGCAAGAGGCGGGCAGGACAGTAATTACCAGAAAAGCCATGCCATGCTCCGGCTTATCAGCTGGAATCTATAGTATTTTTCTCTCACAACAAATCAGTCAAGGCCGGCTTAACAACCGGCTTTAATACCAGCCGAACGGGGGTCTGTTCGGCTGGTATTAAAGCCGGCTGATAAGCCGGCCTCGGTTGATTTGTTGTGAGAGAAAAATACTATAGATTCTAGCTGATAAGCTGGCTGATAAGTTCAAGCGAATCGGATCTTATCTTATTCTTATAGTGATCATACATATATAGCGATGTGGAATTTGGATTCTAGATTAAAAAAAAAACTACGAGCGTCTGGACATTAGATTATTGTCGTTGTATAGAGTGGTAATAATATCCAAATAGACAGTTGGATTCTACAGTCTCATTATAGAATCTAGCTAGGTGTTTCGATCGTATTATTATATTTCTATCTTATTCTTATTTTTCTCAATTTGGAGTTCGAAACAAGTAGTACTTTGTTTTGATTAATTCCTTGTGGAAATTCTAGTAAGGAAGCTGAGGACTGAGGTCATCCCTTACGTCCTATAGGCACCATCATAAGCGCTGTGCCATTTGGTGTTTGTTGACCTCCTAGGCACTCGCTCCATTATTCCTTGTGGTCTAAATTAAGTAATATATAGGAGTATACACACACAATGACATGCATGGTGATTACGATTTTTTTTTCAAATGAAACGTGGTTTTAATTAATTAATCTTACCTTTTGACAGTAGTAGAAATATTTGGTATAGTGTGCCTAAAGTAAATAAAAGGATTATACTATGCGAGAGCATATAATTAACTCAACTGGTTACATTTTTTGTGGTGGAAACTGCTCGCCTAGGCTTAAATCATCAATTTAACACGGATGCTCGTATTTTTCTTAGATTTTGCAGCATTATTTTTTTCGGTAAAAGTCGAGTACTAAGAAATTTGTGATTGTTGACTTAACGTGAGTGCTTGTGCCCCTCGACACAACAGGATGTACGTGGTGACTTCGTCACTCAACATCTGCCAACTCACAGCCTGTTCGGCTGGAGCGGCTGGCTGGCTGGCGCTGGCCAGCCCTCTCACGCGGGCACTGTTCATATGAACAGTGTCTTCCAGCTAGAACAGTATTTTTCTCTCACACCAAACCAGCCAGCAGTAATAATTCACGAACCAGCAGCTCCAGCTGAACAGGCTATCAGTCTCTTAGATATGTTTATAGAGATAGAGTGTACGTACACGTTCATAGGAGTGAGTATGTAGGAGACGTTTCATTAATTTCGACAGGGAGACATCTGTGGTAACATCGTCAATCTCGAGGATTTGTCGGTCTAGTCTTCGAAGATGCAGACGATGTTCCCTTCAATAGCGATCCGTCTATGGTTACTTCGTCAATCTCGAGAATTTGTCGGCACGGTCTTTGAAGATGCAGGCGACCTTACCGTCGACAGTGAGGCACCTATGATGACTTCGTCAATATCGGAGATTTGCCGGTTCAGTCTTCGAAGATACACATAGGTGTGCGTCCATAAAGCTTGCATTTTGAATGTTTGCATTGTATCATGTAATTAAAGAAAACCTGAACGTCGGATAATAAATAAATAAATTTAAGGCAGACAAAAAAAATGACGGAACGGGACGGACAGGGACAACAGGGACGGGGGGATGGTCCCACATGGCGGGAGTGCGAGTACCAGTGCCATGCCGTGGATGGATGATTGATGGAATGGGATGGGAAAATGGACGTCCTGAGCGTCAAGTTCGTCCCATCCATTCCATCCTCTCTATCCCCTTATCCTGATTTCCTTATCAATGCAATCCTTTCCCTGCTTCTGCTTGCCAGTGGCTCCAAGAATGAAGGAAGCAGCAGGAGATGGGATAGCCGGCCGGATAGAATTGGTACTGCTGCTATCTAGGACTAGGAGGAGGAGTAGCAAGTGTGGCGCACGTGTCTCGCTCGCTCTCTCTCTCTCTTTATATAAGCGCGCGTCCCTTTGCGTGCTTTCGTGCAGTGAGAGGAAGATCGAAGCATCAGTACGTAAGGATTGAATCGAAGATGGATCAGGAGCACGAGCAGCAGGCGCCGGTGCCTGTGCCGGCGGCAGCGGCAGCAGCAGCGGCGGAGAAAGAGAAGAAGAAGAAGAAGTTCCGTCGGGTGTGCGTGTTCTGCGGGAGCAGCCCCGGGAAGCGGTCGTCGTACCAGGCGGCGGCGGTGCAGCTCGGGCAGCAGCTGGTGGAGCGCGGCATGGACCTGGTGTACGGCGGCGGCAGCGTGGGGCTGATGGGCCTCGTCTCCCGCGCCGTCCACGACGGCGGGGGCCACGTGCTCGGGGTGGTGCCCAAGGCGGTGCTGCCGCTGGAGCTCATCGGGGAGACGCCCGGGGAGCTCAAGCCCGTCGCCGGGATGCACCAGCGCAAGGCCGAGATGGCGCGCCACTCCGACGCGTTCATCGCGCTCCCAGGTTTAATTTCTCCGACCGTCCGTCACTGTTGCTTAGTTGCTTCTTCTTCAGCTAGTCGTCGATCAGTCTGTAGCCACTAGCAGCAACCAAACGGAGGGATCCCGGTCCGCACGCGTCGCCATCGCCTCTCACCAGCCCGCTACCTAGCTGCACGGCTACACCCACCCGAATACCAACCAAACCTTTTTCTTTCTTTTTTTTTTGGTATATGAATCTGCTGGTCACATTCAAATTCAAAATTATTTATTTAAATTCTGAGAGACGTACGAGGATCCTATTGTTTTTTGAACGGAAGGAGGAGTAACAATAATCGCAGGTGGGTACGGGACGCTGGAGGAGCTCCTGGAGGTGATCGCGTGGGCGCAGCTCGGCATCCACAGCAAGCCGGTTGGCCTCCTCAACGTGGACGGCTACTACGACCCGCTGCTCGCCTTCGTCGACAAGGCCGTCCACGAAGGATTCGTCACCCCCGCCGAACGCAGCATCATCGTCGACGCGCACACGCCACACGACCTCCTCGACAAGCTCCAGGTCGATGACGACGACGACGACTCTTCATTGGCGCCGGACCACATCGCCTAGCTAGCTATTCATCCATCACCAACCCAGCAACTCCGCATCCTCCCGCTAGCTGCTATACCTACCTCTAGCTTAATTAGCTTATTGTCCGTCAATTATTTTCTTATTGGATTCCATACATATATGTAATTATAATTAAATTATATTGATCCATCGGATACTATACACCCAAACTATATGTAGCAGCAGCAACTTACGTATGCACATACATACAGGGACTGATACATACGACTGTCCTCCATTTTATTCAATTATTAATTATTGTTTGCTTAGGGCCCGTTTGGTATGGCTCTCGTCGGCTCCGGCTCCATTACTGTAGCACAGAGCCGGAGAAGCTCGAAATCGTGGCTTCTCCGGCTCCTTCTATCCCCAGTTCATTTTCTGTCTTGATTTCCGAAACGGCTCCTGCTACAGTGTAGCTACCGTACATGAGATGAGGAGCTGGAGCCCCCAGGAGCTGCGCCAAAGAGGACCTTAATATTGGCTACTTCATCGCTCCAGCAGCACCCGTGATTGTGAATCCCCCAATTGCTTTTTTGCTCCGGGCACTGTCTCCCCTGCATTTGCTTTCCAGGGCTGAACTGCCTCAGCGTTTAAACACACGACATTTTTTAGGGTAAACTTGTTATTAACTGAACTTCTTACCGTTTACTTACTCCATCCGCGACTGCGACTGAGGAAGACGCAGGGGTGTCAAAGACGAGTCGCGACTGAGGAAGACGCAGGGGTGTCAAAGACGTTGACCTTGTTCGGTTCGCTGAAATTTAGCTTATGCTGATTTGTTGCGAGAGAAACTGAAAAGTACGGTTTATTACCAATTGAGTGGGCTGAATCAAACGTATGCTGCGGTGCTTCAATCATCATGGCTAAGACTTTATGAGGTCAGGTGTGCTGCAGCCCCTCCCATTGAATCGAGTTCACTGAAAGCAGCGCGGTGGACTATAGGGAGCTGGTGGTAACCACACAAATCCATCCCTAACCTTGTCCCTATGACAGCAAGTGCAAGGACAGGGTCCCATCAACTACACCTGCTGATTCCTCCTATACATTTATATTATATTATCACAAACAAGATCACCACAGCCACCGCACCAGGGTGCTAACAAAATAAAACAGTAGCCATCTATTAACTCCCCCAAAAAACATACATTCCTTCAGTGATGCCTTTTTCAGATGTGCTTCAGACAATTGGCTGAGGCACACGTACACGACCTAACCGAACCTTGAGACAGGAAATCTACACATTCAAATGCACCCAAAAAAAAGGGAAGAGGTGTGGGGAATGGGTATGAGATATCTCACAGAATAGTACACTACAGATATAACACGGTTCCTATCAGCTTGGATAGTGTCCTGGATACAGAAATCGCCATCCATCTATAAACTTCAACTAAAGAAGCATACAATGCTGTACCACGATATATCATGGGCAAAGCACACGCACCAATGTTAGCGAAATAAACCGAGCACAAGAGCCGCTGCTAACACATCCAGTCAAGCACAGCTGCTGAGACCCAGCAGCAGTCCCAGACACCTCCTGCGGCAAAACTGACTAGTCCGTTCCCAAGTCTACTACCACAAATCTTGGAATCAGCGTCATGTGGAGGTAACCAAAAATAAAATTACAGCAGGCACCTTCTTTCACCACCCTGGAAGAAAACTCGGGCACTTGGAAGTCAAGGGCTCCAGAGGTATTCCGAGGCCGGACCAACAAACAGGAAGCTACATTAGAGAAAGCTGAATCAACAAGGGAACACTACGAATCTACCATCTCGTCTTGCAATTCGCTAGGGGCAATGAGCCCCGGAATGGCAAGCATCCGTTGGCGCTCCCGTTCTCTTTGGGCGGCAGCCTCTTCCGCGTATAGATCCTTGTTATCCTGATATCACAAGACAAGCAACCGCAAATGTGAATCACAAGACAATTTGCACAAAATCACCTGTGTAAACAAAAAGGGAGCAGGATCGAAATTCATCGCTAATCTGCTGGTGGAACTAAGGGCCTATCCGCTCCACAAGCACATAAAAACCATAGTATATGGTAAGCAAGAAATGCATCCTTATTCCTAGAGCCTAGTTGTGGTAGTCTGTCACATCCCTATTTATCTCTTTTGGTTTTGCCTCAAATGCATATAATCAGGATAAAGGTTATGGCAAGCGAAACTGAGGAGGTTACCTGAGCTGAGAACTCCTTCGACTGCACCAGGAAGTCTCTAATATGGTTTTTGAAACTTGGAAGATCATGTTTTGAACTAAGAAGGCCATCTACAAACTTGGTCACCTGTCCAAGGAATCTCGTTAGGTTTGTGGTGACTCATGGCACAACCCAAGCAGTGTGGCTGCAATCGTACCTCGGTTACTGTCATGTTAGGGAATGATGTTCCTAATAGTTTTATGGTGTAATCTCGAACAAACATGGCATTATCTGTATATTGATATGGTACTGAAGAAGCATCCCATAGAGGCTCCGTTAGACCATCAACCTACATATTAGCAAATCCAATAATTAGATGAACAAATAAAATGATTGGTTACAGGGAGGATGAATATAAGCATACCACACAAAATAAGTGTTGTAGCACCAAAACATGAAGCTTGAAACCAGGTTTGTGGAACGTGTCTGTGAGAACTGCAAAAATCTCTTGCTCAATTGTTAAAAAGTAGGTTTTGTAGAATTGATTTTGGAATCCTGAAGCCTGCAAACAGATCACATGGGATAGTTAGCTTCCATATAGCTATATGATGACAGCATTGGATGGAATATGTTTTCCTACCTGAAAATTTTTCAAAATTTCCAACAATAGACTAAGGCCAGTCTCTGCAATATTTCTCTCTGTATGTCTGAATGCCCAATTAATCGAATCGATCACAAGCTTCAATTGCTGAAACAGAAAGTCAAATGATAACCATAAATAACATAAGAGTTTAAGTTGACAATATCTCACATCATAAATTCACATCAAGACCTCAAAATAAAAGGGGTTACTACTAACCGGACTTGAAAGCTGGATTAATGCTTGGAAGCAATCGGTACCAATTGCACGAAGCAAAGAAAAAAATTTGAGGCGGTGCTCAGGATAATCTTCGAAGTTCTTAGTAATCATCTGGTAAGAGAGAGAATAAACAACTAAATGCTACGTAAAGGTGTACTTGAAAACAAAATCAGTAACAAAAGCAACTTAGTAATAGTATTCCTACCTCAAGAGTGCACTGGAAAACAGCCTCAAATATACGAGGCACATCCTCAAGCATTTCCCCTTTGTACCTGCAGGAAAAAATTTAACTCTTAGAATTAATGCAAAGGTACAATTAATGAGAAATAGCCAAGAATAGAAATACATGAATTAGATTGTGGCTCTTGACATCCAACATGACTTTTTTTAAGAGGAATCAATTTTAATAGTCAGGTACAGCTTACAACAACAACAACAACAACAAAGCCTTTTAAGTCCCAAACAAGTTGGGGTAGGCTAGAGTTGAAACCCAGCAGAAGCAATCAAGGTTCAGGCACGTGAATAGCAGTTTTCCAAGCACTCCTATCTAAGGCTAAGTCTTTGGGTATATTCCATCCTTTCAAGTCTCCTTTTATTGCCTCTACCCAAGTCAACTTCGGTCTTCCTCTGCCTCTCTTCACGTTACTATCCTGGCTTAGGATTCCACTACGCACTGGTGCCTCTGGAGGTCTCCGTTGGACATGTCCAAACCATCTCAACCGGTGTTGGACAAGCTTAGTTTGAAAATAAAAAACTTGACATGTGACCATGACATTACATTCAAAAAAAACATGAGACCATGACACAGAATGAACAAAGAGCAGGCATACTTGTTAATGATTGTTGCAAACAACGATAGAACTTCAGACTCCCTTGCATCAGGTACATTTCTAGCATAATCACCAAGGACGGGATCCATCATTGGTGGAACAAACTGCTTTCCTATATGTGGTAAATCTTCTGCCTTGTCCACAAAAGTCTCGATCAACTTTAGGGTTTCCCTCTTGACAGATCTGTCACAAATACAAATTAACTTAGTCAATGAGATATTCGAATCATGTTTTCATTTCAGGGACATCTACGTAAAAAACATAGTGACAGCAAAGAGGTTATTTCTAAAAAATGGGTTACTTGTTCACATATCTCTAACTTCCTTATGTCATCCTATATAGCCATTAGGCAAGGTAACCAATGTAATCACAGCAAGACCTTTCTACAGGTACCCCCACACCCACAGCAGAGATCACCTGAAAGGAAATAATATTTTTTTTTAAAGTACAAAAATCAATAGTCCATACCTCAAGAGTTTTACAAATGATGTCCTTGAGGCAAAGGGTCCTCCTTCAGCAATCGTGCTTGATACAAGCTCGCTGTACATTCTGATATGAAGAAAATGCATGGCAGAAAGGAGAGGGACCATTAGTGACCATTAGCTAGTGAACCGTTAGCCTTGAAGAAATAAGGAGACGAAGGCACCAGTGCTATCACAACAAAAAGGGGAGGCACAGTGAGTAAGATGTATGGGGAACTATTATCTTTCAGCAAACTAAGCCTAGCAGAATGTAATCGATAAAGCTAGCCATCCAGCACCATAACTATCGGGGTCTTGCCCAGAGCAGAGCAATCACATAACTACACGATGTGATTTTAGCCACATAAGTGTTCTAGGTAAAGGGTACATGCAATGATGCAAGTGCTCTTCAGACCTGGTTATCTAACCTTAGGATATGCAAGCTAAAACACTAATAACAAATGATGCAGCACACATACCTGTAGACTGTTAGCATGTCCAAGAAAATTAGCGAAATCTGTGGGAAGAAGTGTGGCCCAAGGGAGCTCGCAACACTTGTGTTTGTCTGCAAGCACATATAACAGTGTAATGTCAGTACCCCAGTACACATGCAAAGGGTAAAAGGAAACCAAAGAATCAAAGGCCAATGTTTCCAGTTAGCACAAATTAAATAGAAAATGCAACAAACAATGGAAAGTTGTTGACAGTCTCTAACTAGTGTTTGGTGAAAATGTCATTAAACCGCTATGGTAGACTTGAAAAACACTTTTGAATCATGTGTTCAGGTGTCGAGCTACCACTAGAAACAATCAACACTTGGTTGTCTAAATAAAGGATATGCCTAATCACTTGAGAAAAATCATGATATTAACAAAGTAAACCAGCAGAGCACATAATTGCTCATTGAATCATCGAACCTATTCAGAAATAGCCACAACTCAACTTTGCAACAAAGATCAGCTGCCACACCAATGCATCAAAAAAATCATTCCAAACATGGTGGGGCAACCAAATTATTCAAAGATTTCAAAAACTGTGACATTAGCCATTTACATTCAAAAGTTGGGGCTCAACAAGACAAATGAATTTAGCAAGAGCAAATGCATTTTCTGGCCTAGCACCCACAAATAACACCAAACTAGAGATGATGTATTGGACTCCAATAAACACTTCATGGGCAGTTCAGATGCCTGACAGTTGTAGGACATCATGTGCAACTTAAAACGATCTCTGACCAGCACTGATGAAACTTACAGAATAAGGCAAAAGGAGTAAAATAAGATTCTTTTTTCGGACTCCATTTTGTTACCTGTAGGATGTTGAGAACTGATCTGATAACATCTTGGTTCTTCAGAATATCAATGCTTTGGCTTGCCTGTCCAATTATTTCTGCCCACTTCTGTAAAATCATAAAACCGAAGTGTAACCAAGTTAAAATCGTATTCAAGAACAAACAATAGCTAAAACCAAAGTGCATGCTAGAATACAAAATAAGAAACCTGATTAGGAAGGCTCATCAATCTCTTGAGGTATTCATCCCTCTTAGTGTTGTCAGATTCAGCTTGAATCATATGGCCAACCTGAGCAGTAAGCACAGAAAATGTTTTTAAAAAATTAGTAATAATGGATTATTTTATTGGACCAATTTTTTCTCGTTCATGTTCAACATACTGATTCGTAAAACGTATGAATCTGATGTGGCTCAAGATCAGCAATTGTTGTAGCAAGATTGGACAGAAGTTCAGAAACAAATGGTTCATTCTCGCCCACCTGGAGAAAATGTGCAAATGTGAAAATCAGCACCTGGCGAAGATCTACGGAGGATATTGATATGCATGAATTTAAGACTAGTGAAACAACATGAAAATAGAATGAATAGCATTTGTAGTTCGTGATGGGAACCAACAAGGGTTCACTTTTAAGACAATAATTAAAAAAAGAAATATCAAGTACAAGCATATAGACCCTTTGGGAAAATTCTTGAACATACCTGTTGCGTCACAAATTTGCGCTTGCATTTTTGAACAATTTTCAGGAAGGTATCACATGCCATATCCTGCGACAAGCCACAGCAGCACATATCACACATGGTAATCACTGAAGACATTACCGAAAATACTAACTTAAGTGCATATGCAAATGGAAGCCCAAATACAAAAAGACAGGAGACGCATCAAGCCATCAACTACCAAATAAGCTCAAGATACAAACAGAAGGATGATAAATGACTTGTTCAACCACATATTAAAACAAGAAATGATGACCATGCATTTGAGAAAAATAGAAAGATGACCAAACTACATCCACAATAAAAAGATGACCCTTTGCCAACTCAAAGAAGGCAAAGGCAACACTGACCTGAACTCCAGGATGCATCTCATGCATGAACTCAAACAATTTGTTGACCACGGTTTTCAAAAACTTCCAATGAGCTCTGAGAAATCTTGGATACTGACCAACAACATACCTAACAATTACATCATAAATCAGCCAAATAATAGCTAATAATCATATACATGTGATAAATGGCAGAGAAATGCTTTATTACATGATGTTACTTGCAATCACAGCTTTATTGTCTTTTCCCTTTGTGATTTCACAGAGGTTTAGCAAATCACGGATAACCATAACCAGAAATCTATTCTCCTGCAACAGACACATGAGAAAATTTTAGAATTCCATCACACCACATCTACCATTAGTTAAGGATTGATACTTCCAAAAGTGTTTCTTAGAAGCAAGAAAAGGGACAGAACAACATACAAACCTGCTCCTCTACCATAGAGCCTGATATTGATCCAATAGCCCAACAGAGAGTATTAAGATTATTCCAACTCCAGTCTTCTCCATTTAATTGCTGGCTTAGTTTCTTCAACATCTGAAATTCCAGAATAAATTACCCTAAGTGCTGGACTAAATTCACAAACAGCAAAAATAGAACAAGAACCGCTATTCACCATGCTTAAGTTAATGAATATGTTTCATTCATATATAATGTGTACACCCTGTGTACGTTCTATCCTATAGGAACTTTACTATAGAAATTCGATAGGAATTGAGTTGTTATGGTAAGTTAATACGGTTCGTTATTAAACCGTGGATTTGAATTCGCCTTCATCACAGCTACAGTGAATCAGGCCTTCTAACCATGAAAGTACTAACTACAATGTAAGCGCCACAAGCCACTTTTGAAATTAACTAATTGTTACAAGCTTCATTCATGTAGTATTATTTTCTGAGCAAGGTAAGCATATTGTAGTATTAATTACATATATGTTCTTAAACATAAGTATCCGTGAGCATACCTGTTGCTCTGTATCCTCGTGATCAAGATGAGATAAATAGATCAATGTTTCCCTCATGATCTGATATTATTCAAAACAATGGTAATTTCCACGTCAGTCAGAAGGTTACAAAGCTTATAAAGCACAGGGCATATGAATGGCGGGGTGGTAGGAAGGCAATCCTTTTACTAACCTTGTACTGAACAAGAACATCGTTGTCTTTCATTGTCTCACGTACAATATTGCCATTTTCGTCTTCAACAATAAGTACTTCCTCAGGCTTTGCCATTCGACAAATCATCAGCATCCGTAGTTTTGAGAGTGGACCAGAGTAAAGCTGTCTCCTCTGTTGAACAGCAGTGCCAGTCCCATCTACCATTCCAGGAACCATCTGTGCCTACAGTATAGTTTTAATGAGATTCAGAATTCAGAACAAAACACTATAATTAGAGAGCATCAAAGAAAGAAAGAAAAACAGATCCCCAAGAAAGGAAGTCTATATAGGAGCAACTAAAGGAACAAAAAGGGAAAAGGATGCTAAAGAAATGTCACAACAATGTATGATAAGAAAAGTAGAAAGTCATTATTCATTTTATTCAGGTAATGTTCCAAAAGATAAACAAAAATCAAATAAAAGCACCTGAAGCCCCATCATGCTTACAGTTGCTGCAGGTTCCATTTGATTGTGTGCTTCAAATAGCTCTAAGACAAACACATTCCAGTAATCCAAGCAGACCTGTAAAGTTTCATAAGAAGGCCTGTAAATTATCCAGTGTTATAAGGTGGTCTTACACCATATTTCTATGACAAATATATTTCAGCATTCCTACCTTAAAAACCTCTGTATCATCAACATATGAAATTCCAATAAGGTACTCGAGACCCATAAGCAAAGCAGCAGCATTTTCTTGAGTTATTTCCAGTATACGCATGTGATTCTGCATTTAGCACGAAAGGGAAGGGGTTAGACCAATTGGAGACTCATTTGTTTTTATGGGGTATCTTCATATACATCATCTCTTTCTTTTCCTAGTGCTTAAAATGACAAGCATCAAAAGCTGATAAAGTAGAATCTGAAGTATGGCATATTGCATATTAGTTACAGAACTTAGAGAACAATCTACAAATCCATACAAACAATTGTCTATTACTCTAAATTGATCTTATACTAGACAAGTACTAGTATTCAGGGGAGAAAGACCTTACCTTAAAGAAGGATGTGAAGAAGAGTGCAAGATTTTGTATAAACGCCTGCACAAATGAACAAAGTGTGTTTATTAATATAACATAGAGTGATATAAAATTAGGGGGAGCATGAATCATGGACTCCTAGAATATACCACTACACCAGATAATATGGTTTCAGGTGTACCTGCTCTTCAGTGGAACCATTAGCATATGCGTCTGGGATTTTTTCAGGAGGGAGAATAGCCTATATGCAAAAGGAACAAAAACTTCAATAAATTAAATCTGTGGAGAAATGAATTACTTGCACAGAAGAAAAATATTAAATGTCTTTGAAATTACCTGCAACTGAATCATGAAAAATGTATACATCTTCACATACTGCACATTATAAAAATCACCAAATTGAAGAGCTGCAACCTGCAAGGTAGCTAGATATATCAGAGAAAGAATTCAAAACAGAACTTCTCCAATTGGTCCCAAACAGAAGCGTCAGGCTAGTGTAACATATCACAATACAGAGCTCCCAAACACTGTATAAAAGAAATTATTTTCCCATTTGTCTGTTGAAATTACAAACTATGGCTAAATTAGACACAGAAAACCTAGGTGTCCCTTACCTCTGTTAGGCATTGAAGTGTAAGATTCCGATAAGCAGCCATAGGGAAGAACTTCAGTAATGTTTCCAGCTAAATAAAAAAAAATAAGAAAAGAAAAGGTAAGGCCCAGCGTTTACGTAGGCACAGTTGGCACTCAGTCACTCACAAAATTCAGTCGTCAACATACCAACGGTGACTCGAAGATGAATCCAACGGGGATCCATGATAAGAAAGCATGGAGTGTCGCCAATGTAGCACGGATGAGCTCTGGCCTTTGCGTTGCAGATAGGACATACAAACATAGCTCATGAATGAGCCGGAACTCACTGAACAAAGAAAATAAGATACAAGTTAAAACAGAAGTATTACTGCCTAAAGCATACAAAACGGCAAGTAACATTTTTTTTTTGTTAAAACATATATTCATGAATAAACTACCAAACGGAACCTCCAAGGTTGCCAAGAAAATATATAAGTTGACAACAAGCCCAACCTATTAAGTGAAGACTTCAGTTCTTTGATCTTTTGTTGTGTCATTTCACCTCTTGAGAAGTCAAAAATTTCTTCGCTTAGAAGCTGCATGTTAAAAATTGGATAAGCATAACCAATCCAATATGTAAATTAAAGAATCGAGGAAAATGTCAAAATTGAAAACAAAGAGAAAATAACTTGCCTTCAATATAGCCATGCAATTTTCACATATAGTTTCACTACTCTTTGCAGCTGCAACAAGATCAGGTATGAAGGATGACCATCTAGCAGGCCACTCATGTTTCAGGACCTATTACATTGCAAGGAAGCACCATGAGAACAAATATATCAAAACACAAAGCTTCATATCAATGTTGGGAACAAGAACATCAAAATTCAGTGCATGGTTTAGATGACCTGGTGAACTGGGTGCCAAGGTGAAGAAAAAGAAAAGCTAAATGTAAAGCCTACCTGCACCAAAATAATATTGAGTTTATTGACGTAAAGCCTCTCCTGCCGAAAGGTAACTTCATTGCTGGAAAGCTGTCAATAGTACAAAAAAGGGCAGTAGTGCAAAAAAAAAAGGATTAAATGGATCAGATTTATTAATTGATAAGTGTATAATCAAACTTTAACAAAAAAAAGTACAGATATTAATCCTTGCCTGCACAATAACATCGGATATGTAATTCTTTATGCCATCACGTTGTTCAACAGGCAATGCATTCCACCTGTACTTGATAACACTTTCAAGTACCTACATGAATGTTGGTAACAAAATCATCACATGCTAAAGATTAAGCACTTGGACTGCACGTGCAGCTGTTAGCGGTTAGCCCACTCGCAAACTGGCTTCTATTTAAATCATTGATACTCTATGAATTTAGCTCGTATTACAATGCAACGAATGTTTAGCCTTGTTGCATGCCTCATGTGCCAAATTATTGCCACACGTTAGACGTTACTTATGACCACAAACAAAAAGATGCAAAAAATCAAGCCATAACTACTTTGTCCTTTCTTGGAATACAGTTATAACTAATCCTGAAGATATAGAAAACTGCACCTCGCAGTGATAAACAGAGAAACTAATCTTGATACATATAACCTTGATTAGGCATTTCCATTTGCAGCTTGACATAGTTGCAATCATATTATGGAAGTAACGGAAAGAGGGGCTGACCGTTATGGTAAAATGGCAGTTTCATATGCACAGGGCACAGAATAGAAAGACCTTAAGAATTTTCCACCTAAATAATGTCAACCTCAGTATACGTTCCAAAATATGTCAGACATCGATACTTTTGAACCTTGTGTCGTTTTTGGTCAGCCATGCATTCTAAGGTAATGTTACATGAGTCTGTAGATATGACTATGCAAGCAAACCTTTTAAGTTGAAGGCTAAACTGAAAATCTGAATTGCATTTATTACTTTAAACCATTCGACCAGGGCATAAACATAGCATCCATCCTCCCCTTGAGACACAAGCTACCCCCATGTACAACGACAGCCAGCAGAGTGGACGAACTTACTTGCAGTGCAAAGAACTTGGTGTTGAGATTCTGGGAATTCTGCAGAATGTGCACAACTTGTAGCCACATGTCTGGGTTATTTTGTAGATCACGTAGTATCTGATCAGCGGCGCTCCTCTGAAATGAAAGGCAGCAGATACAGTTATTAGTTTTCAATGCCAAAGCAACAAAGCTAGAAACAAATAGACAAAACTAACAATGCTAGGCCTCTGGTGATGAGAAAAGACCAGTACAGCTCAAAGTGGGGAAAACCCCAACTGTTCACGTTTGCGCTAACATTTAGTCATTCTGAAGGCCTAGATAGCGTAAGTGTGAACGGAGAAGACTAGGGCGTCGTCGCCGTCTCAGAGACGGACAACATATGGCACGCTAAACCTTATCACCAACAGAAGAAAAACCCTAAACACTAAAGTATCCTAGTTTAGCAGAACAGGTAGCATTCGCATTTAGCAAGTGGAGCTCGGATAGACTCGAAGCTCGAGCAACCGAAGTAAACCCTAAAGTCGTTCCTGGGCAAGTAATCCGCGAGGTGGCGGGCGGGTAGGCGGGCGGAAGATATTACCTCCTCTTTAGATCCGGTGCCGTAGAAGGCGGCGACCGTGGCGTCGAGGAGCGTCACGTCTATCGGCTGGCTCAGATCCCTGAGCTTCTCCGCCATGGCGGCAGCGGTTGGAGTGAGCAGGTGAAGGAAGCTTGTGGAGGCAGCGGGGATCGTGGGGGAGCAGGGAAGGCTCCGGAGGCGGCGCGAGAAGGCGCAACCCTAGAAGCAGCGACCGCGGCGACGCTGGCGGCGGCTGCGGCGGCTGCGGCGGCGTCGGCTGGGGGGGAGGGGTTCTTATCGGGCGAGAGAGAAGGAAGAGGGAGTCGGGGGAGAAGAAAGGGGGATTTTTTACTTTTTGGTTTTTGGGGGTTTAAGAGAGTTGGGACGCGGGGAGTTGCTGTCAAACTACGCCAACAAGGTATGTATGGTTCAGCGCCAAATGCACGCAGCTCCACCGTCGCTTGTATAAATTGCGTCTAGGCCCCTGCTTCGGCTCGTCCGTGGATCTGCAGTTCTGCTTAGCCGGATATATATACTCCAATATAAGAAAGTTATGTTTTTTTTAATGCCCAATAGTCCGAGCACAGTACAGGCCGTAGCATCTGAACTTAAGCACGTACTCACACCACACGCACGCAAAAGCACACACCCTGTGCGTAAGCTAGAACTACACCTATACCTAAAGACACGCGGCTCAGAGGTACTCGAAGATCATCAGACTCCAAGCGTGATGGGTACGACACCTTGACCATTGTGAGCATCGGCGCTTGAGGCTGCAATTCCTGCAAAGGAAACTGGAAAAAAACTGGTGCGAAAACCCGCGTCGAGCAGCGCTCGAACACGGGCGGTGGGCGCTCCAACGAGCGTGCCTCACCAACCGAACCACAGGCTCGTTCGCAGAAAGCTCATGGTAGGGTATCCTTTCAACAGCGAACATGCTCTAGTTTTTTATTAGAAAAAGTGTATATTACACTGAGAAAATAAAAAAAATATGGTGGGTGCAATATCGACACCTATCTTGAAATTGAACAAACTAAACAACATTGATTTGATTGCCATTGTGGTGTGGCACGGCAGAACCACATTGTGCGTGCTTATAAGAGTAGAGCAGCGTTAGTGTTTGCATGAATATAAAATGACAATCGATTTGGCATAGACATAGAGGTCGTTCTAGAGGGGGCACACATAAACTTTTAGATAAATAAATAAAAGAAAAACAAAACTCTCACCGGTGTTTCCCTTCCATATACAATCAAGTAGATTCTATTCCATCTGGCATGGTTTAAATTGGATACAGTATTAAATTTTCCCTTTGACAACAAGGCTCCATGCTCACAGTGTAACGTGATTCGATTAAAGCAACATTGCTTTGGTAGGCTCACAAGCTTATTTTGCTTTGAGAAAACCTTGTTGAGTTTATAACAGTTGAATAAAACTCTTCTTCTCGTCTCGTTATAAGAAATACGGTGACGGTGACGAAAGTTATATATCGTCCGAAAATATCTATGCTAAATTTACAGTAATAATATTGTTAAGCGCAGTAAATCTATGCTAGATTTCTGGCAGACTAATCTATATACCTAATAGGAGTACTGGCGGACTAATCTATATACCTAATAGGAGTATTAAAAAGGGCTAAGGTATTCTTTGGTCCGTTATTTTACTTCCCAAAGTGCCTTACATCTCTCTTAATTCGTATTTAACTCATGGTCGTCCTAGTTAGAATTGTGCATGACTGTTTTGTACGGAGTCCAATTCTAATATATATAGGAATTACGTAGATCTTTGAATACAAGTTGTTGATGTGACCATGCAATAAGGGTTACGCTTCGTTATGACGGCATACACGTTTGCTAATGCTATAATAAATAATCATAAAAAAGCATACGCAACCCAAACAAAATCTCCATTGATTGATAGATGGGAAGACGCTCTGTGGTCTAATATATTTGGAGCTATCATATGAAATCGAAGTTGGGCCGACATGTGTGCTTAGTTCAGAAGAAATGATGGATACTTGACCCTTGTAATGGGCTTGTTAAGAATGCATTACATGGTTTCACTTCTCTACAATAGTGACTATATGTTTAGCTAATAATATGTTAGAATAAAAGGCCGTCTATTATGTGGTGATGTCATGTTTCTCGCTACGTTGTTGTCATATAGTTTCTTTTTCAACAAACATGCATATGAAAAAATTATGCTCACTATATGTTCTAGCGATAGTATAATTGAAGGAAAGGCAACAACCTATCGTATGACCCAACATGTGTTTGGAAGTGCATTAGCAGATTACAGAGGAACAACAAAAAGCCATTGTTGTTCCTGCCATTGCCCCTACTCGCTTGCAACTCTCTTATCATGATAATGTGGCAACAAAAATTATGCTAGACTAGCTGACTAATTTGGTAATATAAGTTTAGATGCGTATTTGCGTGGTGAAAACATGACAATAATGGCTTTGCCACATGAGAGGTTGTTCCTCTGCGGAAAAACCATAGTTGCACACATTTTTTTTAACACGGAAGACTTCCATTGCTCATGAACTGTTGCCAAGTCTTCGGTTATAAGGACTCGAATATAGTTTGGAGTATTGTCTAAGATCATGATAATATTACCCTGGCCCATATGAGATCCCCAGGCATATAATTCATGGGCTGCGACATTACATACCCGAGGAAGATGAACAGCTAAAAGAGTTTTGT
Organism: Miscanthus floridulus; assembly: GCF_019320115.1. Taxonomy (NCBI): domain Eukaryota; kingdom Viridiplantae; phylum Streptophyta; class Magnoliopsida; order Poales; family Poaceae; genus Miscanthus; species Miscanthus floridulus. The sequence goes on along the minus strand of NC_089596.1, from coordinate 1,784,734 downwards.
AAATTGTTTGCCAACAACTCTTTCAACTTACATATTAGCCCACTCGTCGAGCTCTGATTGAAGGTTGACAACGTTTCTGCTTATTTGATCATCAGGGCATACGCCCCCACATTGACCTTCACGATCTCGAGTTAGCCGCTGGTCACTCGTTGTAGGGCTTGCAAACATGTTATAGCCTTAGCATGAAATGCCTCCAACATTTTCTCCAAGTGGTCCCGCGTCTGGAACTGGCCACAGAGCCAACTTCGTCTCAACACAAAGCATCACCACCCCCCTCCCCCACCATGACCTATTCAATTGATCGAATGTTCCATCACAGTCTAGTTTAACAAAACGGTTGCTGCCATTTCTGTCTTGGCTTTGGACAAGGTCCATTCTCCTTCTCCTTCTCCTTGTCTCTGTATACCAAATCCACTCCCTCACGCAGCCACGTCACCACTCATGCAACTGTTGGATCTATAATCTACCATGTGATAGAAAATTCAATAAAGGAAGCTGTTCCGCCGGTTGCTTCCAAAGAAGCATGGTCAATTCAATAAAGAAAGTTGCGCATGGCCTAAAAATCTCATGTTCTCCTTCGTGCCGCTAGCTGTCGTTCCTGTCCTACGCCGCCTATGCTCACGCGTCCCTAGCTGTCCAGGTGCCACGCCGCCATCCGCTCGTTGTCTGTGCGTTTCCACTGCCGCCTTGTCCATTCATCATGTTCGTGGGTTGGTCTTCCTCTTCGCCTCCGACGGCCTTGTGACCTGACTTCCCTGTTTTCACCTTCGTGGTCCTCAACTGTTGTTTCCTCTGTCCTTGCTGTTACGTGTCCTTTATCCAAAGAAGGAGTCTGCTTGCTAAGCAGGCGCAAATGTTGATTGCCATGTGCTTGATTTGTGAACCGGCCACTTGTGGCCATTAAGGAAACACACTGACTTATGACTAGGGCTACACGCATGATCAAGGTCAACAAAAAATACACGATTATTATACAGAAACAGAAGAGGTATATATAAATAAACATGTGGTAGTATTATACATCGCAGGTAATACATCAAACATACACGCGCATGCAACTGAATTGAAGAAGAGGAAGGTATATATGTAACTAGTGGGTTTGTGGATTGGATTCGTAGCTTAGGGGTCGTAGTAGTCGGAGTCCCAGAGCGGCCTGAACCACATGGAGTGGACGGACTCCTGGAACGTCATCATGAGCAGCAGTATGGCCACCGCAACCGCCACGCCCCACGGCGCCGCCGACGACGACGAGGACGCATCGTGCGACGACGACCATGGGTAGTGGTGCGCCGCCCTTTGCCTCATCCTCCTGGTGGTCCAGTACCTGCGGCGCCAGCTGAGCGCGGCGAAGAGGAGGAAGGCGGCGGCGAGGGCGAGCGGCGCGGCGAAGACGCGGGCGCCGATCTCGGCGCGGCGCTCGATGGCCTTGTAGTCCACGTACCCGGAGACGGCGAGGAAGAAGACGACGATGGCGAAGAAGGCCAGCAGGCCGGGCGGCGGCAGCGAGCACGACGACAGGGCGCGCGCCGCCCAGCTGCGCTTCCAGGACCGCCGCTGGTCGGAGGAGTGCAGCCACGACGACATGATGCTAGCTAGCTAGCTAGCTCTCGCCACTCACCACCAGTCACCAGCAGCAGCAGCAGACCATTATTTGCATTTGGAGCAGCCCCAGGTAGCTAGCTAGATAGCTTGTGGTGTGAGCATCCGATCCGGCGGTTCCAGGGATATGTTTATGCGGAGAGAAGAAGAAAGAGAATCGGTGATAGTGGAAGCATCGTTCCCTTTCATTTTGCAAAAAGAAATCAAAGGAAGCTAGACTAATTGGTGTGAATCGAATTAGGATGGATGGAAGCGAAAGCGATGCCAGTGGGTTGAGGCACGGAGTAAGAGCAGGAATATATGCTTGCTAGCTAGCTATTCGTCGCAGGGCGGGCTCCGGGCACCGGCCTCTGAGAAAGAGAGAGAATCCATCGCACTCGCACTCACACCGGCCGGCCACTGCTCTCCAGCCTGCCAGTGCCAGATCAGCTTCTAACCGGCCAATACCACTTCCTCTCTTTTTTACCTAAATCAAATATTTCTATTTTCTGACCATATTTCTTTTAAAAGAATTATATAAATTAACAACATACGAACCACATACAAATATAAATATAGATTTCATGTCGTGGTCATTTATAACTGTGTAGGTCCATTGGTGCCAGCCACCCAAGCAAACGACGCCGAGTCACTGCTCAACACGTACGATGTGACGACACTTAGCACAAGTTGACTCAGAGAGTATCCACGTCGTCATGACACGGGGCAGCTAGAAGCTCAAATAGCGGCTCACAATGCACAGGGCCCGAGAAACGGTTGTTGTTGTCGTCGCTGTAGAAGAAGGAAGAATCATAATCCTAGTCTGTTTGTATGTGGGTTTTTATCAAACTTTTAGGTCTTGGCATGACTATATATACGTGGGAGCTCTATGTTATAATTACTAATATTGAGATGAATAAAGAATAGTCTCTCTATCTCTTGTGTCTATATATTCTACTTTCATCCACTATGGAGAGACGGAGAGGGGAAGGTCTCAACCGCTGACAACATGTTTTATAACACGTTATCAGCATGAAAAACTCTACATCGATATCGCCGTTGAATTTGCCGCCGATCTTCGACACCAACACTTGTGCCGACATCTCACTGCGACTACTTCGACGTCGTCGACATCCCCGACGTTGTTAGCGGAGCGGGTCTGCTACCTCTGCCTGCTACCAATCTGCACTGCATCGACATGCATGGTTGTCATCAAGCATGCAATTCTATGACAATGCCAAACGTCCTACGTGGTATGATAACTGCCCTACAGGACAAGCGGAGTAGACCAGATTGGCATCAACATAGCAAGGTAAAAGAAAAATATTGATAAAATTGATCTAAAGGTCGGACCAGAGAAGGTTCCTGGTGGTTCAATCTACGTGTTTTTCTTATGCCTTGAAGGCCATGGCATGGAGCCAATGATGACACAACCGTGATGTGAAATTGTCCTCGCATGAACGACATGCATGGCAGGCAGCAGCTTTTCAGAGAACCGATACGATCTTATACGATCGTGGGTGTGGAGAAAAACACATTTACGACCAAACGAACATGCTGCATATCGCTGAAGCTGTGAGTGGCTTGCATGCCACCGGCTAGCTCAACTTGCACAGGCAACCCATCTTACTGGGACCGAATCGAATCCCAACCCCGGCCCCTAGATCGCATACCGGTATGCTGCCCGCAGCTCCCGGCACGTCAGTTCGTCGCAGCCTGTTGTACGCAGCATATACGCAAGGCTTCGCTAGCTTTCGATGAGGAGGCGGCACGCCGCGCGCCATATTTGCCCACAACCATGCATATTATAAAAGTGCAACGAGGCGGGAATTGCCGAATTTTACTGTCGCGCCCTCCGCTATTGGTGGTACTGGGACTCCGTAAGCCGCCGGTATCTCGCCAGAATTTAGCAATGGTCCTCACGGCACTACACCCTAACGCCGTTGCTGGCATTCGACCCGCACGTCGTTGCCGAAGCCGCCGCTTACGTGCCATATAGAAATTCCGGCAGAAAGTGTTTACATTTTTACAATAAAAATATTTCTGTTTATAAGCATTTACAATATATTTGTTCTGTGTTTATGTATCTCTCTCTCTCTCTCTCTCTCTCTCTCTCTCTCTCTCTCTCTCTCTCTATATATATATATATATATATATATATATATATATATATATATATATATATATATATATATATATGTGTGTGTGTGTGTCATGTGATACTTTAATGCTCTTTTGAATGCATTTATTTATCACACATTATGAAATATATATCATGTAATTGCAATGATTACATTAGAAACATGGTAAAAGATATATGTGCTTTCTAAATCCTGCAGACCTTAAACTTATCGCATTTGAGAGGCTCATAATTAGTTTTCCTATCATAATGAATTTTTGGGATGAATGAATGATTGGTATTAATTCTGAAAATTAGCATGTACCATGATTAAATCCTAAAATAATGCTAGGATGCTTCTAAGAATATTTTGCATAACCATCCACTATCTTTTTACACCTTGCTACTTGTTTACACATGGTAAACCTATATGCACATGACTTAGCTATAATGATATATATACATACCTTCATGAAGAAGGAATATCCTGAAGTTGCCCTGAACGGCAGAATTATATAACATGGTTATTTATTAAATCCTAGTAGGACATTCTACTGCCACGGAAGTGGAGTGGATCTTAAGCATTACTCCTAATTTTACTCTCAAAGAATGAGTACGTGACGAAGCTAAATCCCAAAGATCTTATAGGACTCACGTAATGAGAAATTCTAGAAGATATTCTACGTTATGATTGCATAATGCCAGAAATATTGAAATTTGAATTTTCAAGCTATATGACCATATGGGATATAATGTTGCTCTATAAACAAATACAATAAGCTTGAAGCTTATGATTAAAAGTCATAGAAGACGAGATGATAAATAAGACTTTGTCTAATTCCAGAAGAAATATTTCTTGAAATAGAAAAACCGAGAGCATTGAAATACTAGAAGTATTCAAATTTATCATCCATAATTACTCAATAGCAAGTAGAAATTGAGTTAGATTTTTTTAGACAGCACTATGAATAAGGATTTGTCGGTGTTTGATGACCGGCAACTCATCACGGGGTTACTCGAAACGATGTTCTAAGGGCTTTGGCGTACGCAGAACTCGATAGTAGTCGCAAAGAGACAAACGATTTATACTGGTTCGGGCCCTATTGTCAAATAATAGCCTTTACATCCAGTCGGCGCGTAGCCTTTTACGTTGGATTGATTGGTATGATTGTTACGGTCATAAGTGAGTGCACCGTACCTCTTTTATATAGGGGAGAGGGTAAGGATACGTATCTAGTCCTAGTCGGTTATAAGAGAAGAGCCATAGTCCTATTATAGAATCTAGCTTTTATAGTAAGCCGACTAAGTCGATCTGGAATAGCTTGAAGTCCACGCTACCTTGTCTCGCGTCCTTCAACAGATCGTGGGCCATCCCAAGGCCCATCCAAGTAGTGCTCTCATGGGGAACCCCTAGGACCCTAGTCCGTCAAGCCCTCGAGCGTGTCATGATTGAACTCGGAAGCCTTCTTGTTTTTCCTGATCTTGCCGAGTAGAAACAAGTGTAGTCTGAGTGTTTTCGTGAGTGAAGCCACAAGGTGCTCTGTAAAGCCTCCAGGTGACGTGCACTTTTCAGAAAAGTGCACTCACTGAGTGTAGCCTCCGAGCCTCTTGCTGTTTGCAAAACAAAGAGTTAGATGGTTTAAAAGAAAAAACATTCGTAGAAGATATGTACCCTGTAGCCCCCGAGCCTATGTCCGAGTACTTGTACTCGAGATAAGGATCTTGAAAAGAATATACTCGAGGATGAGAGTGTCAGCAATAATTATTGTCCTAACTGCTTGTACAGAAGCAGGTAAGACGTGTGAAAGGCATATGCGAAGCTGAGTACAGTTGGTTCAAAAGATGCTTAGAATATCTGTAGAAATATGCCATCAAAGATGCTGTCGAGTGTACTGTTATTTCACATGTGCTGAGAAAAGGGTGTCTATAACACCCTCGTTGTTACACTCTAAATCATTTACTAAAATGATGTATGAGCATCATATTTGTATGTAAATGTATATAATATAGTGTGTAAATCAATTTACGTAACTTAAAACGACCAACGGAAATGCATAACGAAAGGTCGTTTGTGGCGTATGAAATTATTAAGTACGGATGTTCGAGAATTTTTATTGAACGAAAACGCTATAGAATGTATATACAGAACTTTAGTAAAGTTAGAAGTATGAACTTTGTAGATGACGGTGAAATACCTACGGTCAATTAATGAATTCACTAACTAGCATACCTAATAGTTTGGAAACCGAAATTGACGCGAATCCGATCAAGACTTAGTCAAATTTCTTAAGTCGGAAAATGGTTTGACAAGGCTAAATTTGATAATTTTTGTAGAAGAATTGGGTTAAGAAGTGATGGCGTATTAGGGCTTGTTTTAGTAGCCTAACATGCTCTCTGGAGTATAGAAAAGGTGGTTTAGCGTTTGAATCAACGAATTGGATTTTTGTGACGCTTTAAAAAGCGTGCATGGCACGTTTCCGGTCGGTTTCAGTGACTGGACGCGGTCATCGTGCCTCGGCACTCGGCGTCACAGCGTCGGCTCGCCCAACACGCGCGCACCGCCATGTAGGCTCTGCATGGCCGCTGCCGCACCAGGCACGTGTTGCATGAGCAAAGCACGGACACTCCCGCACTGCGCACCGTTGCGCTTGGCGAGCCCGATGCACTGGCCGCCTGCCCTCGACAGGCCACTGCCGCTGCTTTGCGTTGCGTCGCGTCCACCTATGCTGCTGCGCCGCCATCCCATCACCATGCTGCGTTGCGCTGTCACCGCCGCGCCACAGCAAGCTATCGTCGCGTCCGCCTACGCCTCTGTGTTGTTGTCGTCACAAATTCGTGCATGTGGGCTTGCTGAGGTCACGCGCGTGTCGTTTCGCTATTAATGGCGCCACGACCACGCTGTTGTGCTGCCATCGCCCGCACATGAATATGCCCCCTCTCCTGGCTGCGTTGGCTCGTAATGATTGCATGAGTGGGACCGCCGCGTCCCACCAAAGCTTAGACAAGCAGCCGGCCCCATCCCCTCTTTCCTCTCCCTCCTTTGCTGCCGGGCCAGCTAGGCCGCGCCATCAGTCCAGCATGGTTGGGTCTTGTCCATTCAATTCAGTGCGCCCCCAACTCTGTCTTCAAGCCTGCTAGCCAACCGACGCCGCACCGTGTCCAATCGCGCATTGGAAGCTTCAATTTGGAGCCAGACATCCGCCGTCGAGCCATTAAAGGCTTAGCCACCATTGTCATTGGCATTACCCACCCAGTCCTCCCGAGCTCAATTGGTTGCACCCCAGCCTCGCCTCGTTGTCCTTCTCGATGTGTGCACCCCACTTGCATTGCTACTGCCTTCCCGGCGTCGCTGACACGGTCGCACCACCGCCGCCCATCGCGGTGCTTGCCGTGTGCACGTGGCCAGACTCACCCAGTCCGTCCCCAGTCAAGACACCACCACAGGTAGCTTTGGGGTGAGTTGCTGATGCCCATCCTTTGGTTCGTTCGCTTCGTTTGTGCCTTGGCTCACGGGAACATGGCTGCCGCCGCCGCAGGGTGTCCGCCGCCGTGGAGGGAGCTCTGGACCACGTCTCTGTTCATCGCTTCACCACCCACCGCTTCGTGTTTGCATCTAGGTGAGCATCGGCTCGCTATTGGGGGCGGGGAGGGGCTAGGGTGGCCGCCGTGATCGCCCAGTGCCATCACCGGTGCGCGCGCGGGTGCCCGAGGACCTGGCCGTGGTAAAGATAGATGGTTCTGAGGGCTAGATTGCTTAAGTCTAGACTGTAGGAACAGTGCTGGGGCCTGTAGATCGATTCGGTATTAGCATGGGGACGTTTTCACAAATGTGCCAAAGCGCGCGGGCCTCCCCGTCGCGGGCTGTTGCCGCGCGGTTGGCTGCGCCCCACGTGGTCTGCGCTGGCAGGTCACGCATGCGTGGGCTGAGCCGTGATGGGCCGCGCTGGGCGGTTTTGCCCTTTTCTTTTCTAATGAATTAGTTAATGCTTTTCTAAATTAAATTGTGAACTTATCTTTGATAATTAGTATAAAATTATGTAAGTGTTCTAAAATGGTGAAGTAAATTTTGTTAGATTCCTAAATTCATGATTTATCTTTTAGTGTATTTAGTTCATACAGTTCTTTGGTATCCTTAGGGTTACTTTATTTGTTTTAAAATGCTTGTTGTTATTATGATTAATTAGAAAATGGATTTTCGTGATGAAATGGTAGAAGTGCTAGCTCTGAAAATTTTATAGTAGACTCATGACATTATTAGGTACTCACTATAATTTTTTTAGCCTTAGAATATATTAAGAAATATGGTAGCTAAGTATTCCTTGTTGTAGTTGATATATTAAATCGATAATAAGAATATGGATGCCTTTGGTTGCTAAGATAATACATGCAATGTTTCATACCTGTTTAGTGGTAGTAATTGGTAACTTAGCGTCTTAGCGGGTAGAACTAGCTTAGTAGCTTGATGGATGTATTCTTATTTTAAGAGTTATTGTTGCCGTATTATTAAGTGTTACATTATCATTTCATGCACGTAGATAACGAGTTGGTAGAGTTCGTGCCTGCGGATGAGCAAAAGTATGAGGAGATCATCAAGGAGTTCGAGGAAAGATTCTCGTACAGGAGGGCGCCCCAGAGCCATCAGCTATTGACTTTGTTGACACCCCGCCAGCCCAAGGCAAGCCCCGGTGCATAACCCCTATTTTTGAATGATCACTGGATATATTTGTGATATGCATTTACGTTACAGGCATTTTATGAAAACTATATATATATATATATATATATATATATATATATATATGCCTACCTATGAGTCCTACTAGTATAGGTCGAGTAGTTGCTATGCTTAGGATTTCGGTAGCGTGAGTAACCTGTCGTTACTCATAATAGATGATTATTATTATTATCACTCATGATAAAAATAGTGGAAAGGAAAAATGGAGACCGGACAGGGATGGTGTGGGTATTGGTGGGTCTAAGAGTTGTGTCCTACGGCCAATAGGGCATAGCTTGGTTACCCTGTTTCCTTGTCTGTGTTGGTTAAGGACCGGCCGTTGCATTGGGTTCTAGGCAAGTCACAGACTTATTATCCCGAACACATACTTGTGTACGGGCGTAGGGAAGGCTTGTTGCTCTCTTGTTGTGGGTTCCGACTCTTTCCGGACTGACTAATTGGAGGCGGGGATGGTGGAGGTCTAAGCACCGCACTGAGTCCGGGACTCAGGAGCAGGGGCTTAGAGTCTAAGTTTGGACGGGGACCTGGACCCTATGATAGGAGAGTGATAGGTTGGTCCTACTTGTGCCTAGGGTATAAACGGGGCGTGTATTTTGGGGGTACCCAGCTAGGCACATTGATTCGCAAATCATCGGCGATCCGGTACGATTTATCTATAGTCTAGCACCGTAGTAAGAACTGAAAATGAAAGGTGGTGAAATAGAACTATTTGCTCAACTCCTGCTTAAAAGTAGAACAACTGCTTACATAGAATGGTTAGATAATAGACTAATTATGACTGCTAGTAATAAACATGCATAAGGATTTACTATTAGTATTGCTTTCCGCAAAAGGAAACCAACAAACCATAGAGCTTATCATATCCCTTGGAGTCCAAAAATTATTCTCACTAGTCGGATAAGTCTTGTGAGTACATTATATACTTAGGGTTTATTTACCCCTATTGCAGGTGCTGCTTGAGGAGTAGCCATTGTGTGAAGGATTCTTCTGGTGGGCACGGACGAATCCTTGTATATTATCGATAGATGTTTCTTTTCATTCCGCTGTTAATTTCTGCACTCTGAATTTGGTCTTGTAATAATGTATTTTTAAGAACCTTGGATGTATGAAATGGAGTAAGTTATGTAAACTCGTTCTCATTATTGGATCCTAAGGGAAAATATGGATTATTCGGGCTCTCCCTTGGGGCGGGCTCAACAGAATTTGCCCAATGTAGCTCGCTCTCGGGGTGCTTAGTGTCTAGTGCAAGACAAGCACCTCCGTAAGTGTGTTATTTTGGACGGTTCTACCACACTGTTTGTACACTAAAAAGGTGTATTGGGACTAAAAGGACCTAGGATGCCGCCTAGAGGGGGGGTGAATAGGCGTTTTTGAAAATTAACACCTTTAAATGTAGAAACAATTAGAAAAGGAAGTTTTCAAAATGGAAACTCTAAATTAAGAGTAATACCACCCCTCATAAGTTAGCCACAAAGTAAACAAGGTATAAAGAATATATCTAGAAGCTACAACCATGTAACACAAAGTTAGAACAGAGAAAAAATATTTTCAGCACAGGTAGGAAATACCGGACATGTCCGGTATGTATACCAGATGTGTTCGGTATGCACGGTTTCTGCAGAGCAGCCCCAAATTTGCTCCTTTCGATTTCTATCTTCAAACCAAACTGTAGGTATCTACTAGAGATGATAGTTTACATAGAGAACCTGCACAAGAGCTAGAGCAACACAAATATCAAATGAAATATGAATTAAGACACGATATTTGTTTTTACCAAAGTTCGGACTTGTTCGAGTCCTACTCTCTGTTGAGGGGGCTGCGGGTGACCCAGCAAAGGTCAGCCCTAGAGGGTACCACAAAGGTCACTTTAGCTAGAGTCTTTTCCAACTCCTTTTTCCTCCTTCTACTAGTTGATTCCGAGACGACGGAATCGACCATTACAAACTTTCCGAGGCACACCACAATCTCTCGGGTGTTATTCGGCGACGCCTAACCGTCTAGGACCAAAGAGTCCAAGAGTAACAAATGCAAATCATGAAATAGACAATATGCACAAGTGCTCAAGTGGTTGGATTGCTCTCTTTTTGAATTTCTCTCAACCCACTAATTAATTTGGTAATTTGGATCACACACTCACTAAGAGAGGGTTTGGGAGAGTTGGCAAGGCTAAAAATGTGTATGTGTATCAGCAGAATCAACAGCCTCTAAAGGTGGAGGCTTAGGGATATTTATAGCCCCCTTGGAAAAACTAGCCATTGCCATACCGGACACGTCCGGTATGACTTACACTGCCCCAACGGTAACTAAGTTGCAGTGACATTTTGAGGCGTCGGAACTCTTGATGAATGCCAGAACTCCCGACCCTCGGCATATTTGAGAACTACGGTAACCGAGTTAAAGTATGTGAGGTGTCGGAACTCCTGACTTATGCCAGAACTTCCGACCGTCGGAACTCCCGACCCTCAAGGCATTTGAAAACTAGCCGTTGGCCTCTGGCCATCCATACCGGACACGTCCGGTATGACCACCATAGTGAACTTTCCAAGTCAGTTAAGCGCGAGACGTCGGAACTCCCGACCATTGTCGGAACTCTCGACCGTCGAAACTCCTGACATACGTCGGAACTCCCGATGAACCAACCCGGGATCAACAATATTAGCATTGTTGGGCAAATACTGAACACGTCCGGTATCAATACCGGACACATCTGGTATTGCCAGACCAGCAAGAAACAGGTTAGCTACTTTATCTCTCAAACACTCAAAACTCACATGGGTTGACTTGAGCACTTATGAAATATTATCTATCAACATGGTGCATCCCTCTTAATAGTACGACATACCTATTAAACTGAAGATCTAATGAAAAATGAATTTATACTGCTTTAGTTGATCTCTTTCGAATTGATGCTGTGTATTCCAATCTTCATCAAGTGAGGGTGCCAACATGTTAACTTTGATCTTTATCACTTGAGCATAGCCATCTTGAGCACGTGACTTGATTCCATTCATTAAATATGAATAACTTCAAATGCATCAAGTCACTTCTAACACTTTGTCCACTATAGATTTGATCCTCCACATCAATATGACCATCATAGCTTGATTAGTACCTCAACTAAATGCAAGTACTTTCTTCTTCACCCTAACTAGGTTCTTTGGCTGCTAAGCCGTCGCTTGCCCTTCACCCTTGCTTAGTACCTCGAAGCCTTTTCCTTGCTATCTTCACCATCTCAAGCCATCAAGTCACATCTTGTGTTGAATCATCCATTCATTTGTATTGTTATCTTTTTTATTTCAATTTAACAAGCTTCAAATATGAGACCATTCCATATGCAATCTCTCATGTCTCATCAACTAATTTCTACCGGGCTTGCTTTCACATAGTACATGGAAAATCCCATAATAAATAAGCCTTTGCATGAATTCCATTTGCATTGTTGTCTTATGCTTGAACTAGATTGTTTATACAACAACACATCATTTTGGCTTTCATTAAGTATCTGTGAGATAACCCATTACCTGTCCATACTTAGCAAACGGGTTAGACCTTTAATCACGTTGTCATTCAACCATCCAAAACCCACTAAAGGGCTAGATGCACTTTCAGGGACGCACTATATCCATGTAGTGTAGTACGTGAACCTGTGTAGGAGTCAGTAGGTTGCTCGTGTATTCCGCGTGAACCTGGTCCATAGACACCACCAATATGCCTATAAAAACCCTCCTAGCGAGCACTTGAATCTCAGTTATAGAAGAAGCAAAGTAGGTCAGAGTTTGAAGCTTGCAAATATGGTGGTGAGCGAAGTAGACCAGCCCCCGGGAGTACTCGGTTGGTATAACCAAGAGTTGTAGTGACTAGAAGAACTCTTGTGATAGGGTTTAGAGGTAGGCTAAACCTGTAGTTGTGCACAGCAGAGTAGCCTAGAGCTGCAACTAGAATAAGTCTTATGACGGCTGGTAGAGTGGCATCTCCAGCAGTCCCTTGTCAGTTCTTCAAGCATGCCTGTCGATGTCTATCCATGAAGGGTCATGCTCTAACCCAAATATGTACAGATGGCATTGGCTAGGTGGCAAGATGTGCGAATAGCTCATCGTGCATACTAGCTAATAGGCTGCCCCCTATAGCAGCTATGCTCCTAAGGGTAGTCGGCCAACAAATATTCGTAGTCGGACATCCTACCCAAGGTTTTAGGCTAGGATATACTACACTTCTGTTATCTACCCAGATGCACTATGCTTCTCCTCTTGAATCCAGGTGCATTGGGTACAAAAGTATCTACTGAGAAGCACTTAGAGTATGAGTACTCTATCATAGCCCAGTAGGTGTTGTCTTTGTTATTTTCTAAAAAGATCTTGTATCCAATGCTTATATCCATTGAACTGTTTTGAATAAAAAATCTTCATCCGAGTACTGTGATGTTTAACTCATACTGTCAAGCGATTATCTGAGTACTGCATCAATCATCCGAGTAGTTCATAATGTGGCCATGTAGTCAATGGTCGTATCATGGTATGTACCCAGAAGGTAAGAACCCAAAGGATAAGTCTGAAAGTAGGGTGACACATTAGAAATCATGAAAAGGTGTGCAACCATCATATCACTCCATGCGGCATCATTAAAATGATAGGGAAACTAAAGTACCACACGCGTTGGCATGATTATCTGTCCACACGGTAGTGGGAATCCTGTATAAAAGGTAACCAATTATGAGCGTCATCTTCCTCTGCTTCATTTCGTTTTCTGCTTAAGCCCTCGTGCTTGCTAAGAGCACGGTCCATCTCAAACCCTAGATCCATAAAAGGCTCTACTTGATGGGTAAGGGCAAGAACTCGAGCGCCACCACCAAGAAGACTGCTGAGAAGAGGGCGCTAGAAGTGCCAGAGATGGCCACCGCCACCTAGATCTAGCCTATGCCAAGCATGAAGCCAAAGCACCTATAGAAACTCCACGAGCAGGGCTATTTGACGGGCCATAAGCTTGGTGAATGGAAGGCGCCTAGAGAACACCGCATTCCAAACCTTGAGCCTAGTGAGTTCATTCTTTTTGTGCCATTCATACAGCACGGGTTAGGGTTACTAGCTTGTCCCTTTCTGCATGGGTTTTTGCACTACTATGGCATAGCCCTCAACCATCTGAACCCAAATTCCATCTTGCATTTGTAAATCTTCGTCCATCTCTGTGAAACTTTCCTTGGCATCCCCCTTCCATCACTCTGTTCCGCTATTTCTTTAAACTAAAACCGCATCTAGATGCAGCAAATCCAAGTGTTTTGGGAGGTGCTATCGACAAAATATCATCGGTAGTCCTCCAAGGGGTATCCCATGAAGGTAGATTGATCGGCAGATGAGCGTGAGATCAAGAACAAGAAGGCAATAGAGACACATGAGTTAGACAGGTTCAGGCCGTCAGTATGACGTAATACCCTACTCATATGGTCTGTTGGTTTGTATTAGCTATCGTATGATATTGCGTGAGTTTGGAGGGGGTCCCTGCCCACCTTATATAGTCTGGGGAGCAGGGTTATAAGTCGGTTAGATCTGAGAGATAACCAGAAAGTAATAACTGATTATAGGAATCTTAGGATCATACATATCCTAACAGATCTTGTAGTATCTTTAGGATATCTTCTAGATGTCCTACAGAAGGCGCCGACCAGAGTCGTGCCTCGTAAGGCTTCGTCTTGTGGGTAGTTGTGAGCAGTTGCCGAGCAGCGTGTACTATCACCGAGCAGCTCGAACTGTAGCCGAGCAGCATAACCCAAGCACGACTTGCCATAAGGGTGTAAGGAGCTCAAGTTCAGAACCAAAAATTTCTTCATAGTGGAACAAGTGTGTCCATTGAGAGTCCGACCATGGGAAAAGGAGATAGTCTTCTTCAACTTCAAAAGGCGTGGAGTCTTTCGAAATAAAGCAATCACATTCACCGCGGGATGAAGTGTGCCCACTTAGTCCTCAAGCCTGATAGTAGATGACATAGTCATGTGGTGCTAGGGTCCAAAGTAGAAGAATAGTAAAAGACCAGCCAAGCAGGCAGCCAGTCCTCGAGCGAAGCTCTGAAATGAGAGAGAGCACATTCACCACAAGGTGAAGTGTGCCCACTTAGTCCCCGAGCCTGATAGTAGATGACACAGTCATATGGTACCAGGGTCAGAAACATAAAAATAATAAAAGACAAGCCGAGCAGGCAGCTAGTCCCTGAGCCGTTTATGGAGATATCTGAAAACCCAACCGTGGAGAAAAAACTAGAGTAATGGCTATACAGTAACTGTTACCGAGCCTCAATAAATGGCAGAGAAGTCAATGATTATTCGACGAGTAATAACCAATGGTAGCGATAAATGAGCGACATGGGCTGTGGTTGCGTGAAAGCCCAGGTTACGACCCATTAAGCCACGTCGGAGAATTCAGAGGGGCGCAAATCATGGGAACGGTTCCCCAAAAACCCTCGAATGTGAAAGGGTGGGGAAAGTGCTTTATAACTGTGTCGCCACATCCTTCGCTCCCACCTTTGCCAATTTGCCATTTCATTTATATCCTCAATCCTTGCTTTTCCAAATTCACATCCACATTTGCTTCCGCCGCCAAACCCCAATCACATCTTAGAGATGACACCGAAGAAGGGAGCTACCAAATCGAAGAAAACAAGCCCCAAGAAGGTGAGCGCCGGTGCCTGACATGACGAAGAGTGGGTGCCATCACGAACGGGAGAGGCGAAGCTTAACAGATTGGTGGAGGCTGGCATTCTTCCTGACCGTGCTACCGTCGGATGGCGGCCGGCCCTCGGTGAGTCCTTCCCAATGCCTCATACCGATGAAGTGGTGGTATTCGAGGATTATTTTTAGCACGGGTTGGGATTCCCTGTTCATCCTTTCTTTCGGGATCTGCTAGAGTTCTAGGCGATTAGTCTATGCAATCTCGACCCCAACACCATATTACACATCTCGATCTTTATTCATTTCTATGAGACGTTTCTGGGGGTTCTGCCGCACTTCAACCTCTTCAAACACCTGTTCTGGTTGAAGAAGGGCGGCGGTGGTTCCAAGGTGGTCAGCGGCGTATACCTATAGCTCTGGGATGGAATGGCCAATGAATACATGTACCACTGAACACTTCTCTAAAAGGGTGGAACTCCAAGTGGTTCTACATGAAACAGAGTCACCCTACAATCCGTTGCGACGTCCACCATATCCCGGAGAACCAGAAAAGCTGGTCAGAGAAACCGAACAGTGCTGACATGGAATAAGTAAGGGAGCTCCTCGACCTGCTTGAAGGCATAGAGATTAGCGGTGAACAAGTGGCGGCGAGCTTCATAGTGCGCTGAATCCAGCCCTGCAAGCAGAGGGCCCACCTGGGTTTTGACTATAGAGGTGATGACGATGGGACTCGGGAGAGGACAAAACAGCTGACGAAACAAATTATCCTAGAGCGGGCCGTAGAGCTATTTGCTCCCAATGCCTCATTCAGTTGGCCAAAGCAAATAATGGCCTTCAACTGTACAAATCTGCCTCCTCAGATAACCATCTTGATTGTTTTTCCTGATACTTTTAATCCTAAAGCATTGTCAAGCAGTGAACTGATTCACTTATGCGAAGATCCATTCGAAGGAAAGAGCGGTGTACTTCTCCAGCATGTCGAGGGGTGATTGTCCGAGGAGTGTAGACGCCCGACCACCGGCTCGGCCTGAGGAAGATGCGGCCAGCGCTTTGTTAGAGTCCGAGGGCACCAACGCTGGTCGAATGGAAAATTCGCCCCAGTATCGGAGAAGGTCCGGGGAAAAGAGCAGCAGCAGATGAGCCAGCCCGGAAGAAGAGGAAGATGGCCATTGCCAGTCCCCTCAAACTAGGTAACATCTCGCTTGGTGGTGACTAGACCACTCAAAAGCGGAGGACTATGGTGCTCGAGTGGTCGGATGACGATGAAACTTCGGTGGCTCCTCCACAGAGCACTGAAGCACCTCCGCACAGCATGCGTGCAAAAGAACAAGCAAGGAGAGGCGAAGAAGTTCCCAAGCAGCAGGCGATGGGAGTCCCCAAGTAGCAGACGACAGGAGTCCCTGCATAGTAGGTGGAGGGAGTTGCAGAGCAGCAGGCGGAACAGAGGCCAACGATGGAGGAAACCAGACCTCCACCCCAAAGCACGGAAGTGGACCCCATGGCCATGCCTGGGTACTCGGGTAGGCGTCATCGGTTCAAGAAATTGTTCCGGCAGACCAAACCGTGAGTATCCTTTCCTTATAGTTTCTTTGTTGTCATTTCTTAGTTTTTTAGCGCTTGACGAACTGATCTGATGTAATGCAAAACGTACGGAGGGCCTGACCCCACCAGTCCAGACTACCGAACCACCGAAGGTTGATCCCATGGTGGAAGCCACACCGGCAGCTACCATCCTAGAGTCCCCGAGTGCTCGGCAGCCAGAGGAGGAGTCAACCGTTGCTGCTGGCGATCTAGGTGACGACGAGCGAGCGGCGTTGGCGACGGATGGATCGGCGACAGTGCCTGAGGCAACGGCGGGAATCGCCGGGTCTTTGGGAGCAGAGGCTAGAGTGGCCAGCAGTGCGCAGGAGTCTAGGGCAGTGAAGCCGGTGGTGCCCGAGGAGCAAACGATGCTTCCTAAGGCGTCATAGGGCATGGTCAGAGCCGCTGTCCGACCACAGAGCCCCCCGGTGGTGCCTCGAGATGCAGCGGAAGAGGACGAGGTGGAGGAGATCGAGCGCACTGAACCTCGACCCCAAGTTGTCCGAATCCTCCGTAAGCGCGACGATGAGGTGGTGGTTATCGAGGAGGAAGACACCACCAGGGAGATGAGGAGATTGAAGACCGCCCTTGCCGGAGTGATGAAACAAATCGAGGTTAGTACTACATCTGGAGTGTTCCTTTTTGACGTTGGAGATCGAAGTTCATCATTGTAATTGTGTATTTGCAGGGGATAACTCGGACTGCCGAGCAGCAACTCTAGCTGATAAAGAGGATGGAACCCCTCGCCGAAGAGAACGATAAACTTAGAAAGGAGATGAACCTAATGGAGAGAAACATCCAGAGAGCCCGGCGTGAGCGAGACCTTACTGAGTCCAACATGCGAGATCTAGAACACCAGAAGGGGGTCCTGTCCGAGCAGCTGGCGGCTGCGTCCGAGCAGCTGCGGTGCAATTCTAAGGAGCTGGCGAGTGCCTCCACGCAAGTGGAACAGACTTCCGAGTAGCTCAGAAGTGTATCCGAGCAGAAAACAGGTATGGTATATCAGCGAATGTACTTTGTATTGCTGAACAGCCATATTTTTTATGATAACTGTTGTGCTTGTAGAGCAAGACGTGGAGCTCGGCCAACTGCATCAAGCCGTCGAACAACTCCGACAGGAGAAGGCGAAGGAGTCAGACCGAGCAGACAAACTGGCCGAGGAGCTGAAAGGTGAATACCTCCTAGTCGAAGTTACTGTTGAAGTAATTTCCTTGTATGTTGGAACATTATAACGCTTGCAGGCTACCGTCATAAAGCCAAGGCACAGTTTGATGTGCTGGTGCAAGAGGCTAGGACCCAAAGGGATAACTTCAATGCTGTAGTCACCGCAATTAAACCGGTGCTCGACTGCGTCGACCTAGAACTGGCTCCTTCGCCCGTCGACGGGCGGCAATGTTCGGACACCAACATCCAGAGGTGCAAAGCGGCGTGGGAGAACTTCAAGATCTTCAACCGCGATGCCATTGAAACCGTCGCTACTCATGTCCTTGCGGTGATTCGGTCCCACTACCTAGCCATCGACCTTCAGGCAATAGGAGGCGGGTTCACCGAAGGGCTGAGCGAGGCGAAAACCCAGCAGCTGGAGGATGAGGTGGAGGATGTAGCGAAGAAGCTGGCCGGTGATATAGACTTCTTTGGTGAGATGGACAGTGATGGTGGAGCACAATGATCTGCTCGGAGGGTATTGTCTGTAATTTCTGGACAGTGTAGTTAGAACACGCGAAAGCGCAAAAACACTTATGTATATGATAAATGTTATAAGGTGCATGTGTATGTAGTTAGTTTGTATTTCGGCAAAAAAATCTTCGTAGTTTTAACCATAACGCAATTATACGTAGTACAAGTAGCGTCCAAGCAGTTGGTTTGCTACTGAACCCCATGGCCTCGGCTAACCCATAGTCCATAACGTTGAGCGTGGAGCCCATGCACGTGTAGGAGGAATAGGCGTGAACAAGGAACCGCAGCCGACTACCCATAACGCAGAGCGCGGAGCCCGTGGCACATGTAGGGTATGATCGAAGACTGGGTCTTCTCCATAGAGAACAGAGCAGAACATGTGCTTCTCGGCGGTTATCGAAATAACTTGAAGATATAGGTAGTATAAGCCCATAGCTCGGGGACTAAGTGGTCACACTTCACCTTACGGTGAATGTGCTTGTTCTCATCTCGTGGCCACGCCCGGGGACTGGCTGCCTGCTCGGCTGGTCTTCTACTTTCTGACCCTGGCACCACGTAACTACGTCACCTACTTTCAGACTCGGGGACTAGCTGTGGGGGTATGGCCCCCGGTATCCACGGCAGACCGCATGGGCTGCGCCCTTAGGGGCGGCCCAGCCCACAAGACGAAGCCTTGCGGGGCACGACTCTGGTCGGCGCCTTCCGCAAGATATCTGGAAGATATCCCAAAGATACTACGAGATTTGTTAGGATATGTATGATCTCAAGATTCCTGTAATTAGTTATTACTTTTCGGTTATCTCTCAGATCTAACCGACTTGTAACCCTGCTCCCCAGACTATATAAGGCGGGCAGAGACCCCCCTCCAAACACACGCAATATCATACGATAGCTAATACAAACCAACAGACTACAGTAGTAGGGTATTACGTCATACTGACGGCCTGAACCTGTCTAACTCGTGTGTCTCTGTTGCCTTCTTGTTCTTGATCTCACGTTCCCCTGCCGATCAACCTACCTTCGTGGAATACCCCTCAAAGGACTGTCGACGATATTCTGCCGACAACAATAGAACTACAGAGAAAGGAGTAGCACACCAAAGTTATATTAATAGAGTAGCAGCATAGCAGGGCAGCATTTTGCAGATGTGTAGTGTAGATATATAATGCAGATTGAATTGAAGGCGAGGTGTGTGGCTGTGGCTGCCGGGTCACTGCCCTGTTTTCATGAAGGCAAAAGTGTCCAGTTTTCAGAACTAGCTGTTGTTTTAGAAACTTGATTTTTTCCAGCTGATTAATTGGTCACTTTTAGCATGCTGGTACTAGTAGAACTTGAACATTACAACAACAAGATTTTGACCTATTTGTTTCATTTAAATTAGCATTCAAATCTGTTAAAGTCTCTTTTATTTGCTTTGTACATAATGCACGATCACTAGTTAGAGGAATGTGAGCAACGCCATGTATGCACCAATTGATCATGACGAAGTTAAAAAAAAGGATATAAGAGGTGATGGAGGGCTTTGATTCCTTAAATATAGGTTTTGCTAGGGCACGGTGCATTTGGCACCGAGAAATGTGTCAGATTCTTTGTAGAATCAGTAGAATCACTGCAAAAAGTTTTTCGGTTTTCACTAGAGAAACACTCAAAACCTAATTTCTTTTCATTCTAATTCTAGTTTCAAGAATCCAGCGAGCTAGATAAATAGTTTTATGAAGTGATTCTGATTCATCAGAGAAATGTTTCTAAAGGCAATCTAGATTCGGAACGTGTGCATGAAAATTTGGAACCCTGTCAGCCCTAAGTAAATATAGGTTTTTTAATAAGATTATTTCTTCATCCATTTCTAGCATTTATGGCATGTTTACTCAGACCAAAAGAAACCATACAGGTATGCCTTTTCCATGTTCACTTTAGAAATATCTCTTCGGTTCACCCCTTTAGCTCCAAAAAAAGGGTCTGCCCCTTACGTATACTAGATATAATATATTAACGTAAAGGATCTATTACAAAGGAACAAAAGGGGGAAACGAATTACAAGAAGCTTAGCCATTGTTCTTTTGAGGCATATTTTTCCCTCCATGGATTATGTAACCAAGACATGCAAAACTCTCCCAAAGTTAGCTTCACAGCTGAACGGCTAGTCAGTTGAATTATATTCGTATAAAATACAGCTAATTTCTGGACATCCAGATTCTCCAAGCCATCAGATGAACGATTATTTCAATATAGAAAGGGTCTAATAATTGCATTGTGAAGCTCTCAAAATTTCATATAGACTGTACTACTTCTACAGTTCATGCATAGAGCATAGTTCAGTGATGAGAAACATCCTAGAAGCTTAGGCCGTCGGCTCCTCTAAGGCAACTTACCAATTCTTCAGAGTTCGGAGAATCTGCCAGCAAACGACAACTTCATCGCGCCATGGCTCCTCTAAGGCTGTCGGCTCAGGGGGTAGTGGCGGCGAGGCGAACCGCCCGCGCGGCGAGGCTCCTCTAAGGCCGTCGGCTCTAGGGTAGCGGTGGCAGGCCGGCGTGGACGCGCGAGGCCGGGAGAGGGCACCGGGCGCCGGCCAACAGGGGCACCGGCCGCTGGGCGCGCGTAGGGCCGGAGGGGACGGGTGTGGGCGGGTGGCGCCGGGGGCTGCTGTGGGCGGGCGCGGGACCAGCGGCGTCGACGGGTGTGGGCGGGCGGCGGCGCGCAAGACCAGCGGCGCCGGGGGCTGGAGTGGGCGGGCGGCGGGGCCGGCCGGCGGTGTGGGCAGGCGTGGGTGGATGTGTTTGACTGTGAGTGTGTGTGCGGCCGGGTGGGGATTGGGGTGGTTACAAGGGAGATTTGCCGAGTGCCCGCGAACTAGCACTCGACAAACCCCCATTTTGTTTTTTTTATTTTCAATAACTAAACTGCTCGGTGGGGTCGTGAAGGGGTTTGCTGAGTGTTCTAGGTATGACACTCAGCAAAATTTAGATTTGCCGAGTGCCATATATCGAGCACTCGGCAAACTGATTTGATTTTTCATGTGCCTATTCATTATTTTATTTTATTATTTTTGTCTAATATATTTTTTATTTCCTATGGTTACTGGACCGGATATTTAAAGCATCACATACATCACAAATCCATCAAGATTTATATTACAAATGTTACAATAATGTATATGTTGTTACAGTAAAAATGTATATACTACGATAGAAGTTTCATCGTCTCTGGATCTATATTACTCTTATCCTTGGCTTGATCAATGCTGAAAGATACTCTTTTACTCAAGACATCGTCCATGGCGAAGGATGCTAGCTTGTCTTGTAGTTCTTTGATCTCGAACTCTAATAGCTTTTGGGGTTTTAAGTTTCTCACGCTATCGTTGAAGCAAGATGACATCAACTTGCACAAGTGTTAGACAAAACAGTAGTGTGTTTTATTGAATTAACCGATATACATAAAATGAGAAACATACACACCATTTTATTTTCTTCCATTGTGCTCTCGTTGAGGTACTAATGCATTGCCCACATCACGTAGAACCCGCATTTGTTGTTGGCTATTAACTGTTCTAGGGGTATATATGTGTTTCCATATAATGAGCCTCGAAATGGTTCTTCATGTGTCTGTCTATATTTTTCTTGACTCAGCGTGACACTATAAAGTGTGAAAGGCGGTGAAATTAGAATATGCTATGTGATTAGAAAAATATATGTTACTAGCTTCACTTACTTAGCACCATGAGCAGTCATTGATCTGAGAAAGTTATCTTTGAGTCGCACACCTGGACATGTGATTGTGCAAGTTTGATATCTGCGAGGACGCATTGGAAACTGCACTCACAAACTTCCAATGCTAATTAGGCCTAGTTAACAAATAACCTTAAAAAAAAAAAGAAACACCTAGCTAGGCCCATATATCGGGCACTCGGCAAACTTATTATTTCATGCAATACCACATCTTAACATGTTGTATGTACCTACCAAATGGATCCAAAAATATATTAATTTTTAACATGGAGTACCACATATTGTATGTGGAGAGTAGAAAAAGTTTCAAGGTCAGGAGTGAAAAAAAACTTATTATTTCATGCAGTTGTAGCTCAAATTCAATGTATATCAATTAAAATTCTATAATTGCACTTAACAAATTAAAATTATGGAACGGATCCAAAAATTTACCAAAATTACACATGGATCAATCTATGTTCTCTATTGCCTATACAACAAGTTCTGAAGTCAAACCCCAATTCGACCGTCACTTTGAATCCAAATCTTACCGGATCATTCTCTACGTTATGATTCTTCTTTTGAGATACTTCAGATTGTAAACATCGTACGTGACAGATTGTCCGAAACCTTCTCAATTTTTTACCACAGCCTCCACGTATGATATCATGAGATTTTGATAAATCTCATAATTTTCAGACTTCGTTTGTTTTTTTAGAATTTAAAAACCATTCGGCCACACGTTCGTGGTCGGGTTTCGTGAACAAGATGTTCAAAAATTCTTTTCATTTCCTGGGCAAGGCCTCAAAATGGACTCAATAACATGAATATCATTTTCCCACTCATTTTATTCCATTATTTGAATCACTTGCAGTTCAAATTTGACTTATACCAAAAAATTCCTCTAAACGCAATAAATTAATTAAATATATCAAACGGATTCAGAAATATACCAAATTTTAACATGTAGTAACACATGTTGTATGTGGATGGTAGAAAAAGTTTGGATGGCACGAGAGGAAAATAGGTTTTACATTTGCCGAGTGTTGGCCAAAAACACTCGGTAAACTTATCGTTTTGCCGAGTGCTGGAAAAAATACTCGGCAAACGGATCATTTTGCCGAGTGCTACGGCAAAACACCGGCAAAGTTACACTTTTGCTAACGATCGGCACGCCGTCAGACGGCTGTCGCACCTGCTGGTCACGTGATATGATTTTGCCGAGTGTTAATTTATTGTCAAGTGTCGTATTGTGGTTTGCCGAGTGTCTTATATTTGACACTCGGCAAATATGTTTTTTTACCGAGTGTAATATATATGCCGAGTGTCTTATTAAATACACTCGGTAAATTAGCCTTTTGCCGAGTGCCCGATTAATTACACTCGGCATATTTACTGTTTCAGGTAGTAATTGTAACCTGTTATAAATGAAGATTGGTAAGGTTTAGGATCATGGTAAATAAAAGTCTGCAAAATTGTATCAAAGAGTAAACACGATGGGACTGAACGATGACTGAATCAAAGACACTGCATTTTGTTACATCTATGGGCAAGTATTTCGACAGGAAAAGAATCCTAATGCAACTACTTTTTTTGGGGTCTATCGATATATAGTTTCGTATATATTATTCTTCAAAATTATTAGTTGAATCCACAAATCTAAGAGGGACCTGAATTTGGTGAAGGAGTATTCCTTTCACATATTTCTTCACAAGTCAGTGCTCAATCCCTTCTCCAGTTTTATCACTATTAATTAATAATATGATATTTTATGCCAATCATTGTTCTGCAAGCAAGCATTCACAATAATTAATACAGCTCAACTAATTATCCCATCTCTCATGTCCTTGGCGTTGTGATTATGTAAGCAGGGTATATGATCAGAGAAAGCCTGAAATGGCAGGAGCAGAAATACGAATACCTGCTGACGAGCAACTGAATCCTCCTCTCCTCTCTGACTTCCACATCCCAGACGGTGCACGGATGCTTCCGCTGCTTCCTCTCCGTTGCATCCGCCTTGATGCCGTCGTACAGTAGGCAACGGAACCCGTCGCCCCTCCTCGCCACGAGGATCTCCCCCTCAAGCCCTCAGGCCAGCCCGCCTCCTCCCCGTCCCAACCGCGTGGGGGGCGCCACGCCGCGGGTGCCGGCGACCCAGGGTCGCCCCACGACTGCGCAGTTCTTTGTGGCAGGCCGCATGGAAGTGTGTCTCCTCCTCGTCGTCCGCGCCAATCTCCTCGTCACACGGATTGAGTGACGCAGCACCGGCTGTAGGGGGTGGCAGATCTAGGCCGCCCCGACCTCTTGGCCGCCGACGTCGCCGGGCGCGGGCACCGGCTGTCCGCCTAGCCGCAGCCGCTCTGGCTGGCGATGGCAGGGACGGGCGCGGCGCGTGTAGGCCCGGCTGGCCACCGCCTTGCTCGTTGAGGGGAAGGGGCGCGAGCGCCCGGCAGGCCTAGCCGGCTGCTGCATCCTTCCTCCTTTCCTAGCGTTGCCCTTCGGTCGTAGATCGAGCATGGCAGGGCGGGCGAGGGAGGGGTTGGCGGTGAGGAGCACGACCAGGGTGTCGAGGTCAGCTCGCGATCCGGGAGGAGGGGGATTTTTAACGTTTTGGCGTCCTTGCGGACGACACTCTTATACGTGTCCACTTAATTACCATAGTAAATAGTAAACCTCCTATATTTTTATTATTTTTACTGACATGGCACGCGAGCATGCGCGTGAGCCTGAAAAGACCTACATAACATACGAAATGACCTATTTACCTCTATTGCTTCTCTCCCTCTAACGCGTGGACCCCACACGTCAGCTTTGTCTTCAACCTCCAGCCATCACCCGAAGCCGAGCGGCTCGACGACGAGCGGGCTCTGGCGGTGGAGGGAGGAGGAGCGGCGTGCTGGCACCTAGGTCGTGCTGCTACAGAGCTGCTGCCTCATAAAAGCTCCCTATGCTTGCTCCTGCAGCTTCCACGGAGGCGGGGTAGAAGACTGGAGCTTGCACGGAGCTGCGGCCATGACTGGAGCTTCATCGTCACCATCGATCTCCCCCATCCAGCCGCTTCTGCTACTCCCAACGGGCTCTGCGAGTTCGCAGTGGCATGATGACTTCACCCCGCTACTCGTCGTTTGGCAACCCCCGCCCCATCGCCGTGAACCACTGTCGTCGTCGTCATTGTCGTCCCGAGGTCGAGCTCACCGATCTCCGCATACACAGCAGCTCTCGCCTCCCCGTCTCCTTCGTTGGCGCCACAAGGACCTGCCGCGGCCGCCTATCCACATCTCAGCGCCAATCCATGGTCGCAGCGGCGTCTTCCACCTCAACCGAAGCACTCCGCCGGAGAGCCTCGCTTGTACCCGTGGCTGGCTGCAACCAGCCCCTCTTTGCCGTAAGAACTCCTCCATCGACTTCGCGCGCGGTGCCTTGCTCGTCGTCCTCGGCTGCTCAGCAGCCATGGAGGGATGACGAAGCTAGAGGTGCCTGGCTCCCATCCAGGTGATGGAGGTGTGAGATGAAGCTGGATGTGCATGGCTCCCATCCGTGGCTGGAGGTTTAAGACAAAGCTGACGTGTGGGGCCCATGCGTCAGCAAGTAGAGGGAGAGAAGCAATAAGGGTAAATAGGTCATTTGGCATGTTTTGTAGGCCTTCTCAGACTCACTGCCACGCTGGCGTGCCCACCAGCAAAAATGATAAAAACATAGGAGGTTTACTATTTACAATGGTAATTGTGTATGAGCGTGTATAAAAGTGGCAAACGAAGGAGTGTCATCCGTAAGAATGGGAAAAAGTTAAAAATCCCGAGAGGAGGCAGACGGCCGGCGGGATCAACGGGTGCTCGCGTCCTCATCCCGGCGTTTGTTTTTTTTATTCCGTGTTCCCAGACATCGAACCCTGCTCGCGACGGTGTGTGTGGGGAGCGTTTCGCGTGCGTAGACGGAGGGCGCGCAGGGTGCGGGTGCGTTTGAAGCCTGGCATCAAACTTTTTCTATCGGCCATTGGATTTGGTACGAGTGCTTTATTAGCTATTGATTTTAATAGAAACGATTTCCTATGTGTATTTTTCTGGATGCACAATAGTTGAAGACTCTCGGCAGAGGATGTTTTTCTAGGAATACCTAGTATAATTTTGATGGGTAGAAAAGAGATTTGGTAGAACTGTACCTACCTTATCCAACATCTCTTCGCCGCATGGAGCCATGGACTTCGGCGTACCTTTATTTTTTTTATTTTTTATCTTCTTCTTTTTATTTTTTTTAATTTCTTCTTTTATTTATGTATTTTTCTTCTTTCCCTTTGGCAGTCCGCAGTGTGTGGCCTAAGTGAAGCCAGGAAAGGAGAGAGAAGACTTGGGCACCGCTCCCCACGCTGTAGCCTACTATGCTAATTTTCAGTGATGCCAGGAAAACTTGGAGCGGTGCAAGTAGTTGCGCCGGTGCCAGCTCAATAGAATAAGAATGCCAGCTCAATAGAATAAGAATTAGCTGGTACGGTAGTGATGCCCTACCATCGTGGCATGCAAAGAAGTACGTATTTTTTACTGTTGGTCCCAACTACCGCAACGCATGCTGGATGGTGCTCAAGGGCTCTTGATTTGACTGCTACGCAGGTGCTGCTGTACCTCTAGTGATGCTTGCGCGTTGTAGGATATGCAAAGCGATGCTAAATACTATACGTGGGGCCCGTTTTTTATTTAGCACCACTCCACCATTGTTGAGAGCCTTATCCCATCGCTGCCATCCCCGGGAAACCGGGATTCCGCGGCTCGACACACTGCGAAATCCTCTTTCTTCTTCGCCGCCCCACCGCTCCCGCTCGGCCTCCTGCCGCGCACCTCCCATACGTCGCGCCGCTGAGTGGCGCACTTCCTCCTCCGCCCGCCCCTCACATCCTGCCTCCCGCGCCGTCTCGCATCTCGTCGCCGCCCCGCCTCCCTCCGTCGTTCCTGGCCGCCGAGGCTTCTTCTCCGTCGCCGGCTACGCGCGTGAGGAGGTTGGAGGATCCGCAGCGCGTGGATCCAGGGGCAGCGATGTCCATCAATGGGGCCTGAGCCTAGCCTGGTGCAGATGGAAGACTCCATGCAGACTCGTAGTTTGGACTTTGGACGCTGGCCGTGGTTGGACGAAAGCTGCATTGCGATTTCTGGCAGAACTCGGAATCGGAGGCGCGCGCACCAACACCTGTTGGACGAAAGTGTCTCCTATTTTTTTTTGGTGGTAATAGATTACAACAACACACGAATATTTGGTTGCTAGTGAACAAGCTGAAATACTTTAAGTATTTTAGTCATATTTTGGTGATATACTTTGAGAAATATACTATTGCAATTCCTAAAAAGTTCAATGCAACACGACGCTATACAAAGTGATATGCATGATTAATGTTTGCTCCATATAAAGCATTAAACATCTTGTAGATGACTCTTCGTCTATTGTTGTATGATCTGTCTTTTTAGGTGTCACTGCATTAGATTCGAGGCTTTTTACAGATAAGGGGTCGTCTCTGGGCGGTACATGCCCTAAATCTCACCCATCTCCCTCGTCAACGATGGACGCCCTGCCTACATCGAGTTAACTAGAACCGTGCCATTATAAATTTGACGTTTTTCATAAACACTGCTACTATTCACCTAATAAAACTGGTGTCATAACATTTTCATTAAAAAAAACTGAAAAAAACTACTTTTACACGCGTGTAGGTTATTTGGTCCCATATAAAGATCATGATGCCTTCGTATGGACCGGCATGGCCCATTCTACTCTTCCTCCCTCCATACAAAGATCATGATGTTTTCGCTGTGCCGCCGGCCCGCCGCCCTTCCTTCGATTTATTTACCTTTAGCCGCCGCCGGCCGCCGCATAACCATCTGATCTGAAAACTTTCCAGGCTTCTTTGGGCTCGGCCCGGCCCGGTCGCGAATTGCTGTCTACTCTTACCTCCTCCGCCGCCGGCGTACGGTTGCAGACAGAACCGGCACAGCCGCCGAAGATGTCGATCGTGGTGGCGCCGGAGGTCGCGGCCGCTCTCGCGCGCTGCGGCGCGGTCGTCGCCCTCGAGTCCACCATCATCTGCCACGGTCAGCTTGCTCCTGCCTTTTCCATCCGTTTCCCTTTTCATTCGCGTCGCCTCCCTCTTCTGGCTAGCTTGGCGCATCAACGTTCGATTCGATTCAATTCCATGGCGTGCACCATTTAATGAATGTCCCTTGACTGCAACATGCTTCACGGGTCCCGTGTAGGTATGCCGTACCCGAAGAATCTCCAGACCGCCATGGAGGTGGAGGCCATCGTCAGGGACAATGGGGCTATCCCTGCCACCATAGCCATCCTAGACGGAGTTCCCCATGTCGGTCAGTTCTCAGCTTCTTCACGTGCTGTTGCTGGATTGCCTTCTTCTCGAATTTTGCTAGTATCCGTTTCGTCCTTCCTTCACTCTTTGAATTTGGAGACATATTTCCTTCTTCTCAAGCTAGCACCCAAAACATCATTCTAGCTTTCTTTTTTTAGCAACCATGCATCTGCAAAACCATATTCGCAGTGACAAGACAACGTGACTATCCAAATTTCTAAGTCAAATTATACTGTAAATTTTACATTCTACCCTTGACACTATTCTTGTGATAATAATAGGCCTTAACAGCGAACAATTGAAGAGACTGGCTATAAGTGGAAGGCAATTTCAGAAGACGGCTAGAAGGGATATTGCCCATGTTGTGAGTGCCCTGCACACTAGAAACTATCCATTCTCAGGTTCCATGCTATCTGCTGTTCTTCTGCTATTTACACAAGAAAAAGGACACTTCACATGATTTATGCCTCAACAATCTGCCTCCTTGCTGACATAGAAGCAATGGAGACCTTTTTCGGACACTATCTCCAAATCTGGGCGACCTTATGCATACATTTGTACTCCCTTTGTGTTTAACTGTCTTTTTATAGTTAGTCATATACCTATATTTGTTTCTTTCCTTTTTTTTTCTATCTATTTGACAGGTCGCATCTGGTGGCAATGGCGCAACAACTGTTTCGGCCACTATGTTCTTTGCTCACAAGGTGCTGAAAATATCTCTTCTAAAATCATTATACCTGTCTTGTTTATCTTGGCTTGATCTGATATCATTTCCATGTTAGTACCAACCACTCTAAATAAATTAAGCTCTTTCCAAATTCAGGTTGGCATACCGATTTTTGTTACAGGGGGAATAGGAGGTGTGCATAGACATGGTGAACAAAGTAAGCATTTTCTTATTGCGTACTTATTTTGCTGTATGTGTGACACTGGCAGGAAGTTGTTGTATCTTGGCTGCTTATGATTTATCTCTTTCAATCTCGTCTCTCGCACAGCTCTCTGTGACCCCCTAGTTAATGTATGATATTGATGATCTTCCATCAACTGCTGATTGACGGATTTAAACTCTGAAGCTGAAAGTTCATTGAATAAAATTTGTTCTCTTTTTTTTTTATTTTTGAAGCACAACATTCAGAATGCACAGTTAAACTAAACTAGCATTTGGGCATGGTCAAGCGACAAACAGTTGTACATTGATTGATGAAGTCACCATTTCGATGCAGCTATGGATGTCTCCTCAGACTTAACTGAACTTGGAAAGACTCCTGTAGCTGTTGTATCGGCAGGTGTGAAGTCCATTTTGGACATACCGCGGACACTTGAATACCTGGTAGTATACTTCTGTTTGCTGTCTTCCACGGATAACTTGGTTTAGTAGAATGAACTTTCATGTAGAATTGTAGGTTGCTTTCATCTTTAGCTGTTAAGATGTAAAATATGGATAGGATGTACTTGAGGAATGTGTTCAGGTTTTGTTATTGTTATAATGTTATGTGCACATATATGGGTCAAGACGACAACACTTGTGCATATCTGTCTGCGCAAGAGTTATTGAATAGTGAAATAAAGGTGTTGCCTGAATCTCGTCACTTCTCTTTGCATACTGAGCTGGATATGAAAGTAGGAAAGTGTGGGCTGGAAATGAGTTGATGCAAAATTAGATTAATTCATATGCAACTTCTGTCACCAGTACACAAAGGCTTTTTGTTGTAAGATACTGGTATGAAAAGTTGCATATGCATATGAATTAATCTAATTTTCTCACCACTATCTTTTAATTCGAAAAAAGAAGCACCTTTGCTTTGGAACTCACTTTTCCTTGGTTAGCACTTAACTCAATTGAAAGGGAACCAAAACGTAAACTTATTGGTGTTTGTTATTTTAAAGGGACCCATTTGTTCATGTCTATCCTGAATGACCTGAGATCATCTTTTCAGTAGAAGCTCACACAAAAGCTCTTGTGTTGCTTGACAATTGAGTCAATATGTGGTGCTTAATATGAGAGTAATATTGTAGAGTTTCGTTTGTGTTTCAGCAAGATACCGTGCAAGGTACAATGCTTTGCTCATGTTCAGTCGTGTGATCTTATTAGTCTATTGCATGACAGGAAACTCAAGGGGTAACAGTTGCTGCTTACAGAGCCAATGAATTTCCCGCGTTCTTCACAGAAATTAGTGGATGCCAGGTAATACCTTTTCTTCTGTAAGATAAGATATTTGTCTTGTTGATACTTGGAATATAATTGCCATACCGCTGAAAGAGCCAAATGCTTTCATCTGAACCAACGGTGGCTTAGCATGATTCAATTGCAACTTAAGATTGTTCATAATTCAATGAAGTTGTGGTTTGTACATGGAGTGTAGTGAGGTTCGAAAGAGAAGGTTTGGTAAACTGCTTTATATATCTTTCAGTTTGGACAGTTCGCTAGAGCACAGTCATTGAAAACAGCTAACTTTAAGCTTTCAAGTTCAAGGCATAACCTTTTAAGTCTTTTGAGTTTCACCATCCTTGAATCGCCCTTCCTATTGACATCCTCATTGTTTTCCTTTTACCCAGACTCTGCTATCTGTATCCTGTCCTGTAACTTCTAAACCCTCCCTTCTATCTTAATGAAAGGGCAGTGCTCCTTCTTATTTTTACTTTAAGAAAAAACTTTTTACTCTTTGTAATATTTGTTTTTTTTTCTCCTCCAACTGCATTTGTATTTATAAATGCTTCATGTGTCACATAGTCTATCAGCTAAGTGCTAAGGCAACTAGGCAAGTATGGAGATTTTTATATATGATTTTAGCTTAACAGGATTTTGCGCCACTTCTGTGCCTATGTTAGTCTAAAGGACATTTTCCTCATCTCAGTGTTTGACAACTATGCAATATGGCCTCTTGCAAATAATTCAGTAGAGTACATACTGCTGGTCTTGCAGTAATTTGGCACTATCACAGAATGATTAGATATGCAGTTAGGCCCTGTTGCAAGGGGTGCTTTTCTTGATTCTTATGGACTTTGGAGTTGAAACGTTCCTTGCAATATTCCTGCAATTTTTTTTTCATCCAAGCAGGCTCTAGTAAGTAACTCCTGTTCTGGATATTTATTGACATATACTTTTTAACCAAACGCAGGTGCCATGTCGTGTTGATTCTCCAGAAGAGTGTGCCAAAATAATATGTGAGTAGTAAATTACAACTTTTTTTGCTTTATATCCTTACTCACATTTTTCATGAGACGAACTTTTGGTAGTGACTTGATCCACCGATGAGCTTCTACTCCCTGAGTTATCTTATTTCTTGATTTTTACAGAGATATTAACTGGTATGTAGATAAAATCGTTTCGATATGTAGTACCCCGTTTTAAAATCTACAGCCAGACTACCGGATTAATAAGGTAGCTCCAAATTTGTGCGCTATAAATCCAAAATCTAAAGGCATCACTTAGAATGTTTGGATTCTTCTAATGTGCAAAACTCTATCACATTACAAAGTCCAATTGGCAATCCACACATTGAGTTGTTCAAACTTTTGATGTTGTGCAGTATCTCCTTGTGCCTGCTAGCTTCTGCGCTGATTAGAATCTTGGTTGTCAGTGGTTCTAGAGTTCTTTGTTTGTGAGATTTCTGATTTCATGCAGATGCAAACAAGAACCTACATCTTGGTTCTGGGATTCTTATTGCAGCGCCTATCCCCAAGCAGCATGCAGCTTCAGGGGAAATTATAGAGTCTGCAATACAGACAGCTCTAAAGGAGGCAGAGTACAGTCTACATCTGCACTTCTGGTAATGATATAAAAATGATAGCTGATGAACTTTGCCATCTTTTTTCTCAGGGATAAAAGGATAATAGGAAATGCGATCACTCCCTTCATGCTTGAAAGAGTAAAACAACTAACTGGAGGATCTTCCTTGGAAGCTAGTATCCTATGACATCATCTGTATAATAGTTCCATTCGATGGCATATTATTAGGATGGTTGCATAACGTGCACCAAGAATTTTAAGCCTAGTTGCTGTATTCCACAGATATCCAATGCATTTCCAAATTTTTATTACGCAATACCATATTGGATTTTGTGGGAAACAAAGGTTTACTGGGTATAATTACCATACAAAACCCATATTGGTTGTGTGCCCTTTTAGTTCCATTTATGCAAAGACAGTTCTCCTTAGTGATGTTCAGATATTGCACTTGTTAAGAATAATGCTCTTATTGGTGCGAACATTGCTGTTGCCCTGTCTAATCTTCAGCAAAGAGAAATGAACAGTAAGCTGCAATCAATTTTAGCACTAAATTTACATTTTGCCATATGTAGTGCTTATGATATCATACACATATCATGCTTCTTAATTTACTAGTGTTTTTGTAACGTCTCTTTCTTTGTCTTGTTTATAAAAAGAAAATAAAATTTAAAAAGAGATATGATTTGTAACTTGTATTAGATGTGGTGTTAAGCTAATCTTTTGGCTCCAATAACGCAAATCAATCTTGGTTCGTGTGGTTATGGCTTGATGAAATGTGAGTGTTTGAATAACAGGAATGGGAAGATCCGCGTTGTAGAGCCACACTCGCGGATGGAGTATTACAGGAAGCAATGGCAAACCATTTCCGAGGATGGAAGCTACCTGCAGGTTGGAAACTGGATGTGATTGCGACGTGTCTGAGTCTGACAAGATTAGGATGCCTGTCACTTTGGCACTGTAATAAGCTGTACACTATCTATGTACAGTACTATACTACTTAGGGTCTGGTCGGTTGGCCTGGACTGGACCCACGAACCATTCAAGCTTATCAAAATTGTACAAATTAGTGAACTATTTCAACCGAAAATCGTTCAGGGACTTAATCCGAAGGAACCGAACGACCCCTTAGGTATAGTTGGCCAACGGGCCGGGCCGGCACGGCACGCCGTGCCTCCCAGGCCATGCCCCTCCGGGTCTCGTGCCTGGCCCTCGGCCCAAGCATGGCCCTATGGGCTGAAATCCATGCCGTACCAGTTCGCTAAGCACGGCCAAATCTGTCGGTTGTGCTAGCCTATAGTCCGGTGCTCTTAAAACACCTTAAATTGCTTCTCTCATCTAACATTTCTTTATTTTCACAATTATATTTCACAATTCATTCATATTTCAGCACATTCACAAGTAATAAACCGATCACAGATTCTAAATTTTAACAAAAGCCACCAAAGGAGACAAGGGAATTAAGATAACAGAGCTGTTTGTACAATGTTGCCTCGTTAAAAACCTTTTATGGGTAAAACTCATCCTTGTGAGACCCTATAAAGGAAAAAGAGTGCAGCACTAAGTCTTAAACCATTGTTCACCAGTATCAATCATACATCACAGATACAAAGATAATAGATCACTCTTAAGTCTCACAACTCTCAAGTCTCACACACTAAGTACCAGCAGAAGCCACAGATGCGGATCCAGATGTGCCAGCCCAGATGTGCTAGCAACAACAACAGCCCCAGATGCATCTTCAACAAGATAAAGATTCTTGAAGGAGTCTTTCAACTCTTGGTTGTCAACAGCATGCTGTAACCTTTTTTTCTCCTAACTCCCAATCCTTTATGCAAGCCAGCATCTCCACAGTTTCAGGCAATAAGCGTCGTCGTCGCTCTTCAATTACTGTTGAGCTGAAATATGATTCTGAAGAGACAGTAGAAACATCAACAGACATAATATCTCTAGCCATTATAGATAGGATATGATAGGTTAGTTTGTGGTCATGCCACCAGAGAAGTAAGTCGAAGTCATCCTCATATGCAGTGACATTGTCATTGTCTAGATAAGCTGTGAGCTCACAATCAGCAGCAGAAGCAGATTGAGATGAAGTGCGGGCAGAGGCAGGGGAAGGACCAACAACACCAGATGATCCAGGGCCTCCAAAGATTATTCCCCATGCCTGCTTTTTCTTACCTGTATGGCTTGCAGGCTGTATAGGTCTCTGAGACCTAGCTGCACCAAACTTTCTCTCATATTTGTTAAACAACTTGTAAAATTTAGTTTTCACATCAGCATAATATGAACTGTAATCAACACCAGTGTTTTCTTTAAGTATTTGCAGAACATTAAATAAACCTCTCAGCTTAGCTCTAGGATCAAGAATGAAAGCAAATAAATATAACAGAGGTATACTCTTCCAGTATTTAAGGAATTTAAGCTTCATATGATAGATAACAGCTATTAGATTTTGATCTTTTTCACTTGCATGCAAATAGAAGCAATGTCTAGCAGATGGTGCAGAATAAGTAGACTAGTTTGATAGTAAACACCAGAAAGAACAACTGTGGATTCATAAAATATTTCCAGGAACTATAATATCTTTTCAGCTATATACCAATGTCTTGCAGTCAACAATGTTGAGCCATAATTTGCATTAATGAACATAGAAAAAAAATATCCTTATATGGAACCAAGTGTTTAAGCATAAGGTATGTAGCATTCCATCTAACATCCATATCTAAGCCAAACTTTCTAGGTCTAACACCATTGGCAGTACAGTAGTTCTTAAATATAGCAATTCTTTGATTAGAAGAATTTAAGAAATTAATAGCAGTTCTAAAATCTTCTGTGTAATGTTTGAACCTTTTTAAACCAGATTTTATAATCAGATTAATGATGACAAGCACAACGTTGATGCACAAGACTATACTTACGCTGATTAGGATTTACAGGCTCAGATGAAGGATCATAACCCAAATAACCAGCAAACATAGGTATCAAAGTATCTATAGCCTTAGCATTAGAAAAAGCATTGTCTAGAGTTACAGAGAAAACATGGCAATCAAACCAAATTTCTCAACCACATAATCAATTTTGTCAGCAATATTTTCACGAGCATGCTTCACCTCAATCAACCTCAGACTAATAACATTTTTTGTAACTCCCAATCAGCACTCACATAATGAGCAACAATGCTAATGTAGTCCTCCTTAGTATTACTAGACCAAATGTCTGATGTCAAAGCAACAGATGAAGCACCAGACAACATAGAATTCTTAAGCATATTACGACGTTCAGTAAATAGCTTACTAAGATCTCTAGTGGTGGTCTGTCTAGAAACCTTAGTAAACCTAGGGTTATGAGCATGAACAATGTATTCCTCTCATGCATCTGTCTCACCAATACCCAATGGAAAATCA
Organism: Miscanthus floridulus; assembly: GCF_019320115.1. Taxonomy (NCBI): domain Eukaryota; kingdom Viridiplantae; phylum Streptophyta; class Magnoliopsida; order Poales; family Poaceae; genus Miscanthus; species Miscanthus floridulus. The sequence goes on along the minus strand of NC_089596.1, from coordinate 1,749,205 downwards.
AGCCAAGCATTCAAGCAACACAATTCAGATCTAGCAATATCAGGTTTATAGTCCCAGTTATGCATGGAACCATCAGGATTGTAAGTAAGCCTAGACTGAACCCTAGCAGCTTGATCAGTTTTCTACCTACAAGATTTCTAGTGCCTCTTCAAGTGGCCAGTGCCAACATTAGATCTAACAGACAAAGTATGCTTACATATTTTACAGGTAGCTTTAGTGTAGATTTTCTTACCATTCACAGTCTCATAGATCTCATCAAAATTAGCCCACACAACAGATTTACGCTTACCAGTACCAACACTAGAAGAGTTACCAGCAACAGATGGAGCTGAGTCGTTGGAGCAGGCCGAGGTCCCAGTTGCTGTCGCCCCTTCACCATCGTCGTCGTCCAGATCGATCAGAGCAGTAGAGCTGCTACCAACATCGACACCGAACAACACAGTAGCGTCGTCTCGGGTGTCGTCGTCGTTCTCAGGGGGCAAGCCTGTTGCGATCAAATCATCGTTGCTGGTGAGTGGCCAGACGATATCGTCATCAGTAGCCGCCATGGTGGACGGCTCTCTAGCACCATTCCTCAACGATGCGCGGGGCTATCTTAGTCGCTCTATGCCATAGCTAGAGGACGACGCATCGGCTACCGACCTGCACAAAGATATGGAGTAGGATGAAAAGATCACATCAGAATACATTAATGGAAGAAGATAAGAGGAGGGTTAGGGTTAGGGTTTTACCTGTGCAACCGGAGCCCGATGCCAAAGAAGACGACGTACACCTAGAGAACATGACACACCAGTTAGCAAGGACGGCGAGCGACGGAGGAGGGACAGACAGGGACAATGAACTCATATAATCACCGAGATCTAGAGAGGAGATAGGGAGACGGAGAAGGGAGAGGTGGAGAGGGAGGGGATCAGGGGAGGTCACCGATGACAGGTGGTTCTAGGTCATCGGAGTTAGGGTCGGTGAGGTCGGACACCAGTAGACGAGACGGCGAGGCATCGACCGTCGAGCGATCGAGGCGAGAGCTAGGCGAGAGCGATGAGGCGGTGGGGAAGGAAATGATTTAGGGTTAGGGTTGAGGAGGGAGAGCACCGCGGACCGTCACTTATATATACGGGGGGGAGGGTGAGGCGTTGTGGGGCTAGGCCGACTGGCCACTATGCTGGGCCACTTCGCCGCTGGGGGGGGAGGTCTCGAGCCGTTGTCGGGCCAACCCCTATAAACTAGGTCGTGCCGTGCTAGCCCGTGGGCCTGAGTAGCGGCCTAGGCATGGCGTGTTGCCCTATGCTTGGCCAGCCCGAGCCCAATGACCCTCGGGCCATGCCGTGCTTGGTCCGGGTAAAAATTGCAGGCTTCGGGCTGCATGGTCATTTATACCCTTAGGTGTTTTTTGGATGCAATCTGAATTTGGATGGTTTCCTGTACTGAAATCATTTGCTTTGTGAATGGAATGGTTTTGGCACTTTGGCATTTGATATGTGTGAAAGCTCTAGTTTGATTTTGGTTAATTGATGAAACCCTAAGTGCTAACCTAGTTTATCAAAGTGATTATGAGATAGGTAGCACTATTCTAAGTGGTGAAGCAAATGAAGATCATGACATGATGATGGTAATTCCATGGTGATGATCAAGTACTTGGACTTGGAAAAGGAGAAAAGAAAACAAAAGGCTCAAGGCAAAGGTATAAGTGGTAGGATCCTTTTCGTTTCGGTGATCAAGACACTTAGCGAGTGTGATCACATTTTGGTTCGATAGCCGTACTATTAAGAGGGTGAAAACTCGTATTGAATATGGTTATCAAAGTGTCACTAGATACTCTAACTCATTACATATGCATTTAGGATCTAGTGGAGTGCTAACACCCTTGAAAATGTTTGTAAAAATATGCTAACACACATGCACGAAGGTGATACACATTGTGTTTAGCACTTGAGAGCAAGGGTTTGAAACTCCACCGGATGGAGTGTCCGCCCATAGAGTGTGGACAGTCCGATGTGCCACCGACGCTCTATATAGAAAAGATAGGATTTCATAGAGTGCACCGGACGCTGGTCATGTAGTGACCGGACTGCTGGGGTCCTACATCCGGTCAGTGGCACATAATGAAGTCCGCCTTCGGTCTCTTGACTGGATCTAAGTTCAAAAGTGACCTGGACTCTAGGCTGAACACTATTCAGCGTCGGGTCATGCTGATGTGGGCGACACAGAGATGAGGGAGAATGACTGGACGCTCAGTGAGTCCGATCGGGCATGACTGGACGCGTCCAGGTCACGACTGGTACCTTACTGGAAACGACCAGACGCTGGGGTCCTGCGTCTGGTCACTTTCAAGCAGCGCGTCCGGTCATAACTTAGATGTACTAATGACCGTTGAGATCAGGTGATCCGTGTTTGAAGGAGGGGACACGTGGCGTGTATTGCGCGACCGGACGCTGGGGTCCAGCGTCCGGTCAATCTGACCGGTGCGTCCGGTCGCCCTGACTTTTTAGAGAATAGAGAGCCAACGACTCTATTCGTGGGGGCTCTCTATTTAAGCCCATGGTCGGCTCAAGCTTACTCTCTTGGCTATTTGTATTGACATAGCAACCTTGTGAGCTTAGCCAAAGCTCTCCCACTCATCTCCATCATTGATCCATCATCATTGTGAGATTAGGAAAGAATCTAAGTGCATTGCTTGAGTGATTGCATCTAGAGGCACTTGGTATTTGTGTTTCACTGCGGGATTCACTTGTTTCTTTTGGTGGTTGCCGTCACCTAGACGGCTTGAAGCAGCGAGGATCGTCGAACGAATGTTGGTGATTGTCTTTGGCTTCGATCGTGGTGATTGTGAGGGCTCTTGTGTCTTCCCCGACGGAGCGCCGAAAGGTTACTCTAGTGGATTACTCGTGTCATTGAGTTACCTCACTTGTGGGTAGGTTCTTGCGGTGTTCAATTATGTGGACGAGGTTCGTGCAACACCTCTTAGCCGTCGAACCACCAAGTGTTGGTCGACACAATGGGGACTAGCGTGCCGGCAAGCACGTGAACCTCGGGAGAAAAATTAGTTGTCTCTTGCCCTTTGGTATTCTCCCGGTGATTGATTTAGTATTTATCTTGTGATTGGTTCACTCCTCTATACGGTGGTATAATCACCCTACTCACTCATTTATATTCTTGCAAACTAGTTGTAGCAAGCTCTTTAGTGTAGCTAGAATTGAGAGCTTGCTTTGTAGTTTAAGTTCATCTAGTGGAGCTCTTTAATATAGCAAGTGTGAGAGCTCTTAGTGAGTAGTGATATAGCAAATTGTGTGTTTAGTGATCATAACAACTAGAATTGTTGCATATGTGGCTTGCAACCCTTGTAGAGATAGAGCAAGTTTGTATTTCGCTATTTATTATACTAATCAAATTGGTCTAGTTAGTTTGTAGATTTTTAAATAGGCTATTCACCCCCCTCTAGCCATATTAGGACCTTTCAATGTGTTGTGCATGCAAAGCAACATTTTTTTTTAGCTTTGCAAAGCAACTTTTTGTTTTTTCCCGTGTCCTTTATATTTAGCCAAAATCGTGCGATGGGCTTGGCCGGCATCTGGGATTATTGGGCCTCCACGGCCAAATAAAAGTCCTTTATATTTAGCTAAAATCGTGCGATGGGCTGGGCCGGAATCTGGTATTACTGGGCCTCCACGGCCAAATAAAAAGCCCAAACAAGGAGGAGAGAAGACGACGAGGACTGCGGACTGGAAAGGGAAAGGAAGCGGCGGCACAACACAGCTGCACAGCACGAAAAGCCTCCGCCCCCCCGTCGTCGACTCGACCCCGATCCGCCACCGCCCGCCGTAGCAAGGCAAGCCAAGGCCAGATGGCGGCCTCACTCGTGTCCTCGCTCACTGTGCCCCTCGTCTCCGCCGTCCTCGGTGCCGCCATCGCCCTCGTTTTCCTCGCCGGTTACCTCAGCCGCAAGCGCGCCGCCATCGCCAACATCCCTCCCACCGCGACCGCCGCCGCCCCGGACCAGCCTAAGCATGTCCGCCCCTCCAACCAGGCCCAGCACAAGAAGGGCCACCTCCGCGCGCATCACCACGCGGCTGACAAGGTGATCTCAATCTCAATATCCCCCGTCTCTCGGTGCAAGCAATACACAGCTACTTCCGTCCTGCCAGGGAAACCAAATCCGCCCCACGGGGATTCATTTCCGAACAATTATTCTTTCTGTTTGCTATAAACACCCTTGAGATGCAGAGTCTTCCTGTATCTTCATTCATCCGAATCGTTCCTGTCACCATGGATATGACAGATGGCATGAGCACATCACTGATCTCCATAATCTTTTCTTCTAGGACGCGGCCAAGAAGCACCACCATCTCGATGTCAACACCTTGAGGGGGCATACTGACTCCGTCACTGCGCTTGCCTTCTCCAATGACGCTGGCAACCTAGCAACTGGTCAGCCTATGTTTCATGTGATCGTGTTTTCCTAGTGTAGTTTCATGCTACTTCTTTTGTGGAATGTGGATATCTTTGTATTCCCTGCTGCTCTCATTCCACTTCTCATTCCACTTCTAGTTGTTGGCTATTTTTGCCATGGCATTGCAAATCCACTTCATTTTACGAAATCTTACATGCATCACCAATCAAGTGTAACAGTTACCCCCACAATCCAGTGGATACTGAATCTTTCCTGCGTACTGTTGCAGTATGTGCCGATGGAGCCATCAGGGTATTCAGGATCGATGATACCTCTAGCAAGAGCTTTAAGTAAGATGTCGCATTCAACAAAAATTAATAATCCTATCCAAAAAAGCATGGGTAGCACCATGGAATTATGATGATGTGGGGATGTTTGCAGGATTCTGAGGATAAACTTGCCTGCTGGAGCGCACCCTACCGCTGTTACTTTCTCAGAGGGGTCATCATCTGTTGTTGTGGCGGCACAGGTGCTTCTGGGATCATCTCTCTATATGTATGCGGATGTTAGCGCTCCTCCAACCGCGGAAAACAAACAGCAGGGAAAGCTTTCTCCACCTGAGATCAAGTGGAGTCACCCCAAGATCCATGGCAAGGAGTCTGTGCTCAACGTTGCAGCAGCCCGTGCAACTCATGGGTCCGGTGATGGGAGCACTATAATTATCTCATGCTCAGAAGGTGTGACCTGTTCTATTGCTATTCACAATGCTTAATAGTTATTCTAGTGGATTCAAGATTGTAATTGGCAGATGTTTTATTCCATTTGAATTCAAATCTAGATGTTTTTCTGTAAATCAAGGTTCGAAAAAACGTAGTTAAACGCTTGTTTAGGCGCGCTTAAGCGCTAGGCGGAGGCCTAACGCGTCGCCTAGGCCCTAGGCGTCCAATTAAACGTGGCATGAACTGTCAGAACCCATGTATGGTGAAGAAAGGAAGATAAGAGACAAGATTAGGATGGCAAAATGGTCTGTTGCACTACAATTCCATCTGTGCCTACCTCGTGGTTTCCAAGTCGCTTGATTTCGCACAGGTGGAGAGGTAGAGCGACGGACAGGGGCACGCAGGCAGAGGAGCGGCTGCGCGCAGGCGGAGGAGGGGCGGTGCGCGGGAGGAGGAGAGCAGAGGAGCAGTGGCGTGCAGACGGAGGAGCGGGGGAGTGGCGGCGCGCAGGCAGAGGAGAGCAGAGGAGCGGCGGCGCGGTCTCGTGAGAGCCAGGATTCCTTCGGTGATGGCAGCCTGGTAGGGCATCGTCGGGTGGTATTCTAGTGTTTAGATCGGCTAGTGGGCTTCCTCCCTTACTGGGCTGAGTGGGCTGTTATGGTATTTGTCTTCTTTTTTTATTTATTCTTTCACATTTATGCAACTAAATCTCCTGAAATGTAGTTGTGTGTAAACATTTAATCGTGTTTAATCTACGTTTAGGCGCCCTAGGCGTTAATCGGTGGCTTAGCGCCTGCCTAGTGCCTAGCGTTTATTTGAACCTTGCTGTAAATAGTAAAGACGGAAACTTTCTTATTTCTTGCTAAGGCTAATTATCCTAAGCTATTTGCAGCAACTGATATCAAAGTTTGGCACGGGAAGAGTGGAAAGGAGTTGGGTACAGTTGACACCAATCAGTTAAAAAATAATATGGCTGACATATCCCCAAATGGTCGCTTCATAGCTGCTGCGGCTTTTACTGCCGATGTCAAGGTTAGTTGTGTCGCTAGCCTTCTTCTTCTCCTTCCTTTTATTTCTTTCTGGAATAATTTTTTACAGTATCAAAGACCATTAGATGGCTATTTTCTTTGGTTAACTTTTCTGCTTTATATGAGTTGTCAATGCACTGGAATTGGTCTCCACTGAAAGGCTGTCTTTGGATTGTGATATTAGTTGCAGAGTTCATTGATAATCAAATTAGATAAACTGCCAGACACTTCTGCGCCACAGTTACTGCTTCATAGTTGCAGTGTTTATGTGTTCCCTAATTATTGTAATATTTACTGATGCTTTAGGTGTGGGAGATAGTTTACTCGAAGGATGGTTCAGTGAAGGAGGTTAATAAAGTTATGCAACTCAAGGGTCATAAGGTAATGATCCCCAATCTTCTTTGCGATGAGTTCCATTTGATTGGACTTAATCTTGTGAGAAACTGATAAATTCTTCTAATTCAGAGTGCTGTTACTTGCTTGTGCTTTGCTCCAAATTCTGAGGAAATTATTACTGCATCCAAAGATGGTTCCATTCGAGTATGGAACATTAATGGTATGCTATATCCAGTTAAGTCCACATCTTTGTTGCTTCTTGAGTTCATAGCATCTAGCAAGTTAAACTTGGCATGTTCACTGGAAGTCACCATTCTATACTTTTTCTAATATACACCTTATATATATCCTCTCTTCAATGTGCTGAATTCTATATTTGCATGAAAGGATCATAAACACATGGTTTTTATTGTGCTTTTCTTCACAAAGTTGCCACTTTGGAAGATCCTTCCTTTCTTTCAATACAAGCCTTCAGTGATTCACTTATCTATTAGTCGAATCTCCCAATAGAAACATCTAGTGTGTATAGCGACCAGAGTTGTCACTTCGCTGATTTTTATTAGCCTTATCTAAATTTTGGTCTCCTCTTCAACCTTTTTTTGGTTCCATGTTAGTTGCATTAGTTGACACTTCAGATGCAAATTTCCTGTATATAATTGTCCGTGACAATAACACATGTTCTGTTGATGTTGCCATTGTAGAAGTAGTTATGCCCATCTTGTAGTCCTTTCAAGCATAGTGCTTTGCTGTTTTTTTTTGTGTGGTTTTTGTGATCTGATACACATGCTTACTGTTTTCAGTAAGGTACCACCTTGATGAGGACCCAAAGACCTTGAGAGTTATGCCAATTCCACTTCATGACTCAAAAGGTTCTGTTTGCCAATATGACCATATGAATGTCTCTCCTGATGGTAAAATTCTGGCCATAACAAGTGGATCAACGTTGCAATGGTTATGTGTGGAAACTGGTGCAGTTTTGGATACAGCTGAGAAAGCACATGAAGGTTTGTAATGTCCTTAACTGCTTGGGTGAATCATCTTCATATTATTTTGGAAGTAATGGTGCCTCCAAACCTGTGTGGGAAGTGTGTATGTCTTTCATGATTAGTCTTTTCAATCGATATACTCGGAGCCTCATTTCCTAATCCATGATGCATTGCTTGTTCTAAATATTTAGAAGCGCAAGCACCTATTGGTTGACTTTAGGCAATGTTTTTGTTGTGCTAAATAAATTATCAGCAAAGTGGCAGGCAGGTGACAGTTTAGACAGATTGTGAGTGTTACGTCTTAGGTGCTTGAAAGACTTGAATTAGTTCTTCAAATCTTTGAAATGGTGGAATCTTTTGTGTTTGAGTAGCGAGTTATCCAAAGACTTGTATTAGTACTTATTGTTGGGCACTAACCTGTGAGTTCCCAGGTCAATGGGGGTTGAGGAACATGGTATGCTACTCGGGAAAGTTTTTTACAAGTCGGGAGTGAGAATGTTCCCACGTTCTGGGGACGAGAAATCCCTTTTCCTGTGGCTATGTCCAGTACACCCAACTGTACAAGTCAAAGTATATTTCTGAGCCCTGCAGCCTAGACGTAGTCCTATGGAACATGGCTATGAGATGTTGAGATTGAAACCAAAACTTGCTGACTATACATGTCTAGACTATATCCATCTTATTTCCTCTGCACAATGATGGAGCTACGATTAGAAGACTTCCCGTGATATCAACAACCAAATACTAGTATAGTATATGTACTAAATTTCTTCTTAATCTTAAAGGGCTCCAATTGAAACAAATTTGGAGCACGATTGGGCCATGGCCCCTGCCAGTCCCTCCTACTAGCACCCTTCCTGGCTCTGAAGTGTTTTAGCCTGCTTTTTGATTGACCCTGATGTTTGATGTTGATAGTGTATGACAGATTGCATGGGCATACTGATTTCTAGCTTTGAATGACATGCTGTTGACATGTACTCAGGTGATATAACTGGCATTGCTTGGGCTCCACGCAAAATTCCCAATGGTAAGGAGATCTCTGCAAATCCTGTCAAATGAAATGTCTATTACAGACTTACAGTCATTGTTAGAAACTACCAATGATCTGAACCTTTGCAGCCTGCATTAACTTTTAACGCAACATTTTGTAAACACATTTATTTAGGCTAGCACTTGATTTAACAAAAAATGATGTTTGGTTTGTCCTGGATGACTTGACTGCAAAGTACGCCATGCTAATTGTACTCATGGTGGTTCTGTTGTACCGATAAGTAGCTAATGAATTTTCTATTTGGAGTTGATGGAACTTTAATATCACTGTATCCTTTATTTGGAAGAATACCATTCTTCTGATGGATCATGCGTTTTATGATGTCTTAATCCACGCTGCTGTTGTTTTCTTTAGGTGGCGTGCCTGTGTTTATTTTGGGGACTGCTGGTGTGGACAAAAAGGTGAAACTTTGGTCAGCTCCAGAGGTGGGTTCAACATGATCGGTACAAGTACTGAATCCTGGGGCCATCTCCTAACTGCATAAGACAGCTTTGCCAAAAGGACACATAATGGAAGAAAGGGGAAACAAAAGAAGGATGCAAGCTAACTAGCCCAAAACAGGGAAGGCATTGCTCGGTGCTCCTCTGTTGATATCGCACTGAACTGAGTCATAGTTTTGTTCCATTGAGTTTGAGGGATAGTGCTGAGGGAGGCTTGTTACTTGATGAGGGTGGAACATGGCGAGCACGCCCCAATGCAACAGGCAGGCACCAGCCTTGGGGTTGTAGTTTTGCTATATAGTCTGCCAACTCTTTATACAATAAATAAACTGAATGTTGTCTGCATTTTTCTTTCTTTCCTTTTACTGGGAATGATCTAATCTGGCTGTGTGATCCAAATAATTTGTGCTGCTGCTGCTTCGAATACATGCCATTTTTTTTAATGCTACTCTAGTACGATCCAATGGTTTTGTAATGTTTGTCCTATGATGTGATTGACCATTTCTGCTAGGGTGGAGTGGACAAGACTAGTGAAATTTTGCCTGTGAACTGTCCTCCAATCGATGGTTGCATCCCCATGTGTGGATGAATCTGGCAGCAAATGCGCTGCTTTGTGCATTGTTTGACATTCCATTGAACAGGAATTACATTGCATTACATGATAAAGTATGCGAAGTTTGATTAATTTATTATCCTATAAGCACCATCGTAGGGTATGTAAGCACACAGATTTAGTTTAACCCCATATTGTATGGTAAACAATGGCACAATGCTCTGGTAGATACATGGAATGTTTTGAGTGTGTCGAATAAAGCGAACGCCATATGCTACACTACACTATATTTTAGTATGAAGTGCCAAAGCAAGAAATGTGCACGTACGCGATGAGTACATCATTCTTTCTTTGTCTAGCGTATCTAGTATCTACGAAATAACTAGCAGCTGATACTGATAGTGTCCTCTCTGATATGTGTTCACTTGTCCTTGACAGATTAATTAAAACGAAGCTCCGAGCACAAGTTGTTGTTGTTTTTGTTTGTTTACAGTAAATTAATTAACACAGCGGCGGGGAAAGTTCTGAGAAATCATGCATTTGACCTAGTAGATCTCTTTTTTTTTTAATTTCTTTTTCCCCTTCAGAAAACCTATATATACGATCGATCAGTACTTGGTACACTGATTTACCAGCGGCTGGTGCTGGATATATAGGAACATTTGGAACCAACATGTTTGTGGTCATGTTATTGTCATGCACAGTCATCTGCCCCTTCCACATCTGATGCCGCCAACCTTTCATATTAGCTAGCTATTCTAGCAGCTAACCCTGCTGCTTGAAAATAACGTTGCTCGGTGCTCCATCAGCTCAGCCATTAATTGGGGCTGAGCTACATATTAATTGATTATTATTCATATATGCATCTCGTTACTAGCTTTACTTGGTTACATCAATTTTTTTTTAATTTTTATTTGTATCAGGCGTCTCTTTAGCTCTTTACATTCAGGTATGGCCTAGTAGTAGATCTAAGTAGAATAACGTATCGTCCTAGACTTTGTTATGTCTCATGTGTTTCCTTTTTTCACAAAAGATAAATTAAAAAGCACTCCAACAAGCGGATTCAAATCTTTTGCCAAAACAAAAATCCAAATCTACTCTATATATATAGGCCTCTCTTTTGAGAAAGAAGTAGACTAGCTTGCTTTTGGAATTTATTTGGAGGTCCCTCCTATGCTATGCTATGCTATATATATTATGCGTTGGAGCTCATGATGTGTTGAGTGTTTTCAAGTCAAAGGTTCCTCTGACCAATCATGACCGGTTGCATTTTGTTTTTGATCTATTGCTACTTGTTGCAGAGCTTTTCTTTATTAATACATTTTAGATCGAATCACAATTTCAATCTGGTATAGAGAGGGGCAGTTAATTTGGTGCTGAACAATTGTGATAATGCGAAACAATATAAGAAACAATTATTATATATACACCGGTTCAATTTTCATGTCCTCTATATATACTGTTGGGACCTGCTAGTATACAGTAGGAGTATGAGCTAACCACCTGTATTTTGGTTGTGTTCCATTTACAGAGCTAGTGCGAGTGAAGTCCAAATCAATAAGCAAACTATTTATATGGCTGATCTTAGCTGTCATATTCTCGGTGATGGATGGTTTTGCTCAATAGCTAGTTATTAACATCCGTACATATATGCTCTCTGTATATATATGTCTGTAGCTATAGGGGGGCACACGTACGTACGGGTTAGGGAGTCTTATTAGTGATGCTGAGGGGTACCGTAAGGGTAACCACCGATGCCATGCTTGTTTGCTCCTTATCATGAATATGATTAAAGCAGCATGCATCGATCGTTTTCTTTTAATTTTCTTCATAACAAAGTTTTTTTTTTCTCTTGAAAGAGGTGAGCTTTCTCTTTCTCTCTATATCTTATATATATGTATGCGTGTGCCTGGATATAATGATGCACTTTTAGTAAGATAAGGTAGCGTTTTCAGTGACATGGCGTTAATAGGGAAAGGTTCCTGTTGACTGTTGAGGTCTGATTTTTTTTTCTTTCGCGACCGTGCCTAATCGACACGTATTTCATTAAGAAGTAGAAGTTTCAGTACAAGTGAGCCAACGGTAATCCGAGGATTACCACTAAACTCACAAACCAGCACAACCAACAAGAAAAAACACGTGAGGGGGAAGGACCCTCCGCCTCAAACCTATGCAACACGTGCAATTCTGAATATCACACACACACACACACACATTCAGAATATTCAGAGTTTCAGAGAGGGGAGATAGAGAGAGATGGGATTACCTGCAGTGCAGTTTGATAGTATAAATAATAGAAAGATTCTGACGGAGACAATTAAGTTGGGAATTCTCCGATGAGATGATAGAGATGATGAATGCCATGCATGTAGTTGTTGAAAGAGCCTGCTTAGCTGCAGGTTTGGCTGGTACTGAAGAATGAACAATAAGACCGTTGATCTCAATTAATCTGTGTGAACACGGCCAGGAATTATATTGCATCGAAGTTATGCATGCATTGCAGAGGTAGCTGCTGAGCAAGAAGCAGGCAGGCATTCGCAGGAGGATCGGATCTGAGGGCCGCATGCATCATCTGCATTTGCATTTGCATGTGATGATGGAATCGTTGAGATGATGATGATGATGATGATGATTGAGTCAACAAACCAAGCCTCCCTCCCATGTGTCCCTAGCTAAGCTACTGCCTTAGCTTATTCCTCAACAGATCCATCACTCGCCAATTCTTTTTTATTTACACATATATACATATATATGCACAGCACAGACAGATGGATTAAATTACTAGCTTAGCAGCCAGTTGCTGAGTTGCAAGCCGGTGAGATTGCAGGATACAGTAAGCTAAAAGGGTGAAGAATGAATGGTTGAGCGCATGAGCAACAGTTTATCAGCCTGGCGGCCTGAAGCAGATGGTGTGCCCGCATCATTCTTCGTGTCACCACCACCTGCAGCTTGCGTATAGAAGATGGTACAAGCAAGTCAAACTAGCAATCTATCATCATGATGGTGGTGGTGGTGCAGGACTACTTTCAATTCAGGCGCCAGGCCGCCAGCAGAGAAACTGAAGAAAGAGCTCTACGACCACAATGCAGAGTGCAAATTGCTTTCGGCTGCCACACCACACCCATGCACTGACTGACTGATCTGATACACACACCCCTGTCCTTGTGCAATTGCAATTGCAATTTGCAAAGCAAGCAACGACAATACTAGTACGTACAATGCAACATCGGAGATTTGAGATGATGGATCATTTTCGTACTACATACGTCTTATATACGAAAATCCATGGATGCATCATGATGGATGCAAAAACTAAACAAACAAAGCAGCTAGCTAGCCAGCTCCATCATCGCCGCCGGGAGCTGCTGCCGGTGGTGGACGGCGAACAGGGTGCGGCAGCTCATCTCTCCTTCTCGAACCGCCACACGTAGTTGACTTGAGCCCCACCAGGAGCTCCACCGCCGCCGCGTCCACCCTGTCGCGCTCCGCGAACTGCAGAGTCTGCAGCAGCAGCACGCTGCCGGTGCCGCTCCCACCCCGTGCCGCCGCCGGGCCCCTCTGCTCCGGGCTGCGCTCCGCCTGCCACCGCAACGTCTCGTGCGCCATCGGCGCCAGCCACTCCAGGATCCCAGCCAGCGCCGCGCGCCACTGCCCCGCCAGACCCGGGTCCGCCACGGGCACCGCGCCGCGCAGCTGCGCGCGCACGCTCGCCGTCAGCATCCCGTACAGCTCGTCCCGCTCATCGGCGAGCGCGGCCACGGAGTCGGCGGCGGCCCTGAGCGTGTCCACGAGCTCGGCGCGGGCGAGGCCGAGCAGGAAGTGGTCGTCGTCGGAAACCACCTTGCGGACGCCGTGGAGGTGGATGGTCTCGTGGCGGAGGCGTGCGACGGCGGCGTCACCGACGTCCCGCCACAGGTGGAGGAGCTTGGACATGAGGCTGGCGACCTCGAAGGCGAGGATGCCGACGGTGCTCTGCTTCGTCCTGGGCCCGGCCGGTGGCGCCCCCGAACCTCCAGAGGAGGACATGGCTGAGCGGACCTCGGTGAGCCATGGGCATCTTGTAACTGAGTATGATGAGTGTGGTAGTATGGATGGAAGCAAGAAGCACCACCACCACCGCCCGCACGAGGGAGAGAGGGAAGGAGAAGAAAGCAAGGGGGCGGCTAGTTTCAACGATTTTAGACTAGCGCACAACTGCTAATTAATTAAGCTCTGAGCTAGTAGCTAGCAGGACACTACTAAACACTAGGGATGCAACGATAAATAAATAATTAGGCATCTATAGAAATGAGGGACATATCACATACACATATGTAATAATGCAAGTGTACTATAGTTCTAGTGAAACACCAATTAGCTGCAGAGAAACTAAGATTGTTTTTGGTTTCCTAGAAAAATTAAGATTAATTGTGGGAGAAAGTAAGCAAACGGTTGGAAAACATCTGTATGCTTAAATTAGAAATATATATGAGTTCTCTCAAGGTTGTTGCCTACTGGTGGTGGTGAGATGAAGATGATTAGATGAAGGTTCAGCTAGTTGTAGGGTCTTTGGAAAAAGATATAGCAAAACTGTTCTTATTATATGACCGTGAAAAAAAAGATGTAGTTTTAGTTCAAAAGAAGAAGAAGAAAGTTGTAGTTGTAGACTTATTTGTAAAAGGAACGACAGAAGGTGGCGACAGTGATAGATGGATGAGGATGATGCAGCAGTGGCTACCACCGGCTAGAGGGTGAAGTGGAGAATGGGGCCGTCGCCCTCCTTGTGCTGTCCAGGGTCGACACCGGCCTTCTCCTGTACAAGTACAAATCAATCAAGAAAAAAAAAGCAAATATTTTCTTAACCTTTTCTTAAAGCCGAGCGTCGGTTACTAATGATCGAGGAATAAACTCCAATTTAGTTAGACTGTCCGAAAAATCAACTTTTACTTTTCCTATCAATAACTGGAATCAAGTTTATAAGCAACCCCAATCGGGTAATACTCCCTTCTTGTTCCTTGTGCCATACGAGAGTTAGACCAATTTCAATGGGAGTTTCGTTAGGGTTTTATATGTATATAATAGGCTATCACATAAATATTTTTGATGACATAACAACAATTCTAAGAAGAGAGAAAAGATGTGAGTTTCGTGCAGATGAAACTCTCGGTTTCCAACTCTAAATGAGTCATAGAATTAAATATCTATGAAACAAAAAGAATAAAACTATACATTGAGAATGATTATTTCATTCATGTTTCATTGCATTCTATATTCTTCGAAACAACGCGATGAAACTATTCACCGAGAATGACCACCCTGACTCACCTGCCCACCAAGGGCTTCTACACAATCACATGGTAAATCGTTAATCATTCAAAACGAAGAAATAGAGTAGGAGCTCTCTATTTTTGTCTTTCTCTAATATTTTTCAACACTTGCTTACTAAAAACTGGAAACCGTGTGCCAGGTTAGGAAAACCAGACTCTAGGAGAGAAAAAACAAGCGCTAGGAGAGAGAGACCCGCACCAAGTGTCGATAACAAGCTTGGAATGCATGCCCATCTCTAGCAATTGAGGGGAAGATTTAACAAGTCCTTATCTCCATGGAGTTCACATAAAAAACTTCAACCACAGTCCTCCACGACTCATGCCTCGGCGCTTCGGCGGGCTGGCCTCCAACCAAAATTGCCCTTGTAAACCAAGGGGCACAAATAAAGTCTCCACCCCTCCCCATCCCTCAGTCCAAAATCGTAAAGCCTTGATTGCTTCATTGCTAATCCGCTACAGTTCACTATTGAGTGGTTGCCTGTGAAATTTTAGGCACATGAATAGGTGAAGGTATACCTTAAATATCCCAAGATTTGAATTTGTGATAATAATCCATATTAGGGTATATAGTCCATTTCCAACGCTCAATTATAATGGCAGTGTGGTTTTCATCTAATGTTTGTTTCGCATAGGATGATTTTGCCACGTCAGCTCTTGATTTTAAAATTGGAGGTTGAAAATTGAACTTTTCATAATAGTTAAGAGTTTGAAATCTAGACGCTAGCTTGTCATAATATTGTTATATGTAAATATTATTTTTTTCCTAATGTATTTTAAGTCCATTTATATTTATACCAAGTTTAGTTTTCAACCTCCAACTAGATTTCAGCGATTAATAGGCGGTTTTGACAAGTTTAGATTTCAACTTCAGATCAAATTTCAACCTTCAATTTTGATACTATTAGCTGACGTGTCAAAACCGTCCATGCAAGCGCCACGTGGGATGAAAACCAGGACAAACTATTGTGTAGTGGGGGTTATGCTTTGTCCGATGATTTCGATAGTTAGGGAGTGTCCGGTGTCAGTGTTTTTTAGTATAGTTTATTGTAGAAAGTTGAACTATTGTGTTTTTTTTTTGCTAACATAACTATTGTGGTAGTTTGAGAAAAGGATTTTAGCCTTTTGCATTATGATATGGTCGTGGAGTTGAGAGTAGAATTTTTTTTGTTTTGTTTTTGAAATGGAGAGAGAAGGGTTATTTGCAAGGTGCGGGACGGGCGATGACGAGCTAGCTAGCGCATCATTTCATAGCCAGCTCCAAATCCAAAAGGAAAAGGCCAGACGTAGGTATGGATGGATGAAGAAGACCTGAAGGATGGCCAACATGCATGGCCAGCTCCACTCCACCTGCCGTCATCTATCTGTGCCTCCAATCCAATATCTGAAAAGGATAGAATGTAATAGAGAAAGAAAGCACCTGATTTATGTGGTGTCACACCCTGTTTGTTTGAACTTATTTAACTTCTAAACTATACTTTTTCAATCAACAAATATTATTTTTCTCTCACACCTTATCAATAACAGTATTTTCAACCAAGCCGAACAAACCAAGCGAGGGCGTGAATCTATCGGGGATTTTTCTTGTCGTTGTTTTCAGTCACGTCATTGACATCGATCAGATCAGGGGTACGGTTACCTAACTGTACCGTGACAGTGCGTGTGATGAGATGGCTCGATTAGCGACTACTGGAGGTTCCTATATTGCCTTATTATAATCTAGGCATATCTTTTTATATGTGTGTGCTATATTATTATATATAATATAATCCATGATGAAACTAACTCTCTCTGGGTCAAGTCAACCACAACCATGCATCCAGAGCTGATGCGAGGAACTAATAATCTCAGCTGGGTCAATTATCATATCGAACGAATATACACATCGCGCGCGCATATATATATATAGAAATGATTTTTTATTCCCAGGAATTAGTTACTCTCATATGTATATCTATAGATTTAGAACATATATGACCCAACGAAGCGTATGTAGATGGAGTATATCATCATACTAGGCCATCTATAATACTATTTATGACAAGTGTGTGTGTATATATATATATTCAGTAGCCAGCTATAAAATAAGTTATTATATAGCCATCTCTATTTACGATAATTTTATATACTAATTTACGATAATATCAATATATATTTACGATAGTTGGGTTACTATAACACATGGAGATATTTACCATAATGTTATAGTAAACCCCTTAGTAAGGAGTTACTATAATCTCGTAACTTAACATAGTAATTATCATAACTTAAAGTGGCTATAAAATAAGTTATTTTATAGTTAGCTACAGAGTAGTAGTTCTCTCTCTCTCTCTCTCTCTCTCTCTCTATATATATATATATATATATATATATATATATATATATATATATATATATATATATATATATATATATATATATATATATATATATATATCTTAGAGTATATGGTTATACTTATTTTATATGCTATTATCATAGTATTATATAATATATTAAAAAATATGTGCTCTTTTGAAAAAAAAAATCACATAGTAAAGATCTGCAGTATCTTAATATTAATATGTCAACATACTCAAACTTATAAATGAGTAGGTATACATACGCAATGTGATTTATTGATTATGGGAGTAACTACTCCCGGGAGTATATAAAATACACCATATATATACATATAGGGTGCATTTTTCCTACTTTCGGAAGTAGTTACTCCCATCTTCAATAAATCACATTATGTATGTGTGCATACTCATTTATTAGTTTGAGTATGTTTAGATACTCAATTTAAGATACTTCAAATCTTAGTACGCAAATTTTTTTCAAAAGAGCCCATACTTTTTAATATATTACTAAAATACCACTACATTAGTATATAAAAAAAAGTATAACCATATACTATATGTATATTTGTATACTTGACATACATACTACCTTAGATGGTTTAGTATGATGATATACTCTGTCTACATATATTTCATCGGGCCATAGACGCCCTAAATCTAGAGATATAAACATAAGAGTAACTACTCTCTGGGAATAGAAAATAATTTCTCTCTCTCTCTCTCTCTCTATATATATATATATATAAATATATATATATATATATATATATATATATATATATATATATATATATATATATATATATATATATATATGGATTTTTAACTTTTTGCCGTCCTTACGGATGACAATTGTCGGATACCGTGAGAAGGGGTACCCTAAGCAAGACCCAAAAAATGACTGCTTAGACTTCGTAAAGATCGAAACCAGCTAAACACCGCTGGCCTCGGCCGATTCTCCGACTCGCCCGAGGCCCCCTCACCGCTGGCCTCGGCCGATTCTCCGACTTGCCCGAGGCCCCCTCACCACTGACCACGAGCGACTCCCCGCCAAAGGCCTCGGCCGGGCCACTGACCCTCCGTCTCGCGCGAGGCGGGCTCGGCAGCACTCCGCTGCCTCTTCCTTCTCCCGTCCCTCTGACAAAACGTCGTGTCGCATTAACTCAGCCAATTGCTGCCCCTGACATCGGCCGCATGCTCGGCACAGTACAGCGGAATGGCCGACGGGACAGGAGACAGGACGGGGCAGGGGTTACCCGCCACTGTGCTAACCACTATGCACATGGTTGACGCCCATGCCTCACTGAGCTGCCAACTCCTGCTCCAAGGACAACGCAGCATGGGGAGCCACGTCTGGGCTACTGTGGCCTCGGAATCAGTATCCAGGACCAATAATTCCCTCTAAGGCCTCGGCAGTTTGCTTCAGGGGCTCGGCAGCCTGAGGACCCACGTCCGCCGGGGCCCCCCCGCGATGGCTTGGCCTCGGCACCTGCAGAGCCACAGCTCCCCACGACGTCATCACACGATGACCTGCACGTCGCCCGGACTGGGCAGGGGTTACCCGCCACTGTACTAACCACCATACACATGGTGGACGCCCATGCCTCACTGTGCTGCCAACTCCTGCTCCGAGGACAACGCAGCGTGGGGAACCACGTCTGGGCTACTGTGGCCTCGGAATCAGTACCCAGGTCCAATAACTCCCCCCAAGGCCTCGGCAGTTTGCTTCAGGGGCTCGGCAGCCTGAGGATCCATGTCCGCCGAGCCCCCCACGATGGCTCGGCCTCGGCGTCTGCAGGGCCGCTGCTCCCTACGACGTCATTGCACGATGACCAGCACGTCGCCCGCCATGTCCTGCATCAAGCTGTACTGGAGCCCCACGACGCACAAAATCGAGTATGACCGGCGCGTCACTTCTGCACGACAAGGACGGGACCACTCCATCGACCATACCACAACAGTGGCCGGCTACAGGGCTCGGACACGCCGCCCCATTTACAGAAGCGCTATGTAGCAATCTATGTACGGTCCCAGGTCTCCCTTAGAGTATAAAAGGGAGGGACCGGGGCCATTTCTAGGGGCGACCAGAAGAAAGACGAACACACCGCTAGAACTACGCACTCCTACGCTGCTTGGGAACAACGCCTCAAGTAGCCCGCACCACCCACGCCGAGACCTGGGGCTAGCTCCCTCTCTCACCTAGTTTGTAACCCCCTACTACGAGCACTCCGGTGCAAGGAATACAAGATCGATCTCTCGGACTGGACGTAGGGCCTCGATTGCCTGAACCAGTATAAACCTTGTGTCTCTTTGCATCACCATCCGGGATTAGGGGCACGCAGCACAAATTCACTCGTTGGTTGAGGGACCCCTGGTTCCAAAGCACCGACAACAATCCTTCGTTTGTCATTTTTGTGCGTGTCCCAAACATATTTGCCATCGCAAACAGTAATCTTTCTAATTTTTTGCCATTTTTGTTGAGGTGGCACGCCAATGTGGCAGGGAGCCTAGGAGCCCTAACTTGGCACACGAAATGACCACGCTGCCCTCGCCTCCTCCTTTTGTCTTCAGCCGGCCCCACTCCCCCGCGGCGTGTCCTTCCACCATGGCGGCGGCGGCATCCTCCCCAGGTCTACGACAGCGGTGGTGAGCCATTGAGGCGGCAACTGGTGTAGGCGAGGCTTTAGGCGGCTCGACGCCCCTACTCCGGTGGCGGCGCCCCCCTGTATATGGTGGCGAGCCTTCCCCCTCCCGGCGGCAGCAGCGACTTCCTTTTCATCTCCCTCGGCGACGGCAACGGCCTCCTGTCCATGCCCAAGGTGGATCCGGTGAGGTCCATGGATGACTTGGCGGAGGCCGACGGGCCGACGAAGCACGTGGAGAAGTCACGGTAGCCGATGTAGTCGCCCTCGGGGCTGGCGCCGTGGCCCTCGTTGAAGTTGAGCACGTAGCTGAGCGCGTCGTAGTTGAGCTTGCAGCCGCTGAAGTGGCGGTGCGGCCGCGTGGGTGTCCCACTGCGCCCGAACCGTCGGATGAAGGTCTTCCACCGCGGGCCGCCCACCAGCTCCGACCACTCGCGCACCTTGAGCACCGCGTCCACCGCGCGCTGCCACCAGGTCTCCTCCGCCGCCACCGCGGCGCCGTCGACCTGCTGGTGGGAGGAGGCGGGCCAGGGGAAGCAGCAGCACCGACGGCCCCGGCGCACGAAGAAGGCCGCCTCCGCCTCGTCCATGCCCGTGGCGTCGGTGTCCATCGCCCGTCGAAGAGTCGTGCGGCGCGGGCCCGAAAAAATCCTCCCCTCTCTGCGTGGTGATGGCGGGAGGTTGAAGACGAAGTTGACATGTGAGACCCACGCGTCAGCGATCGAAGGGAGAGAAACTATAGGGGTACATAGGTCATTTCGCATGCTCCGTGGGCCTTCCTGGGCTCCCTGCCACGCTGGCGTGCCACCTCAGCAAAAATAGCAAAAAATTAGGATAATTATTGTTTACGATGGCAAATATGTAGGGACGCGCATAAACATGGCAAACGAAGAAGTGCCATCCGTAAGGATGGCAAAAAGTTAAAAATCGCATCCCAGTTCCACTTGTGCTGCTACAACCAAAGACTCTAAAATGGTCTCTGGTCTGAATCTGAATGCGATGAGACGACACACGAGGCGAGCAGTTGGAGTAGCATGCACCTGCACCTCTTCCATCCTTCTTCCTTCAATTTAAAAGTTGCTTTCCGAAGCCCAGCCCTTCTTTTCCAAAGCCAATCTCAGCTCCTGATCACATGAATCAGAGAGTATATATCATCGAGGCACCATCTCATCAACTAGCAGGGACCCGGTATGTATTCGACCCACAGAACTAAATCACACAAACGGTACCAGATAGAAGCAGACATACCTTTACTCTCTTCTTATTGGCATTGAAGTCGATAAATCCTGATCGAGACGCCGACCTATACTGAACGAGTGGTTTGTTGCCAGGAGGGAACCAGAACTCCACATCATCTACAAACTGCACCATGGAGAAATGATAAAAAGAAGCTATCAAATAGCCATGAGGTTTGCGCACATCTAACAACCTATATTAGCTTACAAAAAGGGAAACCAACAAGGTGCTACCCGCCTACCCCAAATATAGGGCTCTCATATTCAACTCGGATGTAATCATCTGTTTTATCTACAATGCGAGGAGTGAAGTTGTCTGGCTTTGTCTTCGTGACCTGGTTACAACCAAATATAAGATAATGCTGCAGAAAACATATAATTCCAAGGCAGTACCGGTACAATGCTTTTACGTGTGCCACCATGCATATATTTACTTACGACTTCAATTAGTTCTTTCATGGCCTCCTCTTTGGTTATGGGTTTACCCCTCCGGCCATCCTTGGGATTGTAGTTCCTGGACAAAAATAATGTTAAGATACTCTGCAACACAATATGACTGCACCTCTGACAGTTGTTACGACACCCATGCTTCATTTCTCCTTTTTTTCAAGGAGGCAAGGAACACTAGCTGACCAATGTAAATGCATTAGGTGCCGCAAAAATTCAAAGGAACATCTGGAACTAAGCCTTCCTTTTTTTTGGAAGAGAACAGCCCAAAGGGCTCATGAAGTCATGATAGCTGTTTCCTTGCTACACTAGCAGGAACAAGGTGCGAGTTGTTGTGATTGGAGATCAGATACATGGAGTGAGTTGTAGCATACTCCTGTTTTCGATGCCAGCTTTTAGTGCATGCAGTATATAACAGAGAGTAAAGTAAAGAAGCAGAGAAGGGAACTCACGACAGTAATGGGCTTACCATGGGGGAGCATAGTGATTCGAATCACTTATTTCCTCTGATGTCGAAACACAGTTATTGGTTGCAGGGCACAGAGCAAGGGATGGAGGACTCTTCTGAACGCCAAGGTAGCTTGGTTTGGTGCCACTGGAGCCAAGAGGGGTGAAGGGAAACATAAGCACTTGTCAGAGAAGAGAAGAGTAGAGGAAAACAACAAATATTCATCATCTGCATTTGCATTGCATTTCTGATTCCTCTAGGTGAGATGAAGACATGATGACAGGTGAGACGAAGTTGCATACAACAGTGGCCAAGTCCCAAAAATCATAGAACTAGTTCATTGCATTGACTTGTGTTGTGGGTTCCAAATTTATGCTCCTCCTGGCTCTACCATGAAATGAAGTGAACCATGGTGGGTGTGGAGTCTGTTTCTAAAAGAGGGTCAAAACAGTTTAACTGGATCGAGGTGTGACTAGGGTTTCAGGAATGCAATGGAATGGAATCAAAATTAGCAGAGTAATTTAATATGCATCGGTAGGCAGGGTGGTCACCACACACACCACAGATAGAATAGAATAGAATAGAAACATAACAGTTGAAGTGACAACATGGGTCATGACATGACTGAAGGAAAAGAAACGAGCAGGGTACCTGAAGTGGAAGATGGCAGCGAGCGTGGCGAGCTCACTGCTCCTGAGCACGAAGTCTCTTGTTTGGAGGAACCAAGCAAGAAAGAGGCAAACAGTCAGGTCAGTCACCATTTTATAAACTAGAACGAGGTCACAGTTCTGATAAATACATGTAATGGTAGAAGATAGCAAAGGTTGATGAAATTAAGCATACAACGGTACTTCTGACAAAATTACCATTGGATCGATCTCATCCTAGATCTCAATATGCAATAAAAAAGAGGTCAAGTAACTATTTTGAAACATCCTTGCATTAACTGAATCGCCTAACTCTGAACTGATCATACTACACAACACTCATAGGTCTTGAGTTCCAGCCTCCTTTGGTCAGTATTCAAGCACCAGTCTGCACTTCTTGCTAGTTCTTTGCACTTGCACTCCCTGTATGTGCAATTACTGAGTGCTGTTCAAACAGTTAGGCATAGGATGACATATCAAACAAACATTTCTATTTCAGCCCTATCATCATCTAGGCTCCTCGATCTCATGTTGCTCCGAGGTAGCCGGTCCAACCGGTGCAAAAATTATAATGCCCTTATCAGTGTATAGTAGCCCCAAATTTTTATACATCCTTATCGAGAGTGCAATCAATCATTGGACATATTGTATGTCATTCCAACCACTGCATTGCCAGTGCCCTTTGGCGCCTTGCGCCTTTTGAGGATCTTGCGCACAAAGGCCATGTCATCCCATCTATTCGCAGAGCCATACAAGTTTGACAGGAGGATATATCGGCTGCCATGGCGAGGCTCCAGTTCAATGAGCTTCTTGGCAACCTCCTCACCAAGCTCCACCTCACCATGCATCTTGCAGGCGCTAGCTAGTGCGCCGCATAAGCCAAGGTGAGGTTCCACAGGCATGCTCTTGATGAAAAACATCGCCTCCCTGACACGACCAGAGCGGCCGATCAAATCAACCATAAGACCGTAATGTTGTTGGACTGGTTGTATCCCGAAGTCCTCGATCATACTGTCAAACAACCGTCGGCCCTCATTCACAAGGCCAGAGTGGGAGCAAGTGCTCAGCAACCCGATGAAACTTATGTCATTCGGTTGAATACCAGCCATCTGCATCTTCCACAAGAGCGACAAGGCTTGTCTCTCGCCGCCATTCATCGCGAGCCCAGCGATCATGGTGTTCCAGGAGTAGACGTTCCTCAAGGGCATCGCAGCGAACACCCTGACGGCACTGCAGATACCCCCACATTTCCCGTACATGTCGATGATGGCGGAGGCGAGGATGACGCTCATGCCCCCCTGCAGCTCCTGCTCGGCGTACACGTGCACCCACGCTCCGTGCTCCAGTGACCGCAGCTACGCGCACGCCGAGACCACACTAACCAGCACGGGCTCATTGGGCACGGCGCCGCCGCGGACCATGTCAGCGAACACCCTCAGCGCCTCCCCGCAGCGTCCCGACAGCACGAGCCCAGTGAGCATATAGCTCCACGTGGCGGCGTTCCTTTCAGGCATCGCGTCGAACAGTTCCCGCGCCTCGGACAGCATCCCGGCGCTGGCGTACGCGCCCAGCATCGCGTTCCAGGAAACGACGTTCCGCTCGGGCATCGCATCGAAGAAGCGCCTCGCCTGCTCCAGACTGCTGGCGTTTGCGTGGCCGGTGACCATGGTGGTCCAGTTGACTACGTCGGCGACGTCGTCGGAGACCTCCGCGAAGAGGCGGTCGGCGGAGGCGGCGAAGTAGGAGGAGACGGCGGCGTTGGCGACGTAGACGTTGCGGGCGTGGCCGAGCCTGAGGGCGAGCGAGTGGAAGAGGGTGGTGAGCGGGTTGCGGGTGGTGGTGGTGGGGACGACGGCGCGGGCGCAGGAGTGGAGGGAGAAGGAGAGGGAGATGTGGTCGGGTTGGAGGCGGTGGATGAGCGCGCAGGCGGAGGGGGAGGGGGCGGCGCGGCGCGGGAGGTGAGGAGGACGGCGTGGGCGCCGCGGAAGCTTGCTGGTGCGGCAGCGGCCACGGCGGCGATCCAGGAGGAGGGCCCCGCGTTAAGGATGGCTCTCCCCATGGTTTCCTCGCGGGCGGTGGCGGCGACGGAGCGCCGTCGGCCGGCTGGAGGGGAGATAGAGATTAGAGAGGGTTTATTTTCTTTGGTGGAGAAACGGTCGGTGGGGTGAAGCAGGGCTGTTGATTTCGCATCGGATGGCCAAAATAAAATTTCTATTGCTGACGTGGCCAGGAAGAGCCGGGGCTCTCTTGAGTAGAAAAGAATAAAATAAAATAAAATGTGGAGGGCTAGGTTACCAATGCGTAGATTTGGAAATGGATTGTCCAGTACGGGGAACGAGATCGTCTAACTTCACCTCGAATGACTGCGCTGTGCAGTCACGACATCGTAGACGTCGGCTCACGATCGGACGATGGATACGCTAAAGTGTAATGGGCTGCCCAAATGGCAAGGCCCATCTAGCCCAGAAAGGTAATCGCAGTCGTTGTCTTCCGTAGTTTCACTCGAAGGCGTCGTCGACTGCTGCGCCGTCGGAGTCAGGTCGTCCCGTCGCGGTCCTCGCCGAGAGCTGCGCCGCGCCGTCAGCGTCCGGCTGTGCCGCGCCGTCCTCGCCAAGAGCTGTGCCACGCTGCCCTCGCAGACCGCCGCTCGGTTGCCGTCCTTGACGAGCAGCCATCCTCGCCGAGCGTGTCGCCGTCGCTGTTGCCGTCACCGGCCTGCGAAATTTCCATGTCGCCCACCTTCTGCACGTCTTCCGCCTCTGCAGAGCTCCGGACATGGCTGCTGTTCCACGGCCTTTTTTCCCCTTTCTAATTTCTATTGCTAGCTTGCCTGTAAATTGACATTTGTGCAAGAGCTAGTACTGTGTAACTTGTGATTGTATCGAAGGCAACAAATCATGCAAATTGTATAGCTTTCCATTGTGTTGCAAATTGTCCTGGAATTGTAATGCTGATTGTTGCAAGTTTGATGAACAAAAGGCTCTGCTTTTCACAGATGCAATTCCCTGAATGTAGGTTCAGAGATGCACTTGACGCTCTGTTGTTCAGAGATGCAGTTCCCTGAACTTACACTTCAATGACAAATATTTCATGAGGCTATTCTTCAAAAGCTACTCTCCTAAACAATCTATGTTTCAGGAAGCAACAGATTTAAAAAAATATATTCAGATTGCAGCAAATGTCCATGCTACTAGAAATCAGCAATAACATCATCTGTGACTGTCCCCTGCAAAATAAAAGGTTGAGAACATTTGAGAGAATGTATTGACGGCCATGTATGTTTTAGTAGAATGGTGTAATAGTTTGAAATATTACCGTCAGTATCTGAGAGAATGTATTGATAGCCATGTACTGTTCAGACATTTCTTCCATGGGCAAAGAAATACTTGGAGAGATATTTTGCACAGCTACAGTTTCTTGTACTGCTCCTTCTTTTTCTTTTTTCTTACCTCCCTTCTTTACAGTTTGTTGTTCCTTTGAACCATTTTCCTTTTTCTTACCTCCCTTCTTTGCCGTTTCTTGTTCCTTCAAGTAAAAAAAAAAACAAAACTGAATATATTTTCTTATTGAACATGCTGAAAGAGAATCAAATGTATTTTGTGTTATCACTTACCTTTGAACCATTTTCCTTTTCCTTACCTCCCTTCTTTGCAAATTTACGTCTTTTGTCAAGCCAATTTCTTTGGCGCCTTGAGGTTTTAGTTTCAATGTCCTTTTTCTTTAGGCTTGCTGTGCTCAGCAAATTAATTGGGGGCGAATCATTTGTAGGAACATTGATAGGCTCCATTGCACTAGGAAAACCTGTGATTTCTTCTTCGACTTGCTTGCTAACCATGTCAAGTGCATTGTTTACTAATAAGACGCACCGTGGATGACTTGCAGCTCGGTGTACCAAATTAAGAAATTTGCGAGTCATATCTTTGTAGCAAAGCATAGTATCTAATTTTGGATCCTCTACTATGTTTCGGCCTTGGTTGTCCTGTACTATCCCACTACGTGCTTCACGAGTCCATCGCTTCAATATATATTGTTCTGGGATTGACTTGATATTCATCAAATCAAGAACTTTCAGAGCATGGGCACACAATATTCCGATTCTATTGAACTGCCCACAGCTGCATGTGCTTGTTTGGTCTGTAGGGTTACCAGTAACTTTGTATTCCTTCTCAAGGGTAGGATTTTCATCAAGACTCCCAATTGCTACAAGATATTCATTTTTGTCTTCCAATGGGGTGGTGTATGCTGCCATGGACCTCTCATATTCACATTGGAAAGCTTCAAATATAATTGGTGTGTACAGCTTGCTAGCTTGTATTAACATATGTGTCCTCATTTTGAGTCTTGGTAATTTTTTCCTTGATTCAAATTCAGCTTGCAATTCATTATTTCTTTTATATTCCACAACCCTTTCAAAATGCTTAAGGAATCGAATGATATCAAAATCTGATTTGAAATGCCGCTTCAAGTCGCTGTTTAGGCTCTCACTCAATTGTGTACTCCTCATCCCTAATGTGTACACATTTGTCATATAACATTCAGCCCACTTTTCTTTTACCTTGTAGATACTATCCAACCAAGTTTGCTTGCTGGCCTTTGTCCTCATGATGTTAAATGCTTCTTGAAATGTTGCTTCATCTTCATACTCATACATACATGCACTAAAATCTGCGAGGATACTTGGTTCTTCCTTGCTATCTTCGGCCTTTCTTTTTGGAGGAGTACATGATTCTTCATCATCAGCTTCAGCTAGATTCTTGACAGCATTTTGCATAATATGAAAAGTGCACAGACCATGCCAAGCTTCTAAAAAGACCTCCTTGACAGCCTTTCCCATTGCTGCATCTTGATCAGTATAGATTGTTTTAGGCTGCTTACTATTATGTGCTTTTAGGAAGGTCTCAAATAGCCATCTAAAGGATTCAAATGTCTCATCATACATGAGAGCAGCACCAAAAACTACAGTTTCTCTAAAATGATTGAACCCAACAAATACTCCAAAAGGCCTACTCTCTTTGTTTGTTCCAAAAGTAGTATCAAAACTGACAACGTCCCCAAAATGTGCATAGTCAGTGAGCATTTTAGCATCAACCCAAAATATGTTCGCTATCTGTTCTTCCCGGTCCATTTGCAATGCATACTGAAATGATGGATTCTCAGCAATTTTTTCTCGAAAATACATGAGCATGCTTCCAGCCTGTCCATACGCCATCTCACGTTGGCGCTTGGCCCTTAAATAATTCTTGTGGTCTCGAAGAGTGTAACTGAGATTAACTGAACCACCAACTTGGATGGATGCCAACTCATGTGCAGCTTTTGGCCCAATTCCTGCATCATCAGCTGTCTCAATTTCAAAACCTTGTATCTCTGAAATTTTCCTCTGAGACACCAACAAATGTGAGGTTTCCGGCAACTGGAGGGTGTGATTGTGTTCTAAAATCACCTCACTGACTTTATAATTTCCCTTCTCCCGATCTAGTACAAGACCCATACGAACTTGGCAATCAGTTCGTGTTTCAGCTCTCGGACACTTTATTAAATGATCCCTTTTATCATTCAATCTGTGACCTTCATTGGCACAAACAAATCTGCATGACGTAATTGTTCCATCTGATTTTCTTTTGTTTGAGTATCTTTTTCTAACCTCAAATCCTTTTTGACCACCATAGCTAACCCAAAACATCCAAGCCTCATCTGTATTGCTGAATTCCATGCCAACTTGAGGTAAGAAAAGAGAAAAAAACCCATCCCTACAGCAAATGAAATATTTTATTTGGTAATGGTATACTAAGCAACTAAAATATATATCTGACCGCATTTGGGAGAAAGAAACAAGTATTGATTACACACCTCTTTTCTTCCATCTCGTATACCCTGATTCTATTCTCTGATGTACGGAAGATGATGTTTCTTTAATCGAGTCTAACGTGAGCTGATGGAGTACGGGAAGGCAAATAAATTACAAAGGATGCAAACGCACGTGAAGAGACAGAACACAGAAATCTATATAGGTAAAGAGATAGAATGCAGACCTGCAAACATGTTGTTGGCGACCGAAACAAGCACCATCCGATGGCCGCCGAAGCCTCACCGCTGCCGCCGATGGCTCACCGCCACCGTCACCGCCACGCAACCGCGGGAAAAGGAGAATGCGCTCGCGCCAAAAAGAAAAATATCGCGGCAAAGAGGAGCAGCAGACTCGGTTTTGGGCAACCACGGGATAGCGGGCGACTTGATTTTGGGCCAAGGCCCAGGTAGCAGACGAGTAAAACAGATGGATATACGGCCAACGGGCACAGGCGTCCGATCGTGAGCCGACGTCTACGATGTCATGACTGCACAGCGCAGTCATTCGAGGTAAAGTTAGACGATCTCGTTCCCAGTACGGTACCTTCGGCCGACTCTTGTGTGGCCCCTGCTCTTGCTCTTGGTGTCCGGCGGCGTGGATGAAGAGGAGGAGGCGGCGGCCGGCTTGGGCTTGGGCTTGGCCACCGTCACCGTCACCGCCCCCGCTGCCGGTGCCGGGAGGCAGCAGGACACCAGGTGCGTGACCATCTGGTTCTGCCAGAGCTTGCCTTGCCTGGACCTGGAGAGGAGGGAGGAGAGCAAAGGAAGGCGGAGGAGGACAGCACGGACGGACGCATGGATGGTATCGCTCGCATCGTGGAATATGGGCCAAATCAAATGTTGTGCCGGCCCATATGTTTGTTACTAGGCCGGTTCCACAAGGGAGAGTCGCCATTCTACACCATCTTGTCTGTTTACCATTTGATTCATGGCTAATCCCATCACATACAGGTCATAGGTACTGATGATCTATACTGATTATTATTCATTACAAGAAATTGCGGCGTTTCTATTATTGTTATTGACCACAACAAACAATAATGGGTGCCTTGGTGGACCGAGAGCTCCTAGTCCTAGCACAGATTTCTAGTGCTCAAATTTTGGAATTCCAAATTTTGCTGGACAATGGGCACAACATCCGGCCTCCGTCGTCATGGACATCACTAGATTATCAGCCTGTATTTTTTTATTTATTTTTTTGCAATAACTCTGTTATGTTTCTCCTTGGTAGTCAGGGTATCATTGCTGAAACCATTAGCATCCATGCCACACAAGTTTGTGCCCAAGTTTCTGATAACCCAAGGTGAAAGTGTTAAGTGTAGGAGGGCTAGCAACAGAGCAGGCCATAGAGTTCCTCTCCTTTCAGGTATCATTTTTGAATGCTTTACTTTGATTTTTTTTTTAAATATTCTCAAACTCCTCCTCACATCAGTGTCTACCACCACGTTCTGTCTTTTCCTCCTACTGATAGGAGCGGAGTCAGCAGAAGATGATGTGGCTGGAAATTTCTGCACCAGGTGTTTTTTTTTTTTTGAAAACTGCATCAGGTGTTGCATTTGCAGGTCCAGGTCCAGCAGCATTCTTTTTTATTTGAAAAGGGATCTGACTCATGGAGCAAGATGGAAAAAGGAAACCCACCTGTGGAAGCTGTGTCGGGACTCGGGAGTGATGAAATCGGCCGGCCCATTGCATTTGTAGAGGGACATTGACAACCGTTTTTGTTAGCCAAAAAGTGTGTTCCAGAGTCTAATAGTGATGTCTGATGCTCCCTTTGCTGCCTCAGGTCCACCATGACTACCAAAAACTGGATCTGAGATTGATGTAGTTTGGGAATGGGAATAGTCTTGCTGCTCCAATTTGTAGATTACCAGCCTGTCGGGTCGGGAGGGGGGGGGGGGGGGGGGGGGGGGGGATCGGCCAGGTCTCCATCTTCAGGGGCTAAAACCAACTGATTCTGCAGAGCCATGGGCGTCTGAGGCAGCAAGGCTGATGTGTCCATGATCATGAACTTGCTAGATTTGGCACAGGTGAGCATCCACTTCCATCTGCTCCTCATCTTCTACCACATGTACGGTAAATTGTCTGGTGCTACATTCAGGTCTACAAGTGCATCAGGGGCTGCTGCATCTGGCAGATCATTTTCCCATGGTCCCCAGGGACCAAGATTGGGCGGGTGCAGCTGTTCGTTACTATTTCCTACGGAGTACACTGCAGTACATGATTCTGGTTGTCACCATGGAAATCAGGTACATTTTCAGATATAAGCAGTTAGGAAGGCAGCCATCTTAGGAATGCTCAGCGTCCTACTACGCAAGGGGCTGCTGTCGGCACTGGTTTGTTACCTGCCGTTAATCCCTAAAATTAAAGGCTTTAATTTTGTTTTTGTTGCTTCGACTGCACAATTCAGTATATATGTTTACACCAATGCTGACAGCCAGCACAGGATGTTCTATATATATAAAGCGGTGGCGATCGATGAGCTACCTATACTAGCAAGCCTCCGACTCCGCCGGCGCCTTGTTCGGCGGCGGCTCAACACGAGCGGTGTTACCGGCACCGGCAGCCCCTGCCCGTGTCTGCGCCTTGTCTGCCTCAGCCGCCCAGTCCATGCACACGATGACCGTCACTAGCACCGCCAGGCTGACGGCGGCGCCCACCAGGAAGCCGGCCAGGAGTCCTTCCAGCCCCAGGCGGGCCTTGAAGCCGAGCGCCACGCCCACCGGCAGCGCCACCACGTAGAAGCCGCCCACGACGGCGTACATGCCCAGCAGCGGGCGCGCCGTGCCCCGCACGATGCCGCCGCAGACGTTGAGCGGGAAGTTGACCACCTCCAGCAGCGCCATCACCTTCATGGCCCGCCCCACGCCGTCCCGCACCTCCGGGCTGCGGGTGTATATGCGCGCCCACGGCCGGCGCGCCGCCAGCATGAGCAGGCCGCCGGCAACGCCCGCCGCCAAGCCGCCAGCGATGGACACCCTTGCGGCGCGGCGCGCCAGGGCGGCGTCCCCGGCGCCCAGCTCGTTGGAGATGCGCACCGACGCGCTGACGGACAGCGACAGCATGGCCGCGAACAGCAGGTAGTCGAAGTTGAGCGTGACGGCGACCACGCCCACCATGCGGCGCGCGTCGGGGAGGAGCCCCGTGAGGAGCACCAGGATCTCGTAGGACCACCACTCGAGGCAGGTGTTGAGGCAGCAGGGGACGGCCAGACGGAGGAGCAGCAGCCAGTCGCCCGCCGTTGCTGGCTTCGTCTGCTGCGGCTTGGTTGGCCGGCGGAGCTCGTGGGCGAGCACGTAGGCGGCGAGCATGAGCGCCAGGGCAAGGTCGCTGAGCCAGACGGCCGCGGCCACGCCCCGGACGCCCATCCTGGCGGAGAGCGACACGGTGAGCGGGATGTGGAGCGCCAGCGCCAGCGCGGCGGCGAACAGCGTGGGCAGCGTCACCTCCTGCGCGCTGAGGTAGGCCTTGAGCGGGTTGAGCACGGAGGTGACGGCGAGGTCCGGGAGGAGGCAGAGCACGTAGGTCCTGGCCGTGTCCGCGATGTCGGGCTGCTGGCCGAACCGCAGCAGGACCGCGTCCACGCGCGTCCAGAGGAGCGCGATGGGTACGGAGGCGGCGAGGAGCATGAGCGTGCCCCTGAGCAGCGTCCCGCGCAGTAGGGCGACGTTGCCGGCGCCGTGCGCCTGGCCGCAGATGGGCTCCATGGCGCCGCAGAGGCCGCTGAGGACGGCGAAGCCGGTGACGTTGGCGAAGCTGTAGCCGAGCGTGCCGGCGGCCAGCTGGAGGTCGCCGAGGCGGCCCAGGAAGGCCGTGGTGACGGCCTGCTTGGCGAACCAGGTGAGGTTCATGCCGACGAGCGGGAGCGCGATGCCGCGCTGGGCGCGCACCTCGGCTGCAACAGCGGCGAGGCCATGCTGCTGCTGCTTCGGTGTTGCTGCTGGTGGCGGTGGTGTCGTCATGGCTGGCCGGCGGCCTGAGGAGCGAGGAGTGAGGAGTGAGGAGTGAGGATCGATGACGGAGCGAAGCAAATGTGTGTTTTCTGTGCGTGAGCAGATGGAGTTTGTTGGGGGATACTTATGGTGCATGCTGCCACGCCATGGACATGGATCGTAAGTTCGGTTCGGTTCTATCTGCAAGGCAACCAGACACACACACATGCTACTACCATCTTCTGCTTTCTGCATGCGAGAGATGGATGGAATGGATATTACAGCTACATGAATGGTAGTATATATATATATGGTCACGTACGTGGCATGCGTTGGGTACACATGGGATGGCTAGTTTTATGGATTGACACGAACAGCTAGGCAGGCATCCAGTGTGTGTTGCGTGCAGTACATGCAGCCACCTGCGCGCGGAAACCTGTACGTATGGTGTTTTTCTGACGTGGATGGCACACCACACACACACACATGTACACCAAATTTAAAGAGACGTACGTAGTGATCGATAAAGATTAGGTTTGGGGTCAACTTAATGAATGAATACACCCAATGAAATCTCGATTGTAGCTGCCGTAGCTTAATTGGTGTGCTAATAATTTACTCTACATATATAAAGGGGTTATTCATTCCAAATTTCCAATCCTGCATGCATGATGATTGCTGGTTCAGAGTGGAGGATGATCAAGATTACACAGCCGATCTATATTTGCTAAGATCTTATAGGTCTTAGTGCATGCGGTGCTTGACACTACCACCTACCTACCTACCTACCTACAATCACAAAAGGAGGATCTTGCATGGAATGGAATGTACTAGTAGTAACATCAACATATTTATACTTCAATCAGCTGGGAGCATCAGATTCTTAGTTGCTAACAGATATGATTCAAGTTTATCCAGAGCATCAGATTCTTTCACAAGTAAACAACGCCGACAAATATATATGTGCGTGTTCATTTCAGTCTAGCTAGCTCCTCGATCAGAGTATGATGAGTATATAAAATTATATATGCTGTCTGAGTGACGGAGACGATAGATGATTCAACACACGAGGACATATAACGAAAGTGACTAGTGACTCATGGTTCGTCAGTAGTACAGCACAAATTAAACAACGACAGCAGATTGAGATTAAAATGGAAACAATACAGCTCCTAGAAGTGCAACAAAACTCTGAATTATTGTATATATGCAACCTGTTTGTTTCTTTTGGTGAAAATCAAATGAACGTTCAGAAAAAGTAGTATTATCCAGAGTTGAAATAAAAGTGCGCAGGTAGGTAGCTAGCTAGCGTGAAGTGTGATTCCATGATTTCCATCCTCCATGTCCTTGGATTATTGGAGGAAGGCCTCACCATCACTCTCCACTACTCTCACAAAGATGGATCGATCCATGTCCATTATTTATTTCTGTATTATTAGACAGACGGACGACGGACAAGCTAGCGCATGGAGTATATTGCATTGCTTTGCTTTGCTTTCAAAAAACCACTCGAGCGAGCTACATGATGCATGCATACACGTACGCCGTGCTGCTGCCTTTCTTTATCCGCTTTATTTCATCCTTTCTCTCATGCATCTTTCTCTAGCTCGTACGTTTACTTCTGTCCGTGTGCATTCACATATATCGAGCTTATTGGTATGCTTCTTTCGATTCCGTGGATGAACATATTGTCATCCCGTGTCATCCGTGACAAAGGATAATAATTTGCTAAACAGGGGCTGGAACGGAGATGAGAGCTGTAGCTTTTATGGTCTAAAAGAGACAGTTAAACATCTCTTTTTTTAGTGTCGTTTGGCTACATTCTTGTGGAAAACTTTATTCATCATGTTTAACATCCAATCACCCAAAAAAATAATTTACACTTGTTTGGTTAGTGGATTATGAGTTTTGTTCCTAGTTTGAGAAGATCATAGTGGGGTTAGCAGCTATGTACTGAGTTTTGTGATTGAAGAGAAATGATATGGTGTTCAATAAGAAAAGTACTAATTCCTTTGTGCAGGTACTGAATCAGACAGTCGTCACAGTTATCTAAACGGGAAGAGAGAACGAGTCTGAAGAGTGGATCGATGCAAGCAGTTGGAAGTGATGATGCTATAAGTCTTTGGAAGATTGGGTTGGGATTATCAGAAGAGTTTAGAGAACTAGATGTGGTGTTTTTCTCTCTGGTAGCTAGAGTGTTCTGTGTGTGTTCTATGATCTAATGTGGACCGTAAGCTCTAATTTGAGGTGCGTGGTCACCTAGACCGTTGTCTGTTTGTTTGGCACTACGTCATATAGTATTAGTAGGGGCGGCTTTAGAGGTTTTGTAGGAGCGGTTTGCCTAGGCGTCTCTATCTAAGCGCCTCTATAAATCATGTATTTGTAGGGGCGGCTCCCAGACCGTCCCTATAAATTGATTTGTAGGAGCGGCTGTAGTATCAATCGCCCCCTATAATACCTGTTTGTAGGGACGGTTCAGTCTAGAACCGCCCCTACAGTGTTTTTTTGCATTTTTTTTAATTTACAATTCAAATTCGACCAGAAAACACACACACACACACACACATATATATATATATATATATATATATATATATATATATATATATATACATATATATAATTCAAATATGTCCACAAACACAAGAGCACAAGGTGTTGGTACTGAAGATTTCTACATAAGTGAATGTTACAAGTAGTAATTGCTGTCACAGCTCAAAATTGTAACACAGGTACAGATGCATTTGCATCAGAAAGCAAGGAATTCAAATTAAATGCTTTGCCTAATCAACTTTGAGCTTGCTACATGAGACCAAATTTGGGGAGTCTACCTTGTAGAACACGATCTACTTCATCTTGAGCTCTCCTCAGTGCAGCCGGATCCTTCAGTAGTGTAACACTGAGCCGTCAACATATTAAAGTGACATTTTAAGTAATGCATTATTTGTCACTTTGGTTGATAGATGGTTACTGCAAGCAATATAGCACTACAGGAGTACCTTACTGAGAAGATAGATTGTCCATGTCAGTACAAAGCCTGTTGTTTCATGACCAGCAACTAACATTGACAAGAGATCATCACGTAATTGTACACTGCTTACCTGGAGAACCAAAAGGCGTGTCAACTAAAGCAGTCAAACTTGCAATAAACAAAATGCATGTCGTGTAAAATGGTGAAATGGAGCCCTATATGAAACTGCACGCAAACCGAGCCCTGAGAAGTTTAGCAACAGAAGCACAAAAAGATCTTGCGCTGTCGAACTTCAGCAAAACTTGGCATAGAGCATGACTCACAAGGAACAGAATGTTCTCTCTTAGTAGTGAAATGATATGCAAATCTTTTGCGTGCTAGAGGGAAAAAAACAAGAACAGAGATATGATTTTTTATAGAATTTTTCAGTCTTTTGTCACAGCTTTTCATAAATCAATGGAAAAGAAAGGACCAAATACTCCTAGCAATCACCTTTATACACAAGCATAATGTGCCGCTTCTAGTAGGTAAAACCTCATCATCTAAACTTATAGAAAGAAACAGAAGATATAGACTTTAAGTGCACATTCAGAGGGGGGAAAGGTGATACACTAAAACTGCACTGTTTTTCATTTAGATGTATGCAGTAATATGTTCTATGCTAAACATATCCTTTTTCCTGAAGATATTTTAAGCGGAATGACACCAGGTTACAAACTGCAAGCCCAACCAATAATTGTCCCTCCGGGCAAGGCAACAGAGCTAATAAAGCAACATTTATGAGCTGGGCAAACAAATCCATGGTTTTAAACTTTCATGGACCAGCAGAAGGATAAATCAATAATCAAAGCCATCATCAGGCAAATGTTATGGAGCATCATCAGCAGTAGATGCCAAATTATTTTCATGATGAGCAAGTAGCTTCATATAAGTAGAAATTGTGGAAATTAAAGGTAAAAGAAGCAAAATATTGTAAAAAAAATGGAATACGTTAATCACCTCATCTCGGCTAGCAAGTAGGAAGCGTAGAATGCTAGGATCCTCCTCATTTACATATTCCTCGCCCTCAATCTGTTCATTTTCAGCTTCCACTATTTCTTTACACTTCATAATCAACTCTTCAACAGTGTTTCTTATAATCTTAACTGCATTCTCTGCTTTTATCTGTCTTGGAATTATCTTGCACAAGAAATCAATCTGTGACAAATAAACAAGGATCATATCAAACATTGGTCAAGTGATTTTTCCTTTCGGCCAGTGAACTAGGAAACATAGGTGAGATTAAAAGTTAGAAGAATGGAGTGAAAGAGGAGCCAACCTTCCAGTATGGCAAAAGATCTGTAGAACGAAGCTCTGCTTCTTTGAGTGCAGTATAAACAGCATCAATGACAGGACTATCTGTTGTGAGGGAATCAAAATAAAACGCCAGCAGGGGTAGTGTAGCTTAAGCTTAAATGTGTTAGTTGATGTACCAGAAGGACAAGATCAAAACATATAAGGAAGAAAACAAAGAGGATAGATCTGTAGCAAACCGAAACAGAGGATCCATTGCAGCCACCCAACTATGAATCTGTGCTGAGTAAATACATCATTGGCAATGGGGTGCGCTCAGCAATATAACAACCAGCAAATTATGTGGATCAAAGACATCATTGACAATGAATTCAGGTTCAGACTTCTAAATTTCAGACAAACAGGAAAGAGATGAAATGCTTTCAGAAAATAGTGAAACTATGTGGACAATTCATTCAAGTTTCTACGAAGTTTGCAGGCAGTACCAGATACATAAGTAGTCCACATGAAATCCATCATCCAAAAAAGTTCACAAGCACTGCCAGTAAAACCATGACCAACAAAACAATATGCAGCTAGTGGAATTAAGCTATGACGAGATAATTAGATTAGATAGAATGCACTATAGATAAAATTAGACTATGATGGACAGTCCAGTAATATACATGAAAATTAAACTACTCCTACCAACTAGAAGAATTATACTACTACAAGCCAATAAGCATTAACTGATCATCAGCAACAAAAGAGAAAATCACAAACAAAGCAAAAAACTACACTGAAACACAATCATAACAACATGGGATCATAAACATAAATCAATAACAAGCCACATCATAAACGGCCATTTATTCATAACTAACCTCTAATAATAGAAATGGGACAATATATCAACTAAAATATGACATAAACGGAACCAGGATTCAAGTAAACATATTGAATTAACACAGAAGATGCCTAAATTAATTTGAACCTTAAAAACAAGAATATACAGTACCCATTAAACCTGGAGCATAATTGAAAAATCTACTTAAAATACAACCACATCATAACAAACTAATACTAAGCACAAATTAAAAATGCAGAAATAAAAAAATCAATAATGTAGGATACCTAAACATTCAAATTATCTAACCAAAGTAACATCATAATCACAAATAACCATGATATAATACACACTAAAAAATAACGAAATACACAACCTAATAAAAACACAGATAGATACAGACATATACCTTAGGAGATTGGCAGATCCAACATCCACGCGTACAACAACGGTGAAATCAGAGCTAGCCATGAAAAAGGGGAATCACATCATCCAATCAAATCACAAAAAAGCATCAGAGGCCAACACGAAAAAGGATGACAACATAATCAGGCAAAATGACCTACCTTACGCGAGAATCCAATCCAACCTTAGAGCTCCACAACCAAAGGGAAATCGAAAATACATAACAAATCAGAGGAATAAAACGAAACCACAGTCAGATTACATCACTATACAACTAAAAAGAACAGATCGACGGATGAAAGGGAGAAATCAAAGGAGAAAACACGAACCCTAGCTCGTCACCCCGAAGTCACCTCGCGTCGCCGCTGCAATCCCAAGACCGAGACGAGAAATGAAATGAAACGCACCAGAAAAGGATGACAACAGAATCAAGCAAAATGACTTACCTCACGCGAGAAGCCAATCCAACCTGCAGAGATAGAACAACAACGAAATCAGAGCTATAC
This sequence comes from Miscanthus floridulus, assembly GCF_019320115.1. Lineage (NCBI taxonomy): Eukaryota > Viridiplantae > Streptophyta > Magnoliopsida > Poales > Poaceae > Miscanthus > Miscanthus floridulus. Next base: position 1,710,867 of record NC_089596.1, on the reverse strand, counting down.
ATCCAAAGGAAAATCGAAAATACAGAACAATTCAGTGGAAAAATACGAAACCACAGTGAGATTACATCACCATACAACTAACTTGACCATATCAATGGAGGAAAAGGGAGGAATCGAATAAGAAAACACGAACCCTATCTCGTCGCCCTAGAGTCGTTGCGAGGACCGTAGGGAGCAGGCTGCGCCGGGGGGTAGACACGCGCCGCGACTAGCGACGGGGCTCGCGAGCGCCGCGTCGTGGCAGGAGGCGGCCACCACCGGGCCCATTGGCGCGCGCTGCGGCGCACACCGGCGGCGCCGCCGCCCTGGCCGTGCGCATGCGGAGGTGCCCGCGCCGGGGCTAGGCCGGTGCGCCACCACGTCGAGAGAGAGATGTAGAGAGGGAGAAGGAGATGGAGGGAGGGGAGGCGTGGGCGGGGGAGGGGACGGGGCGCGAGCGAGACGAGTGGGAGGGGAGGCTGGGCGTGGGAGGGAGCCCGTTTTTTTTCCGAGAAGGGGAGGCGTCAATTTATTTGGGGTGACGTGGCTTGCTGGTAGCCCTGCAAATCGACGCATTTGTAGGGACGGCTCGTATTACCAGGCGCCCCTACTGTGCCATTTGTAGAGGTGGCTGCTGTGCTGGAGCCCGAGCACGTCACTGTAGGGGCGGCTCCAATGCCAGCCGCCCCTAAAAAAGTCTCGTTGCTACAAACTGTTTTTCACGTAGTGTGGCTATACCCATTCACCCGTGAATGTGGGAGGCCGTAATACTTTTCGTTCCTTAATCTAAAAGAATCCATACCAACCAAGAGATTAAATGAAATCATCCCAAATATAAATGTATAATTTGATCGACATATAGTGTATATATATATAATATTTTCTACTCCTAAGGATAGCTACTTTTATGTGTATGTGTATGGAGTATGTCTCTAGGTGAGAGAACAATAATAAGCCAGGAAACTAGCTAGTAACACGGCACACACACTTTGTCTATGGCTACACACAAGCTTCAACAAAGCCCGTCTCCAATGAAATGGCCATTGCTAGCTTTAAGACTTAAGGAGTATTTGTAACTGCTCCACGAACTATGCTTCACAAACTTCACCATGGATTAGCTTCACAAGAAGCCTAGAGTTTATGAAGCACTTCTCTAAGTGCTCTCGCAGCTCCATCCTTTTTCCTGGAGCAGAGTTGTGTGGAGGGGTGAAGTTGTTTGACTAAAAAACATGGAGCAGAGCTGAAAAACATGTAGTGTAGTCCCAAACACCTCCTTAATTAGATGAGAGATAGTACAGTAAATACACATTGTAGCATTGTAGATGTGTTTACCTGCCATTTTTATGCTGTGCCGGTCAAAGCACAGCCTAAAATGTGGATTGAGCCATGCTGCAACCCATCATCGTACCAAGATTCTATGCATGGCATGACCCTCAAGTTTTGTGTCGTGCAGCATGATCCAAATTATTTCGTGTCGTGCCGTGTTTTGAGCCATGCCAGAAAACCGTGCTACAGCCCACCTCCGATGGCACGTCCTAAGTCCTAGCTCTAGACAGTATTAGATAGTGCACATGCTTGGCGTCATCAAACTCTTCTCATTATCTTATCTACGTATTTCAGTGGTTTTGCGAGATATACATACATATATAGGCAGGCTAAACATGCATAGTTATTATACGGTGCTTACAACACACAGGTAGCCAATGATCTAATTTCCGCACACAAATTAGAAAAGAAACGAGATTTCTTTCAAAAAAGAAGAAGAAAGAAACGAGACGCCTCTGCTTACTTATTGTCCGCAGACTTGAAAATTTATCTATGTGCGAGATCATGATACTATATGTTTCAGCGGAGCGAACGGTGCCATAGTTTTGCTAGGAAAGAAGGACAAGTAGAAAACCTATCTAGCAATAAAGTTAATGGCAACTTTATTTTATAAATTGATTAGGGGGGATCGGAAAGAAACTAAAAAGGAGGACCGGAGTTACATCATTCTTTGTCTTTCATTCTTTCTATCTGTTGTGTTGTGGCATCCAACATCAACAGCACTCCAAAAGCTAGCATGGCAGCGTTCCAGCTATTTAAAGCAGCTTGCGGAGATGGATCGGCTGGCCAGGAATCTCCGCACCACAGCATGCGCTTCGATCCATTGCGTCTGTGTTATCTGAATCTTTCGTTTAATTCGCACTGCATGCATGATCGAGTCGAATCGAATCGAATCGAATCATATATGTGGTTGTGCTGTGCGAACGCAGACGCTGCCCAAGTCAGTTTCACTTGGTGTGATTTTGCATGCTGTTGAAAATTAATAAAGCATATACTTACAAAAGAACGCCCAAGTCATTTTCACTTTTGTAAGTCAATGTTTCTATAAAATGGACCTAAATTCCCGCAGCAACGCGCGGGAAATTCGTCTAGTTCTCATTATTCTAAACATTTGTTACTTATTCATAAAAAAACATCTCTAATGAGCCAACACAATTCAAATTGAAAAGGCGGTTAATTACCTCAAAAAAACAGGGTTCCTGGATCTAGAAGCAAACTAAAGGGGTACGATATGAAATATCTCTAGTGAGAGCTTGCGCCGCTAAAGGAAATTTATGTTCCGAGACTGTGCTAACTAAGAATCTGTCTAGCCTTTCAAATGTCGGCGTCTCCAGAGAATTGGCCTGTGTAAAATGACGACCAAAGAGTTCTAATTCTCTCAAATCGAGACTTCCAATGCAAGCATTAAAAAGAAAAGGCCACCTATCGTTGTACCTATCATTATTCTTTTCAAAGGGCTACCTTATTATAATATTAAAGTCGCCGCCTAGGAGAGTTGGTTTATCGTCTGAGCTACAAATTTGAACCATCTCTGTAACGAAAGCTTCTTTGAACCCATATTGTACTGCAATCAGATCCCATTGAAAGCCATCGTCCTTGTTTCTAACATCGAATTTGATATGAAAGTCTCCTATACAGTGATATTTTTTATATCAAAAAATTGAAGATTAACCTCTAGGTGAAGTCCAATGCCAAAAGAAGTCCCTACCACCACAAAAATGGTTTAAATCCGAAATGGTAAAATCATCTCTGCGTGTTTCTAAAATAGCTAGGCTGCCTGGCTGGGGGAAAAAAAAAGCCCAAAGAACGTGAAATATGCTGTCCGGAACATGAAAGTGTAATGGGCCTCCTGGAGGCTTGGGCCAGCTAGACGAAAGTGTAATGGGCTGCGGTATCTGAAGGTAGGGCTCATTTGGTTGCTAGCTGTTCGGTCGATGCCAAGCCTCTAATAATACAGAGTGCTCTGCTTTCATTCCTACTAGAATTGAACCAAACAAAATGAATATTGAATTGTAGTTTAGTGAAAACTAGAAAACCTTAGGCGCGGCATTGCCGCGCAACAATGCAGTGATTGGTCCCCAACCCATGAATCACAAATAACTGAAGCAAGAAAGCAGATCAATCGAGCATTGACTCCAAAGAAGATACTGCCTTCTTGTTCCTTTCTAGCACTTCTAATTCAACTCTTCATCTAACTTTCAATGCAGTGATAGGTTTAAGAATAGCACACTACAAATACTTGTGCCAAGAAATTTATGCAGATATGCATTCAGGAAAAAAATTCAAGTCATGTCATATTGCTACTATCAGTTGGAATTGAGAAAAAAGATCATTGCCCATCGTTGACAAATCTAATAACAGTGATATCATTTATGCCTTAAGGTAATCGAAACTTTACATCAGAACAGGCGTATAAATAATTAATTAGCTACGAATGCATATAACTGGACAGAATCTCTATATACCTCAAAGCTAGAGATCTGCATCACAAACTGTTGATGCAAAAGTGATCTGCAAACACAAAGGGCTAATACCCGAATCGATATCCAAAGCGTGCCAGTCGATTTGACCTGCTAATCGACAAGGATGAAGAAACGAACACTTTGGTCCTGACAACAGCGATACGCCCGGAAGCCACGGCCAAGAGGTGCTCACGCGGAACTCGAGAATCGCCGAAGATCGCACTGAAGCGATGCAGCTCGCCGAATCAATGAGAACTCGTAAAAAGAAAAATATGCAAATTGACGAAGTCGCCGAAAAGTAGATGCAAATAGGAGTAAAAGTAGGTTTTGATATTGATTGATGTTATCTATTACATTGCCCTTTACTCCATATTTATACCCTGATCTAAAGAGACACAACCAAACACAACTAGGACACCAATCCCGTATCTAAGGAAACACGTGACTCTTACACGAATCATAACCTAACAAATACAGAAAAGGAAACCAACTCCTATCTATTTCCCTGTCCGCCTTAATTACGATGGAAATCTCACTGTCCTCCTTCCCATCGGCATACTCCCTATTTCATCGGCAGCAGGCTTCAAGTCTTCCTTCATCGGCATACTCCCTGCTTCATCGGCAGTAGTCTTCAAGTCTTCCTTCATCGGCATACTCCCTGTTTCATCGGCAGTGGTCTTTAAGTCTTCCTTCATCGGCATCGACAACAACTCCTCCAACCTCATCGGCAACGCCCGAGTCCAAATCAACCTTTCCATCGATCATCACCAACTATCGGCAACTATTTTTACAAACTGGCTTTCATTGGCTATCAAAGTATTCAATAACTTTCCCCTTGCCGATTGGTCCACTCCGATTATTCTGACATGTGCAAAAAACGGTGTCAACACATGCCCCCCAATTTCGGAGTATAAAACCATTAATGCTCCGAAATTTACTCCAGATAACGCTTGCCCTTGCCCAATTACCGTAACTCATTCTCCAAGCCAAAACTTGATTTGTTACCAAATCCAATCAAATCTAATCTTGATCCACGCACTTCAGTAAATATCGCACAATCGCCAACCACTCTTGCCTTGATTGAGATACCAAAATAACAACCCATCGGCAAGATCCTAACATGATAATGCTGCCATTTTAAGAATTAAAATATCATGTATCAATATCCCTTCCAAGTCATGATTACTTGTTATTAACTCATCTGTACAATCCCCTGATTATCGCGCGAATAGTTACCATATCCCCCTGCACCGCCTTGACCTATATGCGCGCGTCATAGAGATAAGTCCAAAATACCCTTATCCTGGCCGGCTTATAAATAGATTTCTCCAGAACCCTCATTTTCTATCTTCAGCCTCCAATCCTTGGCATTCTCTCTCTCCGGCGGCGACTCCGACGAACAACCGCGCGACCTCAACCAACAAGAACCCTTCTCCGGCGCTAACTTCAAGTCCCCGGCTCGTATCTCCACCTTCCTCAAGACAATGGCCATCAACTTCGACGTCCCCGCGGTTCGCTCCACTTCCATTACCTTTTACTTTGATCTTTTTGCAAATTTATTCAGTTGGTGATTTTTCCTTTCTTCCGTCTTCTGGATTCCATAACCTTAGGAACTGCGCAACAAATTAGTTATCCCAACCGATCAGCCACACGTCCAATGCCTTGGACCAATGGGCAACCCAGATCCAACCGATCTGATCAACGCAGAGGTTAACAGAATCCCCTTTAGAGCCCAAAATTTCTCTCTGAACTTGTGGAAAGACACATTCCGATCTTGGCCCAAAACCACCAAAGGGTGGAAAGATTGGTATTTGAGGGTCAATAGATCGATGCAAGTATACTGGGCAGAGCGAAAGTTAGACCAATGTATCAGGCTCTCTATTGCCGATATGCAGAAAAATGAATCAATGATAATTGCAGCTGCTTATTTCTGGTCAGATACGACCAATACTTTTATGTTCGGACATGGCCCAGCTACCCCTACCCTTGCCGATGTCCACATGCTTACTGGCTTGGACATCTCAACTGCCGATGAAGGCTCCATCTATGGTAGAAAGCCTGAATATAGAGTGAATACCCGTAACATCGGCGGTTGGACAGGATATATTCAAGAATACCAGAAAACCGGGACACCTAGCCAGAGGGAACATGCCACATTCCTGAATATGTGGTTAGAAAAATTTATCTTCTGTGGTCGATCAGTAGGACCAACCAACGCCTTCCTCCCTGCAGCTGAACTTCTGGCTAATGGCGTAAGGTTTCCTCTTGGCCGATACCTTCTGAGCTCCACTTATCATCTTCTTCACCAAGTGTCTCAGAAACTTCTGCTTGGCGAACCTATCGGCAACCTAGGAGGCCCGTGGTGGTTCATCAACATGTGGCTGAATGCCCATATGCACAAACGTTTGCAATGGGACTTTTTTGCTCAACAATTCCCACGAGAAATTGCTGAAGATTATGTGCTCGGGGATGATGAATCGGCAACACGCTCACCCCTCAATTTTGGTGAAGCCATAATTGTCCTTCCTGGAACAGAAGCCAACGAAGACCAAATCGGCAGATTCTTTCAAAGCTTCTATAATGGTCTTTCTCGTGATCATAGGGCCTGGGTGCCTTATATCGACGAAGAAAACAGATTCCCCCTTCTTTTCAACTTTGCCGATGACACTCTGAATCAAGATAATGAGCTCATGATGGCTATCATCACTCCCAGGGCAATTCCAGTAAACACATTCGGCAGCGGGAAAAACACCAACATTACATATGAATTTTACAACCCATCGGCAGTATCCCGCCAATTGGCTTTTGGGCAACTGCCAATCAAACTCTGCTTTGCCGATGTGATCAAACCCAGGGAAACAATCACCTGCGGAACAGACTGGAACAAGGTAGTACAACTTTCTCCTGATGCCGATACTACAGATGTTGATATATCCACCTGGACACCAATATCTTTCATCACCGAGTCATACAAGCAATGGTGGCGAGAGTGGAAAGAGCAACTGTTCTCGACTTCTGCTCACACATATCGGCACATGATTGATTCTGAATATGCCATCCCTGACGACGCGGTAAGTTTCCTTGAACTCCCTTCTGTTTTTCCTTTCATTTATCAATAACTGACTCCCTTGTAACAGGTTAACCACCCAGCACCATCGGTGAGCAAAAGTGGGAAACCCTTCAACCTCCGGCCTATTTCCCCAACATCGCCGATCGGCTACAACGCTCCCACCTTAGCCGCTTTGACCCACCAGAAGATTCGTACCAAGACCATCACTTCTAAGTCCAAATTGGCTACATCCAGGGCTACTCCATCGGCCGCTGCTACAACCTTGGTCAAAGCCTTTAAGGTAACAACCTTGTTTATTTTCACTTATGCCGATCACAAACTATATTAACCTTAATCATCAGGGGGTAAGAGCTGCTACTGGATCATCATCGGCAATTCCGCCGATATCAAGCACCACTCCTTCAGAGGTAGCTTCTTGACTTTACATTTATCTGTTAAATATCATATCTCACACTTGTTTTACAGCAACAATTGGGTACATCGGCAAACGTACCAGATGCCCAAGCTTCACAACCAACAAGTGTCGATGCCCCCCAGCCAATCGTTGCCGATGTCCAAGCAAAGCGCAAAGCTTCAACAGATACTAAAGCACAACCAAAACGACAAAGGTCTATGCCGATCCCTACATCTGCCCCAATGTCATCGGTCATCATACCTCAAGAGCCCACCACCGATGAAGTCACAGAGGATATCCCATCGGCAAGCTCAGCCGATCCACACGACATACTCCAGGTGGCTTCCTCCAGTCAAGCACAGGAAATTGCCTTGAAACAGGTAAACCGATCAACCTATCTGATTTTACAATACTCATACTTACCCCTGATTAATCTCCTTGTCTTTCTTTCAGGAACAAGATTCCCCGAACAGCCTATTTTCCTTTGCCATTGACATTTCTGACGACGATGGAGAGGAAACAAGTTCTTCCCTTGCACTGGGAACAATATCGGCAGAGACTAAATCCAAGTTGGAAACCCTCCTGAACTTGCTACAGCAAAGTACCGCCCAACTGGTAGATGACTCGGACCCCGCAAAGGCAATTTTCAAAACAATTCGTGGCCAGGTCCCTGCCGATGTTGAAGAAATACTCTTCCCAGCAGCTCACTTAGAAAGCTGTCAACTGCAATATCAACGGGCTGCTCAGCGCATTGCCGATAGAGCAGCTCAAGCTCAACTTAAAGGAGAGATGCTACAACTGAAACAAATCGCTGATGAGAAGCACAAGGGCATCGTCAACTTGCAGACTTCGGGTGCTGCACTTAAGCAGAAAATCTTGGATCTATCGGCAAGGAAGGCAGCTCTACTGGCTGAATTGAAAGAAATCGATGCAGCCTTAATTCATGCTCAACAAGAAGAAAGCCAGCTACCCAATGCCGTCAAAGCCCTTCAGCAAGAAAGAGATATCCAAGCTCGCAAAGCTTTAGCCATGAAGAAGAAACTCAAGCCTGTGGAGGGTGCTGCCGATGACGATATCAAAGAAATGGAAGAAGCCGACCAGATTCGCCTGCGTGCGATATTAGCTATCCAATCCTTGCTGAACGTGTAATCTTATTTATTGTATCGGCACTTTATGAGACATTGATACCCTTGCATAATTCTAGCCGATAGTATTGTTATCGGCACTTATACTTTCATGCATCTGTCCAGATACTAGGGTAATATTTCTTTAGATATTTTCCATTTAACGCTCTGGGAAACACAACCCCTTCGAGGGTTTCTAAAATATATGCATTACCAGGAATAGACTGATTTATCCGATATGGACCTTCCCAATTAGGAGACCACTTTCCAAACTTTGAACTTTTAGTCCCAATCGGTAAAATCAATTTCCAGACCAGATCTCCATCGGCAAACTCTTTTACTTTCACCTTCTTGTCATACCATCTAGCTACTCTTTTCTTATTTTCTTCAATACTAACTAAAGCCCTTAACCGACGACCTGCCACATCTTCCAACTCATCTTTCATAAGAGTATTATACTCATCGGCTGTCAGCTGATTTTGAGAACGTATTCGTCTAGAGCCAACCTTAATTTCCCAAGGCAACACTGCATCGTGTCCATATACTAACTGATAAGGCGTTACTTTGGTTGCACCATGGCATGACATCCGATATGACCACAAGGCTTCATTTAATACTGTATGCCACCTCCTAGGATTTTCTTCAATTTTGCGCTTAATAAGTTTGATGATCCCTTTGTTAGAAGCCTCAGCTTGACCATTAGCTTGAGCATAATATGGAGAAGAATTTAAAATTTTAATTCCCATACCTACAGCAAACTCATCAAATTCTCCCGATGTAAACATAGTACCCTGATCGGTAGTGATAGTCTGAGGAATACCAAATCGGTAAACAATATGCTCTTTCACAAAATCAATCATATTGACCGATGTAACCTTTTTTAGAGGAATTGCCTCAACCCACTTTGTGAAATAATCGGTAGCAACCAGAATAAATTTATGTCCTTTACTCGATGGCGGATAAATCTGACCAATGAGATCAATAGCCCATCCCCGGAACGGCCATGGTTTGATTATAGGATTCATAGCCGATGCAGGCGCTCTTTGAATATTACCAAACTTTTGACACCCCTGGCATCCCTTAAAATATTTAAAACAATCTTCAAGAATAGTCGGCCAATAGTACCCATTCCTTCTGATCATCCATTTCATCTTGAAAGCCGATTGATGTGCCCCACATACTCCTTCATGAATTTCACCCATCAAGTTTTTCGATTCATCATTGCTAACACATCTGAGTAAAACTCCATCTATAGTTCGATAATATAATTCATCATCGAGGAGCACATATTTGGTAGCTTGGAACCTTATACGTCTCTCAACCTTTCTACCTGGATCCTTTAAATAATCGACAATCTCTTTCCTCCAGTCATCTGTATCAACTGCCGATGTTAGCACTTCCTGAATGGTCTGATACCCTGAAGCATGCTGAGCTAGTCGATTAGCTTCCTCATTATGCAATCGAGAGATATGCTCAAGACGAAAATCTCTAAATCCTTTCAATAATTGCAAACACCTTTCATAATACGAAATCAAGGCCTCACTTCGGCATTCATAAGTTCCAGCCAATTGATTTATAACTAGCATAGAGTCACCAAAAATTTCAACAACATCGGCACGTATCTCCTTCAGCAATTCTAACCCCTTTATCAAGGCTTGGTATTCAGCTTGATTATTTGTCGCTGTAGCAACAATCGGCAATGAAAACTCATACTTCTTTCCTTGAGGTGAAATTAACACAATGCCGATACCTGCCCCTTCACCACATGTGGACCCATCGAAGAAAAGTGTCCAGGGAGCAATCCCCAGAGAATCCACCGTGTTACAATGCTGAGTGACGAAATCAGCCATCACTTGCCCAATATATGCATTACCAGGAATAGACTGATTTATCCGATATGGACCTTCCCAATTAGGAGACCACTTTCCAAACTTTGAACTTTTAGTCCCAATCGGTAAAATCAATTTCCAGACCAGATCTCCATCGGCAAACTCTTTTACTTTCACCTTCTTGTCATACCATCTAGCTACTCTTTTCTTATTTTCTTCAATACTAACTAAAGCCCTTAACCGACGACCTGCCACATCTTCCAACTCATCTTTCATAAGAGTATTATACTCATCGGCTGTCAGCTGATTTTGAGAACGTATTCGTCTAGAGCCAACCTTAATTTCCCAAGGCAACACTGCATCGTGTCCATATACTAACTGATAAGGCGTTACTTTGGTTGCACCATGGCATGACATCCGATATGACCACAAGGCTTCATTTAATACTGTATGCCACCTCCTAGGATTTTCTTCAATTTTGCGCTTAATAAGTTTGATGATCCCTTTGTTAGAAGCCTCAGCTTGACCATTAGCTTGAGCATAATATGGAGAAGAATTTAAAATTTTAATTCCCATACCTACAGCAAACTCATCAAATTCTCCCGATGTAAACATAGTACCCTGATCGGTAGTGATAGTCTGAGGAATACCAAATCGGTAAACAATATGCTCTTTCACAAAATCAATCATATTGACCGATGTAACCTTTTTTAGAGGAATTGCCTCAACCCACTTTGTGAAATAATCGGTAGCAACCAGAATAAATTTATGTCCTTTACTCGATGGCGGATAAATCTGACCAATGAGATCAATAGCCCATCCCCGGAACGGCCATGGTTTGATTATAGGATTCATAGCCGATGCAGGCGCTCTTTGAATATTACCAAACTTTTGACACCCCTGGCATCCCTTAAAATATTTAAAACAATCTTCAAGAATAGTCGGCCAATAGTACCCATTCCTTCTGATCATCCATTTCATCTTGAAAGCCGATTGATGTGCCCCACATACTCCTTCATGAATTTCACCCATCAAGTTTTTCGATTCATCATTGCTAACACATCTGAGTAAAACTCCATCTATAGTTCGATAATATAATTCATCATCGAGGAGCACATATTTGGTAGCTTGGAACCTTATACGTCTCTCAACCTTTCTACCTGGATCCTTTAAATAATCGACAATCTCTTTCCTCCAGTCATCTGTATCAACTGCCGATGTTAGCACTTCCTGAATGGTCTGATACCCTGAAGCATGCTGAGCTAGTCGATTAGCTTCCTCATTATGCAATCGAGAGATATGCTCAAGACGAAAATCTCTAAATCCTTTCAATAATTGCAAACACCTTTCATAATACGAAATCAAGGCCTCACTTCGGCATTCATAAGTTCCAGCCAATTGATTTATAACTAGCATAGAGTCACCAAAAATTTCAACAACATCGGCACGTATCTCCTTCAGCAATTCTAACCCCTTTATCAAGGCTTGGTATTCAGCTTGATTATTTGTCGCTGTAGCAACAATCGGCAATGAAAACTCATACTTCTTTCCTTGAGGTGAAATTAACACAATGCCGATACCTGCCCCTTCACCACATGTGGACCCATCGAAGAAAAGTGTCCAGGGAGCAATCCCCAGAGAATCCACCGTGTTACAATGCTGAGTGACGAAATCAGCCATCACTTGCCCTTTAACTGCCTTAGTTGATTTGTAGCGTAGTTCAAATTCTGATAATGCTAAAATCCACTTGCCGATTCTACCACTTAATATCGGCATCGACAACATGTACTTGACCACATCGTCTTTGCATATGACCGTACATTCGGCAGATAACAAATAATGCCTTAATTTGATACAAGAAAAGTATAAGCACAGACACAATTTCTCGATAGCCGAATACCTCGTCTCAGCATCCACTAATCTTCTGCTCAAATAATAAATAACACGTTCTTTCCCTTCAAATTCTTGAATAAGAGCTGAACCGATAACTGCATCATCAGCTGACAAATATAACCTGAAAGGCTTCCCATGTTGAGGTGGAACTAGCACTGGAGGATTTGATAAATATTTCTTAATTTCATCAAGGGCTAATTGCTGTTCAACTCCCCATACAAATTCCTGATCAGCTTTTAATTTAAGTAGTGGGCTGAAAGCCTTGATCTTACCCGACAGATTAGATATGAATCTTCTAATGAAATTAATCTTACCGATCAAAGATTGCAATTCAGTCTTATTGGCAGGAGCAATCACCTTGTTAATTGCATCAATAGACTTCCTACTGATTTCAATGCCCCGTTGATGCACCATAAAACCCAAGAATTGTCCTGCCGATACACCAAATGCACATTTATTAGGATTCATCTTCAATCCATGCCTCCTTGTGCACTCCAGTATTTTTCGCAGATCGGCTAAATGTGCTGTGATATCTCCAGACTTAATCACTACATCATCAATGTAGATCTCCACTAATGTGCCGATGTACTCATGAAAAATAAAGTTCATAGCCCTTTGATAAGTAGCACCGGCATTTTTCAAACCAAACGTCATGACTATCCACTCGAACAACTCCACATGTCCTGGACATCTGAAAGCAGTCTTGGGAATATCCTCCTCAGCCATGAATATTTGATTGTAACCTGCATTACCATCCATGAAGCTAATAATTTGATGTCCAGCCGCAGCATCAATCAACAAATCAGCAATCGGCATTGGATAGCCATCCATCGGTGTAGCTTTGTTGAGATTCCTGAAATCAATACAAACACGAAGTTTCCCATTTTTCTTATAAACAGGAACCACATTAGAGATCCACTCTGCGTATCGACATTGCCGAATAAACTTTGCTTCAATTAATTTAGTTATTTCGGCCTTAATGTCAGGAAGTACATTAGGGTTACATCGGCGCGCTGGCTGCTGATGTGGCCGAAATCCAGATTTGATAGGTAACCGATGTTCAACTATCGATCGGTCTAATCCAGGCATCTCAGTATAATCCCAAGCAAAACAATCTTTATATTCTTTTAACAAATCTGTTATTCGCCGCTTACACTTGGAATCTAACTTAGCACTAATAAAAGTAGGTCTTGACCTATCACCATCACCGATATCTACTTCTACTAAATCATCTGCCGATGTGAACCCTTGACCTAATTTTCCATCATCGGCAAACCTATCCATTAAAACTCCTCTTCAGAACCGACTGCTTGGATCGGTGGAATTTCATAATCAGCAACTCTAAGGAACTCTTTTTCCCAAGCTTCTCCTGATATGCATTTAGTTCGCTCATAAGTATCTGATTCTGCCGATGCGATGATATAAGAAGAATCACCAGGGACGACCTCAATCTTATCCCCAATCCATTGTACGAGGCATTGATGCATTGTAGAAGGAACACAACAATTAGCATGAATCCAATCCCTCCCTAGAAGCAGATTATATGCACCCTTGCCGTTGATAACAAAGAATGTCGTCGGCAAGGTTTTGCTGCCGATGGTCAATTCAACGCATACTGCCCCTTTAGCCGGTGACACATTGCCTTCAAAATCTTTCAACATCATATCGGTTTTGGTCAAGTCTTGATCCCCCTTACCAAGTTTCCGATACATCACATAAGGCATAATATTAATCGCAGCCCCTCCATCAATAAGTACCTTAGACACAGGCTGCCCATCAACTCTGCCCTTCACAAATAAAGCCTTAAGATGCTGTCTCTCGTCATCGGTAGGTTTCTCAAAAACAGCCATCATTGGATCTAGCGTTAGCTGAGCTACTTGATCAGAGAAAACAACTTCTTCCTCATTATCAGATAGTGCCAGAAACTCCATCAGCAACATGAATACCATATTAACATCTGCCGATGAACCCTTATTTTTGTGTTTTACCTGCCACTGCTGATGACCAGGCCTTTCATTGGAGGAATTTTCCTCCTGGTATAAATCCTCCTGACGCTCACGTTGCATCCTCCTTCTCTGCGTCTTTGTCAGACCCTCTGGGCACCATCGAGGAAACTTGGTTTTCTAAACCGGCTGATAACAAGTCCTAGTTAGTTCTACGCGACGTATATTAGGGTCCCTGTAGAATATCTCCTCATCGGGAACTCTTGCGTTTGCCATTTCCTCAAGCTCCTCTTGATTCCTTGGAAAATATCCAGCGCGTTTACCAAGCCTCTCATGTACACTAAGTCTGCCCCCCAGCCGATCATGCACTGATGCTCTGCCTTTGATCGGCTCGTTGATAGACAAACCCTGATTACCACGTTGAAACCTCCTTTCTGAACGATTGACTCCGTAATAACCATTACACTCAGGGCAATTTTCAACAGTTGGCAATTTAATACCTTCTTCCCAGCAATGGATGAAGAACGGACATCTCCAATGATCTTTATGTCGATTCCACTCTTCCTGACGTCTCATTTCTTGCTGTTGCCGATATCGGTCATTACGTTGACGCCAACCCTCCTGCTGCCTTCGATGAGTAATCACAATGCCAGGTCGAGGAGGTTTTTTGGAACTACTGCTTTCCCCTAGCAAACCCTTACTCTTTGCATCATCGGTAGTTATCCGATGTTGGGGGTCTACTGACGCGTTTTTCTCAGCAGCCTCTGACGTCAATACCTTGGTCTTTCCTTTGGCATCCAACATATTTGCTGGAAAAGGGTGTTGATCAATTTTCATCGGCTTCTGGGTCTTGGAAGTACCAAACTTAATTCTCCCAGATTCAATAGCCGATTGTAACTGTTGCCTGAATACCTTGCACTCATTTGTACTGTGTGAAGTTGCATTGTGCCATTTGCAGTACAAAATCTTCTTCAACTCTTCTGCCGATGGGATCACGTGATTAGGTGACAGCTTAATTTGGCCCTCTTGAAGCAGAAGATCAAATATTTTATCGGCCTTGGTGATATCAAAGGTAAACTTTTCTGGCTCTTTTTGACCAAAGGGACATGATATCGGCTTTTTATTCTTAACCCACTCAGCTAAGCCGATAACTGGTTCTTCATCAGAGTCAGAATCTCCTACTTCTTCAACAAATGATACCTTTTTACTCCAGTTCTTTTTAGGTTCAAAAACCCTAGTATCTTGATCAGAGATCCTTTGCACAAGATGACTGAGGCTTTCAAACTCCTGAGAAGCATATCTGTCCTTAAGATGTGGCAATAACCCCTGGAAAGCCAAATCGGCAAGCTGCCGATCATCCAGCACCAGGCTGTAGCACTTATTTTTTACATCTCGTAGCCTTTGTACAAAGCTCTCTACCGATTCATCATTACGCTGTCTCAATTTTACTAAATCGGTAAGCTTCTTTTCATGGATTCCAGCAAAGAAATACTTGTGGAATTGTTTTTCTAGATCAACCCAAGTAATAATAGAATTTGGTGGCAATGAAATGAACCATGTAAATGCTGATCCAGACAAAGATGATGAAAATAATCGAACTCTTAATTCATCTCTGTTAGCTGCCTCTCCACATTGAATAATGAAGCGATTAACATGTTCCATTGTTGATGTATCATCTTGCCCAGAGAATTTAGTGAAATCCGGTACCTTGTACCGATTTGGGAGAGGAATTAAATCGTATGCAGGAGGGTATGGAGTCCGATAAGAATAAGTATTGACCTTGGGCTTTATCCCAAACTGATCCTTCATAATCTCTGCTATCTTATCGGCCCAAAAAGCATCAGCCTCCTGCTGACGAACTGGTTGAATTTCTACAGGAGGTGCCTGCTGACATCCTTCCACATATCTTTGTGGCCCACGATCTCCAGCAATCGGCATATTTGCCGCTACTTGTGGTCCATTAACCTGTTGGAAAGGATTCATCGGCTGGGCTGCCGATGCTTGATTCTGGCAACCAGCTTGCATATGACCTTGTTGAATCCCTGCAACCTGCTGATTTCGCTGAACTGTATGTTGAACAGGTAACTGTCCTGACCAATCATTATTAGAACTCATCGGCACAAAACCTACCGATGGCTGGTAATTTGCTGATATTGTTGGATAATTATAACTGGTTTGAGGCATGAACTGAACCCCAGTTTGACTCATAGCAGGGGCTTTCTGCTGCATCGGCAGTACGCTCGCCGATGGACTTGAATTGAATGTTTGAATCATAGGCATCTGGAAACCTCCTGGAGTTGGTTGTACAGAAGTAGTTGCGGCATATTGAGGCACTTGAGCCATCGGCGAAACGGCCGATGATATAGGTGCTCTTCCTGCTGCATCAAATACTTGAGGCAATCTAGGATTGAAAGCAGATGACTCTGGAGGCATGCCATATCCCCACCAATTAGTAGGAATCTGGTTATTCTGAGACACAGGGCCTGACATAGCTGATGCCGATAGATCTGTATTAAGCTGAACTCGCCCTCCTGGTAACACCTGATCTGATTGTATCGGTGTAGATTGTATATTAGGTGAACCTACCAATACTGGAGGGGAAGTAACTTCTGTACCCACAACGGCCGAAGGAGCCGATGGAGTTTTGACAGATGCCGGCTCTGGTTGATGATAGGCAGGCCCAACGTAATGTGGTGCCGCTTGTCCTTCTTTGAGAGTTCGAACCACAGCATTATGAACAGTATTGGACAGCACATTGGAATGATTAATCAAAGCATGATTTACTGCAGAATTAACCATCTCTTGAAGTTTACCAGGATTGGAGTCAAAGGTAACCTGCCGAGGCAACGACAAATCTTGCTTCTGGATGACTTGTCCACTCTTGTTCAAGCTAAACGATCTCAGACAAAGCTGCTTGTATTCTTCTACAGCCTTTTCCATAGCCTGCCTCTGTTCTTCCTTGAGATCTTCTTCTGATACTGCGATAATGTTCCCTGGATCGATCTCGGAGTTGAACATATTGGTTGAAGAGTCCCACTGGGCGTGCCAAAAGATGTGTTGATGCAAAAGTGATCTGCAAACACAAAGGGCTAATACCCGAATCGATATCCAAAGCGTGCCAGTCGATTTGACCTGCTAATCGACAAGGATGAAGAAACGAACACTTTGGTCCTGACAACAGCGATACGCCCGGAAGCCACGGCCAAGAGGTGCTCACGCGGAACTCGAGAATCGCCGAAGATCGCACTGAAGCGATGCAGCTCGCCGAATCAATGAGAACTCGTAAAAAGAAAAATATGCAAATTGACGAAGTCGCCGAAAAGTAGATGCAAATAGGAGTAAAAGTAGGTTTTGATATTGATTGATGTTATCTATTACATTGCCCTTTACTCCATATTTATACCCTGATCTAAAGAGACACAACCAAACACAACTAGGACACCAATCCCGTATCTAAGGAAACACGTGACTCTTACACGAATCATAACCTAACAAATACAGAAAAGGAAACCAACTCCTATCTATTTCCCTGTCCGCCTTAATTATGATGGAAATCTCACTGTCCTCCTTCCCATCGGCATACTCCCTATTTCATCGGCAGCAGGCTTCAAGTCTTCCTTCATCGGCATACTCCCTGCTTCATCGGCAGTAGTCTTCAAGTCTTCCTTCATCGGCATACTCCCTGTTTCATCGGCAGTGGTCTTTAAGTCTTCCTTCATCGGCATCGACAACAACTCCTCCAACCTCATCGGCAACGCCCGAGTCCAAATCAACCTTTCCATCGATCATCACCAACTATCGGCAACCATTTTTACAAACTGGCTTTCATTGGCTATCAAAGTATTCAATAACTTTCCCCTTGCCGATTGGTCCACTCCGATTATTCTGACATGTGCAAAAAACGGTGTCAACACAAACCCTTCCATCAGTTTGTAGAGTGGGAGGCCATCAGCCACATCAGGGCATCCTTCCAGCCGAACCCACTCAAAGTCCTGCCTCATGGCATGCTGCAATGCATCAAAATGCTCCTCATTCCTCACCAGGAAATGCAGCCCCTTTGGCAGTCCCGAGATACACAAATGGTGAGGAAATACAGAGAACGGCAGAGCACTCTTGATACATTGATATGATACCGCTGCCCTTGCCGCTCACCTGATCCAACCTCCCGGGAGACAGTGTACCAGACTTCTCGGGAAAATGGGCAGGTGGCGATGATGTGGTCGATCGTCTCCTGTCCCTGGTCATAGAGGTACCATAGCTCCCTAGCGTCGAGGCCGTGCCTCGCCCTCCTGTCACCGGTCCAGTGCCTTCGCTTCAAGGCGAGCCGAAGGAAAATCTTCACGTGGAGGGGTGCCCATGTCTTCCTGACTAACCTATGCCCGTTCATCTTGATGGAGCCGGTATGCATCATGTTGTATGCCGATTTGGCGGTGTAAGTCCCGTCCGCGGTCCAGTGCCATACCGTTCTGTCTGGCTGGTCGCCGAGCTGAAAGCCATCAACTGTCGCCCACAGGTGAAGGTAGTCTGTCAACTCAAGCACCGAGAGGCCTCCAGTAATGCATCGTACCCATGCCCTGTCTTGGAGTCCTTCTCGGACAGTTTGCCTTCGGCGAATTCGATGCAGAATTCTCTGATGTAGGTACGGAGCGATGGCGGCCACATCCTGCCCATGTATCCATCTGTCATCCCAGAATAGAGCCCGACGACCGTCGTCCAGCAGTGTATAGGTTGAGGCCCTGAAGAAGGCTTGAACTTCCTTGGAAGTTTGGATCGGCAGCTGACTCCATGCCCGGTCTTGATCCGTTTTCTGTAGCCATAGCCACCGTGCCTGTAGTGGATGCCCGACGAGCTTTGAGTCACTAATCCCCAGCCCTCCCAGGTGTGTCGGCCGGCAACAGGTTTGCCAGGCCACCATGCATTTCCCTCTGATAGATTGGTCGGATCCCGCCCAGAAGAACCTTCTGCATATACCATCAATCTCCTTCCTGGCCCAAGGGAGTAGATTTTCGGCCATCATTGCGTAGATGGGGACTGCTCTCAGGACGGACTTGACCCAGATGAGTCTGCCACTTCTTGCCATTAGCATTCCATGGCTCGTAGGTAGTTTCCTAGTAACCGTTTCCACTAGGGACTAGTGGTGGGCTTTTGGGATTGCTCTGATGCTCAGCGGCAGCCCTAGGTATTTAATCGGAAATTATCGAACCTGGCAGCCGAGGATGGATACTATTTGTGGCATGGTGTCTTCGCCTCCATAGATGGCGGTGATTGAGCACTTTGCGAGGTTTGTGTGCAGTCCCGACGATTGCCTGAAGATGCTCAGGATTTCTTTGACTGCGTTGGCCTCTTGAACTGTTGGCCGGATGATAAGAATGGCATCGTCGATGTACAAACTGCACTGAAACTTGATCTTCGGTGTCGCCATCCTTCTCAGCACTCCCTCCTGCGTTACCTTTTGGAAGAGTCGGTGCAACACATCCATTGCTTTTATAAATAGCATGGGGGACAGAGAATCTCCCTGCCACACCCCTCTCAGGTGCTTGATCGATGGCCCCTGGTGACCGTTCAGTAGTATCCTTGATGATGCCGAGCTAAGCAAAGATTCAATCCAGGTGCACCATTTGTTGCTGAAACTGTGCGCCTCGAGTACCTCCATCAGAAATGGCCAGGAGAGGGTGTCAAACGCCTTGAAATGTCAAGCTTCAGGAGCAGC
This sequence comes from Miscanthus floridulus, assembly GCF_019320115.1. Taxonomy (NCBI): domain Eukaryota; kingdom Viridiplantae; phylum Streptophyta; class Magnoliopsida; order Poales; family Poaceae; genus Miscanthus; species Miscanthus floridulus. Next base: position 1,691,137 of record NC_089596.1, on the reverse strand, counting down.
ATTGGGATTTTCCTCTTCCTGATTAGTACCGCAGCGCGCTGGACATACTTGTAGTTGTCGTGCATGGAGCAGGTTCTGATGAATGCATTTTGGTTCCAACTCACCATGTCAGCCAACCGTGGCACGAGTCGCATCGAGAGGACCTTGGAGATGAGCTTTGCAAAGCTATGAATCATGGTGATCGGTCTGAAGTCAGACGGGCTGCTTGCGCCGACTTTCTTTCGCAGCAGTGCGATCAGGGCATTCTTGAGGCGATCCAAGCTCCTGGTGTTGCCCTGCTCGAATGCCTGCACCACCTCCATGACTTCCTATCAGATGATTGGCCATGCTGTTTTATAGAACGCCCCGGTGAAGCCATCTGGGCCAGGAGCTCGGTCGCTCGGCGTTTCCTTGATTGCGGCCCAGACGTCATCTTCGGTAAAGGGTGTGTCTTGGTCGCTGAAAGCTAATTGATGAATACTAACCTTTGTCATGAGTGATGATATAAGCTAGGTTGGTACAATCCAAGTGGTGAAGCTAGATGATGGTTCATAGAGATGATGATGGACATAGATGATCAAGTGCTCATCATTTGGAAAAGAAGAAAGAGAAAAACGAAAATGGGCTCAAGACAAAGGTATATTGATAGGAGCCATTTTTGTTTTGCACTCAAGACACCATAAAGGGTATGAGTGACTTAGGATCGATAGCCGTACTATAAAGAGGAGAAATATTTGGCTAAACGGTTTATCGAGTGTCACTAGGTGATATGATTCTTGCATATGCATTTAGGAATCTAGTGTGCTAACCTTGACCCTTGTAAAATGCTTTGAAAAATGCTAACACACGTGCACACAAGTTCTACACTTTATGGTTAGCAAGTTGGAAGCAAGGGTGAAGTGGTTGTGGACTTAGAAAAAGAAAAAGATGAGAAGGTCCATGACCGGACGCTGGCCGCGGGGTGACCGGACTCACCCCGGGCACATCCGGTCATTTATAGAGTGGCGCGGTGACTTAGCTGAGGGGGCAAGGCTATGACCGGATGTCGTGATCTGATGCGGGAGCCGCATCCAGTCATCGGGCACATAGGAGAAGCCGCTCGGTGTCGTGATTGGACGCAGGGGTGTTGTGGCGATCGATCGCGCCGAAGAAAAGCAACTTCGCTGACGTACGCTGAGGTCGCGCATGCAGAGAAGAGGCCAGTGTGGACCGGACGCTCAGGCGCGTCAGGTCGCCTCTGACCTGACGCGTCCGGTCACTGTTTCTCGGCTCTAGAACCTTACTGGACATGAGTGGACGCAGTGTGGACGTGAGTCCGGTCATTTTGGTGATGAATCCGGTCATGACTTAACCCTGGAGCGCCTGTTCACTTGACCGTTAAAGATCGACACGCTAGATTTAAACGAGGGACGCGTGGCGGCCATCTTGCGACCGGACGTGGGCGACCTGGCGCGGAGCAGTGTCCAGTTAGGTGTGTCCGGTCAGCTCACGGCTAGCCAACGGCTCTATTTCAAGGGGGCGCCTATAAATACGTTTTGGCCTGCCCTAGGCTCACTCTCTTGGCACTTTGACATACTTGACATCCTTGTGAGCCTAAGCAAATATTTTTTATTCATCTCCATCATTGATTCATCATCATAGTGAGATTGGGAGTGATTCCAAGTGCATTTGCTTGAGTGATTGCATCTAGTGGCACTTGGGGATCGTTGTGGCTGCAGATTTCTTGTTGCTCTTGGTGGTTGCTGCCACCTAGATGGCTTGGAGCACCGGAGGAGGATTGGCACGAGTTGGTGATTGTTCGTGGCCATCTCCCGGTGATTGTGAGTGGTCTTGTGCCTTCCCCAGTGGAGAGACGAAAGATAACTCTAGTGGATTGCTCGTGTCATTAAGTTACCTCACTTGTGGATAGGTTCTTACGGTGTCCAATTGTATGGACGAGGTTCATGCAATACCTCTTAGCCGCTGAACCACCAAGTATTGGTCAACACAACGTGGACAAGCGTGCCGGCAAGCACGTGAACCTCAGGAGAAAAATCGATTGTCTCTTGCCCTTTGGTATTCTCCTGGTGATTGAATTGATATTCATCTTGTGGTTGGTTTACTCCTTTATGTGGTGGTATAATCACCCTACTCACTTATTTACATTCCCGCAAACTAGTTGTAGCAAACTCTTTAGTGTAGCTAGAATTGAGAGCTTGCTTTGTAGTTTAAGTTCATCTAGTGGAGCTCTTTAGTGTAGCAAGTTTGAGAGCTCTTAGTGAGTAGCAACATAGTCTCTTGTGTTCCTAGTGATCATATCAACTAGAATTGTTGGATAGGTGGCTTGCGGCCCTTGTAGAGCTAGAGCAAGTTTGCATTTCGTTATTTGTTATACTAATCAAATTGTTCTAGTTGGTTTGTAGATTTTTAAATAGGCTATTCACCCCCTTCTAGCCATATTAGGACCTTTCAAGTGGTATAGGAGCCGTGGTCATCGTTTGATTGAAGGCTTAACAACCTCAGTGTCAAAAGATGGCTCAAGTTGTGTTCAACCATGTGGGGGACAAACCACCATTCTTTAATAGCACATGCTATGATTATTTAAGAGAAATATGAAGATGTATCTTGGTTCAATCAGTGATCAAGTGTGGGATGTGAGCAAGAGTGACTATGTGATTCTTGATCCCACCAATCTCACCAACTAAGATAAGGCCAACAAGCAATGCAACATAATGGCTCTCAACACCATCTACAATGCCATTGATTCCAAGGTGTTTGAGCAAATCAAGGATTATGAGAAGGCTAGTGAGGTGTGGAAGAGATTGAAGAAGACCTATGAGAGCACACCGGCGGTGAAGAGTGCCAAGCTATACATTCTCAAGGACAAGTTGACAAGCTTCAAGATAAAGGATGATGAGAGCATTCCAGAGATGTTCCATAGATTGTAAGTAATTGTCAATGACTTGAAGGATTTGGGAGAGAAGATCAATGATGATGATGTTTTTCATCGGTTCTTGATGTGCTTGCCTCCAAGATTTGAGACAATGAGATTGATCATCATTAGAAGAGGATTGAAGCAACTCACCCCTAACCAAGTACTAGGTGATGTCATGACACAAGAGACATACCGTGTGGAAAAGGAGGGATTGACAAGGATGACAAGAAGGAAGATGAAGACAAGAAGAAGAAGAGTGTGGCATTCAAGGCTAGCTTAGCAATGCAAACGTAGAGTAGGCCTCAATCGGGTAAAACAACGAACAAACATATTCCCAAACATAACTCTCTGCATCTATTTTCTTGTTCACCGTCAAAAAGTATAGATCAACCATTTGTCCATAGCCCAGTGGCAAAAGAACCTAAACAAACAGTCTAAGCAGTGGAACCTCTTTAAGAAAGCAGTGACATTAGCTTACTATATATATTCACACCTCCCTTTCGTAGGGCACCGTGCGGCGCAGAGCACACACAAAAGAAGCAATTTTAGAAAGCAATGACACTATATATTCGGGAACAATGGAAGAAGAAGAAGAAGAAAGAAGAAAAAAAAGGAGAAACACACAAAAGGCAAAAGGCAAAACAAAGGCCAATTTTAGAGAACTCAGGTCCGTTCACCAAGATTCCAAAGACAAATCAAGCTAGCTAGTAATTTGATCCCAAGCTAGATTCACAAAGCTAAAAAAAACATGAACACTACCAAAATCAGGATGAATCAATTGGTACAATAAGATTCACAAAGACGATCGTGCTGTGAGCCAAATCCTCAAATACTACAAATCAAGTTGTGGTCCAGAAATTACAAGTTTAGGGGACCGATTATGGGCACACAAAGATGGAGGGAAATCAATTTTATGGGCACACAAAGATGTCGATCCCGAGAATCCCACCAACCAAGACAAGACTAACAAGCAATGCAACATAATGGCTCTCAACACCATATACAATGCCATTGATTCCAAGGTGTTTGAGCAAATCAAGGATTATGAAAGAGCAAATAAGGTGTGGACAAGATTGGAGGAAACGTATGAGGGCACACCGGCGGTGAAGAGTGCCAAGTTGTATATTCTCAAGGACAAATTGACAAGCTTCAAGATGAAGGAAGATGAGAGCATTCCGAAGATGTTCCATCGATTGCAAGTAATTGTCAATGACTTGAAGGCTTTGGGAGAGAAGATCAAGGATGATGACGTCTCTCATCGGTTCTTGATGTGCCTACCTCCAAGATTTGATATGTTAAGATTGCTTATCATAAGAGGAGGATTGAAGGATATTATCCCCAACCAAGTACTAGGTGATGTCATGACACAAGAGACATACCATGTGGAAAGGGAGGAGGATGACAAGGATGACAAGAAGGAAGAAGAAGACAAGAAGAAGAAAAGCATAGCATTCAAGGCTAGCTCATCATCATCCAAGAACAAGGGCAAGTCCAAGAAAGAATCAAGTGATGATAAAGATCTTAGTGACATTGATGATGAAGATATGGCTCTCTTTGTGCGCAAGATGGGCAAATTCATGAAGAAGAAGGGCTATGGTGCAAGAAAGAGAAGAGATCACACCAAGAGTAAAGAGTATGTGAGGAGATGCTACAATTACAAGAGCCCTGATCACGTTATAGCAGATTGTCTCTACAATAGTGACAATGATGAGGATGAGAAGAAGAAACACAAGAAGGATAAGAAAGAAAAGGAGAAGAAGGAGAAGAAAATGACTTTCACAAAGAAGGATGGAGTCTATGTGGTCACTTGGGATAGTGATGGTTCTTTGGATGATGATGGTTCTAGTGATGATGACAAAAAAAATCCATCAAGAAGGCACTAGCAAGCATCGCCATCAACAGCAAGCCTTCTATCTTCGATACTCCATCGACATGCCTCATGGCAAAGCCTACCAAGGTAAAATATGATGTGAGTGATGATGATGAATGTGAAAGTGATGCTTGTAGGAGTGATGATGATGATGATGAGGAGGAGGAGGAGTACACAAAGGAGGAGCTCTTGGATATGTGTGAGCAAGTGCACACTTGCTTTGAGATGAAGAGAAAGGAGTACAAAGAATTGCATAAGAAAGTAAAATTTCTTGACCAATCCTTTGATGAGCTCAATGCCTCTCATGAGTGTCTAAGGGAAGACCATAAAAAGCTTAGCAAAGCTCACTCTAAGCTTGAAAAGGCTCACTCCTCTCTCATCGAGCAAGTCAAGAAGGAGGCAGCCAAGAAGGAGCAAGTGATTGTGACTTGCGATGTGGGACTGACATGTGATATTATTGATGAATCTTTTTATAAGCCCATTGTTGTTGCTCCCACTAACCCTTCTTGTAGCACTACCACTTCTACTTCACCCTTCTTGTCGTAGCACCAATTCCCTGGCCATGAGAAGTTGTCCTTTGATCTCCTCGATCCTTGCTGCCGACCACCTCTATAGATGCCGCACTAGATTACATAGCATGAAGTCAAGCCACGCCAAAGGGTCGAGCGCCATTACCAGACATTCCTAGGCCTATGAAATGATGTTGCCATAGTCATTGAAGGTGGGCCAGAATAGCTTGAAGTGAAATTGAGCCTTGCTCATTTGGCCTAAGTTCATCTACAATAGTAATGCACAATGGTCTGATGCATCTGAGCCCAGCCCACATAGGTGAGCATTAGGGAACATGCTCACCCAGTCGATTGAGACTAGAACCCTATCGAGGAGAATGAGTGTTGGGTTCTCTTGTTTGCTGCTCTAGGTAAAGCACCTTCCATGTAGATGGAGATCCTATAGCTCAAGCGTCACCACCGTCTGCCTGAATCTATGGAGGTTCGCTCTGTCGATCCGGTCATTGCTCTTGTCGAACTCTTTTAGAATAAGGTTAAAGTCCCTAGTTAGCGCCCATGATCTTGGGCAAGTGTCCCTAATGGCCTCCAGCTCCTTGAGGAAGAGCACCTTGTCACCATCATCCTGCAGCCCATACACAAAAGCTAGCCACCACTTGGGGTGATCATCCCCTATGGAGTTGGTTAGCTACACTGAAATGGTGATCGAGTAGCAACCGATGAGAACAACAGCAAAGTGAACATCCGGTTGGTGACCTGCGATGAGTATGCCGCCACACATTTTAGACATCGGTAGGTAAGAAAACTCCAAGAACGCCACACCCAACATGCCGAGTACAATTGTTTGGGAGATTACATCAAGCTTGGTTTCTTATAGGCACATAGTGGAAGGCCTAACATCGTTCACCAGCATGCGGACAGTGTCTCACCGCACTCGTGCATTGAGTCAGCGCACATTCCAAGAGAGTATGGTTGTGTTATCCATGGAATGGGGACAACCATTGTGTTGGGGGACTAAGCCTAGGCTACCATGGCGATCGACCGGTGGCTCACTCGACCAACTTTTGTTTTGGTTGCCGGGAAGAGCTCGTCCATGGCCTCGACCTCTTGGTTTGTCATGTTCTTGTCGAAGAAGTCATCGAAGGTGCGCCATTCCTCAGAGGAGGGCATCTGTAGGGTCGAGATGGCGGACTAGAGGGGGGTAAATAGTTCTTTCTAAAATTAATTGCGTCAGCTAACCGAAACAAGTGCAGAATTAAAACTATCGGTCTAGCCAAGACTACACCCCTTTATTTATATTCTCTAGCACCTTCCAAAGATACTAATTAAGTAAGAAAGGTGTCGAGCTAGCTAGAGCTCACCTAATGTTGATAGAATATGCTCGGCAGTCCACCGAGGGGTATCCCACGATGGTAGATTTGTCGGTGGGGGTGCGCGTGATCAGGAACCAGATGGTGACATAAGACGCAGAGACAACGATTTAGATAGGTTTGGGCCGTCTGATCGACGTAATACCCTATGTCCTGTGTCTTTGGTGTATTGTATTGATCTGTATGTAGATCTGATCTGATAGATCCTATCTGCTAGGGGACCTCTACCTCTCCTTATATACTCTAGAGGAGGTAGGGTTACAAGCAAAGTAGCCTATTTGGTACTATATAATGTCTTGCGGTGCACGCCGAGCAGCGCCGTGCACGCCTTAACATTGTGGGCTAGGCCACCCCTAGGGGCGCAACCCAAGTCTTGGGGGCCATACCCCCATAGCTAGTCCCCGAGCCTAATAGTAGGTGACGTAGTCATGTGGTGCCAGGGTCAGAAAGTAGAAGACCAGCCGAGTAGGCAGCCAGTCCCCAGGCGTAGCCTCGAGATGAGAACAAGCACATTCACCGCAAGGTGAAGTGTGCCCACTTAGTCCCCGAGCCTGCTGGAAGATGAAGAATGAATCTTGTAGCAGGGTCAAAGAAGTCTGAAAGCTTGCTGACATCATCTGATATGCACGTATCAAGACCCTAGACGTACTACCCAAGATCAGCACCCTGATCCGAACAGCATGGAGCAGCTTGATAGCACACCGACAAGACGCAACAAGATCCAACCACCAAGGGAGCACCGAGGAGTCCCCGACATCGCTGGTGATGACCAAGCACCGAGGAGCGAGGAGTCCCCGGCGTCGCTGGCGATGACCGAGCACCGAGGAGCGAGGAGTCCCCGGCGTCGTTGGTGATGTCCGAGCACTAAGGGGCTTGGAGTCCCCGGCGTCGGTGGCGGTGACCAAGCACCAAGGAGCAAGGAGTCTCTGGTGTCGCTGGCAATGACTGAGCACCAAGAAGTCCCTGGCGTAGGCGGCGATGTCCAAGCATCGAGGAGTCCCCGGTGAAGCTGGCGATGTCTGAGCATCGAGGAGTCCCCGGCGAAGCTGGCGAGGTCCGAGCACCGAGGAGCGAGGAGTCCCCGACGTAGGCGATGATGTCCGAGCATCGAGGAGCGAGAAGTCCCCAGCGTCACTGGCGATGACCGAGCACCAAGGAGCGAGAAGTCCCTGGCATAGGCGGCGATGTCTGAGCACCAAGGAGCGAGGAGTCCCCGGCATCGCTGGCGATGACCGAGCACCAAGGAGCGAGGAGTCCCTGGTGTCGCTGGCGATGATCGAGCACCAAGGAGCGAGGAGTCCCTGGTGTCGCTGGCAATGACCGAGCACCGAGGAGCGAGGAGTCCCTGATGTAGGCGGCGACGTCCAAGCACTGAGGAGCGAGGAGTCCCTGATGTCACTGGCGATGACCGAGCACCGAGGAGTCCCCGACGTAGGCGGCGACATCTAAGCACCGAGGAGTCCTCGACGTAGACGGCGATGTCCGAGCACCGAGGAGTCCCCAGCATAGGCGGTGATGTCCGAGCACCGAGGAGCGAGGAGTCCCCAGCATTAGCGGCGATGATCGAGCACCGAGGAGTGAGGAGTCCCCAGCATAGGCGGTGATGACCGAGCACCAAGGAGCGAGGAGTCCCCAGTGTCACTGGCGATGACCGAGCACCGAGGAGCGAGGAGTCCCCGGCGTCACTAGCGATGACCGAGCACCGAGGAGCGAGGAGTCCCCGGCGTCGCTGGCGATGTCCGAGCACCGAGGAGCGAGGAGTCCCCGACGTCGCTGGCGATGGCGTCGCTGGCGATGATTGAGCACCAAGGAGCGAGAAGTCCCCAGCATCGCTGGCGATGTCCAAGCACTGAGGAGCGAGGAGTCCCCAGCGTAGGCGGTGAGGTCCAAGCACCGAGGAGTCCCCGGCATAGGCGGCGATGTTCGAGCACCGAGGAGTCCTTGGTGTAGGTGGTGAGGTCTGAGCACCAACATAGCTGATGATGTCCGTGCGGTGAAGTGTGCCCACTTAGTCCTCGAGCACGAAGAATCCGAGGGCCGAGGAGTAACCGGCATCGCTGGCGATGAAGCATGAGCGACGAACAGTCCAGTCGACTGGTCGGCGGTGAAGCGAACATTGAGTAGAAACGACCGGCGAACAGTCTGATCAACTGGTCGGCGACAGAGTCCATGAACCAAGTGGGCCGACCAGTTGATCGGTGGAGAAGTCCAAGCTCCAGGTGGTCCGATCACCTGGACGATGATCCTGCAATACAAACATGTAGAACGGGTAGTACATGATGTACAAATAAATAAACTCTGGAGAAAAATCAGCAATGGTGATGAAATGGTGTATGCAGTTTGGCGATCAGTTGGCGTGATAATATATTTATGTTTAATATATACCGCCTGAATAGTTAGTGTGTAGCTGAGTCTCCAGCCCTAGCTAGCCCATAGTCCATAACGTCGAGCACGGAGCCCGTGCACGTGTAGGAGGAACAAGCGTGACCAAGGAGCCGCTGCCGACCACCCATAACACAGAGCACGGAGCCCATAGCACGTGTAGGGAGGAGCCAGAGATAGGGCCATCTCTGGAGGCATCCGAGCATCAACGGGACTATTCGAGGGTTTGGAAAATCGTTTGGAGAGCAAATATAGAGAAAACAGTTTGGAGAAACATTATGGCGATATACGGAGATTGGAGAATATTTAGAAGAATATTAAAGTGTGACTTAGCTTTAGACGGAGAGTCTAGTCGATGACGTATGGTATTATCTGGTTGGCATTGACGACGAACACCTGGTGGGTAGTGAGTTGTTGGTGAAGGTGACCTCGGAGGTGGTTCTGAGATTGGATCTGCTGTCGCAGGGGCTGGTGTAGCAGCGATGAATCATCGTCATGGACCGGCATGGATCTCCATGAGATTGACGACGAGAACGCGTTGTTGATTTGAGGTCCATCTGGCTCGCCATGGATCAAGCGCACACCCCTACCTGGCGCGCCAACTATCGACAGAATATGCTCGGCAGTCCACCGAGGGGTATCCCATGATGGTAGATTTGTCAGTGGGGGTGCACGTGATCAGGAACCAGATGGTGACACAAGACACAGAGACAGCGATTTAGACAAATTCGGGCTGTCTGATCGACGTAATACCCTACGTCCTATGTTTTTGGTGTATTGTATTGATCTGTATGTAGATCCGATCTGATAGATCCTATCCACTAGGGGACCTCTACCTCTCCTTATATACTCTGGAGGAGGTAGGGTTACAAGTAAAGTAGCCTATTTGTTACTATACAATGTCTTACGATGCACGCCGAGCAGCACTGTGCATGCCTTAACCTTGTGGGCCGGGCCACCCCTGGGGGCACAGCCCATGTCTTGGGGGCCATACCCCCACACCTAACCAATTCTAGAAGCAAGGTCACACAAACCTATGCCACTAGTACTTCAAGTAACAAGGGAGCTCCTACACAAGCTAGTAAGCAAAAGCACAAAGCCACCTAAGCTCACTAGCAATGCTCAATAACAAGGCAACCAATGCCAAATTAGAGAGCGCAATTACTTAGCTACACAAACTAAGTAATGTGACTAACAAGGTTACACAAACCAAATTAGCCACGCAAGAGAGCTACTTCTATGCTACACAAGCTAACTAATTACAAGAGCAACTACACAAGCACAATGTATATGAAATATAAATACAAGCTTGTGAAAGGGGATTGCAAACCAATAGGAAGAACAAGGTTGACACGGTGATTTTTCTCCCAAGGTTCACATGCTTGCCAAGGTGCTAGTCCCCGTTGTGTCGACCGCTCACTTGGTGGTTCGGTGACTAATTGGCATCACCCGCCAAGCCTGCATGTCGGGCACCATAAGAACCTACCCCGAGAGTGAGGGTAACTCAATGACACACTTTACTAGAGTTGCTCTTCATGGCTCCCGCGGGGCGAGCACAATGCCCCTCACAAAGCTCTTCTTCGGAGAACCACACAAGCTTCTTGCAGGCTTCAACGGAGACCACCACCAAGCCATCTAGGAGGTGGCAACCTCCAAGAGTAACAATCACCATCGTCTTGCAACTCAATCATCTAGTGCCACTTGATGCAACCTCACGATGCAATCGCACTAGAATCGCTCTCTCACACAATCGGATGATCACTATCAAGCATATGTGAGATGGAGGGCTCCTAAGCACTCACAAGCATGGACACAAAGTCCCTCGAGGTGCCCAGCACCAGCCATGGATGAGACCATATTCTATTTATAACCCCATAGGCTAAACTAGCCATTACCCCTTCACTGGGCAAGTTTTGGGACAACCGGACGCTCCGGTCAGATCGACCGGACATAGGACCTTAGTGTCCAGTCATCCAATGCTTGCCATGTGTCATCAGCTTTAAATGTTGTTCACCTGATCTCAATGGTCAAGTGATGACCGGATGCAGCTGCTCATGTGACCGGACGTACCAACACCAGCATCCGGTCATTTCTAGTAAGCATCCAGTCATGACCGGACGCGTCCGGTCGGTCATGATCAGATGCAGCATCAGCGTCCAGTCCTTCTCCAACTTCTCTGTGTTGCCTATGTCACCGTACGTCAGTCTGATCGGATGCACCCTGCCAGTGTCCGGTCACTTTTAGCGCCAGCGTCCGATTGAAGACCGACGCCTGCGCGCTCATTGCTGCCACTGACCAGACGCAAGACCCCAGTGTCCGGTCACCACGTGACCAGCATCTAGTCCACTCTGTGAGACCCTATATTTTTTGTATAGGGCACCGGTGGCACCATCGGACTATCCGCACTCTATGGGCGGACATTCTGCCGGTGGAGTTTCAAACCCTTGCCTTCGTTCCATCACTGAGTTGATCCACATCAACTCCAACTTCTTCTCCTTTACAAATGTGCCAACACCACCAAGTGTACACCACCATGTGTATATGTGTTAGCTTTTCACAAACATTTCCTAAAGGATTAGCCACTCAACTTTCCATGCCACTCGATCCTAGCGATAATGCAAAGTTAGATCGCTCGAGTGGCACTAGATGACCGATATGCAAACAAGTTTGCCCCTCTTGATAGTATGGCCATCTATCCTAAACCCGGTCATAAACTTCTCTACACACCTATGACCGATGAAATGAAATGCCCTAGGTTATACCTTTGCCTTACGCATTCCATTCCATCTCCTCCAATGTTGATGCAACACATGCACCAACACAATCAACAATGATATGATCCACTTCATATCATCACGTGATCATATTGGTTTATTGATCTTGACTTCACTTGCTTTTCACCATTGCCTTCGTCCATCGGCGCCAAGTCTTGCTTAAGCTTCACTACCACGCGGTCCATCGCTCCAAAGCCTCCAACTTGCCCTTCATGCTTGCAACTGGTCCATCAAGCCAAGTCTTGTCTTGATCTTCTCCACCTTGATCACATGACTTAATGTCATGTCTCATTTGTAATAAGCTCCTTCATCATCGCATGTGTGAGCTTTACAACATCTCTAAGCCATTTTCACCTTCATGGCATATGTTGCTCACATACATGTACCTATGGACTAATCACCTATGTATCTCACATAAACACAATTAGTCCACCTAGGTTGTCACTCAGTTACCAAAACCACACAAGGACCTTTCAGTATTGCGTTGGGGTGTGTGAATCCCATCTTCTTCATGACAAGAACTTCGCCCCGCTTGGAGATCGGGATGTGCTCCATTTGTTGCACCACGATGCACCAACTTCGTACTGGTACTAGCACCATCCTAACTAGTGGCTTTTGCTTTGGCCATGAGGCAATCAAGGGGACCTCTGCTTCCTCTTGACCTCGTTGGTGAATTTGCTGAGACGCTGTGCCGCCTCCTCAGTTGAGGGCGTTGAGTCTTCGGCCATGCCAGCCGAGCTAGGTGCGGTTGGTGCTTGCTGGTTGTCGACCACCGGCCCTGGGGTGGTATGAGCAGCAGGCAAGGTCACCTCAGCAGACATGGTCATGTCATCACACGTGACGTGCGTGGCTCCCCCCATCATGCTGTCATGCAGCGTGATTTCACCGGGCTCTGTCCCGTCGATGCTTGGCGCGGTTAGGTTCGCGTTGGAGATAGGTACAACTGGCTATGTGGTCAAGTCCCCCATAGTGCTTAGGTCCATCACATCCTAGGCATCGGGTTGAGAGTGGGCAGAGCCCGCCGTGGTATCGGGGACCACCGAAACCTGTGCACCCGGTCCTGCATTGTTGTCGTTGGTGTAGACCCTGCATTTGGTGCTGGGGCTAGTTGGTGGAGCCATTTCGCTGAGGAGCCCTACCTCAAGGATCATAGGATCCAAGGTTGGCTGTCCTCTAGCGCTTGTGTTGTTGTCTTGGTGCTGCTCAAATTTGAATTGGTGGTTTTCGCCAGTAGCTTGCTTATCTTGGTGCTCCGCTTTTGCCCCGACAATGCTTCTATCGTCTTCTGTAGAGGGAAAGGACTGCAAGACCGGGTCAAGGTGGGCTTCCAGGGCATCTTGCTTTCTAGCTTCACCAGCCTAGATGGGCAAACTAGTGACATAAGCAGTATGTCCGTAGTGCACGCCGCCCCCATTGGTGACGATGGGCAGCTCGCCATCGACTGTGCCCTAGTGGTACCGGTATCCTTGGATGTGCGGTGTTCTACCCTAATAGAAGTGGTGCCGGTTTGGGTTCTCATCGTGACCACTGTCCCTATTGTTCAATTTTGGTGGCGACGGCGGCGGGGAAGGGTTCTCCGGATCGAAGTTTGTGATGTTGCGAATGTGCACGAGAACACGGTAGTCGATGACATCCTTTCTCCGTAGGTATGGTGGTAGGTTGCCGAAGGTGGGGTTGGCCGATGATCCAGCGTGGATGACTTCGTTCTTGGTGATGTGGAGCTAGACCACCTTAGGGATGGCCCTAGGGTCGCACATCCATGCTGAAAGCTTGTATGCCAAGAGATCCGACATGGATGAAGACTGCTGATTGACAGAGTGGAGCCAGTAGCTTGGCATGAGGATCTTGGTCGTCGTGTCTTCTGCCCAGGCATGTGGAGGAATGCCCTCGAGCTCGATTGCCACCTTGAACTTGAACATACTGGCATCGGCGTGTGATAGGCGAGTATAGGGGCGTAGCACCAGCCATGTGCCAGGCATGGCCATCGGAGTTGCTCCTAGGATTGTGTCCCTTATCGCTTATGATCGGCACTAGATGAGGAAGTGCTTAGGGCAGAATGACATGATGGTGAAGGAACCCTCTTCGACGCCGTTGATGCTTCATAGAGCGAGTATAGGGGTGGTGGAGATGGTGCACGTCGTGTCCACGGCCATTGCAGTAATGGCAAAGCGTAGGCTGACCTCAGTGTCGTCGATGGCGTTGTTGTGTTGGATGATGCACACGCTTTCCCACTGCCGCTCGTCGGGGTGCTTGGGCAGAAGGGGGTCACGTCCATGGGCACCGAGCTTCCTACAGCAGCCTGTGATGTGGTGTTGGATGGGGTCGTGCTGGCAGCCTGGGATCCCACCGGCGTGATGTCACCCACCGCGTCATTGTTTAGCGTTGCGCCGCCCGCCTGAGAGCCAACCATGGTGTCATTGCTATCGGAGCCGCTGGACATGCATACATGAAATTTATGATGATGAGGGTCGGCGTTGTCGATTGCTTCGATATATAATAATTATACATATAACAACAATCTATAATATATATGTGCATTATATTCTATGCAATGATCGATCGATTAACATCTGGTAGGGAAGGGGAAAGAAAGAAAAGCAAGAGTAGTTGCAATGGACTTTGCAAGCAAGGTATGTGTAGTAGATAATAGATAGATAGATACAATTGTTAGCGAAGGATCTCAATTACTCACTGTATGGTGGCTAGATCGATCAACAAGAACAATAAATGCAAGAACAAATGATGAACACAGAGTACACACGAAGCAACTGCCCGGAGGTCGCCCAGGAGACAGTGCCCTTTTTCACTCACAATGGTTCATGATACAATGCGCTTGACCGGTGGTTCCTGCGATGACACGACTCAAGGAACTCCCAGCTACTTATACTAGTAGTCTAGCACACACACTTTAGCTAATACAACTGCTAAGCAAAGATACATAACTCTGAAAACACACACTGCAGAGAGTAATGCATCATAGGCGTGGTCATCGCAACCGTAGCTCTACTCTGGCGTTCAACATTCAAACTGAAGCCTTCACGCCCTGCTCACTTACGCTTTCTCCACTGAATGTCTTCACTATCAGTGTTGGCAGGGTTACACACCAACATACTCCCCCCTAAGCTTGGCACACACTGAGATCCCTGACCCTGAGCAAGTGTCTCATGACTGACAGCTTTCCAGCCGGCAAAGCCTTGGTCAGAGCATCAGCTTTCTACTCCTCAGTGCAAACTCTCTTCACAATGATCTATCCCCTGTCCACACACTCTCTAATGAAATGGTATCTGATGTCAATGTGCTTACTCCTTCCATGGAACATAGGATTTTTCATCATAGCTATAGCTGAGTTGTTATCAATAAAGAGAGTTACTGCCTTTGGCTTTTCTTTGGTAATCTCACTGATCAAATTCCTTGGCCACAATGCCTGCTTAGCTACTGTTGTGGCTGCCATAAACTCAGATTCATAGGATGACAATGCTACTGTCTTTTGCTTTGGTGAGCACCAGCAGATCAGGTTTTCATTTAGGTAAAAAGTCATGCCACCTGTGCTCCTTCTCTCTACCAAATCAGCTCCTAGATCACTGTCTATGTACCCCACTATCTCTCTAGTACCTCCACCTTAAACATACACTAGCCCAAGATCAATAGTACCCATCAGATATCTCATGATCTGTTTCATAGCTTTGGTATGCATCACTATTGGCTTCTCCATGAACCTACTAGCCAAACCCATTGAGTAAGAGAGGTCAGGTCTGGTATGCAGTAAGTACCTAAGACAACCAATCATTCTCCTATACTCAGTTGCATCAACTGGTATGCCACCTTAACTGCATTGCGTTTGCTCCCTGGTTCCATTGGGAATCTGGTATAGTTACACCCGCTCATCCCAAATTGCAATAGAACCTTTCTAGCATATCCTGACTACTTCACAGTGATGTAATCTGCTTTCTGATCTACCTCAATTCCAAGGTAGTAAGTCAATAGCCCCAAATCTATCATTTCAAATTCAGTCATCATCTATTCCTTGAACAACTTGATCTCATCTGGATTTCCTCCTATCACAATCAAGTCATCAACATAAACCCCAATATGACTGCATTTGCTCCCATTCCTCTGGTGTACACTACTTGTTTACTCAAGCACCTTCTGAAATTCAACTTTTTCAAGCTTTTGTCAAGTTTGACATTCCAAGCCCTAGGAACCTATCTAAGTCCATAAAGAGCTTTACTCAACTTGAGTATATGCTGCTCTTTACCCTTGACTGCATCACCTTCAGGTTGAGACACATAAACCTCTTCCTCTAATTCACCATGCAAAAAAGTTGACTTGACATCTAAGTGATGAACTTTCTAGCCATTGTTTGCTGCAAATGCCAATAGCACTCTCACTGTGTCTGATCTAGCAAAAGGTGCAAAAACCTCTTCAAAATCTATTCCATGTTTCTGGACATATCCTTTTGCAACCAACCTAGCCTTATGCTTCACCACTTCTCCATCAAAATTCCTTTTCAATTTGAAAACCCACTTCAACCCAATGGGCTTCTTGCCTGCAGTTAGCTTAACCAGCTCCCAGGTCTTGTTCTTCAGAATGGACTACATTTCCTTGTTCATGGTATCAACCCACTCATGATGATCAGCTGCCTCTCTATAACAAGAAGGCTCTTCTATTTCTGACAACAAAGCTTCTACATCTGAATCCATCAATTCCACTTTAGTAGTTTTATCATAGATTTCATTTAGTGCTCTAAATCTCATTGGCTCACTACTTTCAGCAGATGATGGTATGGAATAATCATCAACAGGCATTGTATGTTGTGGTGTTGAAAAACCTGCAGCTAAATTCTCTACATGACTGACAGTTTGCATTGTGTCTGCTATTGGTGACTGTAGCAATTCCGGCATAGCTTTAGAACTGCCCTGCCCAATTACCGAATTATTTTTAGCTCGCACTACCTGCTCTTGCTATGCGTCTTCATCATTACCATCAACAAATATGCCTGTCCTAGCTTCATTTTCAACAACAAACTCAACTGAGATGTCTCCCCCCAAAGCTGAGCACCAATTCCACATTTTTTCTTCTTCAAACACAACATCTCGACTGACAACAGTCCTATTTGACTTAGGATCATATAGTCTATGTGCTTTACTGCCTTCTTCCACCCCAAAATACACCAAAGCTTTGCTTCTATCATCAAGTTTCTTTAGATGTGGTGCAACTGGCCTAGCATGAGCAGTGCACCCAAACACCTTTAAAAGGCCAAGGCTTGGCTGCCTTCCATTCCAGGCCTCATAAGGGGTTCTATCACCCATCACCTTGGTTGGCAGTCTGTTTAGGAGGTACACAGAGTGCCTAACAGCTTCACCCTAGTATTTCCCTAGAATCATCATGCTTTTCAGCAATGCTCTAGACATCTCCATCATAGTCCTATTCCTCCTGTCCACCACTCCATTTTGCTATGGTGAATATGGGGCTATGAGATGCCTCCTAATTCTAACTTATTCACATACTCCTACAAAGACACCAGCTAGAAATTACCCTCCTCTATCAGACTTGAGTGTCTTGATCCTGCACCCAGTGATGTTTTCCACTTCTGCTTTGTACCTGACAAAAGCATCACATGCTTGATCTTTGTTTTTCAACAAAAACACCTACATCCACCTAGAGTGATCATCAACCAATAGCATGAAGTACCTATTTCCACCTGCTGTTGCTAGTGTTATTAGTTCACACAAATCAACATACACCAGCTTGAGTTTTTCTTTAGAGTGCCACTTTGTTGCCTTAGTGGTGATCTTGTCTGCTTAGCTGCTAGATAGTCACTACACACCTGCTCTGGGTTATTAATGTCAAGCACCCCAGTAGCCATCTCCTTACCCACCAACCATTTCAAAGATCTAAAGTTGACATGCCCAAGCCTACCATGCCACAACCAAGCTTGGTTCCCAATGCTTGCCATCAAACATTTAGGCTCTACTAGTTTTAACTCTATCTTGTACAATCTATTCAGTGTTCTAGGAACTCTCATGATCAATCTTACTGGCTATTTTTCCAAAACTTCTAGCACATCATCATCTAGACCAATTCTATGCCCAATTTCTATCAGTTGACCAAGACTAACAAGATTGCTTCTAAGTTTGGGAATGTAATAAACATCAGAAAACATCTGATCACCATATTTTCCTTGAAACACAATTGTACCTCTGAAAGCTCTAGTTTGGTTTTGGTGAATTGATGAAACCCTAAGTGCTAACCTAGTTTATCAAGTGATCATGAAATAGGTAGCACATTCCAAGTGGTGAAGCAAGCGAAGATCATGACGATGGTGATGGCATAGTGATGATAAAATGCTTGAGCTTGGAAAAGAAGAAAGAGAAAAACAAAAGGCTCAAGGCAAAGGTATAAATGGTAGGAGCCATTAAAAGCTCTAGTTTGGTTTTGGTGAATTGATGAAACCCTAAGTGCTAACCTAGTTTATCAAGTGATCATGACATAGGTAGCACATTCCAAGTGGTGAAGCAAATAAAGATTATGACATGATGATGGTGATGCCATGGTGATGATCAAGTGCTTGGACTTGAAAAGAAGAAAGAGAAAAACAAAAGGCTCAAGGCAAAGGTATAAATGGTAGGAGCCATTTTATTTTGGTGATTGAGACACTTAGTGAGTGTGATCACATTTATGTTTGATAGTCGTACTATTAAGAGGGGTGAAACTCGTATCGGTATGCGGTTATCAAAGTGTCACTAGATGCTCTAACTCATTGCATGTGCATTTAGGATCTAGTGGAGTGCTAACACCCTTGAATATGTTTGTGAAAATATGCTAACACATGTGCACAAGGTGATACACTTGGTGGTTGGCACATTTGAGCAAGGGTTAGGAACTTCACTGGCGGAGTGTCCGCCCATAGAGTGCGAACAGTCCGATGGTGCCACCAGCACCCTATATAGAAAAGATGGAGATCACTGTGAGTGATCGGACGCTGGTCTCGGTTGGACCGGCATGTCCAATCAGTGGCAGTAGGGGGCATGCATTTCGGTCTCATGACCGAACGCTGGGTCACTCAGCGACCAGACACTGAAAGGCTACGTCCGGTCATGCTGATGTGGAAGCATAGAGGAAGACATCGTGTGACTGGACACTGGCTGTGTCCAATCAAGCATGACCGGACATGTCCGGTCAGAAAAAATCATTTCTAGAAGCTTACTGGAAACGACCGGACACTGGGGGTCAGCGTCCGATCACTGTTAGCTGCTGCGTCTGGTTGACTGTTGACCGTTGAGATCAGGCAAACAGTATTCAAAGAGAGGGGACACATGGCATGTATCACATGACCGGACGCTGAGGGCCAGCGTTCGGTCGATCTGACCAGAGCGTCCGGTCACCCCGTGTTGTGCCTAGTGAAGGGGTACAACGGTTCTATTTTGTGGGGGCTTTTATTTAAGCCCCATAGCTGGCTCAAGCTCATACTCTTGGCCATTTGCATTGACATATCAACCTTGTAAGCTTAGCCAAAGCCCTCCCACTTATCTCCATCGTTGATTCATCATCTTTGTGAGATTGGGAGAGAATCCAAGTGTATTGCTTGAGTGTTTGCATCTAGAGGCACTTGGTGTTCGTGTTTCACTGTGGGATTCGCTTGTTACTCTTGGTGGTTGCCACCACCTAGACAGCTTGGAGCAGTGAGGATCATCGAGCGGAGGTTGGTGATTGTCTCCGGCTTCGATCATAGTGATTGTGAGGGGTTCTTGACCTTTCCCCGATGGAGAGCCAAAAGGTACTCTAGTGGATTGCTCGTGGCTTGTGTGATCCTCATCTTGTGTTGGTTGTGCGGCACCCTATTGAGGGTTTGGCGTGTAATGCCAATTAGCGCGTGAACCTCCAAGTAAGTGAATCACCACAATGAGGAGTAGCTTGACGGCAAGCAAGTGAACCTCGGTAAAAATCATTGCGTTCATCATTTGATTCCGAGGTGATTGGTCTTCATTGATATTAATTCTTATGATTGATTGGTTCACTCCTCAACACGACGGTATAACTATCTTGTTCTCTATTTTTATATTACCGCAAACTAGTTATCAAGCTCTTTAGTGTAGCTAGTTGTGAGAGCTTGTTAGTTTGGTTAGTGTGACTCTTTAGTTAATCTTTGAGAGCACACTAACTTAGTGTAGTGCCATAGCTATTGTGTGGTTAGAGACAATAGAAACTAAAATTGTGGTAGGTGACTTGCATTTTTAGTAGGCTAGCGCAACAATTGCTTCGCCTTATAATTGTCTAACCGGTTTGTTAAGTGTTGTTGTAGAATTTTTTATTAGGCTATTCACCCCCCCTCTAGCCATTAGGACCTTTCAGCCATTTTATTTTGGTGATCAAGACACTTAGTGAGAATCCAAGTGCATTGCTTATGTGTTTGCATCTAGAGGCACTTGGTGTTCGTGTTTCGCTGTGGGATTCGCTTGTTACTCTTGGTGGTTGCCGCCACCTAGATGGCTTAGAGCAGCGAGGATCGTTGAGCGGAGGTTGGTGATTGTCTCTGGCTCCGATCGTGGTGATTGTGAGGGGTTCTTGACCTTTCCCCGGCAGAGAGCCAAAAGGTACTCTAGTGAATTACTTGTGGCTTGTGTGATCCTTATCTTATGTTGGTTGTGTGGCGCCCTATTGAGGGTTTGGCGTGTGATGCCAATTAGCGCGTGAACCTCCAAGTGAGTGAATCGCCACAACGAGGAGTAACTTACCGGCAAGCAAGTGAATCTCGATAAAAAATCATTGTGTTCATCATTTGATTCCAATGTGATTGGTTTTCATTGGTATTCATTCTTGTGATTGATTGGCTCCTTCCTCGACATGGCGGTATAAATAAATTGCTCACTCTCTTTACATTACCGCAAACTAGTTGCCAAGCTCTTTAGTGTAGCTAGTTGTGAGAGCTTGTTAGTTTGGTTAGTGTGGCTCTTTAGTTAGCCTTTGAGAGCACACTAACTTAGTGTAGTGACATAGCTATTGTGTGGATAGAAACTATATAAACTAGAATTGTGGTAGGTGGCTTGCTATTTTAGTAGGATAGCGCAACACTTGCTTTGTCTCATAATTATCTAACCGGTTTATTAAGTGTTGTTGTAGAATTTTTTAATAGGCTATTCACCCCCTCTAGCCATTAGGACCTTTCAAGTGGTATCAGAGCCGAGGTCACCGTGATTTGAGGCTTAACAACCTTTGGTGTAAAAATGGCTTAAATCAACAACACCAAGAAGCCACCCCAATTTGATGGCTCAAATTATCCCTATTAAAAAGCTAAGATGACAACTTATATCAAGTCAATCAATAGGAAGGTTTGGAAGATGGTAGAGA
The DNA here is from genome assembly GCF_019320115.1 of Miscanthus floridulus. NCBI lineage: Eukaryota > Viridiplantae > Streptophyta > Magnoliopsida > Poales > Poaceae > Miscanthus > Miscanthus floridulus. The sequence continues at coordinate 1,669,994 of NC_089596.1, read as the reverse complement.
CAAAGATTGAGATTGAAGATGAAGAGGCTCCCACCACCGCTGAAGAAATACTACTTCAAAATAATGGCATTGCTCTTAGTGCCATCCATGATGATTTGGATGAGAGAACATTTGAGCAAATCAAGAATATTGAGAGAGCTCATGAGGCATGGAAAAAGTTGGAAGAATTATTTGAGGGCACTCAAGCCATGAAGGGTGCAAAGGCATATATTCTTAAAGAGAAGTTTGCAAGCTTCAAGATGAAGGAGGATGAGAGTGTGCTGGAGATGTTTCATAGGCTTCAAGTGCTTGTCAATGATCTCAAAGCACTTGGAGAAGAGGTGAAGGACAAGGATTTCTCCCATAAGTTCTTAAGATGCTTACCTTCAAGATTTGGCATATTGGTCACTATTCTAGTAAGGAGTGGTTTGGACACCATGACACCAAACCAAGTGTTGGGAGATATAATGACCGATAATACATATAGAGATGATGATGAGAAGGAAGAAAAGAAGGAGAAGAAAGATGAGAAGAAGAAGAGTGTGACATTCAAAGCCATATCATCCAAGGGCTAGGCAAGGCAAGAAACATCAAGTGAAGATGATGGCTCATGGGATGATGATGATGATGATGATGATGAGAAGATGGCTCTCTTTGTCAAGAAATTTGGCAAGTTCATGATGAAGAAAGGGTACCATACTAGAAGAAAGAAATTTTCATCCAAGAACAAGGAAGAGTCAAGAAGATGCTTCAAATGTGGAAGCAAAGATCATCTTGTTGCTCAATGTCCATACAATAGCGACAATGATGACGACAACAAGAAGAACAAGAAGAAGGACAAGAAGGAAAAGAAAGAGAAGAAGGACAATATGACCTTCAAGAAGAAGAAAGGTGGTTCATATGTGGTCACTTGGGATAGTGATGCTTCCTCAAGTGATGATGATGATAGTGATGATGACAAGACCACCAAGAAGAAGGCACTTGCAAGTATTGCAATCAATGAGAAGCCTTCTCTCTTCGACACTCCATCATGCTTCATGGCTAAGGCCATTATGGTACAAAATTGTGATGATGGAAGTGATGAGGAACATGATAATGATAATGAAAGTGATAGTGATGATGATGAACCTACTAAGGATGAACTATTTGACATGCTAGAAGATGCTAAAGAATACTTTGACATCAAGAGAAGGGAATGCAAAAGCTTGCATAAGGAACTAAAATCTCTTAAGCAAGCCTTTGATGAGCTCAATGTATCTCATGAGAGGCTAGAGGAAGCCCATGAGAAGCTTGGCAAGGCTCACAAGAAGCTTGAAAAAGCTCATTCCTCTTTGCTTGATGACCAAAATAAAAAGAAGCATATTGAAACTTGCAATATAGTCTTAACTTGTGATATAATTGATGAATCATTATCTATGCCTATCATTGTTCCTCCCACTAACCCTTGTAGCACTTCTACTTCCACCTCATCTAGTAGTGATGGTTTCACTTGTGATGCCTCACTAATGGTTGAGAATGAGAACCTCAAGAAGGAGGTCAATAAGCTCACTCACACCTTGGCTAAGGCCTATGGTGGTGAGGACCGCTTACTTATGTGCTTGGGTAGCCAAAGAGCTTCTCTCTACAAAGAGGGATTATATCCCCAAGAAAGGCAAGTTAGCCTTTGCTCCTCACAAAACTAGTTTTGTGAAGAACAATGGTCGGTTTTGCACTAGTTGCAAGCAAGTTGGTCATGTAGAGCATAAATGCAAGAACAAAAGCAAAAATGCTAATGTATCCTCCATTGGTAAATCATGGATGGGCTCAAAGAAGAAAGTCATTTGGGTACCAAAGAGCTTAGTAACTAACCTTTAAGGACCCAAGCAAGTTTGGGTACCTAAAAAGAATTGATCTTCTTTTGTAGGTCAATTACAAAGCCAGAGGAAGGCATTGGGTTCTTGATAGTGGGTGCACTCAACACATGACCAATGATGAAAGAATGTTCAACTCAATCAACACCAATAGCAATGATGGTTATGATAGTATTACATTTGGTGATAATGGCAAAGGCAAGGTCAAAGGGCTTGGTAAGATTGCAATATCCAATGACATGAGCATATCTAATGTATTGCTAGTAGAGAGCTTGAACTTCAATTTGCTATCCGTGGCTCAATTGTGTGATCTTGAATTCAAATGCACATTTGGGGTTGATGATGTAGAGATCATAAGTATAGATGGCTCCAACTTAATCTTCAAAGGCTTTAGATATGAGAATCTATACGTGTTTGTTTTCAATGCTAGCGAAGCTAAATTATCTACATGTTTGTTCACTAAGTCTAGCATGGGTTGGTTATGGAATAGAAGGCTTAGTCATGTTGGAATGAAATAATTGAATAGATTGGTTAAGCATGACTTAGTTAGAGGCTTGAAAGATATTGTGTTTGAGAAGGATAAGCTTTGTAGCTCTTGTCAAGCCAGCAAATAAGTTGGAAACACCCATCCTAAGAAAAGCATGATGAGCACTAGTAAAACATTTGAGTTATTGCACATAGACTTGTTTGAACCAACACAATACACTAGCGTCGGTGGTAACAAATATGGCTTTGTGATAGTGGATGATTATACTATGTACACATGGGTATTCTTTCTAGTGGACAAAAGTGATGTGTTTGCAACATTCAAATCATTTGTCAAGGGCATTCACAATGAGTTTGAAACAACCATCAAGAGAGTTAGAAGTGACAATAATAGTGAGTTCAAGAACACTAGAATTGATGAGTTGTGTGATGAATTTGGAATTAGACATTAATTCTCAGCCAAGTATACTCCACAATCAAATGGCCTTGTTGAGAGGAAAAATAGAACACTCATTAATATGACAAGGTCTATGCTTAGTGAGTATAATGTTAGTCAATCTTTTTGGGCCAAAGCTATCAACATGGCTTGCTATTGTAGCAACTGTCTCTATTGTCATCCATTGAAAGAGAAGACACCATATGAGCTCTTGAATGGTAGAAAGCCCAACATTGCATATTTTTGGGTCTTTGGTTGTAAATTCTATATCTTGAAGAAAGGCACTAGATTAGGCAAGTTTGATAAGAAATGTGATGAAGGATTCCTACTTGGTTATTTCACTACAAGCAAAGCATATAGAGTTTGGAATTTGGATAGTTGTACTCTTGAGGAAGTTCATGATGTTGAATTTGATAAAACCAAGGGTTCACAAGTAGAGAATGAGAACTTGTAAGATGTTAGAGGCATTCAACTTTCAAATGCCATGAAAAACATGGATGTTGGTGAATTGAGGCCTAGGTAAGTGAATGATGATGAAGATGATCAAGTGTAAGTGCTCTCTAACTCAAATGTGCAAGATGATACAACAAGCAAGCTCTCATGATAATGAACAAGATCAAGTGGCTAGTACATCATCTCAACCTAATGATCAAGCAAGTGTAAGCAATCAAGTTCCAATCCTCCAACCAATAAATGTTGCAAGGGATCATTCATTGGACACTATCATTGGTGATATTTCTAGAGGTGTGCAAACTAGATCAAGATTGGCTTCATTTTATGAGCATTTCTTATTTGTGTCATCCATTGAACCAAAGAAAATAGATGAAGCATTGAAGGATATTGATTGGGTGAATGCTATGCATGAAGAGTTAAATAACTTTATAAGAAATCAAGTATGAGAGTTAGTAGAGAGACCAAAGGGACACTATATGATTAGAACCAAATGGGTCTTTAAAAACAAGCAAGATCAAGATGAGATAGTAGTAAGGAACAAAACAAGATTGGTAGCACAAGGATATATACAAGTTGAAAGTCTTGACTTTAGAGAAACATATGCCCCGGTTGCTAGATTGGAAGCGATTAGAATCTTGCTAGCCTATGCTTGTGCCCACAATATCAAGCTCTATCAAATGGATGTAAAGAGTGCATTTCTAAATGTTTACATCAATGAAGAAGTATATGTTGAGCAACCTCTAGGTTTTAAAAATGATAAGAAGCCCGACCATGTGTACAAGTTGAAGAAGGCATTGTATGGCTTGAAGCTAGCACCTAGAGCATAGTATGAGAGGTTGAGGGACTTCCTACTTTCTAAAGGGTTCACGATGGGCAAGGTTGACACCACTTTTCATCAAGAAGATTGGCAAAGACTTATTTGTGTTGCAAATCTATGTTGATGACATCATATTTGGATCAACCAATCAAGACTTTTGTGATGAGTTTGGAAAGATGATGGCTAATGAGTTTGAGATGTCCATGATTGGAGAGTTAAGTTACTTTCATGGTCTTCAAATTAAACAATTAAAGAATGGTACATTTGTGAGTCAAGGTAAGTATATCAAGGACATGATCAAGAAGTTTGGCATGAGTGATAGTAAAGCCATTAGCACACTAGTGGGAACAAATGGCAACTTAGATAGTGATGCAAGTGACAATATGGTGGATCAAAAAATATATCGGTCTATGATTGAAAGCCTACTCTATGTGACCGCATCAAGGCTGGATGTCATGTTTAGTGTATGCATATGTGCAAGATTTTAAGCCTCGCCAAGAGAAAGTCATTTGAAGGCTACTAAGAGAATATTTAGGTACTTGAAGCATACACAAAATGTTGGTTTGTGGTATCCCAAAGGAGTAAAGTTTGAGCTAGTTGGTTACTCTAACTCAAATTATGTGGGATGCAAGGTTGAAAGGAAGAGCACCTCGGGCACATGCCAATTGTTGGGAAGATCACTTGTTTCATGGTCATCAAAGAAGCAAAATAGTGTTGCATTATCAACCGCCGAAGCCGAATACATATCCGCCGGTAGTTGTTGTGCACAAATACTTTGGATGAATGCCACTATGAGTGACTTTGGAATCAAGTTCAAGAAAGTGCCATTGCTATGTGACAATGAGAGTGCAATCAAGATGACCAACAATCCAGTTCAACATGCAAGAACAAAGCACATTGATGTTCGCTACCATTTCATAAGATATCACCAACAAAAAGGAGACATTTTCCTTGAGAGTGTAGGCACCGAAGATCAACTTGCCGATATATTCACTAAGCCATTGGATGAGAAAAGGTTTTGCAAGCTAAGGAATGAGTTGAACATATTAGATTTCTCAAATATGTGTTGATGCACCCCCCACTCATATGGCATGCCTCTCCTTCGAGTAATCCAAGGTAAAAGTTGATTGGCATGACATGCATCCTTGTTAAGGACATGTTTAGTGCATCTAGACATCTTTCACATTTAATAGGCTCATTCATGAAAATCAAATGAATTTGATGATTGTATGGTACCACTGTTGCTTCTATGCTTATTTTGATCTAGTGGTAGCATATGACACATTTGTGGGCTTATAAACCCAGTGTTTGATCTAGAAAATGAGCTCTAAGTGTTTAACTCAACATGGTACAAGATAACCCTTATTTGGAGGTGTGAAGAAGCTTGTCCTTGATCAAACCAAGTTAAATATCTTTGGTAAATGATCTAGATTGGACCAAATTTAGGAAAATGATTCTCACCTCATTGATTGACATTGATAATCTCAACCTATCTACATTTTGAACCTTTGTGGTCATTGATGACAAAGGGGGAGAAAAACAAAGATATTAGTGATATTAGTACATGGGGAGAAAAACAAAAGATGTATTAAACAAAAGATCTATTAGTGTACTAAGATGGTGAAAAGACAACAAAGGAGGAGAACTTGACATAGGGAGAGATATATGACAAAGGAAAGGGACTAATTAAAATTTTGAGCACACAAGTAGGGGGAGCAAGCTCATGAACTTGTATGGTGCATTTGAATGTGCATTTCATATGTTTGCTTGCATGGCACAAGTTTTAAATTTCAATATCCATGCTTGTGTGGTGTATGCTAGTTGTAGGTTTGAATGATGAAATGAAAATCTAGCATGCATAGATTATCTAGTGATTTCATTTCCAAGTGTTTCCAAGTGGTATCGAGCTAATCATGGTGCGAATGATGGTATAATGGTGCACTCAGATTGGTATCATGCTTCAAAGGTCCATCTTTTATACCTTAGCATCATTTGGTAGACATTGTCTCCTATATTTCCTATCTAAGCATATGTGCAAGCTTCAATCTAAACTCTTAGCACATATGTAGGGGGGCAATTGCTACCATATGGAGTTCATGAAACTTATCCATATCTCTTTACACATAGTAAATATGCATGGACAAGCAACATGGATTCAATTGAATTTCAATTCATATCTTTATGAAAGGGTTGTCATCAATTACCAAAAAGGGGGAGATTGAAAGCTCTAGTTTAGTTTTGGTGAATTGATGAAACCCTAAGTGCTAACCTAGTTTATCAAGTGATCATGAAATAGGTAGCACATTCCAAGTGATGAAGCAAGTGAAGATCATGATGATGGTGATGGCATAGTGATGATAAAATGCTTGAGCTTGGAAAAGAAGAAAGAGAAAAATAAAAGGCTCAAGGCAAAGGTATAAATGGCAGGAGCCATTTTGTTTTGGTGATCGAGACACTTAGTGAGTGCGATCACATTTAGGATCGATAGCCGTACTATTAAGAGGAGTGAAGCTCATTTCAAAATGCAGTTATCAAAGTGCCACTAGATGCTCTAACTCATTGCATATGCATTTAGGATCTAGTGTAGTGCTAACACCCTTGAATTTTTTTGTGAAAATATGCTAACACATGTGCACAAGGTAATACACTTGGTGGTTGGCACATTTGAGAAAGGGTGAAGAAGATGGAGGTGAAAAGGAGTTAGTCACGTTGGTCACAAGGTGACCAGACGCTGGTCTCAGAAGGACCGACGCGTCCGGTCAGTAGTAGCAGCGCTGACGCTGGTGTCGGTCTTCGACCAGACGCTGGGTCACAAACTGACCAGATGCTGGAAGGCTGCGTCCGGTCCAGCTGATGTGGCAGCATAGTGATCAAGGTGACTGATCGGACGCTGACTGTGTCTGGTCAAGTGTGACCGGACGTGTCCAATCGAAGAAAATCATCTCTGGATGATTACTGGAAATGACCGGACGCTAGTGGTTCAGCATTCGATCACTTTGAGCTATAGCGTCGGGTCATCATATGACCGTTGAGATCGGACGTTCAGTAATTGAAGAGAGGGACACGTGGCACGCATCACGTGACCGGACACTGAGGTCCAGCGTCCGGTCAATATGACCGGAGCGTCCGGTCACCCCATGTTGTGCCCAGTGAAGGGGTACAACGGCTCTATTTCTTAGAGGCTTCTATTTAAGCCCCATGGCTGGCTTAAGCTCACCCTCTTGGCCATTTGCATTGACATAGCAACCTTGTGAGCTTAGCCAAAGCCCTCCCACTCATCTCCATCATTGGTTCATCATCTTTGTGAGATTGGGAGAGAATCCAAGTGCATTGCTTGTGTGTTTGCATCTAGAGACACTTGGTGTTCGTGTTTCGCTGCGGGATTTGCTTGTTACTCTTAGTGGTTGCCGCCACCTAGATGCTTGGAGCAGCGAGGATCGTTGAGCGAAGGTTGGTGATTATCTCCGGCTCCGATCGTGGTGATTGTGAGGGGTTCTTGACCTTTCCCCGGCGGAGAGCCAAAAGGTACTCTAGTAAATTGCTTGTGGCTTGTGTGATCCTCATCTTGTGTTGGTTGTGCGGCACCCTATTGAGGGTTTGGCGTGTGATGCCAATTAGCGCGTAAACCTCCAAGTGAGTGAATCGCCACAACGAGCAGTAGCTTGCCGACAAGCAAGTGAACCTCGGTGAAAAATCATTGTGTTCATCATTTGATTCTGAGGTGATTGGTCTTCATTGGTATTCATTCTTGTGATTGATTGGCTCCTTCCTCAACATGGCGGTATAAACAAATTGCTCACTCTCTTTATATTACCGCAAACTAGTTGCCAAGCTCTTTAATGTAGCTAGTTGTGAGAGCTTGTTAGTTTGGTTAGTGTGGCTCTTTAGTTAGCCTTTGAGAGCACACTAACTTAGTGTAGTGGCATAGCTATTGTGTGGATAGAAACTATATAAACTAGAATTGTGGTAGGTGACTTGCTATTTTAGTGGGTTAGCGCAATACTTGCTTTGCCTCATAATTGTCTAACCGGTTTGTTAAGTGTTGTTGTAGAATTTTTTAATAGGCTATTCAGCCCCCTTTAGCCATTAGGACCTTTCAACCTCTTCCTTGAAATTCAATAGTAGAGTCATCACCAAACCTCACCTTGCCATAAACAGCACGATCCAGATCTCTGAACTTTTACAGATCACCCATCATGTGGTTGCTGGCTCCATTGTCTAGGTACCAAATGTTGCCTGATGGATCACCACCATTAGACAAATGGAGTTTAGGCACAATCTTTGCCTCATTCAGAAACACCCTCTGAACTTGGCTTCTTGACGGGTGCTCAAGTAGTCCTGGTGCTGCCGTTTCCACGAGCAGCACCATTGGCTCCTTCTTCCCCGCCATCACACAGTGCCCCTCCTCTTCCTTCTTCTCACCCGGGCACCTATTGGCATAGTGCCCGTACTTGTGGCACTTGAAGCACTTTATGTGACTCTTGTCATGCTTCCCCGTGCCCTCCTTACTGGCATCGCCACCACTACCACCATCACGGCCACGTCCACGGCCATACCCTCCGTCTTGCTTTCTCCCCTTCCTAGACAAATCGTCGCTCGAGTTCTTCTGTCTGGCTTCCCACTCTGCCTGTGTGAGCAACACCTGCCCACCTTCTGATCTCACGCCGCTAGCTCCCCACCGCGTGTGCTCCATGAACACCTTCAGATGCCCCACCGCCTCATCAAACGCCAGTGTCTTTAGGTCATAAAACTATTCGATACCGACCACGGCATTGAGTTATCGATCGGGCACGATATGAAGCAATTTCTTCCCCAACACAGCATCATCCAGGATCCCCCCAAACTGTTGTACTTGACCAACAGCGCTATTAGTTTTCCAACAATTTGGTCAAGCGACTCATCATCCTTCATCTGGATGGCATCAAACTCGCTCTTGAGTGTCTACAACCGTGCATCCTTCACCCGATTTGCTCTAATGAAGCGCGCCTTTAGGGAATCCCACACCTCCTTCCTAGTTTTCTTCTTTGCAACTTGCATCAGGAAGTCATCAGGCAAGCACGGTAGGAGATGCACTCGCACCTTCTTGTCCTTGGCGGTTGCTTTTGCTGCATCCGCCGTAGACAAGGTCGACGTCCCTGCCTCCAGCTCCACCTCCCACACCCCCTAATCTTCCATGATTGCCTGCACTCGAATACACCAACTGGTGTAATTCATGCTCGTCAGTGGAGGATACACCTGCCGCGTCTCCCTGCCGCCTCATGCTCCCTCTCCTTCGATGACGATCTACATGGACATGATCTGTGGATGTCTTCGCGAGTAAAGAGGCTTTGATACCAGATGTTAGCGAAGGATCTCAATTACTCGCTGTATGGTGGCTAGATCGATCAACAAGAACAATGAGCACAAGAACAAACGATGAACATAGAGTACACACGAAGCAACTGCCCGCAGGTCGCCCGAGAGATAGTGCCCTTTTTCACTCACAATGGTTCACGATACAATGTGCCTGACCAGCGGTTCCTGCGATGACATGACTCAAGGAACTCCCAGCTACTTGTACCAGTAGTCTAGCACACACACTTTAGCTAATACAATCGCTAAACAAAGATACATGACTCTGAAAACACACATTGCAAAGAGTAACGCGTCGTGGGCGCGGTCACCACAGCCGCATCTCCGCTCTGGCATTCAACATTCAAACTGAAGCCTTTTTGCCCTGCTCACTTATGCCTTCTCCACTGAATGTCTTCACTGTCAGTGTTGGCAGGGTTACACACCAACAACAATGTAGATGGATCTTATCATCGAGTCACATCATCGATCAGAAGAGCACTTGGCCATAGTTGTCAAACATGTCCTTGACGATGATCCTGTAGGCTCGGTCGGTGGGGTGGTAGCTGTCGAAGAAGATGTGCTGGCAGACGTCGTCGCAGATGGAGACGAAGCGGGAGTCGCAGAGTCCAGTGACCTCGATGGTGCCGGTGCCGCAGCAGCCCCTGGTGGTCTCAGAGAAGCCATACTTGTCCCCGTGCTCCATGAGGTCGTCCAGGATGCGGTAGATGTCCAGGAACACCACTAGCGTCGTGAACCCGGCCTCCGCATTTAGCCCGATGATCATCTCCTGGATCCTGGCGTTGTACAGCTGCGCCGCCTCATTCCGCTTGGGCTCGCACGCCCTGGCGAGCCCCCCTCCCAGCGTCCGCTGCGACGGCACGCACCCCACCGGTGGCATCCCCACGAAGCCGATCTTCCTGGCGCCCTTGGCGCTGACCTTGCGGAGGAACTCCTCGGCGCCGCTCACCAGCAGCTCCACGTAGCTGGGGATGTCGTACTCCACGCTGCGGAACGGCGTCGTGAAGTAGGTGTTGGCCACGTCATCGGTGCCCGCGCACACCACAAACAGCGCGCCGTCGATGATCCTCGTCGTCTCCTCCTCGCCGGCGATGTCCACCAGCTTCCCGCGGTACTCATCGAAGTAGGCCAGCTGCTGATCCAGCGAGATCACACTCACTACGACGGGCGTCAGCGGGTCGAATCCAGTGGCGCCGGACGCGAAGCTGACGCCGGTGAGCAGATCCTCCGGGCTCAGATCCACGCCCAGGTAGGCCGGCAGCAGCTGCTTCACACCAAGCTGCTGTGCTGCATGCACAATGCAAATCAACAAATCAATCTGTTATCATGCAAGATCGTAAATATATATACAGTGTAGCATTCTAACCCATCATCGTTATATATACTATGTTATATGTATGTAGGAGTACGATATTTGCATAACCCATGCATGACTAGTAATTAGTATTGGACACTTTTTACTACTGCTTATATATAGCTAGAATGCATGTGAAAAAAAACAAGGAGGAGTGTATTTATGAACAAGGAGGTTTGAGGTACGAGTTACTTTAATTGAACACTATTGTGGAATGTGGATGCTACTTGATGCGGAGGGTAAATAAATAAAGAACAACAGAGTTGATGCACTAAAATAGTATAGATATATGTACTCTTATATATTCTACCTCTATTTCAAAATAAATCAGATTCTAGAATTGTCTTAGGCCAAACTTTTCTTCAATTTGACTAAATTTATAGAACAGAGCAGTAACCACTAGGATATATATAAGATATATGTTTTCGTAGTGTAATTATTTATCTTGGTATACTCTTCTCTGTAAATGAGTTAAGTTGGAGATAGTGTAATTTATTGGAATAACTTTTATTAGGAGAGAACATCCAACTTTGTGGATGGAGTAGTAGTCGGACATTGGCTCTGCCGAAGTACTGTAGACATTGATTTAGGGCATGTTTACCTAAAACACACACCCTACTTCTCTATTTAGGTAGCTACCAATTTTATACTACCCAAATTTCGTTGTTTTCTCCAGCAACACTACCTAAAACAGACTAACCAAATTCATTGTAGGTGAGAATGACATGTGGGACCTATATGTCATCCTCTGTTATATTCTTCTTCCACGGACGAACGAAGCAGGGCAGGGCTGAGCTGCCGATGAGCCTCACCGGGGAGGGGCGGCCACGCCGCGGAGGGGAGGGGAGGCCGCGCCTGGTAGCTTCGCTGGGGAGGGGAGGAGCGGCCGCGCCGGGCAGCCGTGCCGGGGCTGCCACGCCGAAGGGGAGCTGCATCAAGCCACAGGGGGGTCGCATCGCACCGGAGCTAGGGTTGACCAGCTAGTTAGTTAACAACTACTCCATCCATCCCCAAATAAATTAACTTTTAAAATCCGTGCAAGTCAAACTATATATCTTAAATTTAACTAATTTTGTAGGAAAGGGTAATAACTTGTATGACATAAAATGAGCACATTATGAAAATATATTATATGGTATATCTAATGATACTATTTAATTTGATGTCACAAATCTTGACGGGTTTTTTCTAGAATTTTAGTCAAAGTTTAAAAAGTCTAACTTAAGACAACTCTAGAAATCTATTTATTTAGGGATAGAGAGAGTAGTTATAGGTCGGCTAATAAATTAGCCCACTTACTGGCTATAGTCCTGTTTAATTCGGACTAAAAATTACTTGGTTAGCCCTATAATGCATCAAACATGCCTTATTTAAACTGCAGGGCATGCTCCATCTATATGTCCTTCTTCCCCTTGACTAAAATTTAGCTACTAAAACTATCGACTAAACTTTAGTCCTCTCCGTTTGGTTATAGTGACTAAAAGTGACTAAAGGCCATTAAAGCAGTTCAACAAAGACTAAACTACCTCTAATGAATGCGTAAATCAGGGTTGGAGACCAGCAATAATGAGGGGCAATCCACTGGGCACTTTAGCACACTGTTAGCTACTTTTGGATGACTAAGGACATATACAACCCACAGACAACATGCTGTCTGTATGATAATATCACAACACATACAGACAGTTAAACAGACAGCGCATACAATGGACTGTCTATTTGGTTGTCTATTAATTCTTTAATGTCTGCATATAGCCATGATCAAGTGTAAATATGATTCGTGTATACCATTGTATTGCTCATTGATAAAAAGATCAGACATAAATAAGGTGATCATGGTTGTAATATTTTTTAAAACCATGAATATAAATGATATATTAATATATTTATATATAATAGACAACTTAATAAACAACTTATACAATAAGTTATTTATTTAGGCGTCTACAAACTTTTTAATACTTACATATACTCATAATCAAACATGAATATAATTCATGGATATTATTGTGTTGCTTCTTAATACAAAATAAATCGAGCATCAATAAGATAAACATATAAACATAATACAATATTTTAGAACCATCAAAATAAATAATATAGTAATATATTTATCTATATAATATAAACTTTTCTGCTCCTGAATCAAAAATAAAGTTTGAGAGATTCTATTTTATATTTAGTGACCGGATAAAAAGTTTGTTGATCAAGTACAAACAAGGGCATTTATTTTTATTTGAGAGTAGATCACCTCCAAATTCTAAATTTTTTCACTCTCTCTCCATCACATCAATTTTTGGACGCATACATGGAACATTAAATGTAGGTAAAAAAAACTAATTGCACAGTTTGGTTGTAAATCATGAGACGAATCTTTTGAGCCTAGTTAGTCCATGATCGGACAAAGTTTGTCAAATACAAATGAAACGTGCTACAGTGTCCAGATTGCAAAAATTTGCAATCTAAACAAGGCCTAGGTTCACTTTCTTCATTTAATCAGGCAAATTTGCATCGTTTAGTGCGTACAGACGGTATCACAACATGTGTTGTACTTGTCCTAATGTGAGTAAACTTCTTTAATCAATTTATTTAGCAGTTAAGTAACCAAAGTGACTAGGGGTAACCAAGCATGCCCTTATTATTAAAAGCTGCCTGCACTGCAGCTGCATGCATACTCCGATCCTGACACGTTCATACTACTCGTACCGTACGTAGTACAAACTAGAAAATGCAGTGTACTATACAGAGTACTCCGTATGTCGTAGTTGGCTGCTTGTATATATGTATTGCCAACGTAACTTTCTTTTGTGAATAATATGCACCATTTAATTTTTGAGTATTATAAATATATCTTTTAATTTTTTTTCCGGCAAGCGAACGCTAGACCAGTTGGTCTGGCTGTGCCTTGCACCCTGGCGGCCAGAGTTTGAACCCCCTTGAGGCGGATTTGCTGACTAGAGGAGGCAGCAGTTTATCTGTATAGGTGGGACAGTGGTTCACAGGTTTTTTCGATCTATGTGAGAAGATTTTCTTCTGAAACATAATGCTCGTGGCTGTCTTACCCCACCGATCGAGGTTTTTATTTTATATATTTTTTCTATGGATCGGAGCAACGGCACCCCGCCCCCCGCAGGCCGGGGTGTGGGGCGCGAGGAGTGCATGGGTACATGTGATACATAACATACACATGTTGCCCGTTATGACACCACCGTTATATTGTTGCTTCAACGCATATATTGGGGGATGCACGCAAGCTGCTTGCCTCCGATCAATGACGACGTTTATATATTATGAGATCATCAAAGCACTACTATACACACGATTACACGCGTACAGGAAATGTATATATAATTGTCTGTACTTTATATATAGCTAGCTAATCATAAAATTCATTACCTTATTACAGTTTGCCAAATTAATTAATAGGACATACGTAGTTTATGCGTGTCGTCATGACAAGTAAAGACGATGCTCACCGTCGGCGGCGTCACCCACCGTAGTACCGACGGCAACGTAACGGTCCTCTCTCTGCATGCCACCACCCAACGCACGCCGCATGAATTATGCTATGCAATCTATATATAGTCTCCAATCCCATGCATGGCTATAGATCATGCATGTGAGCCAACAACCTCGCCGGAGTTAGCGGGATAATTCAGAATTTCAGAGTCCATCGGAGTTGCCCATCTTAAATTAAATGTAAATTATCGGCGCGTGCAATGGTTCATATACAACACCTTATTATAACTTTATAGGCAGCTCAACCATCATTGACTGTATAGTTTTACTTTAGTTTGGACCAAATTTTAGCATAGTACCACCTAGCTAGCTCCACATATTCCATCGGCGTGCCCGACCAGCTCCGCGTCAAGCAACAAATTATTCCGTTCAGAAATGGTAATTGTATTTAACCAGAAAATAGTCAAACTCTATAAGTTTTGACCAACAATTAGTCAAGACGTATGAATGCTTACAGCATAGAGATTTCTGTTTTTTTTTTTTGAAGACATCACCGGAGGGGTGAGAGCCCCACCTGAATGGATTTTTCATTGATTCCGGCGAGCCGGTGGATGGAGGGTGCCAAGGCACCTACAGGGATATTTGTATTATATAAGCAGATCTTTGTATTATAAGAGATATTAATGGTTAAAATCTATTTTCTATGAATTTTTCTTTGGTCTAATATGATTACCATTTCTGAGCGGAGGGAGTATTAATAATCGGCCTGCAGATCGATGCATGTGTGTGCACGCGCGCAACAAGCACAAAGACAGCAGCTAGCGATCGACATTGAAACCATAACGGCTGCACTGCTAGATACGTACTGCCTCCATTCTTTTTTATAATTAAGGCGCGCACACGTATCAAGAATCAAAATATTTGACTAATAATTTTTAATCATTATAACACAAACTTGATACGGTTAGATTCATAATTAAATTTTTGTATCTAATTATTATAAGTTTATAAGTATAAATAATATAAAAATAAAATAAATATATGCACGTCAAGCCGTGCCTTGTATATAAAAGAGAAGGGAGGGAGTACCGAATATATGCATGTATATAGTATACTATACTACGTACTGAAACGTACGTACATACATACGTTGTTATAAATTAGTAATCGATTCAGTGTGGACCGATCGCGCGAGTATTACTACTCCTCTATGTATAGGAGTATTATACATACGTGCATATACTACAGTAATAGCTTATCCTTGACTCGAGGAAATTAAAGTCCTCTGTTAGTTATTGGGAAATGATGCATGACCATGTCGGCATGGTGGTGCATGTGTTCCTTCGTCTCATCGATCGGCTCGTGAAGGAACAAAATTTTCAGTGCATGTCAAGGCCCCGCAGCTAGTGCAGTGGGAATTGAAGAAGCCAACCGATTTGATCGAGAGAAAAAAGAAGAAAAGAAAAAGAGAAGCCAACCAAACCATGCAACAGCAAGTGAACACAGGAGATCGAGAAGGAAATTAATGGGAGTACACCCCCTACGTCTACGTACATACATACCAATGAGGTCGCTGGGAATGAGTCCGTTGGAGTAGCGTCCGGTGGCCTCGTGGTTGAAGAAGTCCTTGCCGTAGGGCGGATGGTTGGCCTTGATCATCGTGTGCAGGTCGTTGTTGTTCCCCGGGTCAACAATGGAGTCGCCGAACACGATCACCGCCGTCACCGCCGGGCGGCGGCCCTCCCCTTCCGGCTGCGACGCGTTCATCCTGTACTGTTGCTGCTGGTACGATGAGTAGGACGACCCATGGCAGCACCTCGTCGCCGCCGCCGCCACCAGCAGGAGGAGGAGAGGAGTCATGGTGGCCTAGCTAGCTGCTGCGATGCCTGGTGGCAGAGCAGGACAGACGATTCTCTCTACTCATCTATCTGCAGCAGCCTGCAGGTGGTGGAGGACGCCGACAGCTAGCTACAGTAGCCAGCTATTCCGGCCAGCAAAGGCCTAGCTAGCGACGTAGGAGTGTGCACTGCAGCTACCTCTCTACTCCACACGCAAACAAATATACATCATGGTGGTTGCATTTGCCATTGCCCTGCTAACCGTACGTGCGACTGATGACGCATGCATGCATTGGTTGAAACGACGACATTAAAGCTAACCGTATTATTAGCTAGCAGTACTGTTGCGACCCGGACGACAGGTCGCTCTACTGCTATCTAGAGTACTGTTGGGCTTGAGCTAGCTATAGCGACCTGCTGCATGCCTGCCACAATTAATTCATTCATTCATCCGGTTGCATGCAACTAGCTTCGTCACGCACGTACCTATATATCATTGCATGCTATGCTATCTATATATACACACGATTAACACAAATATACAATTACTCCTCGGCCCTTTTCTTTGAAACCAACAAGAAGAATTTTGTGATTATTGTTATTGGGTAGCAGATGCTGACACGTACGTAACAGGCGGTTGAGAGTGAGACCTCGGTACATCTCAGCATATGCGCATGACAGCTTGACACCCAACTGCATGCGCACCCGCCATATTAATTTCCCTTTTTTTCCTTTTTTTCCCCCTCTTTTCTTTTTTGAGGAATTGAATGAACAAGGCATGCATGAAGCTAGAAGTGCATTAGAAAGAATAATTATCTGGGTATCTACTGTTTGTTAAGTTTGAGACAAGTAACACATTTATATGCATGCCACCTAAGTCTAAGTATGCATATTAAAGGACACATCTAATAAGAATATAAGATACATCCTTGTCGTCTCATAAAAAGTGCAATTGTAGATTTCAACTAAGTCAAACTTTCTTAAATTTGGCTAAGCTCACAGGAAGCCGTATCAACGTCTATGTCTGGAAATTGGTCTATAGTAGAGATAATTATTTAATATTACAAATGTCAATACTTTTTTAATAGATGTTGTCAAAATTAATTACTATTCATTGACCTGGGGTAATTAAGGCTACAATTGCACCTTTTTATTGATGGGGGGGGGGGGGGGGGGGGGGCTAGGTATATATGTTACCAATAAATTTAAAATCTGTGTTGCATGCAGCGAACTATATATTCATTTGTTTATTATCACAAATCGAAATAAAGCTTACGTAGCCCAGGGCATATATTATATGATGAATGAAAACAAGGCAATTAATAATTGTTATAAGATGTCATGTGCTTTCTTCTCTGTCTCCTTATTAGAGTATTATATTATTATTAATCTAACACAAAACCAATTTAAAAAAATCGTCCGTGACAGATCATTTGCATTTATATTAACGTGTAGCAGCTAGGATGGATACTGACCACTGGGAGTTGCCTAATTAGCAAATTTTGTAGTTATTCCATCATTCAAACAGTCATACAACTGTTACTAATTGATGAGAGGATGCATCATGCATGCGGGCAGATGCGTGCCATATATGGGTGCATCACCATCCACATCCCCTCTGAATCTCTGATGTGTTATGGACGACGGCGAATTAATTAGTTAATGGCGTCGCATCTATATATTTCAGACTTGACTACCTGGTGATATTAGCTCCAGAGAGGCAGAGACAACTACCCATAGGTCATACTGCATGCATGCTTCGTTTGATTTGAAAAGATGGATACGAAAAACCAATAGATTGGATTGAATATTAACAATAATATGACTTTCAATCTAAACTGTAAGTTATTCTGCTTTTTTCTAGATATCTAAACGCTATATATATATAGGGAGAGGCTATTCAGTAACCGGCTACAAAATAAGTTATTCTGTAGCCACCTCCATTTACTATAATTTTATATACTAATTTACCATAATATAAATACATATTTACGATAGTTGGGTTACTATAACACATGGGGATATTTACCATAACGTTATATTAAACCACTTAGTAAGGAGTTACTATAATCTCGTAAAATAACATAGTAATTATCGTAACTCAAAGTGGCTACAGAATAAGTTATTCTGTAGCCAGCTACAGGATAGTAGTTCTATATATATATATATATATATATATATATATATATATATATATATATATATGTGTGTGTGTGTGTGTGTGTGTGTGTGTGTGTGTGTGTGTGTGTGTGTGTGTACGCGCTCGCGTGTGTAGCAAAAGCTATGTATCCCTCTATCAAGTTACGTTGTATATATATATGGTTCTTGTGGGTTTAGACAAGGTTAAAATCAAACTTTTAAAATTTTGATTGACTACTCCGGATAACTTCTAAAATACTTAGTTTGAAGACACCAACATTTATAGCATGTATAGATTAGTCTTGAAAAGTAACTTAATAAAATTAAATTTTTCGTTATTTGTTTATACATATTGTAAATGAAAAGCACAAAACCATGTTTTGGAGACCGTGCCATGTTTTGGAGTGTCTCTGGCACAAGAGACGATCTCAACAATCTAACTATAGCACACTGTTGGAAATTATCTTGTGCCCCGGGCCGAGTGGAAGCAGGGAGAGGAGATAGGTATGGATGGCCTCATTATCGAGCAGCTTGGCCATGGCAGCTGCCATGTGAGCTGATTTATGGATGCGGCGCTCACCTGTACCCGTCTCGTAAACGGCGACGACGACGATTCAGAGCGCCATGGGTCGATGTGAAGAAACGCTCTAGCCACCATCACGTACGCTTTGCCAAACAGAGCCCAAGAGGCAAAGGTCATGTAGGTACGCCCATGATGGCAGCACCTACTGCCTGGTACCAACATGGATGAGCAAATCAGTGCTTACTGCTACGAGGTTTTAGTTTTACGTACGAAGTCTGCTGTTTGTGCACAGGTGCTGCAGACCGGGCACAGCCTAATGGTAGCGTGCCTTCTCCTTCGGCTGTCCCAGTCCCAGGCCTGCCAAACAAGGACACATGCTGCCGCTGCGGACCCACCCATATCCAGACCGACTACGGAGAATACTGCCGCTGCAAACGGATGTACCAGGACCAGTGACACAGAGAATACTGGCACAGTCAGGAAGTCAGGCCACCATAGCATAGACCCAAGGACAGCTATCAATCTCCATCATTCAAAGCATGCAGCCCACCATGAAAGGCCAGCACAGCAGAATGAACAGGGAGCAAGACTAGCTAACAGCATCTCTTACTTTAATTTAACACCACACCACAAAAATAAAACAAGTAAAACTCCCTGACTCTACAAGTGAGAAAGTCCAGCTCCTCCATCAAAAATCGGAGGTCCTACAACAACCATCCTAGCGCCGAGGAAAACCATCTAGTTCATCGTAACACCAGAATAGCATCCAAGCCCCCTGTGCAAACCCACCCCAGTAAACAAGGATATTTTGAGCTCGCTTACCAAGCCATCAGCCCACACAGCCGCCCATGGGCTACTAACCTATCACGCTCGTCTTTCATAATTTTGTTTCAGTCTTTCATGGTTTTCCTCCTCGTCATAGGCGCCTCCAGATACCACCACCTTCGTATTCCACTATCTGCTTCATCCTTTTCACCAACTGCCCCAAATCTTCAACACTACTGAATATAACAAGGTAAAGCAAAATCTTACCTGATCGCCAGTAAACAAATTCGCTTGTCAGTCTAATACGCCTTCCCTCCAAAAATTGCCAAAAAAATATCACTTGTGCCCTGTCACTCGCGCATGGACAAAACCCCTGCAGTCATGGTGTGAATCCGAGCCACTGTCTTATTGTAACTACTGCTGACCAGAACTTTCTTCAGCTACTGGAGCCTCTTCATTACCAGAAGGCGATCCGTTCTGGATGACATCGTGATGGTTCGGCTCCACCGTGCCAGTAGAGCTAGCGGATTCATGCAGACGCATGCCTCCAAGATGTGCTGTCAGATTATTGACATTAGGTCTCGGTACAGACGCTGAGCTTGACGGGGCATCAGGATTGCTCTCTCGAGGGATCACCCATTTCTCCCAGTCGTTGTGCTTCCTAATTTTGTCATCCTGCATTAACAGACACAGCGAACTATATAAGCACAATAAATTTCAGATCTCAAAGGTCCAAATCATTCAGGCTCAGGCATCAAAAAAAAAAAAAACACACACACAAATGCCTAACATATCTAGGTATGGAATTTAACCTCAAGGATGGCACAAATTTGAAAGCAAAAACCAAGGGGAATTAATTAAACCGATGCATCAAAATTTTTGCAGCTCTCGTGATGAGGGTAAAGCATGGACACATTACTTGTAAAATGATTATCTGCAGACTGCGGGAATCAATAGAGCACCGTATTTTTCTGAGACTATAGCTAAACGACAGAATATACCTTCATTTCCAGTATAGATGAGGACTGCACCGTGTCTTTTATATATTCTAGGTCCTTCTTCAGCCCTTGGACCTGCAGAAAACAGTGCTCAGCATAGTTAATACACTCCTCAAACATACTCATGATAAAACATATCATGTCTTAAGTAGCGCCCTAGCTTTCCTTCAGTGCTTCGTACAGAAGGTTGGACTAGTGGCAAGGTGGGGATGATGCCTGTAGATAAGGTGCATAGACACAAACATTCAACAGGACCAGAGGAAGCAAGATAGGGCAGAAAGGAGCCGGATCATAGCATGAACCCACAGACAAGAACCAACAGGATGCCTATTGCCTAGACATCGTTGTGACAACTATGCCACATAAATCATCAATAGAAATAAGTGGTAGCACTGTAATTCCCAAATAGCAGATTTATACAGGAATGCAAGTAGCAAAGAACCTTCCGTCGACTGTCAAATGGATTAATTTAAAATAATAGATCTGACCTTTTGTACACACCAGAAAACCAAATCAAGCCATCCCCAGCGCAAACACTCTATAGATCATAGGCTGCGCCATTTCTAATTCACAAGAACAAAATATGTAAGTTGCACACAGCGTGTTTAAATATCAAGTGTAGAAGGCCTCAGCTCATGATATCTATCAAACTATAAATCCTTGTCATACTTTCAACTTCTAAGAAACAGAAAACACCTTGAAACCAATACCTAATTCCACTATAAATGACACTCCATATAGCCCATTTAGTTACCTACATTATCTGCACACAATCATTTGCTGCAACTTCACGTATTCATAATCAGTTTGCAGCCACTCATGGTTCTGCACTTTCTCATGGATGTTAATTTAAAATCAACAAAACAAACATGTTATTCTAAGAAAAGGTAATACAGACCATTGGATACAGAAATGCCAAGTACAATCAATATGGAACACTAACTTCAGCCAATACATCAATCTCAATATGGAACACTAACTTTCTCGTTTTTTATTCCTATACTCCAACTCCAATCAGCAAACGATTCCCTCCATTTACAGAAATAAGTAACTACCAGGATCCTAGTATGCAAAGGCGAACGTTTAACTGAAGCTGAGTTGTGTGTTTAGGCTACACAGCCTCATAATATGTTCAGAGTGACCATAAAAAAAATCTGCAGTTTAGCACGCAATCAGAAATATGCCAAACACCATAGCATACCAGGCTGCAAGCAAGTCTGCTCGTCCAACCCAGAATAACAACCCCCTCCCACCCAAAAATAAGTAAAATAAAGATGGAACAGAAATACAACACATGTTTGTATACACCAATTACAAAATTGATGTGAAAATTAGTTTCCATAGCTTCACATTAGGTCAAATGGGTCATCGTTCGTGGAGATTTTAACCTCCAAACAAAAAAGAAAAAAAATAGATTGACAACGCAACCATCATGCACATGTAAATGCAACTTCTATATCTGCAGAAATTGACCACCTTATATAAAAAAGAAAAGTGACATTCTACACAACAATGTCTTTGACGCTTTAAGCATGATCCACAAATATCATAAAAGGTCAAAATAAATCAAATAAGCAACAAAAAAAAGATATATTCTTTTAGAACCAGGTGCAAATCTCCAATCACCGTAATCAGCAGGTCAATATCAATTAATACAATCATTTTAAAAGAGGGTGAGCAACAAATATCACCCCCATGAACCAGTGATCAATGGGGACTACAACCTAACAAGCCAAGAATTAGTAGGGTCACAGAAGTTTGTTATTAATTCTAACAGAATTTAATGCAATACTGCATGGTATAAATCGACACAAAACTAGACCATTCATGGTTCATGCACTAAAGATTAAAATACACACATTTTAGATAACATACAGCTAAGATCACATTGAAGCATTAGATGCCAACACCCAAAAGATCAGTTTACACTGATTATTTTCCCATAAACAAGTCCCAATAATAATTACTGTTATGCAGAAAGTAGATTTGGATATCATGTATAGAAGTTCAAGCCAATATAATATGGCCCATAGCAGTTCTTTTCAAGTTAAGTCGAAACCATCCAGATCACATATAGCGAAGAGCACATGGAAGCTTAAGACCACATCACCCAAAAGATCAGTTTCCGCTGATAATCCGCTCGTTAATGCATAAACAGGTTCCTAAAATAAACTACTACTGTGCCGCAAAAGGTAGATTTTGAGTAGAGTAGGAACAAAATTTCACGTAAACCAGTCCAACCACAATAATATTGGAAACTAGAAAGTTGATATAAACAGTTTAACAATTACACATAAATAAGGTCATTGCTATTTGAAACACATGAAACGATGATCCCCAACATGTGATGCACGTGAGTGTGTTCTTATAATAATAAAAAGATAAAGTTGCAGCTTACAGTAGCAAACCATTACATTCAACAGGAAACTGTTATCAATCTCGGAGCAAAAAAAAAAAGTTGAAGAACTGCTGTTCCATACATGGGAGATGCAGCAAGTAGGAACTCATTAAAACTACCCGATCAAACAATGCAAGAGTATATGTAAACATGTTTTACTATAGTAGATAGCGAAGGCCAAAAGGTCACTAACAATGAACCAGCAACTGAAAAGTTCAATGTTCGACATTACAGCAAGCAGTAAGAGTTAAGTAGTTATATGGTCACCTTTTTGAAGCCAGCTATAAGAGATATATCAACCCAGCCCTGACCATCCATCTGCTGCCTCAAGTACACATCTGAGCATAGGTTCTCCTTGCTGTGGATCAAAGAAGATGATGATGATAAACAGAAGCACAGCCTTAAGTCTTAACCAATTGAAGAATAGCAAGAGTAGGTCAATGTGGAGACCTGAAGTAGAACTCTATCTGCTTGAGCAGCTTGACGCGTTCCTCTTCCGCATCAGGCTCAGGATCAGGCTGAGGTTCAGGCTCAGGCTGGGCTTGAAAGTAAGGATAAGCAGGTGGACCAACCATAGGAGGCGCAAGAGCCAGTCCCCTAAGAGCCTCTGGTGGTGGTGGCCCATAAAAGTATATGGGGGATACAGGAGACACAGGAGATGGCATGTCTGGAGATTATTAAAAAAAACAATCAATAGGTGACAAGAGATCAATGCAGTAATAACCCAGACTATAATTTGAGCACCAGAGCTGCAGGTGCAGCAACAGCATCGAGATAGATTACAAGCCTACCATGGAACACCATTGGTCCAGCAAACGGGCGCATGGGCGAGACTGGTGGCGGTGGAGGGCCCATGAACGGTGGAGCGACAGTCATGGGCGGCGGCGGCGGAGGTGGCGGCGCACCTCGCATGTAGTGGCCCATGCCCATTGGTGGTGGAGGGCCACGATAGAAGGGCGGCTCGTATGCCCCTCTTCGCCTGGCACCAAAGCCTCCACCTCCGCCGCTGCCGCCACCGGCACCAGAACCATGATGAGAAGGCCCAGTGCCAGAGGCAGCTACGCCATTGCCCCTCCTGCCACCTCCGTTATTATGGTTCCTCTGGGCACCCCTCCCGCCGCCGCCACCGGCATGGTCCCAGCCAGCGGCAGCGCTCCGGTCGGGATGGTCTCGTGGAGAGTGCTCGCCACCACCACCGCCACTGCGCCTGGCGGACTTGTGGCGGGAGTGATGGGCGCTGTGCTTTTGCGAAGTGGAGGAGTTGGCGACGGCCTAGAGATGGAAATCGAATCGAATGGGGCATCCATAATCGAGTATATCTTAGGAACCCATATCATCGGATATAGTAGTAGTAATAACTAATAACAATAGTAAGAAGAAGAGAAGAGATCTGACCGATGGGGCGGCGACGGGCGCAGGCGATGGAGCCGAGGAGTCGGGGAGCTTGATACCCTTGGCGGCGTCGGAGAGCGCGGGCCAGTGGTTGACGTCCATGACGGCGGGGCCGTTGGGGGAGGGGTGCTTCCAGGCGGAGCGCTTGGCCGGGGAGGCGGAGGGAGAAGGAGACGGGGACGGCGACGGGGAGGCTGGGGCTTGGTCCTGCGGCGTCGGATCGGGCGAGGAGGAGTCGGCGGCGGCGGGCGGCTCCATAGCTGGCTGGCTAGGGTTTGGGTTGGGGTTAGGATGGACTGCTGCTTCGTTCGGCGGCGGCGGCGGCGGCGGCGATCCGATTCCGAGCCGAGGGATGCGGGGGATGCCGGATGCGACTGCGAGTAGAGTACCAGTACCGGATGCGGCGCCTCTCTTCTCTATTCCTATTTTTCCTCCTCTCTATACTAGACTAGACTAGTACCCCCCTCTCTTTCTCTTGACTGACATGCGCTGCCCACTCGGCCACCCCAGCCCAGCCCACTCACGTAACTGGCCCACGGACCAGCATTTAGGTCCATCACAGGCCCACGTCGCTCTCCTTGTTTATTCCATCTCTTCACGATCTCTCTCCCGTGTATATACACGCGCTATGTGATGTGATGTGATGTGATCAGGAAAAAAAAGTTAAGAGAGGAGAATGGATGGATGCCTTCTTTTTATAGATTACTCCTCGGATGGATAAACAAGCATGTCATGAGTAAGGTTACGTAAAAATTTTACCCGGCCATCCCTTAACTAACTCTATGAATATCAAAAATCACATATATCCCTTCTCTTTATATAACTAGAAATCATAATCCAATTATACTCCGTATCTCTCCAATTTCGGGTAAATAGGAATCTTAGTCTAAATAGAAAAAATATAATAATATAGACAACTAGGAATCTTAATCTAATTAGATCTCTTCAACTCCGAGTAACCAGAATAGGAATCTTAATCCAAATACAAAAATATACTAATAGAAATCAAATTAAGGGGAAAGAAGGGTAACATTTCTTTATTTAGTTTCTTTTCTGTTCTTTTTTTCACTTCTTTCTGGTTTTTCTATTTTTACTTGCTTCGAGTACATGTTGCTTTATGTTCATTTGGACACTTTTCACTTGGCTTCGAATATGTTTTGATTTTTTTTCTATGGCTATTTTCTAAAGTACATTCCAATTTTTATCATGACTGTATTCTATCTGGCTTCGAGTATGCTCAGAATTTTTTTCTCGTGGATGTTTTTGACACTAGCTCGACTTTTCTGATTTTGTTTTCATTGTTTTCTTCACCTGGTTTTTTCGTGTTATTATAAATATAATAAGAGTAAAAACAAACAATTTAGGCCCCGTTTGGCAGGGCTTCTCCACCGGCTTCAAGAGCCGTTTGGAGCCGTTTTCTACCAAACGGGGTAAAGTAAAATAGCTTCACTTGTGAAGCCCCTAAAAACATGCTCTCACAATGATTTGGGGTGGGATGGAGCCAAAAAAAAAGTGGCTTCTCCTGGCTCCTCCTCCAGGCCCCTAAAAACATGCTCTCACAGGGAAGTCATTTTGCCAAACGGTTTACCAAAACCGCTTCAGCTCCACCGGTGGAACTGTTCGTGGAGCTAAAGCAAAAAAAAAATAACTTCACTAGTGAAGTGAAGCCCTACCAAACGGGGCTTTAATCTTTAACTCCTTAAGAAACAAAGATTTATACCACTAAGTTAATTTAATTTTTGACTCAAACTCATGACTCGTGCTATAACTCACTACGTATTGGATCCCGTTGCGATGTACGGGCATGTTTGCTTGTAATCTATAATAAAGCTTTTTTTTACATGTTTGCTAGTAATCTATAATAAAGCTTTTTTTGTACAATGTCTTGTTGAAAACAAGCATGTTTTGAGTAAGGTTTATCTCCTCATGTCACAATATACGAGGGACAAAGCTATCGTCCAACGGGTTGCACTCTCACACGAGCGCGTGACCCACGCCACCGTCGGTGACATGCCGCCTCGCCGCAACACCCACCCTCCACCCCCACCCGTCGACCCCCACCCTCCGCTAATCCATTGCCTCCATCAACCGGCCACCGACGAGACTCCCCTACCCTTGCTCCGCCCAAACCGCCGCATCTTTTGCCACAGCCAGCGGCGCTCCGCCGCCTCGCCGCCCCACCCACCACCGCTGGGCCAACCTACCGCCAAGACCTAGAGCCAGGAGAGACGACCAAACCCTAACCTGCCTCTGGCACGATGGTCACATGCTGTTGTCAGCACGCGCCTCTCACGTATTAGAGTTTGCAACCATGGCTGTAGGAGCGGCCAAAGGGCTCCTCCATTGCGTACCAGCATGCAGCCCTGCTCCAAAGTCCACATCCGTACCAGTCTTTCATGTCACAGAAAACTATAAGTTTATAGGATGTCAGAGTCTTTTGCAGAAGCATTTGACAAAAGTTGTAAGCAACAATCGGAGTGTGTGTTGGTGGCCTACGAAGCATCATCGCAAGCAACGGTGACGAAAGAAGAAGCATGCACCCCCTCCTGTTTCCTTCAAATCAAAAAAAAAAAAGAAAAGGAAAGAAAGAAGAGGCATGCAACAAAAAAAAGTAACGAGGGAGAGAGAGAAAAATAATATGGACCGGTTGCTTGCATTACATAATGGGGTGAGTTAAGATTTGGAAGTTTGAGTTAGGAACATGGGAGGCCTAGCCGCCTAGCCCTTTCATGTCTATGTGTACTACTTCTTTGATTCAACAAGCTAACACGCTTGTCCTATCAAAAAAAAAAAAAAAAACCCTAACACGCGTGTTACTTGTGTGGAGCCTACTTTATGTATATCTATATCAATACCTCTATACATAAAAATAAAGAAGCAAAATTTCTCTCCACCTATTTTTTTGTCCGACCATCCCTTAACTAACTTTGTGAATGTGAAAAACACATATAGCCCTTCTCTTTGTATAACTAGAAATCATAATCTAATTAGATGTCTCCGATTTCGGATGAATAGGAATAGGAATCTTAATCCAAATAGGAATCTTCATCCAACTAGATCTCTCCAACTCCGAGTAACCGGAATACGAATCTTAATCCAAATGCAAAAATATAAGAATAGAAATCTAATAAAGATAAAAGAATGGTAGAATTTTTTTTGTTTTTTTTTGTTTCTTTTCTTTTTTTCACTTTTTTCGAACTCATAACCCGTGCTACAACTCACTACATATTGGATCATATAGCAACACACGGGCATATTTGCTAGTAATAATAAAGAGATAAAATTTCTCTCCACCTATTTTTTGGTCCAGCCATTCCTTAACTAACTTTGTGAATGTGGAAAACCACTTACAACCCTT
Organism: Miscanthus floridulus; assembly: GCF_019320115.1. Lineage (NCBI taxonomy): Eukaryota > Viridiplantae > Streptophyta > Magnoliopsida > Poales > Poaceae > Miscanthus > Miscanthus floridulus. The sequence continues at coordinate 1,642,397 of NC_089596.1, read as the reverse complement.
CTCTTTATATAACTAGGAATCATAATCTATTTAGATCTCTCTAATTTCGAATAAATAGCAATCTTAATCCAAATAGGATAGGAAAAATATAATAATATAAACAACTAGAAATCTTAATCCAATTAGATCTCTGCAACTCTGAGTAATCGGAATAGAAATCTTAATACAAATGCAAAAATATAAGAAGAGAAATCTAATAAAGAGGAAAGAAGGGTAGAATTTCATTGTTTCGTTTCTTTTTTTTTTCTTTTTTCACTTTCTTTTTTTCGGTTTGTCCGTTTTTACTCGTTCCCTGTACGTGTTGCTTTAAGTTTATTTGGCATTTTTCGCTTGGCACCGAATATGTTCTATTTTTTTTCTTTTTTAAGTACATTTTAATTTTTGCCATGACTATTTTCTACATAATTAGCTTCGAGTATGCTCAAATTTTTTTCTCGTCGATGTCTTTACACTAGCTTGATTTTTTTATTTTGTTTTCATTGTTTTCTCCACCTGGTTTTTTTGCATTCTAATAAATATAATAAAAGTTAAAGCAAACAATAAATAAGAGATCACAACCATTTTAATCTTTGATTCCTTAACAAACAAAGATTTTTACCGCTAATTAATTTAATTTTTGACTCGAACTCACGACCCATGCTACAACTTACTACGTATTGGATCCCGTTGCTACGCACAGACATGTTTGCTAGTAATTAATAAAAGAGAGGTAAATTTTCTTTTTTGAAATATTGAAGAGCCCTTCTCTTTATATAACTAGGAATCATAATCCAATTAGATCTATCCGATTTCGGGTGAATAGAAATCTTAATCCAAATAGGATAGAAAAAATATAATAATATGGACAACTAGAAATCTTAATTCAATTAGATCTCTACAACTCTGAGTAACCGGAATAGGAATCTTAATCTAAATACAAAAACATAAGAATATAAATCTAATAAAGAGGAAAGAATGGTAGAATTTCTTTGTTTCATTGCTTTTTTTTCTTTTTTTACTCTTTTTGGTTTGTCCGTTTTTATTTTGAAAGGGGACCGTGATGCCTAAGAGAGGGTGAATTAGGCAACTTAAAACTCTAACTAAGGCCTCTAATTGCACCTAGTCAAAACCTATGCAAAAGATAAACTATCTAAATGTGCAACTATGGTTTTGCTAGGTGTGTTGCTATCTCTACCGTAAAATGAGTTATGCAACCTAAGTTCCAAACCTATCAACTAGCCTATTACTAAGCTAGAAAAGTAAAGCACACACCAAGATTACAATGTAAATTCGAAAACTAAAGAGTAAGGTAGAGATATATAAACTCCTGTCGACGACTCCGGTTTTTTTACCGAGGTATCGAGAAGCGTGCAAGCTTCCCTCTAGTTCTCGTTGGAACCCCTGGCAAGGGCCAAACTCCCGGTCGGGTAACTCTGTAGATAGCCTTGGGCCTTCCCCACACGCAAGTGGGTCTCCTACGTGCCTTTCGGCAAACCTCTCCTGGATGCTTCCCGCTGTCTTCACTATCAAGCTTCCGGCTGAGCTATCGTGGGCCTTGTTCCCTTTGGTACATGGTGGCGGCCACACCACAAACGCGGTTGGTGTGATCTCACAAGACTATAAGCCCCTCCGATGTACAACAATAGTGCCGCTGCATCCGGTCACGCTGAAAACATTGTTGTAACAAAGAATAGTGTCATCGGTGCGTTCGGTCACTGCTTCGCTCAGCGTCTGGTCATAGCTGCTGACGCCTACTGTTACCGAGCAACTGATCGGACGCGTCCGGTCTCTATAAGGGCCGTGTTCGGTCACCTCTGCCGAGCTCGTTTCTTTGCAATCTTATGTTTGGCTTGGTTCCCATCTTTGTGCTTGAACTATGCTTGATATCTTGGGTCTTCTCTTGTGCTTCTAGGGTCTTGCTTATGGTGTTGATCGTGGGATCATCATGTCACCTTCGTCCAAATCACGTCTTGCACCCTATTGAACTACAAAACAATTACTTGCAAATTCATGAGTCTAATTTGGTCGTGTTGGTCATCAATCACCAAAATCCAAAGTAAATAGGCCTAGGATCCATTTTTCTTACAATCTCCCACTTTTTGGTGATTGATGACAACACGACCAAAGCAAGCAAATAATAAAATTTTTGAAATTTAAAAACTATCTACTTGCTAGGATGCAATGCAAAGAGCAAGGTTATATGATGCTAAAAGATACCACATGTAAATATCTTTGGAAACTTATCTTGCCCTTGCTAATGTCCTCATATGGCATTATGGATTTAAGCCTCCTCTTAACTCCATAATCCACTATTCTTCCTTTCTTAGACTATTACCACTTGTAAATTATTATGATCGAGCTTGCTTTTGGTCCTACAAATTCTTTCCCTTTGGAATCAAACACCAAAAAGGAAGACATTAGTAGCACAAGGGAGGGTCAAACTTTGTGATCCTTTGTATGTGGAGTGGAATAGGTTATAAAATTTGACTCTCACATTACATAGACTAAGCTCCTCCTAAATATATGCATACATATGATGGAGAATGTAGTTTATGCATAATTGGCAAATTAATGCTTAAGGGAGTTTAATCTATATAATGCATGGAGAAAGTATAAAAATAACAAAGTGAAATCAACATGATGATATTAGTTTAGAAATACCACATGTGTAAACCAATTTGATTTAGACCACTTGCAATAGGTGGTGGATATTTAAAATATGATGCTTAACTCTGAGGACTCCATTTTTCTTGCAATGAGACTGCTACATACATGATAAGCTTGAAAATGTGTTAGTATCAAAGCATCCAACTTGTAGAGTAACCTTCCTCTAAATTGGTGCACACAAGTATGGAATACTTGTAGAAGACATGCACATTGATTTTAGAATAAAAAATATCACTTGAAAAATGATATCACATGAATGTGAGAATCATTTTCGAAAGTGATATTCGGGAGAAATTATCTATAATTTGGATTTTGGCACATATTAGATGAACAATTATAAAACAAGCTATGTGCCGTGCTCCTAAATAATTTAAACTATGTAGGTTTGCTCCAAGACTTAAGAGTGAGACCAAGCAAGCCTACCATAGGATATACCTAGTGTATGCATGACAAATGATTTAAGTATGCAAATGCAAATCTAGGCATAAAAAGGAACTAGATGCTAATTGAAATTATAAGAAATTAAATCTAGTTACCTAACATGGGAATGGGAATTTGGGTCCATAGTGTTCACTAACCCACTTGGCAATTGTCATGATCCAATGTGATGCACCCCATGAAATGCACCCATACTTTGCCAAGTCTCTAAATTCCCCGAAGTCCATCGGACTTCTCACTTCCCTTTCGAGATCCAAACCTTTTTGGTGCTCTTCATGTTGGAAATGATTTCCTTTGTCACCCAAATACATTTGGGCCCATTGTTGACTTGCTTGTTCACCTTGATGGCCACTACCTTGTCATTTTTCTTCTTCTTCAAGAGATAAGGTGTGGAGGCCTTTTTGTCCACCTTGTTGGTGTAGGTTTTGGATAGCTTGCTTGTTTCCTTTTTGTTTTTCTCTTTCTTCTTAGCTCCTCCCCCATTCTTCACCTTGCACTTATAGGACTTGTGGCCTTTCTTGTGGCATACATAGCAAACCATGGTTTGTCCTTTATCAAGCTTCTTCACTCCCTTGACGGTGTTATCTTGATGAAGTTAGGCTTGCTCCGTCTTGCCTTTCACTTGAGTCAAGTCCTTGGTGAGGCGAGCCACTTCTTGTTTGAGTTGCTCATTCTCTATTGCGACCTCTTGTGTGCATGTATCTATATCAACTTTCTCAACACAAACTTGATTACACAAGGGTGAGTCTAAACATAAATCATTGCATGAAGTAGAAGCATCCTTTTTAGGCATGTCAAAGATAGAACTTTTCTTTTTAGGTGCCTTGGTGAGGGTAGTACTGACGGCTTCAAGATTAGCAACTTTATTAGTTAGCTCATCACAATGTTTGCACATGGTTTTCATTTTAGCAAGCAAACTTTTATAAGCACCTTGTGAGCTAGCTAACTTTTCTTTTAATTTTTCATTTTTCTTTACAAGTTGCTCATCATTGATTGTGCATGCATTTGTTGTTGCACTAGCCTCAAGTTGCTCAATTTTAGTAGATAGTTCAATATTGAGATTAGCAAATGTCTCATATTGTTCGAGCAAGGTTTTTTATGCTTCTTATGAACTATCTAGCTTTTCTTGCAATATTTTTAGCTTCTTCTATTGGCTAGTACAAGCCTTAACATATTTAAGATTTTCTTGCACAAGTTCATTAAGAGAAGGCATTTCATCATCAATATCACTCTCACTGGAGGATGAGCTTTTGTTACCTTGTGTCATAAGGCACACAAGAGAAGAGCTTAATGATGAGTGCTTGTGGCCTCGCCTCTTGTGATGGTCTTCTTTTTTACTTAAAGAATCATCCCATGACCTTATTGATGCGAGGGCTTTGTCCTTGCACGCCTTCTTCTTTGTCTTGGGCGTGGGCTTGTTTGGACAAACTTCCACAAAGTGTCCCAACTCGCCGCATCTATAGTATTCTTCCTTTCTTTGCTCATTTCTTTGATTGGTGAAGATAAAATCTTGAATTTGGATGGGCACACCCTTGACATTGAGCCTTTGGATCATCTTTTCCACCTTGTTGATAAGTTTGATTTATTATTCATCAAGGTCGGAGGTGGAGGAGGAAGATTGATCATCATCACTTGATTCATCATCATCATCTTCATTATCTTCTTCTTTATCTTTACTTGAGGAGCTTGAGCTTGAACTTGTCTCAACTTGCTTGCCCTTCATCTTCTTTTTCTCACTACATGTGTGAGCTTTGCCTTTGCTTGATGACGAGGCTTCTTCTTGACCCATCTTCCGTGACATTTCAAATGCCACTATCTTGCCAATGACTATGGCGAGGGTCATCGTGCTCAAGTCCTCAATGTTGTGAAGGATGATGGTGATGCTTGCATATTTCTTTTATGGTAGCACAGAGATGATCTTCCTCACGATGTCCGTATCATCTAGCTTTGTTAATCCTATTGAATGGAGCTCATTGATAATTAGATTCAAACAAGAACACATATCATGAACAAGCTCATCATTATTCATTTTAAAGGAATCATAATTTTATTTAGCTAGACAATGTTTTTACTCACTTACATTAGTTGTGCCGTCATGGAGCTCTTGGAGTTTTAACCAAATTTCATATGCCGTATTTAAAGTGAACACTTGGTTAAACACATCCATGCTAAAAGATTCAAACAAGCAATTTTAAGCTCTAGCATTGAAATGAATTTCTTTTTCTTCACTCTTTGTGGGTTTATCGGGATTTTGTATGGGTTTTATCCCATCACGAGTGAAGAAAACATTGTCTATAAACACCCAAATCTACCACCTCAAGGTGACAAGCCATTCTAGCTTTATAGTAGAGGAAATTAGTGCCATCAAAATGCGGTGGCCTAGAGGTATCCATCCCAACCACTCTAAATAGCGTCGGCTCAACGACGGTGAAGCCAAAGGTCCAAATTGAGCCAACCGGCTCTAATACCAATTCAAAGGGGACCATGACGCCTAAGAGGGGGTGAATTAGGCAACTTAAAACTCTAACTAAGGCCTCTAATTTCACCTAGTTAAAATCTATGCAAAAGATAAACTATCTAAATATGCAACTATGATTTTGCTAGGTGTGTTGCTATCTCTACCGTAAAAAGAGTTATGCAACCTAGGTTCCAAACCTATCAACTAGCCTATTACTAAGCTAGGAAAGTAAAGCACACACCAAGATTGCAATGTAAATGCGAAAGCTAAAGAGTAAGGTAGAGATATGTAAACTCCCATCGACGACTCCGGTATTTTTACTGAGGTATCGAGAAGCGCATAAGCTTCCCCTTAGTCCTCGTTGGAGCCCCTCGCAAGGGCCAAGGTCCTAGTCGGGTAACTCCATAGATAGTCTCGGGCCTTTCCCACATGCAAGTGGGTATCCGACGTGCCTTTCGGCAAGCCTCTCCCGGATGCTCCCCGCCATCTTCACTATCAAGCTTCCGGTCGAACCGCCGTGGGCCTTGTTCCCTTTGGTACATGGTGGTGCCCATACCACAAACGCGGTTGGTGTGATCTCGCAAGACTACAAGCCCCTCCGATGTACAACAATAGTGCGTGCAAGCACCGAGTGGTAAGAGGTGTGTAAACCTCACTAAACACTAGGCCTAAACCTAGAGCAAGCGCATAAGCGGTGGTCTAATCAACGTAAGCACTTCGCAAAGCACCTACGCTAATCACCTAATGAATCACTAAACACTATGCAAGTGGAGATCACTAAAATGGTGTATCAACACCCTTGGTATGTTTTCTCACTTCTCCACATCTCAAATGGCCAGTTGGGGGGTCTATTTATAAGCCCCACCGAGAAAGTAGCCGTTGGGGGCAAAACCTAGCTGTGGCAGAACAACCTAATCTAATGCCTCATAGGAGCGTTTGTCTTCCATTAGACACTAAGCACTCAGGGGAGAACACTAAATTACTCGATTCCGTTGGGCACACCCCAGGGGAGAACCCGAAAATCCACGTTTTTGCCATCAGGGTCACAAATGAGAGAATAAAACTTACATCATTTAACCATTTCTTACATCACTTTTAATACAACATCAGAGTATAACATTTATTAATATAACAGCAGAATGAAATCATATTATCAGAGTTATGAACAATTTAAGTGAACAGCGGAATATAAACATGTGATCAGAGTTACAGCAGAAATGAATATCTATTCATGACATGATGAAGTATTAATATATAAACTACGACAACAAATTATGAAACTTTCATTTATAAAAGCATTTGGTGAGAGTTATAAATGACAACTACGATCGCAGCGTAAAGGAAATCCTCTCTGAGCCCACCAGGAGGAATTCACACACAAAGGTCACCTTTGGCATCCACCTATCACCTACAACAGGGGGAACAAAACCCTAAGTACTCAATTGTACTCAGCAAGACTTACCCGACAGAAGAAAAGAAAAGACTCTAAGGATATGCAAGGCTATCTGACTTGTGGGTTTATTGCATTGCAGGAAGCATTACTGAGCGTGCGTCCTTACATTCGATTTTTATTAATAGCCGCATTGGTTCATTAACTAACCATTCTATCTAAGCACCTATGCTACTTTCAAGCAGGTGGTAAGCAATCAGATTTCCTTTGTCCATCTTCCATCTTTCATCTTTCAGTTCTTACTACGATGCTAAACCGTAGACAAGCCATACCGGATCGCCTGGCGATTTGTGAATCAATGCCCCTAGCTGGGTATCCCGAAAACACACGCCCCGCCTATACCCCAAGCACAAGCAGGACCAACCCATCACTCTCCTATCTCGGGTGTCCAGGTCCCCATCCAAACTAGGACTCCAAGCCCCCGCCCCTGAGTCCCAGACTCAGTGCAGTGCAACAACCTCCTCCACCAAAATAAAACCCTAGCAGTCGATCTGGAAAGAGCCAGATCCATGACAAGAGAGCAACAAGTCTTCCAAGCATCCATACACAAGTATGTGCTTAGGATAATAAGTCTATGACTTGCCTAGAATCTTATGCAACGATCGGTCCTTAACCGACCAGATAGGGAACAACGGTGTAACCAAGCTATGACCCGTATCCACGGCAACATAACTTCTTACACCCACCAATACCCAAACTACATCCCTGCCCGATCACCACTTTTCCTTTCCACCATTTATATTTTCCAAGTGATAATAATCTAGTAATATATTTCCTATATCTCGCGAGTGACCGGCAATCACTCGACTTCTATCGGAATCCTATAGCATAGCATTCTACATGATCCTGTCATACTAGTAAGACTCATAGGATAAAGATATATATGCAAGTGGGTTTCATTCAACTCCTTAAACTTAATGCACAAATATAATTTAAACTACAGAAAAGTAGGGGTTATGCACCGGGGCTTGCCTGGGTAAGAGATATTAAAAAGTTAGTATCAGCATCTTTAGATCATCCACCATCAACTAGATAGAAAGTCCATTGCATCAGCTCTTGGAGAGAATACCCTTACACCATCTTCGGATTCCTAATCATCCTTCAATCGGTCCACTGATCCACCATCGTACCTATATGACATGCATGCGATGCAATGCAAGGATGTAATTAATCAACTACAATCGTGACTCGTAAAGTACGACGTACGCCTCTCAAGTTAACGGCTAGTTCCGACCATGACCGTACTTAGGCTACACATACACATTGTCGGATAAGGCGTTATTTCTCAACAATTACTTTAGTTATATAAACCCAAGGTGTTTCTTTATTTCTATTCTATCGGTTTAATCTTTATTCGCAATAGGACATCATTATCTATTTAGCAAACTAATTATTCCGGAGCTACAAAAATTACAGCGAATACTTAATATTGCTAGGAGCCTACTGTACAAATTTCAGATCCAACACTATTACCAATTTACCATGGAAATTCATACAAGTTCTCCTTTTAACAATATTAAGCATTTTAAAATAATTAGAGCAACCCTAAAAACATAACGAGTCTATGTGAACAAAATACACTACTAGGTAGATCATGATTTTAGGAACTCAACAAAACTGGTTTTACCATTTTTTGACTCCTATACCATTTTATATTGATTTTACAAGTTAAACTAGAAACCTATTTAGAAAAGTATTTTGGAAAAGGAAAAGGAGCCGACGGCCACACTGGCCCAGCAGAAACGAGGCCCAGGGGCGAGCATGGCCCATGTGGCGCTGTCCGGCCCAGGTGGGCGCGGCATAAGCCAGTCCAGGCGCGTAGGCACAAGCGGCCCAGCAGCGCAAGCAGGCCCAACACGGCGCGGTGGTGGCCCAGCAGGCCAGTCCAAGCGCGGCCCAACAGCGACGGTAACAGGCCGGCAGCGTGGCACAATTTCAAAACGGTCCCTGAGCCTCCACTAAATTACCCCTTAGTACACTCAGCTCTATTCCTATGGGTCACGTATTTTGCAAATAAGACCCTATATAATGCTTCTTCTTGGACTCTTATCCTTCTACCCACCTCTTCATCTTCCCCAAACAGAGCACCAGCGGAGAGGAACTCCGGTCGGCGACCAAACCTGGCCGAGAAGGCACTACAGTGGCGGGAGACCCGCCGGAGAGTTGCCCAGGAGCTCGCGCGACTATGGCCCGACCATGGCAAGGCCTGAGCTGCCCCACGGTAGGCTGCTCGTGCGAACCACGGAAGGCGGCAAATCGGTAGCGGTGGCTCTGACCGGACAGACGGCGGAAACGGCGTGAAGGCAAGCGGCTTTGGCTAGCCGGCAGCCAGGCAGTGCGAGGGCACCGAAAAGCAGCGTGGGGAAACCATGGTTGTGTTCGGTGGGGCGACGCGCTGCGGCTGCGGAGCTTGGCCAACAGCGACACGCGTGGCCACAGTGGGAAACGGCGGGGTGCCACGAGGCAAAGCAGCCCAGGCGCGCGCTGTAGACATGGGGCAGCAGTCCCGAGCGACCGAGGGGCGCTCGCACGCGCTCACGCGTGGTAGCCCAGCAGCGGCGCTGCAGCGGCCACAGCGAGGCGATGGTGCAGGGCAACGCGGCTGTAGTGGTGGAGCGGGGAAGGGCGAGCTGGCGCTGTTGTGGTGGAAGGCACGGAGGAGCAACGACGGATGGGGCTTCGGCTTCGACGCTACGAGGCAACGTGGGGCAGTGTGGTACAGCACGTAGCAAGCCGAGGGAAAGAAATAAAAGCAAGCAGCGGTGGTAGCAGCTCGGCTTGCAAAAACAACAGAGACAGATAGGCAAGACAGCGAGGCAGGCAAACAGAGACAACACTAGCGATAGTGGCATGGGCTGCCGAAGCTACATAGAGCGAAACAGCATGAGGCGACGACTGCGTTGACGACGTACACGACAAGGATGAGATGGTTGCTTGCTTGCGTGCTCGGCAGATAGTGTGTGTATGTGTATGTGTGTGTGTGTGTGTGTGTGTGTGTGTATAGTGCTCTATAATAAATCCCTGAACCTAATCAGCTTGCTACTTCAGACATTGTTAAACTCGACATTGTTACAGGCATGAGGCATCATATGTGTATATATATATATATATATGTGTGTGTGTGTGTGTGTGTGTGTGTGTGTGTGTGTGCCGAAAAGTGCTGGCGCCGCTGAGACAATACTAGAACATGCAGTCGAGTGTCAGCTCATGTACATTTACCTACAGCAAGAAACCAAGATAGAGAGAGAGGGAAAAGCAAAGACCGAGGACAGAGCGAGCAGCAATTCGGCACGACAGACAAGACCGATGGAGCAGAAATAGAAAAGGAGGAAGAAAACAACGTGAGTGACTCGGCCAACTTCCTAAACATGACAGCAGGACGGTCCGGCCCAACGTGGCTGGCAGAGCGTGCTGGTTGGCACGAAGAAGACCGTGGCCGCAGAGATAGGCAAGGCAGACAGCGGCATTCATTGCAACAGAGATGACACGATGAAATGGGCAGTCGAATGGTGGCGCTTAGCGGGGCGTGGGCAAGATAAGGCCAGTGACACAAGCAAAACGACGCGCCGGGGTGCAGAACCACGATGGGAACGAGACAGTGAATAATTGCCCTACAACGAGTACGCGATACGCCAGGAAAAATAAATGAAACTGCCGCGCTCTCTTTCTTGTCGGTTCGTGCTTAACAAAATAAACCCACGAGTAAATATATATATATAGTTCTATTTATTATTGGATTTTATTTTATTTGTAAAACGTTGATTTTTATGCTTAATCAATTAAACAAGCTATTCGCTGGCACCGTCGTTCGTCATTTCTAAATATTTCTACACACTGCGTAATTTAACTTGGGTGTTGATTCGAGTCCACAAAAATTTGGGTCATCGGATTCACTTATCGCACCAAGTATGTTTTAAATCGAAAATCCGAGAAACCCGTTTTTGAAAATTTTACTTAGGTCTAAATCACGGTGCTAAATAAGCTCGTAACACCAGGGGTGTTGCAACCAACTCCCCTTAAAAAGAATCTCGTCCCGAGATTCAAAGCTAGAACCAGAAAAGGGGAAACACGATTACATTCTGTAGATCAGGGATTACATGAAAGATTACATGACTTCGAAAACTAAACCACATGGGGATCTAGGGATACATGGTTAAGAGCAACTTGGTACAACCGAGACTTACTCCAGAAGTTGAGATAGACGAGGACAATGGAGAAACAATAAGATAATGATTATCCAAAACATGGCGTAACACCAACAGATCCAGAAATAGTCGACTGAGAAGTAAAACATCGTGAACCCTATGATTGACTACCCAAAAGGGAACTTGAACTTCTTCAATGAGCTGAATCCTATCTTCTTCTTCTCAGATCACATCATCACCTCAAACTGACGAACCTAGCTTCCCAACGTCGACTGGATTTCATAGCTCTGCTGTGAATGTGAGAGGAATGGGGATGAAGAAGAAGAGCAAGGACCAAGGGGGTCTTATAGCGGTGAACGGAGGTGGGGCACAACACACCAGAAGTGGATGCGGCAGGGATGGGATACATAGATGGTGCATGCTGTGGAGATAAGGTCGGACAGGGTGCGCTTTCTATGCAAGCAGTAGAGAGAGGATAAAGAGAGGAGAGTAGAGGAGAGGGGGGGTCCGCTTGATGAGGCAAATGTGCGGGCGATCGTGTCACCAAATGAAGAGAGAAAATAGAGGGAAGGGGGGGGTCTGGTATGAGGGACGAGGCGTGAGAGTCGAGAGCCAACCGAATGCTGGGGACAAGAGAAGCGCATGGTGCACAAAGACGGTGAGCACGGTACGATGCCATGGCCACACTAGAACATGATGCTAAGGGCCTGATACAGCCAGCGTTCGTGGGGCACGCAGCGAAAAGACCCAGCATGCATAACGCGGTCAACTAAGCATAGGGCTTGGGACATGATGTCCACTCAGGCTTTTACAATCACTCCCGACTACCCGAGGCTAACTTTCCTTTCCCTTTCTCGACCACATCCGTCTTTCCTGTAGATTGAGACCATGTCATACTTTCTTCCTCCAAAACCATCTCCTCTTGATTACTAGAGAGAACACTTCTGCATCAACCTATTGTGGATTTCCCGTTTGAACACCCGAATATTTTCAAGGAAATTATTTGTAGCAAAAGTGGTACGGCGGTGTAACTTGGTAAAGGCACTTAGTCAACAACCTCAATACCAACGCATGCCGAGCAGCGTCACGTGTGGCAGCTGTTCCATAAAGAGCCCTCGGTTTCATCGTGGCACCATAAGCATTTAACCGAGCAACTATTACCAACTTACACACCATGAAGGCGGTGGGGTCATAGACCACAGAATAAGAGAAGTATTGCAAGGGAAAAATTCAAACAACAAGGGTTCCCTTCATGACAAGGGACAAGGAATTCAAATCCAACGGCGGATTTGTTTTAAAGCGATTCAAGTGTTCTGTTAGGACATCCACAATTAGTCGACACAGTGGCCTATATTCATGGCTGATCTGCTGGCATCTGAATGTCAACTTCTCTTGTAACCCACTTAATATCACCCATGAAACTCTTAAGCACACCTAACGAACTTAAGGGAGATGAACGCAATAAACATAGCGAACTAAATAAAATGCATGTTCCAACGTTCTTATGTAGGTACATCATACAGGCATTCAGGCTCTCATTCACGACACAACATTCGCCTATGGTCGGACGATCTCAACAACTATGGACGACAACAACGGCAAGAGTACAATACGGAGGATAGCGATGAAAAACACTACTGCTATGGATACAACATCCCAAGACAACTAGTCTACATCTTCTCGTGGCAATGGCTGAGTAAGAGGAACCAAGGGTTTTGCTTCTAACACTTCCAACGGTGGAGGTGCTGGTGGTTCTGCATCACTGGGTCTCCTCCTTTCAGGCAGGTGGATAGGGATCCCTTCCAAGATTGGGGCATCCTGCCTATCAATAGCCAGCGTCCTCCGCCTGGCCCTAGTGAATAGATAGGCCTCACCCAGCTGATGGACATACCGATCTTTAGCCTCCTTCAGAGCTTCCTCCATGGTAGCTTTCTGACTCTTAGCAGTTGTAGTACTGGCATGTGCTTCAATGAGCTACACCTGGAGCATCCGGTTGAAGACCTTGGCTTCCTCAGCGCGCCAAAGGCATGCCCTCAGCTCCAAGGCTTCCGGTCATACTGCTTATCTAGAGCAAGCAGGTACGTGGTCAAGTACACCATGGTGGGACTGTCCTCTTGCGCATCACGCCCTTGCAAAGCCTCCATGCGAGCCCTCCATGCCCGCCGGTTCCTATCCAAAGTTGGAAAGAACCGCATGGGGGTACGGGCAATGGGCTCCTCATAGATCTAGTAGAGGTATCACAAGGCTTTGCGGGCCACAACCTGGTAGGTGTCGGTGAAGCTAAACCCGGTGGCGATCACACTCCAGGCTTCAGTGAGGTCGGGGAACTCTTCACTCTTCCTGATGTAGACGGTAACCTCACACCGCTCAGTGCCATGCTCCTCATACTCACGGCCCTCATACTCAGGACGATCTTTGACTCCGAGCTTTTACAGAGTGGCATGTAGGATTTTGGGAAAACCCTCAATGTTTAGGCAGTAGGTACTAACCTAGGCTCCTACCATCTCTAGAGGTGGTTACAAGGAAGGCTAAGCGAAAAGCTGGCTCAAAGAAAAGCTAAGCGAGCTAAAGTTTGCCGAGTGGTGGTACCAATGGCTAAGCCAGGCTCTACTTATAAAGGCAGAACATTCAGTGGTCCTGGCGCGGTTCACCAGGGTTCCTGCACGAGATCACTATGACAAATCGACCAAATTCTGCGCGTTTGAGGCAAGCAACGTGCTATGCCATTACTAACTAGTATGACTACAGGGCAAGGGTCTGACAAGAGTGCAAAAAAGGGGTACGGGAAGAACGTGGGTCACAATAGGCGTGAATCATGAGCGAACGCGGAGCATGAAACCATAGTGCAGACCTAATCCTAGAACAGGAACGAGCCAGTCGTGCATAATACGACACACGTGATACCTATGGGGGTGTATCTACAAGCAATACGAGTGCTACAATGCACAAACAGGATATGCATGAATGCACATCCTATACGTCCTTTCACTGTTGCCAGCATATAGGGCAACCGTTCTTAGATTTTTGGCACATCGTTCTCTCCCTATAACTAGCCGATACTATCAGACTATGCTCGAGTCCGTGTACCTGCAAAAAACTTGATTAAGCCTATCTAAGTCAGCAGAGTGCCATCTATCCTAGATACATAACCATAGTAATAGGGCTACTTATATAACTTCGCATACAAACGTCCTATTCTTTTGAAAAGAATTTGTTGCCAAATTTTAGTTTAGAAAAGGATTTGAAAGCTATATTTCCTCATTTGCGCTCTGATACCACCTATGGTAGAACCGCCTAATCTAATACCTCACAGCAGCATTTGTCTTCCATTATACACTAAGCACTCAGGAGAGAACACTAAATTACTCGGTTCCATCTTGCACACCCCAGGGGAGAACCCGAAAATTCACGTTTTTACCATTAGGATCACAAATGAGAGAATAAAGCTTACATCATTTAACCATTTCTTACATCACTTTTAATACAACATCAGAGCATAACATTTATTAATATAACAGCGGAATGAAATCATATTATCAGAGTTATGAACAATTTAAGTGGACAGCAGAATATAAACATGTGATCAAAGTTACAGCGGAAATGAATATCTATTCATGACATGATGAAGTATTAATATATAAACTACGACAACAAATTATGAAACTTTCATTTATAAAAGCATTTGGTGAGAGTTATAAATGACAACTACGATCGTAGCGTAAAGGAAATCCTCTCTGAGCCCACCAGAAGGAATCCACACACAAAGGTCAGCTTTGGCATCCACCTGTCACCTACAACAGGAGGAATAAAACCTTGAGTACTCAATTGTACTCAGCAAGACTTACCCGACAGCAGAAAAGAAAAGACTCCAAGGATATGCAAGGCTATCTGACTTATGGGTTTATTGCATTGCAGGAAGCATTACTGAGCGTGCGTCCCTACATTCGATTTTTATTAATAGCCATATTGGTTTATTAACTAACCATTCTATGTAAGCACCTGTGCTACTTTCAAGTAGGTGGTAAGCAATCAGATTTCCTTTGTCCATCTTTCATCTTTTAGTTCTTACTACGATGCTAAACCATAGACAAGTCATACCGGATCGCCCGGCGATTCGCGAATCAATGCCCCCAGCTGGGTACCCTGAAAACACATGCCTCGCCTATACCCTAGGCACAAGCAGTACTAACCCATCACTCTCCCATCTCGGGTGTCTAGGTCCCCGTCCAAACTGGGACTCCAAGCCCTCGCCCCTGAGTCCCAGACTCAGTGCGGTGCAATGACCTCCTCCACCAAAATAAAATCCTGACAGTCGATCTAGAAAGAGCTGGATCCATGACAAGAGAGCAACAAGTCTTCCAAGTGCCCATACACAAGTATGTCCTTGGGATAATAAGTCTATGACTTGCCTAGAATCTTATGCAACGATCGGTCCTTAACCGACCAGATAGGGAACAACGGTGTAACCAAGCTATGACCCACATCCGCGGCGACACAACTTCTTACACCCACCAATACCCAAACCACATCCCTGCCTGGTCACCACTTTTCCTTTCCACTATTTATATTTTCCAAGTGATAATAATCCAGTAATATATTTCCTATATCTCGCGAGTGACCGGCAATCACTCGACTTCTACCAGAATTCTATAGCATAGCATTCTATACGATCCTGTCATACTAGTCAGACTCATAGGATAAAGAGATATATATGCAAGTGGATTTCATTCAACTCCTTAAACTTAATGCACAAATATAATTTAAACTACAAAAAAGTAGGTGTTATGCACCAGGGCTTGCCTGGGTAAGAGATATTAAAAAGTTAGTATCAGCATCTTCAGATCATCCACCATCAACTAGATAGAAAGTCCATTGCATTAGCTCCTAGAGAGAATACCCTTACACCATCTTCGGATTCCCAATCATCTTTTGATTGGTCCGCTGATCCACCATCGTACCTATATGACATGCATGCGATGCAATGCAAGGATGTAATTAATCAATTGCAATCGTGACTCGTAAAATATGACGTACGCCTCTCAAGTTAACGGCTAGTTTCGACCGCGACCATACTTAGGCTACACATACACGTTGTCGGATAAGGCGTTATTTCCCAACAATTACATTAGTTATATAAACCCAAGGTGTTTCTTTATTTCTATTCTATCGGTTTAATCTTTATTCACAATAGGACATCATTATCTATTTAGCAAACTAATTATTCCAGAGCTACAAAAATTACAGCGAATACTTAATATTGCTAGGAGCCTACTGTATAAATTTCAGATCCAACACTATTACCAATTTACCACGGAAATTCATACAAGTTCTCCTTTTAACAATATTAAGTATTTTAAAATAATTAGAGCAACCCTAAAAACATACTGAGTCTATGTGAACAAAATACACTACTAGGTAGATCATGATTTTAGAAACTCAACAAAACTGGTTTTACCATTTTTGGACTCCTATACCATTTTATATTGATTTTACAAGTTAAACTAGAAACCTATTTAGAAAAGTATTTCGGAAAAGGAAAAGGAGCCGACGGCCACACTGGCCCAGCAGAAAACGCGGCCCAGGGGCGAGCATGGCCCACGCGGCGCTGTCCGACCTAGGTGGGCGTGACATAAGCCAGTCCAGGCGCGCAGGCACAAGCGGCCCAGCAGCGCAAGCAGGCCCAACACGGTGCGGTGGTGGCCCAGCAGGCTAGTCCAAGCGCGGCCCGACAGCGACGGTAACAGGCCGGCAGCGCGGCACAATTTCAAAATGGTCCCTGAGCCTCCACTAAATTACCCCTTAGTACACTCAACACTATTCCTATGGTTCACGTATTTTGCAAATAAGACCCTGTATAATGCTTCTTCTTGGACTCTTATCCTTCTGCCCACCTCTTCATCTTCCCCGAACAGAGCACCAGCGAAGAGGAACTTCGGCCAGCGACAAAACCCGACCAGGAAGGCACTGCGGTGGCGGGAGACCCGTCGGAGAGTTGCCCGGGAGCTCGCGTGACTATGGCCCGGCCACGGTAAGGCCCGAGCTGCCCCACGGTAGCCTTCCCACGCGAACCACGGAAGGCGGCAAATCGGCAGCGGTGGCTCCAACCAGACGGACAGCGAAAATGGCACGAAGGCGAGTGGCTCTGGCTGGCCGACAACCAAGCGGTACGAGGGCACCAAAAAGCAGCGCGGGGAAACCATGGTTGCATTCGGTGGGGCGAGGCGCTGCGGCTACGGAGCTCGGCTGAAGGCGACGCGCGTGGCCATAGTGGGAAACGGCGGGGTGCCACAGGGCAAAGCAGCCCTAGCGCACACTACAGACACGGGGCAGCAGTCCTAAGCGACCGAGGGGTGCTCATGCGTGCTCATGCGCGGTAGCCCGGCAACGGCGCTGCAGCGGCCACAACGAGGCAATGGTGCGGGGCAACGCGGCTACGGTGGTGGAGCAGGGAAGGGCGAGCAGGCGCTGCTGCGGTGGAAGGCACTGAGGAGCAACGACGGATGGGGCTTCGGCTTTGGCGCTGTGAGGCAACGCGGGCTAGTGTGGTACAGCATGTAGCAAGCCAAGGGAAAGAAATAAAAGCAAGCAGCGGTGGTAGCAGCTCGACTTGCAAAAACAACAGAGACAGACAGGCAAGACAGTGAGGCAGGCAAATAGAGACAACACTACCGATAGTGGCATGGGCTGCTGAAAGGTCTTTGTGTGGTTTTGGTAATTGAGTGACAACCTAGGTGGACTAATTGTGTTTATATGAGATACATAGGTGATTAGTCCACAGATACATATGTGTGAGCAACATATGCCATGAAGGTGAAAATGGCTTGGAGATGTTGCAAAGCTCACACATGAGATGATGAAGGAGCTCATTGCACATGAGACATGACATTGAGTCATGTGATCAAAGGTGGAGAAGATCAAGACAAGACTTGGCTTGATGGACCGGTTGCAAACGTGAAGGGCAAGTTGGAGGCTTTGGAGCAATGGACCGCGTGATGGTGAAGCTTGAGCAAGACTTAGCGTCGATGGACAAAGGCAATGGTAAAAAGCAAGTGAAGTCAAGATCGATGAACCAATATGATCACGTGATGATATGAAGTGGATCATATCATTGTTGATCATATTGGTGCATGTGTTGCATCGACATTAGAGGAGATGGAATGGAATGTGCAAGGCAAAGGTATAACCTAGGGCATTTCATTTCACCGGTCATAGGTGTGTAGAGAAGTTGATGACCAGGTTTAGGATAGATGGCCGTACTATCAATAGGAGCAAACTTGTTTGCATATCGATCATATATGTGCCACTCGAGTGATCTAACTTTGTATCATCGCTAGGATTGAGTGGCGTGGCAAGTTGAGTGGCTAATCCTTTGAAAAATGATTGTGAAAAGCTAACACACATATACATGGTGGTGTACACTTGGTGGTGTTGGCACATTTACAAAGGAGATGAAGTTGGAGTTGATGTGGATCAACTCGGTGAAGAAACGGAGATGAGAAAGGTCCCACAGAGTGGATCGGACTCTGTTCACGCAGTGATCGGACGCTGAGGCTCAGCGTCCAGTCAGTGGTGGCAGTCAGCGTGCAGCGTCGGTCAGTCGACCAGACACTAGCTTTGAAAGTGACTGGACGCTGGAGGCAGTGTCCGGTCCTATTGTCGGATGAAGCAGTGTCATTGGAGAGTGACCGAACGCTAGGGCTACGTCCGATCATGTCCGACCGGACGCGTCCGGTCAGGGTCGATACCTTACTGTAAATGACCAAACTCTAAGGGTCCAGCATCTGGTCAGTTGAAGCTACTATGTCTGGTTAGAAGATGACCATTGAGATCGAAAGAATTCCATTGAATGCAGGTGACACGTGGTTGTCATCGAGCGATCGGACGTTGAGGTCCAGCGTCCGGTCAACATGATCGGAGCGTCCGGTCGGCCTGATTTTTGCCCAGTGAAGGGGTAACAGCTAGTTTAGCCCTTAGGGCTATAAATAGAAGTGGCCTTCGGCCATGGCTGGTGCTGAGGACCTTGGGGGACTTTGTGTCCATGCTTGAGAGTGCTTAGGAGCCCTCCATCTCACACATACTTGATAGTGATCATCCGATTGTGTGAGTGAGCGATTCTAGTGCGATTGCATCATGAGATTGCATTGAGTGGCACTAGGTGATCGAGTTGCAAGCTGGTGGTGCTTGTTACTCTTGGAGGTTACCACCTCCTAGATGGCTTGGTGGTGGTCTCCGTTGAAGCCCGCAAGAAGCTTGTGCGGCGCTCCAGAGAAGAGCTTGTGAGGGGCATTGTGCTCGCCCCACGGGAGTCGCGAAGAGCAACTTTAGTAAAGTGTGTCATTGAGCTACCCTCACCTTCGGGGTAGGTTCTTGCGGCACCCAATATGTGGGCTTGGCGGGTGATGCCAATTAGCCACCAAACCACCAAGTGAGCGGTCGACACAACGGGGACTAGCGTGTTGGCAAACACATGAACCTCGGGAGAAAAATCATCATGTCAACCTTATTCTTTCCATTGGTTTGCATCCCCGTTACACAAGCTTGTATTTACTTTCATATACATTGTGCTTGTGTTGTTGCTCTTATAATTAGTTAGCTAGTGTAGCTTGCTAGTTACCTTCTTGCTTGTGTAGCATAGAAGTAGCTCCCTTGTGTGACTTATTTGGTTTGTGTAACCTTGTTAGTCATATTGCTTAGTTTGTGTAGCTAAGTAATTGTGCTCTCTAATTTGGCATTTATTGCCTTGTTATTAAGCATTACTAGTGAGCTTAGTTGGCTTTGTGCTTTTGCTTACTAGCATGTGTAGGAGCTCCCTTGTTGCCTAAAGTACTAGTGACATAGGTTTGTGTGACCTTGCTCCTAGAATTGGTTAGGAGAGCTCTAGCTAGCCTGGCACCTTTGTTGCATGATTAGTATCTTTGAAAGGTGCTAGAGAACATAGATAGAGGGGTGTAGTCTTGGCTAGACCGATAGTATTAATTCCGCACTTGTTTCGGTTAGCCAATATGATTAAGTTTTAAAAATGACTATTCACCCCTCTCTAGTCGCCATCTCGACCCTTTCAATTGGTATCAGAGCCTAGTCTCTCATTTGTGGTCTTCACCGACCCGAGAGGATGGTGAACTTTAGGCTAGAAGTTGTTTGTGACACACATATTTTTGATGGCACACACTATGCACGGTGGAA
This sequence comes from Miscanthus floridulus, assembly GCF_019320115.1. NCBI lineage: Eukaryota > Viridiplantae > Streptophyta > Magnoliopsida > Poales > Poaceae > Miscanthus > Miscanthus floridulus. Next base: position 1,622,077 of record NC_089596.1, on the reverse strand, counting down.
ACGTCATATGCTTGATCATTTCCATGAATTGGGTCCCAAGGCATGGTGGATCATTGTTGTTGGTTTCTCTCATGATGCCTTGGATAAGGATAACCTCACCCAAGCGTAAGAGGATTGCTTACAACTTGATCATCGTGCTCTTTATTATCTAACATGTGCTATACATGATATTTTTAGATGTGTGTGGGACTTGGAGAGTGCTCATGATATGTGGCTAGCACTCTAAGCCTTTTACGGTGACTCCTCCACATGGGATGATGGTAAATTCAAGGAGGATGAACCAAAGAAGGAGGCGTATGAGTGTGTTGAGCATAACCACAATTTGGTGATTGTGGAAGATTGCTCCACCTCATGGTCAAGTGATGATGATGATGATCGATCTACTACAAGTTCACTTGACAAGGTTGATAATGATGCCACAAGTGTTGTAAGTGATGATGCTACCCCATGCACACTTGATGGTAATGATGGTTCATGCTCAAGCCATGATGAAGATGCTACTACATGCTCTCTAACCACACCACATTGTCTCATGTCACAAGGTGACACTAAGGTAACAAATGATAATGTGGTTGATCATGTTGATTCATATGATGAGCTTGTTAGTAGACTTGCTAGCATGACCATGTCTTTAGAAAATGAGAAAGCTAAAACATTGAACTTAGAAAATGAAAACTCATTTCTAAAGAACTCTTGTGAAGAACATAAGAAATTTCTTGATGCTTATAAATCTTCACATGATGAGCTTAAATCGAATCATGAGACACTACTTGTATCTCATGATGAATTATTAGAACAACATGCTTCTCTCATTAAAATATTTACCAAGAAACTTAAAAATAATAAGAGTTCATCACATGGGTCAATTGATCAATCACATATTATTGCTAACCCTTGTGATGTAGGCAAGAAGCATATATCCACCTCTTGTGATGATTTATTAGATATGCTATGCTCTTCACAATTAGATGCTTGTTCTACTTCTATGTCTTGTGAGACTAACCTTTTGAAGGAGAACAATCAGCTCAAAAATGAAGTGAAGAATTTGAGTAATAAGCTAGAGAGGTGCTACAACTCTTAAGTCACCTTTGAGCACATGTTGAAGACTCAAAGAAACTATGGTGACAAGTGTGGCCTTAGCTTCAAGAAGAAGATGACAAAGGGTGAAAGAAAGAGAGAGAGAAAGATGAAGAAGCTACAACAAAGAAAGCTCTCTCATACCATGTGCTACCGGTATCATGAAGTGGGACACCTTGCAAATGGTTGCCCTAACAATGAGAAGCTCAAGAAGATAAAAGAAGAAGAGAGGCTCAAGCATATCAAGTGCTTCAAGTGCCGCACTTGGGGTCATCTTACCTCAATGTGCCCAACCAAGCAATTGGTGAAGCAACAAGTAAAGCCTCAACCAAAGCCACAAGTTGAGCAAGAAATTACACCCCAAGTTCAAATCAAGATCAACCATGAAGATGGTGGTAACTTAATGATAGAGAAGAAGAAAACAAGAAGGGGTGGAAAGGCAAGGCATCCAATGCAAACTCAAGATGCCAAGATGATGAGCAAGAATGAAGATAAGAAGAAAGATTATGCTCACATCAAGTGCTTCAAGTGTGGAAATATGGGACACTTTACCTCTAAGTGTCCTACCAAGCTTGAGAAGAAGGCTCAAGCAATCCATGAGAGGCAAGGCAATGAGAAGCACCACATGAGCAAAGAAGAGAAGGCTCAAGCAAAGAGAAAGTGCTACTCATGCCGGGAAAGGGGACACATGGCACATTCATGTTCCCTAGGTGACATTTCTAAGCCTATTTCAATTGTTGATAATAATGTGCTTAGAAAAGATGGCAATGGTATCTCATTGGTTGCAATTGCAAAACATCCCTCTATTCATACTAAGGCTATGCCTAAGTATGTTGCTCCTAACTTGAGAGGACCTAAACTTGTTTGGGTACCATCAAAAAGTGGATGATTGATTGTAGGTACCATTGGCATTGGAGACTTGATTCAATTGATTTCATATTGATCATCATATGTTGAGTCAAGTTATGAAGCCTAGTGCACATCCAAACCCAATGCCAAGAGAAAATTGAGTGAAGTCCAAGTGCTATCAACATACAAGTGCTATAATTTAAGTTATTGGTAATTCATTGGATATATTTGATGACTTGCAAATAATTGAGTTGAAGCTTTCTAGTTGGATGATCATGAGCTAACCAAGGTATATCTCTTGTTGATCATTTCATTTGGGTGCATATGAGTTGATTGAATTGGATAAATATGCAATGTTGCTTGCTATGAGATGATTGAATGGATAATTGATTAGTAGTCAAGGTTGGATTGATTTGTGTTGGATAAATTCATGAGATGACTTTTAGTAAGTGGTTTGAATGGATATATGTCTTATGGAAGTATTCAAACAAGTTAGTTTCAAGTTGGATTCACATTTGATGAAGTATAGCTCAATTGTTGAAATCTGTCCTATATTGCAAAATCTGAGCTAGCTGTGATCTTAGCCATGTTTGAGTAATCAACACTTATTGGATTGGCATAAAAATTGGTGTACATACTCTAGACTTATGGTATAAGATGCTGTACAATTTTCATGAGAATTGGATAAGAAATGCTTTGGTTTTGGAGTTGATCTTGTCAGCTATAGTGCAGCAGTTTTCAGCATGTAGTAATAGTGGAAGAATTGATATATGGCAGCAATCTAGAAGTCAAATGAAGCTCAAATTTTTACAGCTGCTAGATAACTTAGTAAAGAACATCTCCACCAAATTTCGTGGTATTTGGATTTGTACTTTGGGAGATATTCTTATTTCTTTAAAGGGTACAAAATCTGTCAGAAAAGTGACAAATGTTGGATTGATCTAGAGTCACTTAGATTGAAGGGTCCTCAAGTTGGAAACATGTTTATAAGTGTTTGAGGTACCTAAGTTTGGTTTTGAGATGATCTAAAAGCATGACAAGCAAAGAGTACAAGGCCATTTGATTGTGGAGTGTACTTTGCATATATTTGGTACTCAAAATTGAAAGATCAAGATCAAACTCAAGATGAAGTTGAAGTTTAAGTTCTAATGACTATTGAAAATCATTTGGTAGAAAGAAAAGGACTTAAAGAAGGAATCAAAGTTACTTATAAAGTTAAGTCCATCACTTGGATTAATCAATCAAGTTATTTCAAGTGAGTGTCAAGAATGGTTCTTGAAGAGAGGTCACTTCTCCCTAGTGTAGGGGCTTGCCGCCTATGTGTAGGTAAACCAAGTGTGGTACTTGGAAGGCTAACATGGAAGTGGTGATCCGAGAAACATTTAAGATGCTTAGTTGAAGCAATCAAAAGGGTTGATCAAGAAAAGCAAGCAACACCCAAAAGAGAGCAAATCATGATATTTCAAGTGGTATTCTCACATTGATGCTCTCATGCAAGCATTGATCAAAGAATAAAGCAAGCCAACCACAACAAGAAAGTGCACTTGATCATAAGTGTTATTCATTTCATATGGGTGAAGAATGAAATTCAACATGGTATCTATTGGTCTTCACCAAGTTTATAATTGGACTTCACATTGCTATTGGAGTAATGAATTGGAATCTATGTGACTATCCTCTACTCCAACATAGCAAAGGTATCATTGTAATGTGCATGATCAGTTCATCCCTTACTAGTATGCGGTTAGTGCATATAGTACATGCTTCATAGGATCATGCATAACAAATCAAATGTTTAAATTCATAGCTTACCACTATTGTTTGAATGATTACTTGATCTAGTGGTTAGTACATGAATTTGTTCATGAGCTAGTAAATCCAAGTACTTGACTCAATTTGGATTGCTAACAAGTGACAAGTACAACATTGGCAAGATAACCCTTGCAAGAGGTGTGAAGAAGCTTGTCATTGGTTCAAACCGGACTTGAAAGCTTAGGCAAATCAATTTAGTTCAAGTCAATCATAGAAGCTCATGTTAGTGATAAGAGTACAAGCACAAGACAACAATGCAAATGGATATCTAGTTTGTATGTTTCAAATGGTATCTAGACTCAAGTATTTCATCAAGAATCTACAAGTAATGTCTAGATCAACTCACAAGTGATATCCTATAAGTGGTACTCATAAAGATAGCAAATGTTCAAGAAATGGTCTTTATTGATAAATTCAACAAGTGGTTCCAAACTAGAAGATTCTTTCAAGTGGTATCTACTTCATACAAGTGGTATTACATCTATATATGATATCAACCATGAAAGACGATGGTTCCACAAGTGATCCTCAACTTTAAGTGATCATCAAATGAAGAATGCATCCCTCAACTACAAGAGCTCAAGTGTATCAAATGGATGACCCATGCTATCACATAGGGGGAGGTGTCCCATAAATTGATATCAAGATCAAAGATCCTATGTGTGGTATCTCAAGAAGCCCTACACAAGATACAAAGGGTACAAGTTACAAGTGGTATCTACAAGTGGTGTCATTCCAACAATCATGAAATGTCCATAAAAAATGCAAGATTCAAGCCTCAACCATCTACCCCAAATATATACCTTTGCATCAATAAGAAGCACACCTTTTATGGAAATTGATGACAAAGGGGGAGAGATTATACAAAGATATGAAAGCCTTTATAGGGGGGAGAGATAAATTGTGTAAGAGGAGAGATAAGATATAAAAGCTCAAAGAAATAGAGGTTGGACATGGACTTGGACAAAGAGGGAGCAACATTGAAGAAAAGAGATGGATCAAAATTCTTGGACAAGAGAAGCACACAAGTAGGGGGAGCAAGCTCATGAACTTTGATTGATTACATTTGATATGTGCATATTCATGTGCTTGCTTGCATTGCATAAGCTTTCAAATTCAATATGCATGCTTGTGTGGTGTATGCTAGTTGTAAAACTTGAATGATGATTTAATAACTAGCATGCATAGGATGATAGCTAGACACTTGGTATGTTTTTCAAGTAATACTAGTACCTTGCTTTTAATGTTGATCTCACAAGGTATCTAGTGTTTTTATTTTCAAGTGATATCTAGCTAATCATGGTGCTAAGGATGAACTTAAAGGTGCAACTCTGATTGGTACACGCTTCAAAGGTTTATTCTATACACCTTAGCATCATTTGGTAGTAATTACTCTCCCACAATTTTAATCTATGCATATGTGCGACCTTCAAATCAAACACTCTAGCACATATGTAGGGGGAGCTAATACTACCATCTTGGGTTTGTGGTACTTGTCCAAAATCATTTTCACATGGTAAAATTGCTTGGGCAAGCAACATGAATCCAAAAGAGCTTAATTTCCATATCTTTGTAGAGTTATCATCAATTACCAAAAAGGGGGAGATTGAAAGGTCCTTGTATGGTTTTGGTAATTGAGTGACAACCTAGGTGGACTAATTGTGTTTATGTGAGATACATATGTGATTAGTCCATAGATACATATGTGTGAGCAACATATGCCATGAAGGTGAAAATAGCTTGGAGATGTTGCAAAGCTCACATATGAGATGATGAAGGAGCTCATTGCACATGAGACATGGCATTGAGTCATGTGATCAAAGGTGGAGAAGATCAAGACAAGACTTGGCTTGATGGACCAGTTGCAAGCGTGAAGGGCAAGTCGGAGGCTTTGGAGCGATGGACCGCGTGACGGTGAAGCTTGAGCAAGACTTGGCACCGATGGATGAAGGCAATGGTGAAAAGCAAGTGAAGTCAAGATCGATGAACCAATATGATCACATGATGATATGAAGTGGATCATATCATTGTTGATCATGTTGATGCATGTGTTGCATCAACATTGGAGGAGACAGAATGGAATGCGCAAGGCAAAGGTATAACCTAGGGTATTTCATTTCACCGGTCATAGGTGTGTAGAGAAGTTGATGACCGGGTTTAGGATAGATGGCCATACTATCAACAGGAGCAAACTTGTTTGCATATTGATCATCTATGTACCACTCGAGTGATCTAACTTTGCATCATCGCTAGGATTGAGTGGCATGGCAAGTTGAGTGGCTAATCCTTTGAAAAATGATTGTGAAAAGCTAACACACATACACATGGTGGTGTACACTTGATGGTGTTGGCACATTTACAAAGGAGATGAAGTTAGAGTTGATATGGATAAACTCGGTGAAGAAACGGAGATGAGAAAGGTCCCACAGAGTGGACCGAACTCTGGTCACGCAGTGACCGGACGCTGAGGCTCAGTGTCTGGTCAGTGGTGGCAGTCAGCATGCAGCGTCGGTTAGTCGACCGGACGCTGGCTCTGAAAGTGACCGGACGCTGGAGGTAGTGTCCGGTCCTATTGTCGGACAAAGCAGTGTCACTGGAGAGTGACCGAACACTGGGGCTGCGTCCGATCATGTTCGACCGGACGCGTCCGGTCGGGGTCGGTACCTTACTGTAAATGACCGAACTCTGAGGGTCCAGCGTTCAGTCCATTGAAGCTGCTGTGTCCGGTCAGAAGATGACCATTGAGATTGGAAGAATGCCGTTGAACATAGGTGACACGTGGCTGTCATCGAGCGACCGGACGCTGAGGTCCAGCGTCCGGTCAACATGACTGGAGCGTCTGGTCGGCCTGATTTTTTCCTAGTGAAGGGGTAACGGCTAGTTTAGCCCTTGTGGCTATAAATAGAAGTGTCCTTCGGCCATGGCTGGTGCTGAGCACCTTGGGGGACTTTCTGTCCATGCTTAAGAGTGCTTAGGAGCCCTCCATCTCACACATACTTGATAGTGATCATCCGATTATGTGAGTGAGCGATTCTAGTGCGATTGTATCGTGAGATTGCATCGAGTGGCACTAGGTGATCGAGTTGCAAGCCGATGATGCTTGTTACTCTTGGAGGTTGCCATCTCCTAGACGGCTTGGTGGTGGTCTCCATCGAAGGCCGCAAGAAGCTTGTGCGGCGCTCTGGAGAAGAGCTTGTGAGGGGCATTGTGCTCGCCCCGCGGGAGTCGCGAAGAACAACTTTAGTAAAGCGTGTCATTGAGCTACCCTCACCTTCGGGGTAGGTTCTTGCGGTGCCCGATGTGCAGGCTTGGCGGGTGATGTCAATTAGCCGCCGAACCACCAAGTGAGCGGTCGACACAACGGGGACTAGCGTGTTGGCAAACACGTGAACCTTGGGAGAAAAATCATCGTATCAACCTTGTTCTTCCCGTTGGTTTGCATCCCATTACACAAGCTTGTATTTACTTTCATATACATTGTACTTGTGTTGTTGCTCTTGTAATTAGTTAGCTAGTGTAGCTTGCTAGTTACCTTCTTGCTTGTGTAGCATAGAAGTAGCTCCCTTGCGTGACTAATTTGGTTTGTGTAACCTTGTTAGTCACATTGCTTAGTTTGTGTAGGTAAGTAATTGCGCTCTCTAATTTAACATTTGTTGCCTTGTTATTGAGCATTGCTAGTGAGCTTAGTTGACTTTGTGCTTTTGCTTACTAGCATGTGTAGGAGCTCCCTTGTTGCCTAAAGTACTAGTGGCATAGGTTTGTGTGACCTTGCTCCTAGAATTGGTTAGGAGAGCTCTAGCTAGTGCGGCACCTTTGTTGCATGATTAGTATCTTTGAAAGGTGCTAAAGAACAAAGATAGAGGGGTGTAGTCTTAGCTAGACCGATAGTATTAATTCCGCACTTGTTTCAGTTAGCCAACGTGATTAAGTTTTAAAAAGGACTATTCACCCCCCTCTAGTCGCCATCTCGACCCTTTCAGCTGCCGGAGCTGCACAGAGCGAAACAGCATGAGGCGACGGTTGCATTGACGACGTACACGACAAGGATGAGATGGTTGCTTGCTTGCGTGCTCGGCATATATATATATATATATATATATATATATATATATATATATATATATATATATATATATATATATATATATATATATATATAGTGCTCTATAATAAATCCCTGAACCTAATCAGCTTGCTACTTCAGACATTGTTGAACTCAAGACATTGGTACAGGCATGAGGCATCATATGTGTGTGTGTGTATATATATATATATGTGTGTGTATGTGTGCCAAAAAGTGCTAGCCGCTGAGACAATGCTAGAACGTGCAGTCGAGTGTCAGCTCGTCTACGTTTACCTACAGCAAGAAACCAAGATAGAGAGAGAGGGAAAAGCAAAGACCGAGGACAGAGCGAGCAACTGTTCGGCACGACAGACAAGACCGATGCAGTAGAAATAGAAAAGGAGAAAGAAAACAACGTGAGTGACCCGGCCAACTTCCTAAACACGACGGCAAGACGGTCCGGCCCAACGTGGCTGGCAGAGCATGCCGGTTGGCACAGAGAAGACCGCGGCCGCAGAGACAGGTAAGGCAGACAGCGACATTCATTGCAGCAGAGATGACGCGATGGAACAGACAGTCGAATGGTGGCGCTTAGCAGGGCGTGGGCACGATAAGGCCAGTGACACAGGCAAAACGACGCGTCGGGGTGCAGAACCACAATGGGAACGAGACAGTGAATAATTGCCCTACAACGAGTACGCTGTACGCCAGGAAAAATAAACGAAACTGCTGCGCTCTCTTTCTCGTCGGTTCGTGCTTAACAAAATAAACCCGCGAGTAAATATATATATAGTTCTATTTATTATTGGATTTTATTTTATTTGTAAAACGTTGATTTTTATGCTTAATCAATTAAACAAGCCGTTCGCTGGCACCGTCGTTCGTCATTCCTAAATATTTCTATGCACTGCGTAATTTAACTTGGGTGTTGATTCGAGTCCATAAATATCTGGGTCACCGGATTCACTTATCGCATCAAGTATGTTTTAAATCGAAAATCCGAGAAACCCGTTTTTGGAAATTTTACTTAGGTCTAAATTGCGGTGCTAAATAAGCTCATAACACAGTGATGTTACACTAGCTTTCTGCTACTGACCGGATGCTAATGTCGTCTTGACCGAACGCGTTCGATCGTCCCGACCGTTAGAGTGCGCGCGTTGATCGGACTCTGGGCCGAGTCCAGTCTCACTCGATCGGACGCGTCCGATCGCGCGGCGCCACTCTAGAACCTCTCTGGACTCAATCGAATGCTGTACTTTGTGCGTCCGGTCGTCTAGTGCCGCTGCGTCCGGTCACGCTGAAAACAATTCTGTGACGAAGAACAGTGTCATCGGTGCGTCCGGTCACTGCTTCGCTCAGCGTCCGGTCACAGCTGCTGACGCCTACTGTTGCCGAGCAACTGATCGGACGCGTCCGGTCTCTATAAGGACCGCGTCCGGTCACCTCTGCCGAGCTCGTTTCTTCGCGATCTTGCGTTCGGCTTGGTTCCTATCTTCATGCTTGGACTATGCTTGATATCTTGGGTCTTCTCTTGTGCTTCTAGGGTCTTGCTTATGGTGTTGATCGTGGGATCATCATATCGCCTTCGTCCAAGTCACGTCTTGCACCCTATTGAACTACAAAACAATTACTCGCAAATTCATTAGTCCAATTTGGTCGTGTTGGTCATCAAACATCAAAATCCAAAGTAAATGTGCCTAGGGTTCATTTTCCTTACATACTTGCTCCCCGTACGTGTTGCTTTATGTTTATTTGGCGTTTTTCGCTTGGCTCCGAATATGTTCCGATTTTTTCTTTTTTAGAGTACATTCCATTTTTTGTCATGACTGTTTTCTACTTAATTGGCTTCGAGTATGCTCAGATTTTTTGTTCTCGTCGATGTTTTTACACTAGCTCGACTTTTTTGATTTTGTTTTCATTGTTTTCTCCACCTAGGTTTTTCATATTCTAATAAATATAATAAGAATAAAAACAAATAATAAATAAGAGATCACAACCATTTTAATCTTTGACTCTTAACAAATAAAGATTTTTTACTACTTGTTAGTTTAATTTTTGATTTGAACTCATGACCCAGGCTACAACTTACTATGTATTGGATCCTATTGCAACGCACGTGTATGTTTGCTAGTATACTTTAAAAGGCTAAAAAGAGCAGGCTCGATGGTATGGGTAAGGACCGATCACATGTCCCTATGTTGGATCAATCCGACAATGAAACCACTCAGGGCAAGGAGGAAAATAGAATGGTTTTAAGAGATGAGGGAGCATGTACATCAGTGATTGCATAAAGACACCTACAACAGTAGGAGTTAGCTACTAGTTCTAAGCCAACCTCTCCAATAATATTAGCTTTTAACAATGTCTTATAGTATAATTAGGTCCAGATGACACTCTTATATGTTTTTAGAATGTGTGTATGAGCCTATCTCTTGATCAAGAACTAGCTTTTTTCTCTTTTCTATTAAAATATAAAAAAATTACTTAGAGCAGCCTATGAGTCACCAATTGCGGGTGCCCTAAGTTGTTTTGATCAATTGAATGAAAAGGGTGTGGATACGAGGAAAGGTATTAAGTTAGGATTTACATGTGAGTTGAATAAATCTATGCTGAAGACGTTATGGGATGCGTGTAGGTCAAGCTGTCTCAACTTTTTCTAGGTCAGGTCTCACCTTTCTGTTTTCTAGTAATTAAGTCATGTTAGTTTATGTAGATGTGGGTGTTTTTGGGTGTCTGTACAACTCTTATCCTTCTATTAATATAATGATATGTGGCTCTCCTGCGTGTTCGAGAAAAAAAAAACTATCTCAACTTTGACTAATTTTGTAGAAAATACGTGCAACATTTATATCTCCAAATAAGTTTATTACGAAAGTATATTCAACGATCAATCTAATGATACTAATTATGTATTTAAATATTAATATTCCTTTATATGTAATTGGTCAAAGTTAAAAAAAAAGTGAACTTCGGGAGTAAGAACGTCTTCTATTTTGGGATAGAGGGAGTATGGTTTTAGGCTCTAAAATGGTGAGATAAAGCCCAAACTTATTTGAGGGAACACATGGTTGTCATATATTGTTAGATCCTGGGGCAAACCTAGAGTTTGTGCATAAGTGAATGTTTTTTTTTTGAGACAATATGGGATAAAATGGTTGCATTCTTTTTAGACGGGGCCGTCTAAGCTAACGATTGGTTCAAGATGATACAATCATCCTTGTGTTTCTCTTTGGTTGAGATGAATAAATTAAATAGGATGGATGAAGATATTAACACCGTAATCTAAAGTTGTCGGCCCATGCCCTCACGTGTTGTAAGTGGCACCCAACGGGTAGCCTCATTTCACCGGTTCTGAATTCATCTGACAAAGCTACTGCTCGAATACTATAAAGCACTGTTTACAGAATTCTTTTTCCTCACTCCTTCTCTCACGGAGCCGGTGAGAGAAGTAAAGCCAGTTTTTTTTTCCAGCTCCAATGGCGAGAAGAAGAGAGGAGAGACGAAAAGTGACACCATGCCAGCCCCGCCCCGCTCGCCACCAAAGTGTTTGCCTCCGTCGTCTCTGCTCCCCCACTCTCCAGTTCGTCGATGTTGGCTCCCCGGCCTAGTCCCCTGCGTCACCCACCTCACACCGAAGATCTGCAGTATCAACCCGTCCTCTTACCCGAGGTAAAACCCAACCAAACACCCCGAGAAAACAGGAGTCTCGTTCGTTCATCCTCAAAACCAGGCAGTAATTGGTCCAAGTTGAACGGCCCCTATAGCTTCTTCCTTCCTCGTCTTCCTCCTCGATGATCGCTCACTCCCTGGCTAGCCCCTCTCCCTCCCTCCTGCCTGCCTCCGAAAACGTCCCAGCAGACGCGTAAACATGACTAGCTAGTGTGAGTAGTTAAGTCTGCCCGATCGATCCACCTGTCTGTCGATACGATCCTCCGATCTGGCAATGGCATGCATGCATTCGCTCGCTCATCAATCAATAATCCTATATATACACCGCACGTACATCGATTATATTGGTTCTCATCTTGTGTACGTACATACTATTCGATTAATTAGTTTAGTTCCTGCTGTTAACTAATTTATTAATTATTTTTGTTGCTCTGGCCGGAAAAGTGCTAGCTAGGAAGAAGGAGAATGAAGACGAAGAAAGGCGGCGGTGCAGAAGACGAGCGGCGGACAGAGGCGACAACCAAGACGGCGAAGAAGAAGGGCGACGGTGATGAAGCAGCAGCGGCAGTGGTGCTGAGGATGGAGCTGCACTGCGACGGGTGCGCGCTCAAGGTGAGGAAAGCCATCAAGGGCGCGCAGGGCGCGGAGAGCGTGAGGACGGACGTGGCGGCGGGCACAGTGACGGTGGCCGGCAAGGCCGACCCCTGGGACCTTAGGGACCGCATCCAGGCCAGGATGGCGCGGCACAAGCCCGCCATCGATATCGCTTTCGTCTCCCCGGCCAATCCCCCTCGACCTCCGCCCAAGCCCAAGCAGCAGGAGCAGCAGCAGGGGCGGCAGAGTATCAACAAGAACAAGGACGACGGCGCCGCCGCAAAGGACAGCAAGGGCAAAGGCCGCCATGACAAGGACGGTAACAAACTGGTGCATGGCATGCCTTCGATTAATTTCGTCCAAGAAAACTGCGTGCGATCGATGTGGATGTGATTACTTTACGCAACTAATTTACCGACTCTGACTCTGACCGTCTGACGGATGGATGCATGCAGAGGCCGCCGCCGGAATCGACGGTGGTGCTCAACATCCAGCTTCACTGCAAAGGCTGCACTGACCGGATCAAACGCAAAGCCAACAAGATCGAAGGGGTGAAGCAGGTGACCGTCGACACGGGCAGGGAGCAGGTGACCGTGAAGGGCACCATGGACGCCAAGGCCCTCCCCGACGTCCTCAGCGCCAAGCTCAAGCGGCGGGTCACCACCGTGGTGGTCCCGCCCATGACCAACAAGAAGAAGGTCAAGGCCGCCGCTGCTAGTGATGGTGGCGGCGATAACCATGATGGCAACACGGAGCAGGGTGAGGCCAGCAGTACTGCTGGTGGCGCCAAGAAGAACCAGAACTGGAAGAAACAGCAGCGAGGAGAGGCCGCAGCTGTACCCGGCGATGACCACGACGACGAAATGGCTTCTTGGATGTCGGAGGAGCAGCAGTACCCGATGACGATATTCCCGGCGTCGTACGGAAGAGGAGGATCAGTAGGGTCGTCGTACCGCGTCGAGTTGCTGCAGGGGCCGCCGCCGTTCAGCGATGAGAACCCCAATGCATGCTCCCTCATGTGAAGTAGAGACAAGAGTGGAGTTGCTCAGGTTCAGGTATCTACACAGTTCATTGGCACATGCTGCAGCAGAACTTTATCACAAAAGAAATGCAGCAAAACATATTCAGAATCAAGACCCACCACCACCCCTAAAGATAGATGTATTCCATCCACTGTCAAACAATGATATTGTTTTGTTCATAAAAGAAAGAGTAGAAAACCACACCCCTCATGATACCTACATACACTAGCTACTGCACCTATGCCCGCCTTTGTGTTTGTGGCCAACCAATACGCGTATACATGCTTATGGACAGACAGACATACAAATCAGAAGAACTCACTAAACACCTACGACACTCCATAAAAAAAAGCTCAATCACTTAGCACCAGTAGCAGAATGGACACTTGGCCACCATGACCTCCAGTTGCCAAGCATCCTCGCATGCTTCCTTACATCTAGTCGAAGCAACAAGTAGAGAACAATCCGGTATCCGATTGCCATCAGTAGCAAAACCAGGAGGTTCACCCACTTTGCGTTTCCGGAAGATGAAATGTCATATGAGCCTCGAACAGCTTGGACACCAGGTATGGTCCTTATCTGTCCAACAGCAAATGATGTGCCCACATACTCGTTTTCGACCAAGCCCTGGCAAGGTACAAACCACGCCATTCGTAACTACTTTTGTTCCACATGAAAAATATAACCACGACTTACATAATAATACCTAGTAATAAGTATGGTACTAATTTAGCTTACCTGGACTGCATATGTGTGGAACGAAATGAAGGACAACGGGTAAGTCCATACAGGATAAGGCAAGTTTTCTCGTATTCGGAAATACCCAGCCACAAGCATCATGATAACCTGAAATCGTAGCAGAACTATGCTTATTCAAAGTCAACTGACTCAATTTATGCACGCCAGAAGAAACAAAGGGAAAGAAAACTTACGTATAAGAAAATGAGAGTTAAGGTGCACTTGTACGTTTCGAGCCAGATGTATGCAATAATCATCGTAAGCGCTTCATTTGCCAACAGGCATACAAAGATGGTGATGACAAAGTACATCAGGAAGCTGAACTCATTCCTGAGCCCTATCAGGAAGTAGAAAACCAGAGACGACAAAATGGAGACCAGGAATAGGAAAGGAATGCTTGATAGGAAGTTCCCTAACAGGAAGACCATTGTCCCTGAATGCCGATTAGCTTCTTCATGGGAATAAATCTACATAGGAGAAAACAAAAAAATAAGAATCCTAGTAAAGACAGCAATTTTGATTTCACGAGACTTTTAGCTACTTGCAGGATATTTCCATTCTACTAGGATTTAACTGGAGGTGCTAAGGACAGATGATCTCTTAACTTCATGAACCTACTAATAAGAAGACAGCCTCCAGCAAGAAATCCAGAAAGTCAAATTATGTTTGTGCAACAACCAGGGCATTGCAAAATGCCGCCATACCTAACACTGCATGCACCACTTAAATGTAGAGTATTTACCTTGACCTCATCAATATGAGCAGGTACTCCAGAAGCACTTAGAAGGATGACAAACGATACAAACACAAATATCGCAGAAATCCTCACCTGTGAAAACAAAATGAGCTACATCGCAAAATGATAAATTCAATTCAATGAATCAAAACATAACAATGTAATGACACTGACCATTACAGATGATAATGAATGACCAATATCGGTAAATATCGTGCCGATTGACAAAGCAATAAGCATATACAAGGCAAGTCTGATCCAGAAGTACTTCCAATCTCTTGACATAATTAGCAATGATCTCCAGGTCAGAACCACAATTCTTGCTGCATCACTGGCCCTGCCCTTACCTTTTAAGCAAGGGCCTTCCTGCATCACATCACGTAGAGAAAACAACAAGATGTGTCAATGCATTAGCGAATGCTGTTTATTCAATTATTCTGCATCGAGCATAATTAGATGCATGGTTGGGATTACACTAGGCACCAAATGACGCAGTCACTGTCCCTATCTGGATTTGAACCAAGATCTTGGAACAGCCTACCATGGTGTAGATCATTCCAAAGGGACACAAATATATTTCAAGAATCGTCATGCTAGTCACTTGATTAAAAACTACCCAAAAGGAAGGATGTTGCGAACCTTAGTTCATACGAGGGATAGGGTGGATAACCATTGCCAAGAGGAAGGCCGGGCAAAGTCGGCGTGGAGGGAGACTAGAGTATTTGGGAGTTTCCAAGGCCAGGGAATGGTGCCAGGGTTTTTGCCTGGCTACCGCAACAGAGGTGAGATTGAAGACAAAGTAGATGAGAGGTAGGAGATAACTTGTTTCTTCATTGCTTAATCCATTCCATTGATGCTGGTTACAATATATAGGAGCTAAGCTCCCTGCTAGGCGCACAGACTCTGGCTTTTTCATACTTGAGGCCCCTTCAGCTGCTCCTTAATTGCTATTAATAGCCTTAATGACATTGGCCCTTTCAGCCACCAGCCTCCTCGGGCTGTGCCAGGCCATGCGCTGCCTTGGGAGCACCCCTGCATGCAGCCATGCACATGACATCTCCCCCTCCCTTGAAGACCAGCTCGTCCTCGAGCTGGAAGCATGGAGAGCTATCGTCGAACCCGATGGCGTCCTCCTGGATCCCATGGAAGGAGCCCAGCAACTAGCTTCTGGAAACGGGGAGGTCGGTCGCCCTGGAGTTCACCCTGGCCTGATCCCCGTGAACCAGGGAAGGATGCCGCCGCTGGATGCTCTTGTTGTAGGGCAGCGACCCGCCCTTGCAAGTCACCGGAGGAGGTGGTGAGGAAGTGGATGAGCTTGGCCAAATCAGCCGTGGTGGATTTTGCCCTTGGTGATGAGATTGGGAGCAGCAAGGGTGATGAGATGGAGGCAACAAAGAGTGGTGGCGAGGATAGAACAGCGGTGGGAGGTGTGATGGTGGCCGGTGGTGGCGTATGAACAGAGGAGGGACACCCTATTGAAAGTGCAGTTCTGATCGCTGCCCGCATCTTCCTTGTGGTGAGCCTCACCATGAATCCTCGCGCCACCACTTGTAGGCGGACTACAGCCTCCTCACGGAGAGACCGCACCCGCCGGCGTGCCAGGAGCCCTCGTGTTGCCGCCTGAAGCAGCACCGCAGCAAGGCGTTCACGCTCTAACTTCTCCACGTAGCGGTTGAACATCACGACGAAGTGATCCATGTCCTCTGTGAGACGGCGCATCCCATCAGCAAGGGCACCGATGGCATCATTGACAGCAGAAGCCATGGATATGGATCGAAACCAAAGCTATCTGATACCAGATGTTGTGAACCTTAGTTCATACGAGGGATAGGGTGGATAACCATTGCCAAGAGGAAGGCCGGGCAAAGTCGGCGTGGAGGGAGACTAGAGTATTTGGGAGTTTCCAAGGCCAGGGAATGGTGCCAGGGTTTTTGCCTGGCTACCGCAGCAGAGGTGAGATTGAAGACACTAGATGAGAGGTAGGAGATAACTTGTTTCTTCATTGCTTAATCCATTCCATTGATGCTGGTTACAATATATAGGAGCTAAGCTCCCTGCTAGGCGCACAGACTCTGGCCCTTTCATACTTGAGGCCCCTTCAGCTGCTCCTTAATTGCTATTAATAGCCTTAATGACATTGGCCCTTTCAGCCACCAGCCTCCTCGGGCTGTGCCAGGCCATGCGCTGCCTTGGGAGCACCCCTGCATGCAGCCATGCACATGACAAAGGAACTTCAGATGAGTAAGGATAAAGGCATTCTCATTGCTAAAGTTTATCATTCCAACATGGGGTGACTCTAACTCCGACAGTCCGACTCTGTAAGATATTTTACGAGTGTGCATGCATGCATGAAATCGATAAACCATATATCATATACACGCGTGGAATGCTACCTTCTCTGTCAACTTTGCAATCATTGATTCAACTGCAACAGAGTCAGCTGATTGTTTGTACGTTGCTTCCAGTGTACGAATTGCCACTGCTGTATCCATGCTCACTGACGAAAAATCCCCTTGATCATCCTGCTTATAACTAAAAAGGTTTTTATCTCTTACGACCAAGGCAGACTTCCATCAAATTGACTGAAACTAATTAAGATACAAAAGATGGATTCAAAATGAATTTTAACAGATACCTGCAAATTCTTGCACATGGCTATAATTCTGTCGAAGTCAGTATTGATTGCCCGCAAGAAGTGGTCCGATGGACTTTGCATGATTGGACATGGAAACCCAGCATTTGAGAAATGCTACAGTACGATAGGAAAAATAAGGAGAATCCAGACTAAAAAGATTTGCAAAGATGAGAGGAACACGTACTGATCGGAAACAGAGTGCTCTACAGTATGAACTAGAAGAGCAACAATAGGACTACTAAACTGCTATCTCATGGGTTTGCCACTTTTTAAGGAAGCTATTCTGTAACTGCTACTTTACACAGGGTTATTTGTTTCAAGCAGTGTTGGTTGTATGTTGGCATGGCTGTCTGATTCGGCTACATTAGAGTCCTAGACACTACAGAACTCAGCAATTCTAGGCGCACTAAGACGCAATAATTGCATTCAAGAGGTAAATTGATAATCAGTTAAAATTACGTGAGCAGAGATAGGAATTGACACCATGTAAAAACAACTCATTCACCTGTAGGCAAGCCAATGTTTCTCCAAAAAAGAGCGTGTTCCCATTTGAAAGCAAGCAAATATGATCAAAGAGTCCAAAAACCTCTGTGCTGCTCTGATACATTGTGAATATGATGGTGCATCCTGTGCTTGCGAGTTTCTTCAATGTTACCATTAAGAGCAGTGCAGAAACACTGAAACAAGACAAATAAAAAGAAGTCACATAAACACATCTGCACTTTAATGTACAGCCATACCCCCATGTACAGAGGTAGCAGCTACAGAAACGGCATCGATAATACTGCTCTTCCAAGTAAGCATGCCAAAGAGTTTGTGATACATCAAATGTGGGGGTATCGTGTGTTAGTTGTGTCTGTTCAGGACTTGTGTCCGGATCCTATAGGATAGGGATATCATTTGTATGTTGCTTTTCAAATACAAGACAGAAAAAAGGCAAATATGCATCAGACTGGAAATGAAAGATACCTGTCAAGATTATAGAGTGGTTCATCAATGAATAAAACATGTGGTCTCATCACAAGCTCTCTCGCGATGCTGACCCGCCTTCTTTCTCCGGTAGGCAGCCTTTTCATAAAACAGTTTCCGCCAATGAGTTTGTCAGCATGGTCACCTAATGACATGGCTGCAATAGCATTCTCCACGATTGACTTTTTTGAAGATAAGAAACCAGGAAGCTGCAGGAGTGCCGAGAAGTATAGCATCTCACGTACTGTGAGGGATTCAACAAGCACATCGTCTCGGTCAACATAACCCTGAAAGTGCCCCAAGAACAGTGGTAAATGCCCCCATTACTGTATCATCAACAAATGTAAGCATACAAGCTTATAGAATGACTGGTACTAGTATGGATGAAAGAACATTGTGATTGAGCTATGCAAAATGTGCTTGCTTTGCTTGATATAAGCCTAATCAGTGTACTAGTTGTTGGAAGTTGAGAAAAGTTGTAACTTGCGTTTTCCCTGGATGTGAATAGTGTAGTGGGAACCGTGGATGTACCCACTGACACTGATGAAAGCTTTTGAAAGTACTACTAGTACCATTTCAGATGCAAAATTAGGAAGAAGGTGCTTACATATGATCCGTATGGTAAGGGAGACTTGGCGCCGTTGACAAAGACTTCGCCGTATATCCTCTCGGTAGCACTGAGCCTCCCTGATGGAGTGAGGAAAGGCAAATATGACAGTTAAACGTCAGTGGCCGGAAAGAATGTCATTTGGAATTGCAGTCCAAATCAGCAGCATGAATGGAAATGAAAGCATCATTCTTTGGATACTAAACTCATATAAAATCGAATAGAATAGATTTATGGGAGAAATAGAAACAGAAAACTAAACCTGCAATTGCACGGAGCAGTGTGGATTTGCCGGAGCGCGCGGGGCCCATAATGACGGTGAGCGTGGCCGGCAGCGCGTAGCCGTTGGAGCTCTTGATGAGTCGGTCGGAGAAGCGGTTTGTGGTTGCGGCGAGTGAGGAGACGGTGAGGTCCTTCCAGACGAGGGTAGCCCCGGCCAGCTTCCGGTCGCGGCATGCAGCAGAGGCGGAGGGGAGCCCCGAAGGAAGGGAGGGTGAGGGGGAAGGGTAGGCGCTGCTGGCGATGGATATGGAGGCCGAGGCGGCGGTGGCGAGGTGGATGG
The DNA here is from genome assembly GCF_019320115.1 of Miscanthus floridulus. Taxonomy (NCBI): domain Eukaryota; kingdom Viridiplantae; phylum Streptophyta; class Magnoliopsida; order Poales; family Poaceae; genus Miscanthus; species Miscanthus floridulus. The sequence continues at coordinate 1,602,744 of NC_089596.1, read as the reverse complement.
TGTCGTCGGGGTGGATGTCGTCCCAGTCGGGGGAGTCCTCGAAGGAGATGGGGCGGCGGAGCGCGCCCGGCTTGGGCAGGTAGTAGCGGCGCGCGGGGCTGCTGGCGGAGGAAGAGGAGGAGCGGTATTGGTCGGAGGACGCGGCGACCTCCATTGCTGACCTCGAGCCCTCAACCTCCCTCTGCTTCTCTCTCCTTCCCTGCTGCTGGGGTGGGTGCTGGGTGCTGCTCTGCTGGCTCCAAGCTAGCTACCTAGGAATGGGATGGTGGTGGCCGATGGCGGCCATTGCACTGCGCCTCCGTTGGCTCTCCCTCTCCCTCTCCCTCTCCCTCCTCACTCCCCACCTGTAGACTGTCTTTACTGCTTTGCTCTGCTATGCTCTCCTCGCCGCTTTTGCTTTTCCGACGGCTTTTGATTTTCACTACTTCTTTAAGCTCCTCTCTTTTGGGTTGGCTTGTGTTCCCGACCACGATTATTTGTACACCATTCTTCCAGCAATTAAAGTAAGCTTTGGTCCTTGACAGTTTAGGTGTCAATAATGTATTGTTCTATAATACATTATACTATATATGGACAGTGCCTCTAATATGTTATTTTAGCAACACATATCTACAAAAATATCAATATCAAATATAGAGTTATGTATCACTTCCTCTATCTAAAAAAAATGCAATTCTCACTTCTCAACAAGTAAAAAAAAAAAACAGTTTGACTAAAATACATATAAAAATACAAATGTTTATGATAATACCAAATAGATATCATTAGACTGACTATGAAATATAAATAAATGTTGATAATTGTTTCTAAAAACTTAGTCAAATTTAGAAAAGTTTGACTTATCCAAAACCTAGAATTGTATCTTCTTTAGAACCGAGCGGGGGAGGGGGGGGGGGGGGGGGGGGGTCCTATATAAATGTTAATTTCAGAGGCACATAGGCCAACAAAAATGTCGCTCAACTAATGTAAGTTTGTTACCATTGCCACTTTTAAGACCGCCAAGTCAGATAGTGCAAAGAGCCAATGACTTGCATTGCTACCGTCATAGGCATCAAGTTTGGAGCATATCATGTGTATGTGTCTACCAAGCGAGTATGACACACCATGGTCGACTTCATATAACCCAGAGCCTATTTAGACCATCCAAAACTAAAGTTTAGTTGGAATAAATTTATCATTTCAAATTTAATTGTCTGATATTTAAATATTAACTAAACTTTAGATGAGTCATTCTTAGATGAACTACACAATCCTTCCGGCAAGTAGCTTTCTTGAACAAAGACTTATGTAAACCTTTTAATTTATATTAGTTCACAATAAACTAATTGTTAGTTGGCTTTCGTCTTTTCATTTCAAAAAAGTATTAGTTAGGTTAAAAACCAAAAATTAATTTACTTCTAGTTCATCTATTTGAATACCGAAGTCTAAAGTTTAGTCTACACGATATCAATCAGGACTTTAGAGGTTGACTGGGTGGGTTGTGATGTTTTTGTGTCCTTGTGTGCACAAGCAGCAGAAAACTTGTGGCATGTGAGTTGTGGTAGGGCCCGCCTTGCAGAGGCAGACTGCTCCTTCAGCTAGATGTAGGGTCCGTTTGGCACGGCTCGCAGCGGCTCCGGCTTACCTGACAAAAACACTGTAGCAACACTGTAGCAAAAAGCTGTTTCCTCTCTCCTACTTTTCTGTCTCGCTGTAGCAAAACACTGTAGCGCGCGGGGAAAAGCCAGGAAAACTGGCTTCTCCGGCTTCGATGAACAGCGCCGATGTCAGTGAGAGGGGAGGGGAGGAGAGAGAAAACCGGCTTTTTGTTACAGTGTTGCTACGGTGTTTTTGTCAGATAAGCCGGAGCCACTGCGAGCCGTGCCAAACGGCCCGTAGTAGAGTGGAGTATGTGTTGGTTGGGAGTGGAGCCTTGAATCTCTCTGCCCTGCTGCATATCCTGGTCAAGTGAGCAGAGCAGTGCTAGCGGTGTGAGAAAGCAACAGCAGCAGCAAAGCAGAGAGAGTCGAGGCAGAGGAATCAGGATTCTTCCTTCCTTGTCAAGTGTCGATTAATCCGTTCCGTTGGAAAAGTATATGTTCAGCTAGCTTCATCTTCATGTGACAATGAAAGTATGTTATGGTGGGGAACCAGTGGCGGATGCACGATGCGGGACAAGGGGGGGCTAAAACAATGGAGATGTTGATTTGCATGAAGATTTAATGGTGAAATCAAGCTTTTGCTACAGTGATTAGGCTTGAAATCAAGTCATTAGGGGGGGCTGGAGCCCCCCCAGCCCCCCCTTTGGATCCGCCGCTGGGGGAACGTCTACCGTCGTCGCGCCTAAGACCAGTGGCTGAAGGAGTGAGCCGCGTGGGAAGCTGGTGCGCGGTCACCACGCCGAGGGTGCGCCGACTGCGTCGCCCAGGGCTCGCTCCGGTTGTTAGTCGATCCGATGAATTAGGAGAAATAATTCTGTTTGTTTAATTAGTCCTTAAACTTAGCAGCATGGTTGTTAGGCTTTTGTTATAAGTATTGAACACTTTGGATGAATACAGTTTAGCCAGAGATTAAGAGTAATCTCTCTCTCGCTCCCCGGCGTTCCAACCCCTTCTGCTCTCGCTTGCACGCATCGCGCTAGCCTAGGCGCCGAGCACGGCGCCGCCAGTCCGCCGCCGGGCGTTCAAGCCTCGTACTTCCACCTCCCACCCCTATCTCCTGCGTAGCCTCTCTAGCTCCAACAAAGTATCTAACATGCTCACCTTCCCAGTGCCTTTACTTGTGCTTCTCTTTTCGTTTTCAGTCACAGTTGCCTTGTTTTTTTCTCTTTTCGTTGCACTGCAAGTTAGTATTGAGTATTTTCTTTCTTTCTTTCTTTTTTAGCTCATACTTCCTCTATTCCAAATTATAAATCATTTTGGTTTTTTTTAATACGTAACTTTTACTATGTAGTATCTAGACACGTAGCCAAAATGATGCACCTAGAAAATCCAGAACGACTTATAATTTAGAACGGAGAGAGTACGTAGTTAAGTTTTTCATAAAAGAAAATAAGAAGAGAGAAAAGTTTGTCAAGATGAGTGTCCCTGACCTACACGAATATATTTTCAGTAACTATTTTTGGAAACGCACAGATGTATTAAAAATGGGTGTAGGCGTGTAGCTAAGCTCAGGCTCACTCGAATTTTTTACTCCTTTGGAGGACATGGCACCATGGCAGCCAGCCCGGCAGCGGCAGCCCGCAACCGCCAACCAGGTGTGGGCAATGATCAATCCCATTGCACTTGCAGGCTCCACCACAAGAAAAGAAAAAAAAGGCATCCTAAGATAGATCCAATCCAAATCAATGTCATCAAACAAGGGTCAAAGATATTTAGATGGGGTCAGTCTCAGTCATATTTGCTGCTATTCTACTACTCTGTGATTATTTATCATCTCTGGTCAGTCTCTACATGAGTCTGTTGGGACTATACACATCCCTGATTAGTTTTAATAGCCTTGTCCTTGTGACTGCAAAGCCCGCAGTTGTAGACAGACAATTGCCTGCCAGTGTATGCCTGGCCTGCTCAGCTCCAAATGGACCAACCAAACTGGTACTACTCCTATATTATGAATAAGAGGGTGTTTAGTTGGGTGAATTTTGGATTTTTGGCAATTAGTGTTCAATCATGGTTTAATTAGGCTCAAAACGTTCGTCTCGCGATTTCCAACCAAACTGTGCAATTAGTTTTTTTGCGCCTACATTTAATGCTCCATACACGTATCGCAAGATTCGATGTGATAGGTACTGTAGCACTTTTTTGGATTTTGGCCTATCAACTAAACACGGGCTAAATAATGCTGGCTGTAGCCTTGTGCAGCCAACCAACCAGATAGTACTTGTACTGTCATAGGAGTACAAGACTAGCCATTGATTAGAAGAATGAATGAATGCCAAATTGCAAATCCAATGTACTGTACTCCAAAAGAACATGCCAAGCAGGAGTACCATGGTACTCCTACTTATTACATCAAGAAAGTGTACCTCGGTTCTCTAGCCCAAAGGAAGTTCAGTATCAGTATGAGTATGTAGCAACAGTTTTTGTTGTTGATTTTGCCTAGGAAAATATACTTATTACATCAAGAAACAGACGGCAATGGATCTGCCGTAGTGAAGTGTATACTGCTTGCATTTGTCGTCTATCTATACATATGATATACACGGCAATTCCATTGGCTGACTCTGCCCTTTGGGTTTGGGAAGGGAATGTGTGATGTATACAAGTCTAGATGCTAAGAGCGGGTTCCTTCAGTTCTCAATCAATTTGTACATATATATGGACAAGACAATGCATATGCTGAAGAGACTCATCAGCTTCTGTGCTCTGCTCAAGTTAGCAAATCAAAGTAGACGTGGAAGCCCTGTGCCGAGATGCTGTTTTTCAGCTTGTCCAGGGCCTTGTTCTGCACCTGGCGGATCCTCTCCTTGGACAGCCCGTACATGTCGCCGATGACATGAAGGGTCTTGGGCTGCCCGTCGTGGATGCCGAAGCGGTGCTCGATGATCTCCTTCTCCCGGGGGCTCAGCATCCCTGCCAGGAAGCTGCGCACCTGCTGCTGCATCATCAGCCTGTCCACGCTCACCTCAGGAGCCTCAATGTTGGGGTCCTCGGTGATCTCCTGCACGAACGCAGACGCAGTGCTTGGATCATCCATCACCATCAGTGGATGCAATGCAATGCATGCAATGTTACTTACCTGGTATGTGACACCGTCATCTGACCAAACCCGATCCTGCATGGACCGTGGTTTCCTGGTTTTGGCTCTCAGTTTCGCAAGCTTCTCAATTGTGATGCCGGCACGCCTTGCGACGTTCTCATTCGTCGGCTGCTCCCCGTCCATTATGCATTCCATCCTCGCTTTGCCCACCTTCCTCAGGAGTGCAAACACACTCTCCTGCAATGCAACGGATACACAACAGAAATAAACCGCCTGGATCAGCAAGGATATGTGATATGTCCATACATGGGTACGGCCTTGACAAGTACTATTACTTCCATATACACAAACACTAGTACTAGAAGAAAATTAATACCGGCAATCGGATTAGTCTTGAATTCTTGAAGATCGACTTTTTGATCGATTGACGTATCCACCAGTAGGCATAGGTCGGGAATCTGCATCCCTTGCTTGGGTTGAACTTCTCAAAGGTTTTCATCAACCCACAACATCCATCCTGGCATTACAGCTGACACACATTCAAAACCAAGAAAATCTCGTAACCCCCAGAAAATCTCGTAATAAGCAATCTAAAAGCGTCAAACCTGCACCAGGTCCTGAATGTCAAGGCCATGTCCTTCATATTTCCTAGCGACATGTATCACAAGGCGAAAGTTGGAGCGGGCCATCTTCTCTCGGCACCGTCTTCCAGTGCGGACACAGGATTGCAACTCCCTGCAGCTCATTCCTACGGCTTGAGCCCACTCTGCAACTGTTGGCTCACGATCACATTGAGCTTGCAGTTTACGCTGAGCCTCCTCTAGCTTCATAAGATTCTGTGCAAAATTAAATCACAATTCTGCATCAGTAATTAATTTAACTGAACATCTGGGCATTAAGGAAGGACAGCGATAATAGAAGAAGTTGTGCCTGTATTTGACTGAACATCTGTTTCTCCTCTTTCGCTGTCAAGAACTCTGTTGTCTCTCGATCCCGCAGAAACAACCTGAAAGGCTCATCTGGATCAAGAACTCTGCCAAACTTCTTTGACTTCTCTTTTCTCTTTGGGTTCACACCACTGCACGGAACGTCGTTACTCGAAGCCCTGTAGGCGTTGCGTTTCTTAGATCTCCTCTCAAGTAACCGAGTGGATCTAATAAACACTTGATCATTGTTGAGCAGTCCCTCGTATGAATGGTTTGGATCCACACTGGTGGCAGCACAATGGTCAAGTGTTAGAATAATAAAAGAGCGTGATTGCTTGTTGTTGCGTTCCTCTACACTGATCTGACCACATAAGAGTGTTTGAAAGTGGAAAGAAATAAACCGGTGAGGCTGTGGTACATCCAACTGGGTGTCTGAAGTGCCTGATTCTTCTGATGGCAATTCCACCTGCTTTGTCAGCATGCCAAGATCCAAACTCCCAGGTGGTTTGGCTATTGATGCTGAAGAGCTCTCTGAAGTAGAATCATCCTCTTCACTGCCAATAAATTTAGGTCAGAATAATCGCAAGAGTGATTCGCATAACAGAGGCTGTCAAAAAATGGTGGAATGGAAGGATTAGTCGTAGCTATGAAACTACAAAATATTTTGGAAGAGGGAAACAGAAGCTGCCGTACGTGAATGCTGGCTGGTAAAGCACTCGGCTTGTTGCTTCTTTTAAATAGCTCTCGAAATCAGTATCCTCAGGCATGAGCTTCCCGCCCTCGACGTGCTGGTCCAGAGCCTGCAGGGAGAACCCAAGAGTAATATGAAATCAGGAGCATATATACTCCAGGAAAGTGTAGTAGTTATTAGTAGGTACAAGGTGAAACAAGATAGAGTGATGGCACACCATGCCTAGCAGCAACTCAAGCAAAGCCTTTTCGCCCTTCAAGGTCAAGGTGTCTTTGGAACCGTGAAGCTGCTCCTCTGCCACAAGAGACGGTGAGTAGTGGCACGTCGTGGATGCTCTGCTGGTGTTGTCATGTATCACTGGAACTGCTGCCAGATCGTAGCCAATGAGCTCAACATACATACTCGATAATATCTGCAGATTAGAAACGAGAAGGATAGGCTAGGATATATATACCTGTGGTGCGGGATGGGGACGGGGAGGAGGACACGGACGTACTGCTCCTGAAGTTTGGAGACGAGCTAGCAAAGAGGGGCGACGAGAGGAGGCTTCTGCTGGAATTCATGGAGGGAGGGAGGAATCTTGGGCAAGATAACAAAGGTTGAAGGAGAGGCAGAGATGGATATTGGTGACAAGAAGCCCCTCTCCTTGAAAGAGGGGAGAGGCAGAGAGAAGCCACAAACGCAGGCAGCACAGTTTGATTGGTTCACTGTCCTTGATGCCTCTGCTACTCCTATCCAGGAGAGGGTTTGTTTGACGAGCTAGATCATTTCATTGATCGCCAGGTGGCAGGTGACTGATTTTTTACCAGCTGAGCTGGAGGCATTGGCATTGTGGGCGCTGGGCAGGCTGCTGGTGTGGTGTGAGAGGATAAGGCGCGCAAGCAGCACCATGAATTTGCTGCCATGTGGGGGCCACCGGTTGCCAAAATATCAAAATCCCCCTCCACCACCATCTTCTCTACACTGTGTGCGTGTACCATATGGCATTCCGTCGAACAGGCCATGCGCGCATGGCGAGATGATGAGAAGACGGGCAGACAGAGACTCGCAATTGATGGCAGCCTTGGCACTTGGCCGGTGATGAGAGCCAGGACCGCCGTCATGGAGACGAGGTCGTCGCTCAAATCATCAAGAAGGGCGACCAAGGCCACCAGCAGACATTGATGGGGGACGGTACTCCATGGCTTGGCTGTGCTGCCGCTCTGAGCTCGGTCTTAGTCTCACAAGCAAACTAGACCAGCTGACCAGTTGCCTCTGGCTTAAAACACCGAATTTTTTGTTTTTTTTTGCCTTTTTTTTAAAAGATTTTCACTAATATGCTCCTGGAGATATGCTTTCAAAATCTAGACCTCACCTCGACACCAGGGTTATTGGCGCCGAGCTAACACATCTCGGTATCAGTGTATTTGACGCCTAGGTTTTGGGGCACGTAGGCGTCGATGAAATCATGACGGTGACCTGACAGGCACCTTGACGCCGAGCATGGCGCCGTAGATCTTGACGCCGAGCCCGGCGTCAAATATCTTGGCGCCATTTCGGCCATACAGGTGGATCCGTTTTCTTTCTCTCCTCCTTCCTCTCCTCTCTTCCTCTCCCGTTCTCTCTCACGCCTCTGTCTCCCACCCCCTCGACATCGCCCGACGCTGGCGCCGCTCCTCGTCGCGCCGTCCCGCCCCGCGCGCCATCCAGCCGCGCATAGCCCGCCCATCCCCGTGCACCGCGCCGCTCCGCGCCGGTAGCAGCGCCCGCCTTGTGGCAGAACCGCCCGAAATGACACACCTTCGGAGGCGCTCGTCCTCCACCAGACACTAAGTACCCCGAAAGCAAGCTACATCGGGCGGGTTCCATCGAGCACACCCCAAGGGAGAGCCCGAATAATCCATATTTTTTCCGCAGGATCCAATAATGAGAACGAGTTTACATTACTTAGTCCATTTTATACATCCAGAGTTCATAGAAATATATTATTACAGTACCAAATTCAGAGTGCGAAAATTTAATAGCGGAATGAATAGAAACATCTATCGATTATATACAAGGATCCGTCTATGTCCACCAGAAGAATCCTTCACACAACGGCTACTCCTCATACAGTACCTGCAACAGAGGTAAATAAACTCTAAGTACACAATGTACTCACAAGACTTACCCGACTAGTGAGAATAATTTCCCGACTCTAAAGGATGTGATAAGCTTTATGGTTTGCTGAGTTTCTTTTTTTTCAAAAAGCATAACTAGTAGTGAATCCTTATGTATGTGTTTTATTAGCAGTCATGATTAGTTCATTAGCTAACCATTCTATGTAAGCACATGTTCTACTTTTAAGCAAGAGTTGAGAAATCAGATCCGTTCATTTTCTTTTATCTTTTAGTTCTTACTACGGCGCTAAATCGTAGCCAAGTCGTACTGTATCACACGGCGATTCACAAACCAATGTATCCCAGCTGGGTATCCCGAAACACACGCCTCGTTTGTACCCCAGGCACAAGCAAGATTAACTCATTCCACTCCTGTCATGGGTCCAGGTCCTCGTCCAAACTTGGACTCCAAGCCCCCGCTCCTAAGTCTCGGACTCAGTACGGTGCTTAGACCTTCACCATCCCTGTCTCCAATCAGTCGGTCCGAAAAGAGCCAGAACCAATGACAAGAGAGCAACAAGTCTTCCCTGCGCCCATACCCAAGTATGTGCTCGAGATAATAAGTCTATGACTTGCCTAGAACCTAATACAACGACTGGTCCTTAACCGACACAAACAGGGAAAAAGTATAACCAAGTTATGTCCTGTTGGCCGCATGACATAACCTCTTACACCCACCAATATCCAAACCATATCCCTACTCGGTCTCCATTTTTCCTTTCCACCATTTTATCATGAGTGATCATAATAATCACCTATTGTAAGTAGCGGCAGGTTACTCACGCTACCAAAATTTTGAGCATAGTAGCTACTCAACCTATACTAGTACAACTCATAGGTAAATATATCTATGCATGTAGTTTTCATAAAATGCCTGTAACGTAAATGCACATCACACACACATATATATATTCAACGATCATTTAAAAATAGGGGTTGTGTACCGAGACTTGCCTTGGGTAGGCGGGGTGTCAACAAAATTAGCAACTGATGGCTCCAGGGCTCCCTCCTATATGAGAATCTCCTCCTCATACTCCTCAATGATCTCCTCGTACTCTTGGTCGTCCGCATGCATGAACTCTACCAACTTGTTATCTACATGTATAAAATAATGATACAACACTTAATAATACAGCAACAACAACTCTTAAAATAAAATACATCTGTCAAGCTACTAAACTAGCTCTACCGACTAAGAAGCTACATTACCTATCATTCCCACTAAACAGGTATGAAATATTTCATGTCTTAACTTAGCAACTAAAGGAATCCCTATTCTTAATATCGATTTACTCTATATATGATAAAAACAAGGAGTACTAGCTACTCTATTTATCAACCTACTCTAGGGCTACAAAAATTACAGTGAGCATATAATAATTTAATGAATCTACTATAAAAATTTTATAGCTAAATCTATCATCAATTTGCCACAAAAATTTCTACAAATATTAAGCTAAATAATACTAAGCTTTCCTAAATGAATTAATGAATCTATCACTATCACAGATAACTATAAACTAACTACACCAACAGATAGATAACATTTTTATAAACATAACAAATTTTGTTTCACTATTTTTGGATACCTATAGAATTTACTATAATTTTACAAAGATCAGCTCAAAACTAAATTGAATAAACATTTACTAATTCCCTTAAAAAATGAAAAACTGGAATCCATCCACACGGCCCATCGTGTGAGCGGCTTGGCCCACTCCCACGCAGCGCGCGCACACGCGACCCACCGACACGGCCCACACGGACGCGGCCCAACCGTGCGACGATGGCCCACGACGGGGAGGCCCGTGCGTGTCGGTACATTTGCTAAAACGTCCTCGAACTACCAGTGATTCACCCCGAGGTCTATAGTCTATTCCCACAGTCAGCGTTTAAACAATTTAACCATCGGAACAAACTGTCTTCACCACGGCTAAGTCCTCAGCCACCTGCGTGCGCACCGGTTCAGCAGCGACGGCACTGGGCAGTCATGTCGGCAAACCTAGCCCCTCCCCACCTCCAATAGCGAGCCGATGCTCACCTAGATACAAACACGAAGCAGTGGGTGGTGAAGCGATGAACGGAGACACGGTCCCGAGCTCTCTCCATGGCAGCGGACTCCTCCCTACGGCGGCGGCCATGTTCCCGTGAGCCAAGGCACAAATGATGTGAACAAACTCAAGAATGGGCATCAACAACTCACCCAAAACCTACCAGACGTGGTGACTTGACCAGGGACGATCGGGTGAGTCTGGCCACACGCACATGGCAAGCCTCGTGGTGGACAGCGGTGGCGCGACTGTGTCAGCGACACCGGGAGGACACTAACGATGAAAATGGGGTGCGCACGGGATGGAGGGGAACGGTGCGAAGACACTGTGCCAAGTAATTGAATGGAGGTAGACGGTGCAAGGCGAATTGGACGGGCGCTATCATTCGGTCTTAAGATGGCTGATGGCGGGGAATCTCCAAATTGAAGCTCGACACGGTGTGGCTAGAGTAGTGGGTGAGCTTGGCGCATAACTAGGTCCCCAATCGTGCTTCGAGCGTGTGCAATTGCTCGGATTAGACCGGCGTTGTGAGCTAGCCTTGGCGTGGCTCGATGACGCCGACGCGACGCCATTAAAGGCGGAGGTGACTGGGGGAGCGCAGAGGGGCACACGCCACTCAAAAGAAACAGACAAGGGCACACAGGGAAGGTTACACATGCGCATATGAGTCGACACGGCTTGTGTGGCCACAGTGCCTTAATTGGCAAGCCGATGGTGACACAGCCACGTGCCGGTGCAGCAGGCGCGCGCAGCAGCGGTAGTGGCGACGCGACACGAGTGGCGTGGGATCACGCGATGTGGCGACGCGATGTAGGGGCAACATGCATGTGCTGGCGACGACGGCTGTGGCCATGCGATGCCACACACCTAAGTAGACGACGATGGCATCTGGTGGAGCAGAGCCGACAACGAAGTGACGCGGGTGGCCCCTAGGGCACCAGGAGCGACGTTGACAGCAGCACATGTCGTGGTAGTGGAGAGGAGCAGCTGCACGCTGGCCAGTCGGCCACCATGACTAGCCGAGCATGGCTAGACATGCGCGTGCATGGCCGACGCACCGACGACAGCGCAGGGGCAATGATGACCACGTCCACGCGATAAAACCGGCCGGGAACATCATGTGCACGATTATTAAAGCGCTCGAAAAAACCCCAAAACATTGATCTAATCACCAAACCACCTATGCAATTCCTAAGGGGCCATATTAAGCTACTAAAACAAGTCATGAAACCACCTCACTACTTAATCCAACTCTCCTACAAAAATTATCAAACATGGCTTTGTCAAACCATTTTTCAAACTTACAAAATCGTAAGTCTTGGTCGGATTCGTGTCAAATTTGATTTCTAAGCTATTAAATATGCTAGCTAGTGAATTTATTTCTCGACCGTAGGTATTTCATCGCCATCTATAAGACTTGTACTACAAACTTTATTATAGTTCTGTATACATGTTCTATAGTGTTTCGCTTAATAAAAATTAATTTAAAACCGTAGGTGATATAACTTGACTATGAAATGTAACTTTCGTTTAGCGTTTTCGTTGATCGTTTCGAGTTACGAAAATCAATCTACACACTATATCACATGCATTAACACATAACCATGATGCTCATGACATGTTTTAGCAAAAGATTTACAGTGTAACACCAAGGGTGTTACATGCCCCGAGCATCGGCGCCACGGCCAGCCACGCCTCGCCCCGCTTATCCCCGCGCGCACCCCGGGAAGCCGAGCCCCGCGCGTCGTGCTGCACCGCACTAGCCGGGAGTGCCCTACCATGCCCATCCTTGCCCCATGCGCCGAGCCATGCGGCGCCCTACCCCGCCCATGACTGTTGCGTCGTCCTCCCCGTCGTCGAACCTAGACGGTCACGACCGCGCCGGCCCCTGCTACACCGCCCTCCCTTGCCCGCTTGACAAGGTCAGCAGGGGCCGTAGGCCGGTAGTGGGGTGCCATTTGGCAGCCTCTTGTGGCTGCCCTCCCCCACCCTCTTGGTCGCTCTGGTTGCCGGCCGAGTGCACACGTGGGCGCACGATAGCTTCCCCACCAGCCGTCTCTACCTCTTGTCGATCGGCTACGCCTTCCCTCACTCGAGATACATTAGTTTTAAAATTTTGTTCTTATTTAATAGTGGTTATTAGTTAGTTAGTGTGGTAATGATTTAGATAGGTAGAAAGATATTTAGATTGATAGGTTGATTGATGGATACTTTACATAGTTAGATATATAGTTAGTTACATAGTTATATAGTTAGTAATATAGTTAGTTAGATAGTTACTTGACATAGTTAGTTAGTAGTACTTAGTAGTTAGTAGTGAATTGATAGTATCTATTTAGTTAGTTATTACATACTAGAGACCTTATACTTAGTATGCTTCATTTATATTGGACTAAAGGAAATGTGCTTCGTTATGTGTATGAACTAGATGGACAACCTAGTGAGCATATATCATGGAGGCAACATGGAAAGAGATCGCTATGGATATGTTGAGTTTGTTGAGATGCAAAGCGTGCCTGTGTTATTCAATGAGAAGCCTTCATTTAGTGAGTTGGTTGCAAGGGCTCGAGAGGAGCTACATTGCCATGGAGATGATGGCATCATAGTTGAGGGTGTACTTCACCTAGGTTCCCCTCCCAACATCCTAAGGAAGATGATCCCAATTGGGTGTGCGGATCAGTGGGAGAACTATGTGAGATCAGCTATGAAGAGCTAGTTCCAAAGTTTGGATGTGGTTGTGCGTTGGGTGGTACTTGATCGCATCCCTCATGGGTTTTCCCCAAAAATGGGTCAGCAGGCATACTTTGACCCTCCCGTCCTAGAACTTGATATAGATGTGAAGGTTGGACCTACAGTTCCCGATGCTCAATTTGCCCCTAATGAGGTAGTTGGAGATGCTTGTCGGACTCATGATATTGTGGCAGATCCTCCACATAAGATCTCTTTGAGACAGAATCATTCAAGTAAGTGTCTTATCTACATCGTTATTGGGAGCTTAACCCCTTCCTTACATCCATTTTTCTCATTCTTTCCTCGTATTTCTACTTATGTTGCAGGAGACATTCCTGACAATGTGGATGTGCCCCCTATTGCTGCGCTATGGAGATGGATTTCGTGGCTCCTCGTATCTCCAATTGCACCATGGAGATGGATTTCGTGGCTCCAATAGTGTTGAAATTATGAATGATTCAGAGCCATATAAGATGGCAAGGGCTCTTGATTCTGATGATGATTGTCCTGTTGGAGAGGTGATGGAGAGCGATGTTGAGATGCTAAGGCGTATCTTTTTAGGACGTCACGATCCAAGAGTTCACAAGTTCAGCGATCTTGCTCATTCTGATCAGGCGTGTGTAGAAGGACGTGATGATGAGCTGCTAGAAGCTCCTGAGGCAGGCCCTAACATGGTAATTGAGAAGGGTAGGGTATTCAAGGACCTTCCTGCATTGAAGAGGTGGTTGCAGGAGTTTGTAGTGATACGAAAGAGACCTTATAAGGTCTTGCATTCATATGCAGAGCGTCATTACACAGTTGTGTGCGACAAGGAACGCTGCCCATGGAAGGTTTGTGCAAGGAAGCAAAAGGTCACCAAAAAGTGGAAGTTCACAAAAGTTGATGGGCCACACAATTGCGCTGACCATGTGTTCACACTGAAGCATCGGTAGTTGACATCTACCCTCATTGCCAAGCGGTTGATGGGAATATTGCAGGGAGAACCCAACATGAAGGTTAGAGCAATTATCAGGACCATTGAGGCATTGTATGGAGGTCATATGATTACTTATGGTAAAGCTTGGAGGGCTAAGCAGCGAGCATGGAAGATGATATATGGGGACTGGAAGGATGGGTATGAGCAGCTGCCAGTACTTTTTAATGCAATCAAAGTGGTGAATCCAAGCATGCATTATGAGTACATCCCAAAACCAAATGTATGGAAGGATGGGAGGCAAGTATTCTTCTATGCTTTTTGGTGCTTCCCTCATTATGTCGAGGCCTTTAGACATTATCGTCCCATCTTGTCCATTGATGGTATATTCTTGATTGGCAAATACCAGGGCACACTTCTTATAGCCATATCCTATGACGCGAACAATAAGTTGGTTCCTTTGGCAATTGCTTTTATTAAGAAGGAGAACAATGACAGTTGGGGATGGTTCTTGAGGCTAGTCTAGATACATGTGGTTGGGCCTAGTAGGGAGGTTGGCATCATATCTGATAGGCACCAGGGCATACTTAATGCCGTGTGAGAGCAGATAGAGGGGTATGTACATTTGCACCATCGTTGGTGTACTCAACACCTTGTCGAGAATCTACTCTGGAAGGATGATATGAAGGATAACTTTGATCCATTCCAGGAGGCTGCTCGATAGCTTGAGGACAAGTACTTTAAAAAAGTTGGAGTAGGTCAGAACCGCATCAAATGCAGAAGGTAGACAATGGCTCATAGGTTTGATGAGGGATTTGGAGAAATGGACAAGATCTTACGACGCCGGTGGATGGAGGTACGAGTTTCAGTGTAGCAACATGGTGGAGTCATTCAATAAGTTGCCATTGGGGATACATGGTATGCCTGTGAATGTTGTCGTTCAATTCACCTTCTACAAGCTTGTTGCCTAGTTCAATGATAGACACGCCCATGCAGTGAAGTTGCAGAGTGATGGAGAGATATGGGCTCCAAAACCAAAGGCACACCTAGAGAAGACAAATGAAAGGGCTAGCACACATGAGGATACATGTTTTGACCATGTCCAATGGCGAGGTCCAAGAGTCAAGGATGCATGTGGTAGTCCTCGAAGATTTCACATGCACTTGTGGTAAACCAAGGTAGTACCACTTTCTATGTTCTCATTTGGTGGCGGCAGCTAGGCATCGGAACTATAATATCGAGAGCAGGATACCTCAAGGGTTTAGTGTCGACATGCTTGTGCACACATGGAGCCCCCACTTCGTGCCTTTTCGAGACCCTAGAGAGTGGCCTCCATATGACAGGCCAAAGTACATTGCGGATCCAGCTTATCGTTGGAACAAGCATGGATCTAGGAAGAGGACAAGGCACAGGATGATTATGGATCAAATACCCGGAAGAACGAGACATAGGAGAGGAACCCCATTTCTTACTGACCACGAGCAGTACGAGTATGGTAAGTGCGGTAGACTAGGCCATAATTCATGCACTTGCCATTGGCAGATTAGTGAGGTGCGACTACTGGTTGTTTTCATTATTTCATATTTATCATATTCATTCCATTAATTATGCATATCTCAATTTATGCTTCTAATTATGTCAATTACTTGTATATATCTAAGTGTATGTTTCATTGTATATTGAATTTCTATTTCATTGACTTTTTTTGTAGGATGGCGCAATTCCACCTGCTCGACCTGGCGTATGAGGAGACCCACCGAGGACGTCTCATAGTGGAGGGGGCAGGTAATAATCTATACGTCTTGTTCAAATTTTTGTAAGCATACATGTGTTCATGAAGTAATGGGAGACTATGTTTTATTCCATGCAGGACCTTCCGCTCCTTCATCCTAGAACCCACAATGGGTTCTTAGACATGCAGTACGATAATAGGTATACTCCTTTCCTACAAAGAGCTAGCCTAGATGTCATCTCTTTTCAGGTTCGTCATGGGTTGCCCACATTCAACTCAAGGCCTTAACTACGCTGGTTGACAGGTATTATCTTCAACCATTGCCTCCATTCATATGCATTTGTTCATGCGCTTGCCTTTCTAACATGTAATCTTGCTTTATCTAAAATGTAGGTGGTGGCTGGAGACTCATAGCTTTCACTTGCCTTTTGGAGAGATGACAATCATGCTCCAAGATTGTCAGAAGATGCTAGGTCTGAGGATTCACAGCAACATAGTGATTGGGCCATGCAGGTTAGAAGGTTGGAGAGCATGAGTAGAGGCCTTCCTTGGGCATGAGGTGGGTGAGCAAGGGGCTTGCACTTCTAGAGTTCTAATCTCCTAGCTCTAGCAAGAGTTCGCACAGTTCCCTAAGGAGGCAGACGACGAGACAGTTGGATACTACTGTAGGGCGTGGATCCTACACCTGTTTGCCTATGTTCTCTTCCCTGATGCAATGGGGGACACTACATCGTGGATGTGGGTCCACTGCCTCACTGACTGGGACTAGGTGGGTTAGTACAGATGGGGCTCTACAATGTTGGCTTTTCTTTATCGGTAGCTTTGCGAGGCGTGTCATCAGACTTCGTCCTCAACCTCACTTGGTGGATGCGTGCACTTACTCTAGTTGTGGATGTGGGCTCATCTACCAGTTGGCCGTCCCGAGGTTCTTGCTTGTCGTGACTGGTTCCTAGGTCAGCCTCCTTGTCGGTAGCCGACGTGGGCGTACCTTTGGGACCAGGTTAGAGTTTCACATGTGAGGTTAGAGCAAGCATACATTGAGTTCAGGAATGGGCTAGACACGCTTTCATCTGAGAGTTAGGGATGACGACACACGTAGCTTCCTAGATGTAAGATTCTAAAAATTCTTTCAAGTATAATATTAGTACGTTAAATTCTTTTAGTTAACATGATTTTGTACAATAGAGACTGTCACTTTGGCTACACCATGTTGCTACTTGTTGTGGTTGCAGGACAGCCACAATGCAAGATGTGCACGTTCCTTCTACAGGCAGAGGACGCTTAGGTTCGTCTAGCCAAGCACCTATAGGATCCATAGGCATTGTGTACAAGGACAAGGACGAGGACGAGGACAATGAGGAGGTGGAGCAGAGGCACGAGAAGCTTGGACCATCTCAGCTACAGGACGCTCCCTTAACTCAGCCTAGACAGCTAGCAGGCACTAGGCGACGCCATCCACCTGGCCCTTTCACTCTAGGCACCCACGCTCTTGGTAACAAGGTTAAGGGTAAGACTAGGAGACAGTGAGGGCTTATGGTAGAGTTTGTGGTAGATGTTATTATAAACTATTATGGACTTTGTGGACTTTCATTATGGACTATTGTGGATTGTATGGACTATTATTATGGATTGTATGGACTATTATTATGGACTGTATGAACTACTATAGACTTTATGGACTATTATGAACTCTATGGACTTTTAATATGCTCATGGATATAGTTTGAGATAAATGTGGTATATATTTGTGTATCTGTACATGTTGTATTGTGGTCATATATTCATGTCATATTTGTGTAAGGATTGAATCAAAAAACAGGGGAAACTCTGCCAAAATTTTAAGGCTGAAGTACATTTGTGTAGTACACCTATAGCATCTAGCCTTTTCAGTGATTTCTCATGTCACCGTCGTATCGTACATAGACTTCTATAGATAAATTGATTGATCGCTGGAATCTAGCCTTTTTAGTTTAGTTTTCAAATAGGTTTTTAGTTTTCAAATAGGCTTTTCAGTAATAGAATCTAGGCTTTTTTAGTGTCTTTCAAAATAGACTTTTTAGTGATACCTAGTAGGCTTTTCAGGATCATTTATGCCACAATACAATGGCTACTAAATCTTGGGCTGCCTATATATACGCAGTGCTGCATGCATTGCTACTCACTTTAAACGAGTATTTGGTTTCATTGGAGTAGGAATATTTGGAGGGTCGTCTAGAGGAAAGGGTTTAGGCAGTGGTAGAGGAAAGGAGGGGATGAAGGAAACTCCCATTATGTGGGAGGGGTCTGTTGGCCCTGATTTCTTTGAGGAAGCAGTGTATCATTTTCCCCCCGAGAGCAAGAGTGATTTCACCAAAGAGTGTCCGCTTAGAGGATACGATAACTGGAAAGAAGATTGGCCAAAAAGCATGCATGGTGAGGATTGCTTAGTGCAGATGTTCATCAAGGGGATGGATGGAGGTCATCGCTTCTTTAAATGCCCGCGAGCTTGGGTAATTGCTATTCCTATTTGTTTGTTAAATATGTTTCTCGATTGCACTACAACTTACAAGACATATTTATTGCAGTCTTTGAGTCCGCTAGGTGGGTCGATCCTAGACCAATTTATCCACATCAACAGTACATCTACTACCTGCAGAACCGTATCTTCGATCTAGAAAGGGAAGTTAGTAGTGGTTATAAGGAAGATGAAGACGACGACTGAAATGATCAAAATGCCCAAGAGGGGGGTTGAATTGGGCTAATTCTAAATTTCTTTGTAATAATTAAACCCTACGGTTAGCCCAACTTCACCCCTTGTGCCTAGAAAGTGTTTCTAATATTCTACCACACAAAAAGTCTTACAACCTAAGTTCCAATTCTACTCTAGCATGGCAATTCTATGAATGTAAAGACAAGAATTGAATTGCTCAAAGTAAATGCTCAAAGTAAAGAGAGAAGGAGGAACGTGGCGATGTTTTGCCGAGGTATCAGAGAGTCGCCACTCCCCACTAGTCCTCGTTGGAGCACCCACGCAAGGGTGTAGCTCCCCCTTGATCCATGCAAGGATCAAGTGCTCCCTATGGGTTGATTCTTTGACACTCCATCATGGTGAATCACCCACAACCGCTCACAACTTGAGTTGGGTCATCCACAAGCTCCGCCAGATGATCACCAAGCTCCCAATCACCGCCAAGCCATCTAGGTGATGGCAATCACCAAGAGTAACAAGCACGAACTCTCACTTAACTACGACAAGCCTAATGAGAAGGGTGGATGCACGCTTTGCTACTCTTGCTTTCACTAATGAGGGCTCTCTTTTGGATTCTCAAATCTCAATCACCTCATTAGGACCTTGCTCTTCTTGGCACTCTTAAGGGTGTTTCTCAGCTGTTGGAATGAGCAAAAGTACCTGCTCACATGAATGGAGGAAGTATTTATACACCCATGTTCAAAACAAACCGTTATATGCCTTTGCATTATGACCGGATGCTCCGGTCAGTTCTCCTCGAAACTCAGTGTTTATGTTGTGACCGGATGCTAAACAGCATCCGGTCAGCACTGACCAGACATGTCCGGTCATGATTTTCCCTCTCTGGAACCTTACTGGAGTTGAGCGTCTGGTCACTCACCTCTCAGCGTCCGATCGAGAGCGTCCGGTCACTCACCTCTCAGTGTCCGATCGAGCCAGATGATTTCACCTTGATCAAATGAACTGATCGGACTCTACACCAGCGTCCGGTCATACCGAAACTAGCTTCCGGTTAGTATTTGACCCTTCATTCACTTCCATCTCGCAATCATAATAGAATGAAGTTTGCTCCAATTGATGTAAGGGCTATTTAGGAGCTATCTAGTGCTAGATTTGACAAGTGTGCACCACACCTAATCCACTAGACTCACCTAGGTCAAGCTACCCGTCCATACTCCCTTAATAGTATAGCCAAAGGAAAAACAAAGTCCTAAACTGTTGTAAGTGTCTTCTCAACACCAAACGACACTTAGAACTAGTCCATCCTTAACCTTGTCATCCATTCTTTGAAAACCGAAATGATTTCCATCATAGGGGCATGACAACCATGATTTCCCAATCAATCTCCATTACCATGACCTAACTTAATTGCCTCTGCAAAACACACATTAGTCATAGTAATTACGTATTGTCATTAATCACCGAAACCCAACTAGGGGCCTAGATGCTTTCAATCTCCCCCTTTTTGGTGATTGATGACAATACCACCTCGAGTATATGAAAGAGATGAGGTTTTTAACATGCTTGGTTCATATAAGCTTTTGACAATAAGAACAAAAGTGTTAGGCAAGCTTATATGACCCAAGCCAACATAATGTACTCAAAAGATATGAAATAAGCATGAGTACAAGTAATAAAGCTCATTTGCATTGGAGTAAAACGCGGAAGCAAAGCAAATGAGCATAACACAAGTGATGTGACATATAAAAAATTCAAAGTAGAGAGCACACATGTAAAATATCACGATCACGTAGATATCACTATCACATAAATATAGTTTGATGCATGAAAGTAAACACATGAATGCATAATAGTGTATCACACATAAAAACCAAATATAATAGATAAGCTAAACTCCCCCTAGATAAGTCACTCCCCCTAGATAAGTCACCTGGGTACGAGTATGACCAGAGTGGCATAACTGTGGCTAAGGTGCTGGCTCTGTCTCCTCGGACTGCACTCCCTCCTAAGTTTGCTCTACTGGCTATGGCTCTTGCTGTGACTCCCCCTAAGGCTGACTCTCATCAATAGCGACACGCCATCCTCCAACCATGGCTGTCCCAGCTAGACCACCATGACGACGCTCAACCTCCTGGACAGCGACCCTCTGAGCTGGTGAAAGCTGATCTGCAATGACTACACCACTCCTAGCACCTCCTGCCTCTGCACGCTCTGTGACGGTTACAACTGCGACTGCTCTTGCTGTATCAGCATCTAGATACTTGCGCTTCTTCGTTGCAAGCTTCTTCGTCGCCTTGCCTTTTGACTCAGAAGGCAGGTGAGGCGGGGGGCCTTGGATCCTCATCACCGGGACCACCTCCAACGTTCTTGATACGAGCCATCTGATGGAGCTGAAAAGAATAATTGCACTGACAAGAATCAACTGCCAACTATCACTTCCGAGGCTTGGCCTCAATCCATACTCATGAGCTTGGCCCCGAGTTGACTAACAACTGCCAATGAGACCTCAGAAACACTAACTCACTGCACGATGGAATAGATTGGATATATGAATAATTACAATATATCTAGAGGTGTGAAACCTTAAGAAGCAAGCATTAGATACAAAATTAGAACTGGGGGCTTGCTACCTGACGAACCAGTGAGTCGACGAATAGGGAACAGATCATGGAGAACCACCAGGTAGGCACTGTGAAGCTAGGGTTAGGGTTCTGGTGAAGTGCGGTGAGGATCGACAGTGGAGGTGCAATGGCGGTGCTGGAGCAAACTAGGGCAAGAGCACGCGGTGACTGGCCTAGTGGCAGTGCTGGAGCAGAGCATGGCTACGCGGGATTGCTATGGGCGTGGGCGTGGATGGCGTGGTGTGCGGCGCGGTGGCGCGCGGGTGGCTCTAGAGCAAGAAGGCGGCGCGAGGCTATGCAGCATGGGCACTAGAGCTTGCAGTGGCTAGGGCACTGGCGTGAGCAATGGCAAGCTCGAGGTGAGGCAACGATGTCAGTGTGGGCACAAGTGGATTAGGTCATGGCGTGGCTCAATCTAGGTTATATGGTGGCCCCCGTGACTTAACAGAAAAGGAAACAGGAAAGAGTTCATAATCCACACATTTTCTACTGATCAGACGCTCCGGTGGCAATGACCGAACGCTGCCACCCAGAGTCCGGTCGATTCTAGAGAGGTCCAAAACCCCTAAAATCATGACCGGACGCATCCAATCACCACTGACCGGACACAGCCAGAGTCCGGTCCAACTTGTCTCCTTCGTCTTCGCTCGACTGGACACAGGAATGCCTTCTGACCAAACGTTGGACAACAGAGTCCGGTCACTCCTTCATAGCAAGATTCACCTCCTGTGAACTGACCGGATGCTAGATATCAGAGTCTGGTGCAGCGTCTAGTCACTCTTTTTCAGCAAATCTTCAAAGTTCCTTCGTACTGCCTGTTCCCAATCAAGTCCCAACTTCAATAAGATCCAAATAAACATCAATTGGGACTGATGTGAGTGACCTCTCTCAAACCCTCAAATTTTTCAAATTATTTTGCCTTAGGCTATAATTCTTTTTAAGAAAATATGCAATAAAAGGGTGATTGAAGAGAAACGACAAAACAACATTCATGCATATGCAATGCAATACTTTAAAGTAAATCTAGTTGCTTGTCAAGTTTGCTCTAAGGTTAAGCTTCTTCACACGCTTTCCGGCGGTTATCTTAACCATGTTAGAAAGTCCTAAGTGCATTACCATAAAGTAAGAATGTTGTATATTATAATGCAATGCAATGCAAGGGACAACACGAGCTCATTTTTTAGTAAAGTTACTAAAATCAAGAACATTGAGCTCATTCCGTAATCGACAAAAAGTCACCTCATCTAGCGGTTTAGTGAAGATATCCACCAATTGATCCTCGGTCCTTACACCTTCTAGTGAAATATCATTCTTTGCAACATGATCTCTAAGAAAGTGATGGCGGATATCTATGTGCTTGGTGCGAGAGTGTTGAACCAGATTATTAGCAAGTTTTACCACACTTTCGTTGTCGCACAAAAGAGGTATTTTTTCTAGAACTACACCATAGTCTAGCAAAGTTTGTTTCATATAAAGTATTTGTGCACAACAAGCACCTACGGCAATGTATTCCGCTTCGGCGGTGGACAAAGCCACACTTTTTTGTTTCTTGGAGGACCAAGACACAAGTGATCTACCAAGCAAATGGCACCCTCTAGATGTGCTTTTTCTATCAACTTTGCAATCGGCATAATCAGAATCGAAATAGCCAACCAATTCAAATATAGCTCCTTTGGGATACCAAAGGCCAATGCTTGGTGTGTGCTTAAGATACCTAAGGATTCTTTTAACGACAATCAAATGAGTTTCCTTAGGATTAGCTTGAAATCTAGCACACATACACACACTAAATATGATGTCGGGCCTAGATGAGGTTAAATATAACAAGCTACCAATCATAGAGCGGTAGAGAGTTTGATCAACCATGTTACCTCCCTCATCTAGGTTGAGATGTCCATTAGTTGGCATTGGTGTCTTGATTGGCTTACATTCATCCATTTTGAATCTCTTGAGAAGATCATTGACATCTCAAACTCCAAGAAATAATGTAACTTCTCCAATCATTGACATCTCGAACTCCTTCAACATCAATTCACCAAACTCTTTGCAAGAATCTTCATTTGATGATCCAAAGATGATATCATCAACATACACTTGACAAATGAAGATATGTCCATCAAACTTATTGGTGAATAGTGTGGTGTCGACCTTCCCAGTGGTGAAGCCCTTCTCAATAAGGAAGTCCCGAAGGCGCTCATACCAAGCTCTTGGGGCTTGATTAAGCCCATACAATGCCTTGGACAACCTATAAATATGATTAGGATATCTAGGGTCTTCAAACCTAGGAGGTTGATCAACATAGACTAATTCATTAATAAAGCCATTTAAAAATCCACTTTTCACATCCATTTGATATAGTTTCATTTCATGATGTGATGCATATACAAGAAGGATACGAATGGCTTTTAGTCTTGCAACCGGTGCAAAGGTCTCTCCAAAATCCAAGCATTCAACTTGAGAGAACCCTTTTGCAACTAGCCTTACCTTGTTCCTCACAACAACACCTTGATCATCTTGCTTGTTGCGGAACACCCACTTTGTTCCAATGACTCTTGCACCTTGTGGTCGCTCTTCAAGAGTCCAAACTTCATTGTGGGTGAAGTTGTTCAGCTCTTCATGCATGACATTTATTCAATCCGGATCTTCAAGAGCTTCTTCTACCTTAGTAGGCTCAAAGCAAGAGACAAAAGAGTGATGTTCAATAAACGAAGCAAGCTTTTGAGAGCGAGTCATTACTCTCTTTGATGGACTCCCTATGATGAGATCTTATGGATGAGCTTATAGTAGAGGTGAATTTCTTCTATCAACCACTTGAGGGGGAGGTTGTGGAGCATCAACATCATGTGCTTGTATCACCATTTACTTATGGGAGACATAAGTGTCTTTATTTTCTACTCTCCCATCTTTATCACCATCTTGTGGCACATTTGATGAAGAAGGTGGATTGATCACTTGTACATCATCTTTATCATCATTAGGCTTGATGTCTCCAACCGGAATATTCTTTATGGCCTCCCACAATGGTTCATGACCTACATCATCAAGATTCTCATGTGCTCCTTGGGAGCCATTAGATTCATCAAATTCTACATCATATGTTTCTTCAACCAAGCCAGTGGCATGATTAAATACTCTATATGCTTTGGATTTTGATGAGTAACCAACAAGAAAACCAATATCACAATGTCTTTAAAACTTCCCTAGGTGTTGCTGCTTCTTGTAGATGTAGCATTTGCAACCAAGCACCCTAAAGAAGGAGACGCTCGACTTCTTCCCATTGAGCAACTCATAAGGTGTCTTACCAAAAAACTTTTGAAAGAATAGGCGGTTGGATGCATAGCATGCGGTGTTGATAGCTTCCACCCATAGATCTTCGAGTGTGTTGTACTCATCAAGCATTGTTCTTGCTAGTGTGATCAATGTCTGGTTCTTTATCTCAACTATACCATTTTGTTGAAGAGTATATGTTACGGAGACCTCATGCTTGATCCCAACTTCATCACAATAGGTTTCTATGTTTGTGTTGTCAAATTCTTTGCCATTGTCACTTCTAATCTTCTTAAGCTTCACTTCAAATTCATTTTGTGCTCTCTTGGCAAACTTTTTGAAGTATGATGCAACTTCGGATTTGTCATGAAGGAAGAACACCCATGTGTATCTTGAATAGTCATCAACAATCATAAGACAATAAAGATTTCCTCCCAAACTCTTGTATATTGTTGGTCCAAATAAGTCCATGTGAAGGAGCTCTAGCACTCTTGTGGTTGATATGAAAGCTTTTGTAGGATGAGTATTTACAATTTGCTTACTGGCTTGACATGCACTACAAAGATTATCCTTCTCAAACTTCACATCCTTCAACCCTCTCACCAAATCATTCTTCATTAGCTTCTTGAGTGAGCTCATCCCAACATGAGCAAGTCTTCTATGCCATAGCCACCCAAGTGTTGTTTTGGTGAATAGGTAAGTCTTCAAATTAGCATCTTTAGAGGTGAAGTCCACTAGATATAGGTTGTTGTATCTAAATCCTTTGAATATCACTTGATCATTATCCTTCTTAGATACAACTTTCTTCTCAATAAACAAGCATTGGAAGCCAATATCACACAATTGTCCAATGGATAGCAAGTTGAAACTCAATGAAGCAACATATAGCACATTTGAGATTGAATGATCATTTGATATTGCCACTTTGCTCAATCCTTTAACCTTGCCCTTTGAATTATCTCCAAATGTGATTCTTTCTTGTCTATCTACTTCTTCATCTAGTGAGGTGAACATACGAGAATCACTGATCATATGTTGTGTGCAACCACTATTAATTACCCAATGATTTTCACCAGTCTTGTAGTTCACCTACACACAAGAGATCAAGCTTTAGAAACCCAAACTTATTGAGGGCCCTTCACCTTCTCAATAAGTGACTTTGCTACCTAAATTTTCTTAGGCCTATTCTTGTTGGGAGGTCCTAAGAACATGACTTTTACCTTTCTACTAGAATCCTTTCTAAGCATGTAATGAGCATTGAAAGCAAAAGGTCTAGCATGCTTGGGCAAGGGTTATGGTGGTGGAGTTTGACACTCATGGGCAAAGTGGCCTTCTTATCCACACTCAAAACATCTCTTTGGCTTAGGCTTTGACTTATGTTGTTGTTGAGCTTAAGCCTTCTTCTCTTGGTTTGCCAAGTACCCAATACCACTTCTATCCATCTTCATGATGGTGTTCATTAGTAGCTCACTTTGAAGATGCTTGCCTCTTGTGAATTTGCTCAATCCAATCTTAAGATGCTCTTTCTCCAACTTAAGCTTCTTGTTCTCTTCCTTGAGTGCATCATTGTTTTTCTCTTCCTTGAGTTTCTTGTTCTCTTCTTTGAGCTTCTCATTCTCAAGAATCAAGTCATCATCATAATCAAGAGTTTTTAGCACTATAGTGTTGGTGGTTTTGAGCTCTTCAAGATCTTTCTTTAGCTTTTCATTGTCATTCTTGAGCTTGACATACTCATCATAATTATCGGTCTCAATCACTTGCTTGCCCTTGCTACTAGAACTTTGCTCAATGCTCTCAATGATCAAATCATCATATGATGTAGCTATATCAATCTTAACAACATCGTTAGTAGCATCATGTGGCTCATAAAAATTCTTGAGCAATGACAAGATTATCATGATTAATCTTAAGATTGGTATATTCATCTTTTAGCATATTATGACTAGTGATGAGATCATTGTGTATCCTCTCAAGTTTATCATGTTTATCTTTAAGCTTTTTCTTAGAAGATTTGAGCTCCTTGAGTTTGGATGACATAGCATCATTTGCTTCTCTAAGCTCAACACTAGCCTTTTCGATTACATCACATTTAGCTAAAAGACAATCATTCTTAGCTTCTAACTTGTCATTTTTAGCTCTAGTCTTTCTAATGATCTTAGTATATTGATTTAGCAATTTAACAAGATCATCATTGTCGACGAAATATGGTCGGCAGTCTACCTAGGGGTATGCCCAAGGTAGTAGATTATCGGCAGACAGATGCGCAAGTCCCAAACAAGACGGTGACGCAAGACAGACACGAGGTTTTATCCAGGTTCGGCCGCCAAGAAGGCGTAATACCTACGTCCTGCGTCTGATTTGTATTGCTGTATGTCAATGAGAGATGTCTTTTAGAGGGGTCCCCTGCCCGCCTTATATAGTCCGGGGGGCAGGGTTACAGATCTGGAAACTAATCCTAGTCAGTTACAATTGCCATATGTGGCCGGACAAGGATTCCTATTCTAATCGACCAGGATCCTGCTTGGTCGCCAAATCCGTCTTGATTCCTTGTGCGGGACTCCGATCAGGTGGACCGAGCCGCACGTCGTTTTTCAGGTGGACTGAACCCATCGATCCGGGCCAGCCCAAGCTTAGCCGTAAGGGTATAGGGGTTAATACCCCCACAGCTAGTCCCCGAGCATCATGTATTATGCTGCGACACGCCATTTTCACCTTCTCCGACAAGCGAGGCTTGGAACCTTGACGCCTCCGACCACCATCATCACCGGAGAAGTAGGTTGTCCGAAGAATGTATGGTGCTCTTATAAAAAGAAAAGATTTCTGTCCTGAGAAGTGTGCCCACTTGTATTTCTGAAAAGAAATGTAAGTGGTCTTGAAGCATAGCATTCTTGAACATCAGAAGCGTAGGGGTCGAAAAACAAACACATTCACCGCAAGGTGAAGTGTGCCCACTTAGTCCCCGAGCCTGGTAGGAGGTGACGTAGGCACGTGGTGCCAGGGTCTAAAAAGAATTCATAGTTTAGTTGAGAACCCAATCGTCGTACAGGCGATACGAGATGCACCGGCAGGTGCATCGTACCGATGTAGTCCCCGAGCTTGCTGGAAGGCGAGGTATGAGCCTTGTAGCAAGGTCTAAAGAAATGTCTCTTAACTGTATGTGAGTACAAATCACATGTAGCCAAGGAAAAACACTATTCAAGTAGTGGTCGGGGCAGTCCCCGAGCATATTAATAATCCTTATAACCATTCAAAGCACAAACACATTCACCGTAAGGTGAAGTGTGCCCACTTAGTCCCCGAGCCTGGTAGTAGGTGACTCAAGCACGTGGTGCCAGGGTCTAAAAAAGAAATTCTGCTGAAGTTAAGAATCCAATTGCCGTACAGGCCAAACAAAATACACCGGCAGGTGCATCGTACCGATGTAGTCCCCGAGCTTGCTGGAAGGCGAAATATGAGTCTTGTAGCAAGGTCCAAATAAATGTCTTTCAACTGTATGTGAGTATAAATCACATGTAGCCGAAGAGAGCAAAACTCCAAAAAGTGGTCGGGAGGGTCTCCGAACACAGCGGTGGTCATAGCAGTTCCTGAATATAGTAATGGTCGGAGCGGTCCCCGGGCACAACCGTGGTCGGAGCAGCCTTCGAGCAAAAAAGGTGGTCTGGACAGTACCCGAGCACCGTAGTGGTCTGGGCAGTCCCCGAGCACCGTAGTGGTCTGGGCAGTCCCCGAGCACAGTAGTGGTCAAGGCAAATCCACGATCACGTGCGCTGCTTGTACTATTATTTGGTGTATTTATTTTTCTCTACTCTCTGCCAAGTCTAGTCTGTCCAGTCTGACACGTCTGGTCAAAAAAAAACAAATAGGTATAGTACGTCATTCTGTCTTCTTATTGTTTTCTGACAAACAGTCGGTTGACACCTGTATTGAGGTGTGTCAGTGTGGGCCCTCTTACACCATCAACGAAGAGGCGCGTACACTGTTATCGAAGGAGCGCGTTTATTGGCGCAGATTTCGGGGTTGTGTGAACAACCGTCCGCGGCGCGTGCGCACGACTCCCAATATTCTCGGGCGGACGAAACGACGGTGCCCTTTTGCTTTATATAATGTAGGTCTGGTAAGTTACCCTCACCATTCCCCATTGTCATCCGCCGCCTGCAACCTTCTTCTTCCTCCTGCCAAACCCTATTCCCCAAAGATCATCACCAATCCCCTCGGTCTCCCACATCCACCCACTTAGTAAGGACGAACAAATGGCGAAGAGAGACGCCCAGAAGAAAGGCGGGGTCATGGCGAAGGAATGGTGGAAGTCGCGGAGCAACGAGCAAACCATCGAGGACCTCGTCGCCATGGGAGTGCTCCACAACAAGGCACTTGCGGGATGGCGTGCACCCGAAGGAGAAAGCTTCCCCGATCCACAACCAGGTGAAATTGTGATCTTTGAAGATTTTTTCAAACGGGGTTTTGGGATTCCAGTGCACCCTTTCCTTCAGGGGCTCTATTTGTACTACGAGATTGGGATTTGCAATCTGCATCCCAACTCGATTCTTCTCGTCTCTACCTTCATCCACCTCTGCGAGGCGTATGGTGGCTTCCAGCCCCATTTCGACCTCTTTCGCCACCTGTTTTGCCTTCGGAAAAAGGGAAGCGGTGGCTCGAAGATCGCCGGAGGCGTCTACCTGAACCTTCGGGACGGCATGAAGGCTCGATACCTGCACTGCCCCTGGAACACCTCTTTGGACGAGTGGTACAAGAAGTGGTTCTACATCCGTGAAGAGCCAAACTCCATCACTCTGTGCGATGTGGGACTGATTCCAGAGAAGAAAAGCAGCTGGTCGGAGAAGCCCGACAACTTGGAGCAGATCGCCGAACTACTCGGGTTGATTCCATGGGGAAGGCTTGACGGCCCGAGCGTTGTTGGCAACTTCATCAGCCGTAGAATTCAGCCGTGCCAGAAAAGGATTCACCCCGGCTTCGAGTACCAAGGAGGCGCTGATCCGACGAGGACCAGAAAGGAGCCGCTGGACAAGCTGGAGATCAAGGCCAGGATTGGAGAGCTATTCAACCTGGCCGATCCCAACTATGTTGCATTGAACGCCATTGAACACGCCTTCAAGCTGGCTCGCCCTCCCCCAAAGGTAAATGACGCCTCCTTTTAACTGTAAAGTCATGTTGCACCAAGAAAATAACTGTTTTTTCCTTCATTTTGCGTCTCAGTATAATGGCCGTGACCGGGCAGGAGTGTTTGTGTCGCCTCCCCCCGGTGTAGAGTGGCCGCAAGTTACTGGACCAACCGCCCAGACCAGCGCCAGGACCGACGGCGTTCACTGGGCGGTACTCGAGACCGTTGAAGACGCCTCGACCAGAGCCGCCGGCAAGCGTCCGGCTACCAGCAAACGACGCCAAGCCATCATCTCCCAGTCGGACGACGAAGCAGAGGATGCGGACATCTTCCGGCTCATCCCCCGAAAGAGGAGAAGGCAGGTGGGGCCGTCGGAGCAGGGTGGCTCCTCTGTGCCAGCAGTGGTCACAGCACCGACCACGGCAACACAGAGCACAGACGAAGGGAACATGCCGCATCATCCTCCGACGCCCGTACCGGAGGTTGAACAAGTCCCGGTGGAAACTGCCGAGCAAGCAGAGCAGGGGCGGTCGAGGAGACGTTCCTTCGCCACATCCTTCCGCAAGTCAAAACTGTAAGTATATATATTTTGGATGTAAGCTTGTTATTTTGCATTGGATGCTATTGTCTTATGAATTTGTCTCTGAATGTATTAGATCGGCGTCCACCGAAAGCCCCGACCAGCTAGCTGGGTGCGGGACGTCCTTTCCAAAAACGGCGGGACAAACTGCACAGAAACAAGCCGTGGAGGAGCCCATGGAAGGGACTCTGCCTGGGCCTCGGCAGGCGTACGACCAGACGCCAGTCCCCGAGCAGAACACAAGTGCTCCGAGCACAAACCCCGATGAGGAGGATACCACAGCACCACAGGAGCTGGATCTAGCCGAGGGGCAGCAGCCAGAAGTTGCCCAGGACAAGGGTGCCGACGCGACGGCTCGTGGGAAAGCCCTGGTGGTCGTGGAGTCTGCGAACTCCGGACCACTGCCGCCTCCCGAACAGGAGGCTGAAGAGGATGAAGTGGAAGAAGTCCTGGGCCGTCCCCAAGATAGACGACAACATGTATATGTGTCGCGCTATCGGAACGATGAATGGGTCATGCACGAGGAGATCCCAGAGGCCGAGGAAACCTTAAGAGTTGAGTGAGCAGCCAAACGCCTGGTGTACTGAAGTCCAGGTATATTTGGCTTTAGTCCTTAAACCTGTTGTGTAGTCAAGCTGTCTGACGTAGCTTATCTGTATGCAGGACGTGATGAAAACTGCGAGGTACCGAAAAAGGTGCTTCGACCAGATAGAAGTAGTCATGAAGACCAATAAGGAGCTGACGGCTGAAGTTGAACGCCTACGGCGCCAACTTGAAGCCACCGACCAGGAGAGGACAAACCAAGAAGCACAGAACCAAAACCTGGTCGGCCAGCTCAAAAACAAAGAGCAGGAGAAAACATGTAAGTGTTCACCGTATCATAGCAAGTGCTGGACTTGTGTTTTTTTTTTTTTTGTTTCTGACAGTAATAGCTGTAATGCAGGTTTAGAAGCTGAAGTGACCCGCCTCCAGGGGGAGAACAGCCGCGCGCTTGCAGAATGTGGTCGCCTGAAGGAGGACAACGAGAAATTGGAACGCCGCCAGTCGGAACTCCAAGACCACACTAACAGAATGAAGGACGACCTGAAAAGTAAGCACTCCAGACCGCCTTGCTCATTCAACTGCCCACATTGCCTTGTCGTGTCATCACGTTTGATGTCTTGTAATATTTTCAGTTTTGAAAGTAAATGCCAAGAGGCACCTTGAGGCCGTGATCAAGGAGCGTGACGACTGGAAAGCACAATGCCTTAAGGCCGTCGAGGAGCGGGACACGTGGAGCAAGCGGTGCCAAGAAATGGCAACTGGCATTGTGCCCGTCCTCGACCTCATCGACCCGGCGCTCACAGAGGAAGAGCTAAGGACGCCTCAGCTCGGACTGGTCGAGAGATGCAAGCAAGCATGGGGATGGTTCCAAGACTTCGTGAAGGAGGCAGGTGAGTACACGGGCGCCCATGTGCTAAGCATGGTGCGTGCTCACTACCCCCTGATCGATCTCAAACGCTTGGAGGCTGGGTACCCGAAGGAGATAGACCCAGACAAGGCCGAAGAGCTTCGGACGGCCCAGCTGGACTTGTCGTCAAGGATAATTGGCGATATTAACCTGTGCGGAGGTGGGACAGCACCTGTGCAGGGTATGCCATCGACAAGCCAGCTGGAAATGCCATCACCTTCAAGCCAACCAACGAAGCCTGCGGTCTCGACCAGCCAGGCACCGGCGGGGCCATCCCCTTCAGCTTGACTAGCTCTAGAGTCCCCTAGAATCGAGTAGGGTATCGGAGGCGGCGAGCAGTAAATGCCATGCGCCCCGACCAGCCAATGTAATAGGCTTAGAGCTGTAGAAGGAGGACATAGTTGTGTTATTGTAAACTTGAGCCTTTTCAGGCAAGCTTGTAATAACGTAACTGTATATCATTATAAGCTTATTTGTTTTATACAAAACGCACTTTAAGCTTGAATTTTTTTTTTTTTTTTGTCGGTGTAACTAAGTGGGAACGTGTTAACGCTCTGTTTTAGTTGTACCGTTTTGCTCGACACGTCATCCTGAAAAGTTTGTGCGGCCCCAGTCTGGCATGTGGTCGGAGTATGAGGTACTATGACCTGTGCATACGTGGACGCAGACAAGTCAAACCAGAGGGGACCTGTCCGATCACCCGCAACGCAGAGAGCAGATCCCGTGCACGTGTTGGGAGGAACCGGAGACAGGGCCTGCTCCGAAAACCGTAGAAGGAGTGGTGGTCGGCTTGTACTGCCTTAGGTTAAAATAACCATAAAATTCGGAGTGACACATTAGAGTGGTCGGAGAAATCATAATTGCTTTATTAAAGTAAATCGAAAATGTAAGTAGAGTACATATCTCAGTAGTTAAGCATAGAAACGTCTAAGCTTGTCGATGTGCCACGAGTTTGGTACGTCCGTGCCGTCCAGGTGAGCTAACCTGTAAGACGTTGGACGTGTGACTTCCTTGATCATGAAGGGTCCCTCCCATGGGGTTGCGAGTTTGTGGACGCCAGCCTGGTTCGTCTTCCACTTCAGGACTAAGTCCCCGACCACGAAGAAACGCTCTTTAACGTTCTTGTTGTAGTACCTGCGCAAAACAGCAAGGTATTTGGCCGTGCGTACGCAGGAATCAAGCCTTTTCTCTTCTGCGCTGTTGACTTCTAGCTCCCGTATTTCATTGACCCTGCCTTCATCGAAGTTCTCTACCCGTGCTGATCTGAAAGCTATATCTGGTGGGAGGACTGCCTCAGCGCCGTAAACCATAAAGTATGGTGAGACGCCGGTGTTACGACTGGGCTGAGTTCGGAGGCCCCAGACCACGGCTGGTAACTCTTTGAGCCATCTTCCAGGAGCTTTATCATTTTCTCTGTACATCCTCTTCTTCAATGCGTCCAAGATCATGCCATTTGCCCGCTCGACTTGTCCATTAGCTCTAGGATGCGCCACCGAGACGTATTTTACAACTATGCTCCTTTCATCGCAGAAGTCCCAAAAAGCGTTCCCGGTGAACTGAGTACCTAGATCAGTAATGATGCTGTTGGGCACGCCGAAACGGTGGATGACCTGGTCGAGGAATGTGACAGCTTTCTCTGAGGATGCCTGTACCAGAGGCATGTATTCTATCCACTTAGAAAACTTATCAATTAGCACGAAGACACATGTAAATTTCCCAGGAGCTGGTTTGAAAGGCCCAATCATGTCCAGTCCCCAGCAGGCGAAGGGCCAAGAGGCTGGAATCGTCTGGATCTCATGTGCTGGTACATGGATTCTCTTGGAGAAGAACTGACAACCCTCACAGCGGCGGACTAGCTTCTCTGCGTCGGCCACTGCTGACGGCCAATAGAACCCTGCTCGGAAAGCCTTACCGACCAGTGTTCTTGAGGCCGCGTGGTTGCCGCAGGAGCCAGAGTGGATTTGGTCTAGGAGATGCTCGCCTTCCTCCTGGGTTATACACTTCATCAAGATTTCCTCCTTAGCGTTTTTGCGCCATAACTTGCCATCGGCGAGCAGATACTGCTTACTACGACGCATCAGTCGCTCATTTTCTGTTCGATCGATATAACCGCTACCATCTGTCAAGTACTTGATGAAAGGTGTTCTCCAGTCCGGCTCATGAGTGGTCGGAAGCGGCTCGGCTGTGCTCGGTGCCGGAACCGTAGCCACTAATTGCTGGTCTGAAATTTTGTTGGTCGTTGAATCTTCGTCTTCAATGGAAGGCGTGAGCAGGTCCTGGACGAATACGCCATGTGGGATTTTGGCTCGGGATGATCCTAACTTTGACAACGCATCCGCTGCTTGGTTCTTGTCCCGGACCACGTGTATGTACTCGATGCCATAGAACCTGCCTTCCAGCTTTCTTATTGATTTGCAATATGCGTCCATCTTTTCACTGGTCGTGTCCCAGTCCTTGTTGAGCTGGTTGATGACCAGAGCCGAATCTCCGTAGGCATAGAGACGTTTAACCCCAAGCTCAATCGCAATGCGTAGACCATGCAGGCATGCTTCATACTCGGCGGCATTATTAGATGCTGGGAAATAAATCCTGAGGACGTACCGGAGCTGCTCCTTGGATGGTGACACGAAAAGAACTCCTGCTCCCGCACCGTCAATGTTGAGAGAACCATCGAAGTACATCGTCCAATATTCGTCGGATCCCGGAGAGGCAGGCGTGCTTAAGTCTGTCCACTCGACGATGAAATCGACGAGTGCCTGAGACTTGATTGTAGTACGGCTTGCAAATTCCAAGGAAAGGGGGCATAGCTCCATTGCCCATTTGACGATGCGCCCGTTCGCATTCTTATTGCGAATGATGTCCCCCAAAGGATACTCGGTCATGACTACCACACGATATCCGTCGAAGTAATGTCTCAACTTTCGGGATGTTATCAGTATGGCGTAGAGCAGTTTCTGAATCTGTGGGTACCTGGTTTTGGATTCGTTGAGTACCTCACTAATGAAATAAATTGGCCGCTGTACCTTGTAGGCGTGGCCCGGCTCGTCGCGCTCGACCACCAGTGTAGTGGAAACCACCCGATCGGTTGCCGCAATGTAAAGTAGGAGAGTTTCGTCTTCTCTGGGAGCAGTAAGTACCGGAGGTGACGTGAGGTATTGCTTCAGCTGCGTGAAGGCAGCGTCTGCTTCCTCCGACCACTCAAACTTCTCGGACGCTTTGAGCAGTTTGAAGAACGGTAGTCCTTTTTCTCCTAACCTTGATATGAAACGGCTTAGAGCAGCCATGCAGCCGGTAAGCTTCTGGACATCCTTCACCTTTCTCGGGGGCTTCATGTCTAAGACAGCTTTGACTTTCTCCGGGTTAGGGCGTATGCCGTCGTAACTGACGACGTTGCCAAGCAATATGCCAGAAGGGACACCAAAGATGCACTTCTTTGGGTTTAATTTCCATTGGAACGTATTAAGGGCTGCGAAGGTGCGTTCTAGATTGTCAACAAGGGTATGAGCTTCCTTGGTTTTGACAACTACGTCGTCGACATAAGCCTCGACGAGGCCGTCTTTTATCTCGTCGTTGAGGCAGGCCTGTACAGCGCGTTGGTAGGTAGCACCAGCGTTTTTGAGCTCGAACGACATAGTCGTGTAGCAGTAGGCGCCGAAAGGCGTGATGAAAGATGTCTTGATCTGGTCGTCTTTTTTGAGAGCGATCTGGTGATAACCAGAGTAGCAATCGAGAAAGGAAAGCAGCTCGCAATCGGCGGTTGAATCTACGACCTCGTCTATGCGAGGTAAACCAAAGGGGTCCTTAGGGCAGTGTTTGTTGAGATCAGTGTAATCAACGCACATTCTCCATTCATTATTCTTTTTGCGTACAAGAACCGGGTTGGCTAACCATTCCGGATGATACACTTCTTTGATAAATCCGGCTGCCAAAAGCCGCGTAACTTCTACCCTAATCGCCTCCTTTTTGTCGCGAGCGAACCGTCGCAGCTTCTGCTTGATTGGTTTGGCCTTGCTGTTGACATTTAAGGAGTGCTCGATCAAGTCCCGAGGTACACCGGGCATGTCGGAAGGTTTCCATGCAAACACATCCACGTTGCCCCTCAAGAACCTGACGAGCGCGTCTTCCTATTTGGGATCCAGGTCGGCCCCGATAAGGGCCGTTTTGCTGGGATCGCCTTCGACCAGCTGGATCGTCTTGTGCTCCTTGGATCTGATGTTCTTGCGCGGAGCCTCGAGCTCTGGGATCTCCAGGTGGTCGGCCGGGGTCTTCTTAGCGTCGAGCATGGTCTCGGCCATGCGAATAGAGAGGTCGTGGGCCTCTGCGATTTTGAAGCTGTCGTCCTCGCAGGTATAAGCTGCGTATACGTTGCCCCTGAGGGTTAAAACTCCTTTCTCAGTAGGCATCTTGAGCACCAGATACCTGTAATGAGGTATGGCCATGAACTTGGTGAGCGACGGTCGACCAAGAATAGCATGGTAGGTGCCGTCGAAGTCAGCGACCACGAAGTTGACGTAGTCGGTGCGGAAGTGGTCCGGAGTCCCAAACTGCACAGGTAGCGTGATCTGCCCGAGAGGTGTGGAGCTCTGTCCGGGGAGAACGCCCCAGAACTGTGCCTCGTACGGCTTCAGGTCTGCCTGGGCTATTTTCAGAGCGGGCAGGCTATTCTTGAACAGTATATCAATGGAGCTGCCGCCGTCGATCAGTACCCTATCGAATTGAACCTTGTTGATACAAGGATCGAGGACCAGGGGAAAACGCCCTGGCTCGGGTATGGCGGCCCATTGGTCCTTCCTGCTGAAGTAGATTTCACGGTGAGACCACGGAGGAAGCCGTGGATCGGTGAGAAGGTTGTCGGTGTTTGCCACGTTCATGCAAGCGCGGGCGAGCAGCTTGCGTTCTCGTTTGGTTTCGATGGACACCTTGCCGCCGATGATGGTGTGTACGCGATCAGTCGGCTTGACGTATTTGTGACGAGGGTCTGCATCGTCGTCGTCGTTGTCCTCGTTGCGCTGTTCCCCCGCGTCGTTAGGCTTGTCGGACGTATCCGGAGCCTGTTGACGCGTGTAGATAGTCTTGAGGACGCGGCAATTCTCCATGGTGTGGTTCGACTTAGGATGGAGCTGGCAGGGCCCCTTCAATGCTTTGGCGTAGTCGTCCTCGTAGTTACGACGTCCGCCGCCCTTTTTCACGGTATTGACCTCGCCGTCGTCTTCCCGAGCGCGCTTGTTTCTGTAATCGCCACGGCGGTTGCGCCGCTGATTACGTTGATCACGGTGGTCGCGGGAGTCGTTGCGCTGGTTGCGGCGGTCAAAATTGTCGTTCCGACCACGATTACTGCGGTAATCGTCGCGGTGTGGAGGGTGGTCGGAGCGTGGAACCCTTGCTGCTTCTTCAACGATTATCTTTTTAGCGTCGTCAGCGTCCGCATATTTCTTAGCGGTGGCCAAAAGCGCTGTGACCGATTCGGGTCTCTTCCGGAGGAGCTTGTCTCTTAGGGCGTCATGGAAACGGAGGCCGGTGACGAAAGCCTCGATTGCTTCGTTGTCGGATATTGATGGGACCTTGATGCGCATCTCCGAGAAACGCCAAACGTACTCGCGCAGTGGTTCATCCTTTCGATCTCGGATCCGCTGCAGATCGTACTTGTTGCCGGGTTGTTCACAAGTAGCGATGAAGTTGTCGATGAAGGCCTGCCTGAGCTCCTGCCAAGAGTCAAAATAGTTCGCTGGCAAGCTAACCAGCCATTGGTGACCTGCATGACCAACAGCGACTGGGAAGTAGTTAGACATGACGTGCTCGTCGGCCATGGCTGAGCGGCACGCAGTTTCGTAGAGCATGACCCATAATTCGGGGTTTTCCTTGCCGTCGTACTTCTGAAGCTTCTCGAGCTTGAAATTCTTGGGCCATATGACTTGGCGCAGGTGTGGAGTGAACTGCTTCAGGCCCGGCGGACCGTGGGCGGTGTCATACTCCATACGGCGATAGCTTTCATGGGATGCACGATCGTCGGCTCTCTGGTTGATGCGAGCACGTAGATCACGTCCACCGAGGTGATGGCGGAGATCGTTATTGCCATCGCGGCGATCTCGATTGCCATCTGGGTTGGCCCTGCGACCGTGGTTATCACGGCGATTGTCGCGGTTATCTCGGCGGTTGTCGCCTCGAACGTCGTGGCGGTTATCCTCCCGGCGGCGGTTGTCGTCCCGACCACCATCACGACCACCGTTTCCGCCTTGACGGTTGTCTGATGGGTCGTTATTGCGCGAGCCACGTTGGTTGAGTGGCTGTGAGCGACTTGAGTATTGGCGGCTGTGGCTTGATTCGACAGAAATGGATGGAGCCCGGGCTTGGTTCATCTCTGCGGTCTGAGCCATAGCAGCCATCAGATAAGCTTGTATGTCATCACGGATTACTTGAGTCTCGGGAGTGTTGGGCAGCCGCTGCATTGTCGCCATGGCGACGGCTACGTTGGCGCTTGGGGTCTTGAAGACTTGTTTGTCCCCCACCCTGTCGAAAGCATTGTTGAGGTCACGTGGCTGGACCCTTATGCGTCGTGCCTCCTGGTCTGCTCCAGCTTCGGTTTGCCGACGATTAAACCGGTCAATATTGCGTGCTTCGCGTGCAGTCTTTTCTTGTTCTGTTTCGCCAACCGCTGGCGGCTCGTCGTTGCTGACAACATGGATTAAATCCCCTCGTCTTGGCGGGAAAGACGGAAATTGGGGGAAACCCGGGGCGTGGTCTGGTAGATCCAGATCGTATTTGACGCCTTCATCTTCGTGACGCTGAAGCTCGGTGTGGACCGATGCGTTGGAAGCAATGCCGGATGAGGAGCTGGAATCACCCTCTCGGACTGTGTGGACGGATCCTTCTTGATAATCTTCGATCCGGACCATGTTGACGATGTTGCATGGCTTCGGCCGAGATCGATGTATAGGACACAGATCCGAGCGGCGTCGTAGGTTGTACGCGTAGCTGGAGGCAGCGTTTCGCAGGCCGTAGGGCTGGACCTGGTGGTTCTCCTTCGGGACCTCGTACTCGCAGAGTCGGAGACCCGTCGCGAAGGCTGGCTGGCGACGAGCGGAGCGCCCCTCAGGGGTAGATACGACCACAAGATCTGTTCCAAGTCGTGCAGGACGACTGGTCCGAGCTGGTCGGATAGATCTGTTGCGGGGAGATGTTACCTGCTCATTAGGTTGGCTTTGAATCGTACTTACCAGAGCTAGGGTTTCAGCGAGTTTGATGCCGACCCGATCGATGGAGTCGAGCAAGTCGGTGTCGTCGATCTGCTTTCCTTTGTAGCGGGGAAGCGGACGACGGGTTGTCGGCGTGGCTGTAATCGTGGTCGGAGCCAGATGTACCGTGGTCGGAGCCAGATCCATCGTGGTCGGAGCCACGTTTGTCGTGGTCGGAGCCGTGTCCACCGTGGTCGGAGCCGTAGCCGATGCAGGTGAAGTAGTCGTCGGCGCGGGTTGAATCCACGCCTCCTCCGCGGTCATGGCGATGGAAACGTCGGGGCCGGTGGTCCAGGTGATCTGGCCGACGGTGAACGTGAGGCTGTTGGGCGTAGCCATGGAGCCGGAGATGATGACCATCTTGTTTGCTTGGAGAGCAGTACGCACACCCCCTACCTGGCGCGCCACTGTCGACGAAATATGGTCGGCAGTCTACCTAGGGGTATGCCCAAGGTAGTAGATTATCGGTAGACAGATGCGCAAGTCCCAAACAAGACGGTGACGCAAGACAGACACGAGGTTTTATCCAGGTTCGGCCACCAAGAAGGCGTAATACCTACGTCCTGCGTCTGATTTGTATTGCTGTATGTCAATGAGAGATGTCTTTTAGAGGGGTCCCCTGCCCGCCTTATATAGTCCGGGGGGCAGGGTTACAGATCTGGAAACTAATCCTAGTCAGTTACAATTGCCATATGTGGCCGGACAAGGATTCCTATTCTAATCGACCAGGATCCTGCTTGGTCGCCAAATCCGTCTTGATTCCTTGTGCGGGACTCCGATCAGGTGGACCGAGCCGCACGTCGTTTTTCAGGTGGACTGAACCCATCGATCCGGGCCAGCCCAAGCTTAGCCGTAAGGGTATAGGGGTTAATACCCCCACAATCATATGAAGGTGTTTTATATTCATCATCATCACTATCACTATCACTATCATCATTGTTAGCATGATCATCACCACTACTATCATCATTTGATACCTTGCGTTCACATTTGGCCATAAGGCATAGGTGTGTAGAGGACGATGGCGGTGGTGTCGGTGAAGATGATGAAGAGTCAATCACAATGGCGGCCACCATCTCATTATCACTATCATCATTGGATGAGCAACTTGATGAATCAATGTCTGTGAGCCAATCACCAACGATGTATGCCTTGCCATTCTTCTTTTTCTTGTGGAAGTCCTTGTCATCCTTCTTCTTGTATGGCTTGTTTTTCTTCTTCTCATCTTCTTCTTCATTACTTGAGTCATCTTTCTTGCTCTTGTACTTGTTCTTGTACTTGTCTTTCTTGGGCTTTATGCATTGGTGTGCTAGATAACCAAGTTCTCCACAATTATAGAAATCCATCTTTGAGATTGGCTTCCTTCTAGAGCTAGTGAAGAACTTCTTTTTCTTGCCATTAAACTTGATGCCACTCTTGTTCAGCTTCTTTAGCATCTTGGCGGTTCTTCTCACCATGAGAGAAAGACTTACATCATTAATTTTATCATCACTTGAGCTCTCATACTCAA
Organism: Miscanthus floridulus; assembly: GCF_019320115.1. Lineage (NCBI taxonomy): Eukaryota > Viridiplantae > Streptophyta > Magnoliopsida > Poales > Poaceae > Miscanthus > Miscanthus floridulus. The sequence goes on along the minus strand of NC_089596.1, from coordinate 1,562,418 downwards.
GCCTTGCTTTGCCCTTCTCTTGGCTAGCTTTGAATGCTAAGTCCTTGTCTTTCTTCTTGTTAGAGGATGAGCCATCTTGTGGTGTGATGTGCATGTATATCTCATAAGCATTGATCTTTCCCAAGATTTGTGTTGGTGTAGCGGTGGAAAGATCACCTTGATGAAGCACGGTCACAATATGCCCATATTTGTCAATGGGGGGGGACACTCAAGATTTTTCTTACAACGTCGGATGGTTGCATTTGAGTAAGTCCAAGCCCATTGACTTCCTCTACAAGAATATTCAAGCATGAGTACATTTCATTAGCACTCTCTTTAGAAAGCATTTCAAATGAATTTAGCTTTTTCATGACAAGATGATAGCGTTCGTCATGCTCACTCTTTGTTCCCTCATGGAGCGCACAAATGTCTGACCATAGTGCATGGGTGTCTTTGTGGTTCCTCACCTGATTAAACACATCTCTGCAAAGGCCTCTAAAGATGATGTTTCTTGCATTTGCATTCCATTTTTCGTAATTGACCTCATCGCCTTGTATGTGTGTGTCATCCCAAGGTTTTGAGAAACCTTGTGAGGTGGCTCTAAGTATCCTAACATCTAGAGCTTCTAAATACGCCTCCATGCAGATTTTCTAATAAGGAAAATCATCCCCCTCAAAGAAAGAAGGAGGTTCATCCCCGTGAGACATCTTTCTCTAGGCGGTTAAGCCTAAAACGTGAGCATGAGGCTTCGATACCAATTGAAACGATCAAAATACCCAAGAGGGGATGAATTGGACTAATTCTAAATTTCTTTGCAATAATTAAACCCTACGGTTAGCTCAACTTCACCCCTTGTGCCTAGAAAGTGTTTCTAATGTTCTGCCGCACAAAAAGTCTTGCAACCTAAGTTATAATCCTACTCTAGCATGACAATTCTATGAATGTAAAGATAAGAATTGAATTACTCAAAGTAAATGCTCAAAGTAAAGAGAGAAGGAGGAACGCGGCGATGTTTTGCCGCGGTATTGAAGAGTCGTCACTCCCCACTAGTCCTCGTTGGAGCACCCATGCAAGGGGTGTAGCTCCCCCTTGATACGCGCAAGGATCAAGTGCTCTCTACGGGTTAATTTTTTGACACTCCGTCGCGGTGAATCACCCACAACCACTCACAACTTGAGTTGGGTCATCCACAAGCTCAATTGGATGATCATCAAGCTCCCAATCACCACCAAGCCATCTAGGTGATGGCGATCACCAAGAGTAACAAGCACAAACTCTCACTTAACCATGACAAGCCTAATAAAAAGGGTGGATGCACACTTGCTACTCTTGCTTTCACTAATGAGGGCTCTATTTTGGATTCTCAAATCTCAATCACCTCATTAGGATCTTGCTCTTCTTGGCACTCTTAAGGGTGTTTCTCAGCTGTTGGAATGAGCAAAAGTACCTGCTTACACGAATGGAGGAAGTATTTATACGCCCGTGTTCAAAACAAACCGTTATGTGCCTTTGTGGAGTGACCGGACGCTCTGGTCATGTTGACCGGATGCTCCGGTCAATTCTTCCTGAAACCCAGTGTTTATGTTGTGACCGGATGCTAGACAGCGTTCGGTCAGCACTGACTAGATGCGTCTGATCATAATTTTCCCTCTCTGGAATCTTACTGGAGTTGACCAGACGCTGGCACCCAGCGTCTGGTCACTCACCTCTCAGCGTCCGATCGAGCCAGACGATTTCACCTTGATCAAATGAACTGACCGGACTCTACACCAGCGTCCGGTCATATCGGAACCAGCTTTCGATTAATATTTGACCCTTCATTCACTTCCATCTCGCAATCATATGTGAATGAAGTTTGCTCCAATTGATCTAAGGGCTATTTAGGAGCTACCTAGTACTAGATTTGACAAGTGTGCACCACACCTAACCCACTAGACTCACCTAGGTCAAGCTACCCATCCATACCCCCTTAATAGTACAGCCAAAGGAAAAACAAAGTCCTAAACTACTCTAAGTGTCTTCTCAACACCAAACGACACTTAGAACTAGTCCATCCTTAACCTTATCGTCCATCCTTTGAAAACCAAAATGATTTCCATCGTAGGGGCATGACAACCATGTATGCCCAATCAATCTCCATTACCATGACCTAACTTAATTGCCTCTACAAAACACACGTTAGTCATAGTAATTGCGTATTGTCATTAATCACCGAAATCTAACTAGGGGCCTAGATGCTTTCAACGACAACAACAATGGTGCAGGTTCACACAAGGCACTCTGCAATGATCCATATTGCACCTCCCCTAATCACAAGAATAATGAGAGACTACTGTGAAGAAGGTGCAACACAATTTGTTATGTGGCCACACTACTAGGACAAACCTATCTTATTCACATGCGACATCCATGTGTTTGGTGTTTGCTTCAATTACTTAAGGCATGTTAGGTTTAGTCGAAGAACCTATGTACCCTTGTTTGGTACATGTCCTCACATGCCATTTCGTGTGTTTGTTGTTTGTTTCAATTGTCTAAGGCATGTTAGGTTTAGTCTAGAACCTCTGTACCCTAGTTTGGTACACGTTCTCACATGCCATTTCATGTGTTGTGCGTGTTGAATTATATAATGCACTACTTCGTTATGTTTTATTTGCACTACGTGAACTCGTCTCACTACCTCCACAATATGAAACTGAATATTATGACCACAAATAATGAAACCAACAATGCTATGAAAAGTCCAATACTAGGGCACATTAAACAACAAAATAACAATAGAAGTACATGCCGATGAACTAAATAACGCAGAACATGCCCTAAGTACATCATACTTAAAGTATATTACATGACAACGCAATGCAAAGTCCAAGACTAGATAACATTGTAAAATAAACCATAGAACTAGCAAGTCATGCAGACTACTGAGTGCAACGAGGCCACTTTCCCTTCCTTAGGGCATCGGGATTCTCCTCCATCGCTGTCTTCACTCGACGCGCACGCTCAAGCTTCTTCTCCCTCTCCTCCCTGTACGTAGCAACACGCCTCCTTTGCTCCTCTTTCTTGTGCTCTTTTTCTACAGCCTCCTCTCTGCGTCTCTTCTCCATCATCTCCTTGTCCTCTGCCTCCCACCACAACAGTTTCTGCATCCACTCCTTGTCTTTCGGCTTGATCTCAGTGTCGATCCACTGCTCAAAATCACAGAGCGGTGGAGAGGTCTGCAATAAATGCAATTGTTACAAAACAAATAAATCATGCAAGACTTCATTTGACACAAAATAATTATTACACAATATCAATTTCTCAGCATCTTGTTAATGCGGCACTGATGAAGTGTAGGCTCAAACGCAAAATTGGCACACATCCAGTACCTTTGTCTATACGTGTCCTCTTCATCGGACTTGGCTATCTTGCAATTATCAGTACCTCTATCTATATGTGTCCTCTTCATCGGACTTGACTATCTTGCAAGGATCAGTACCTCTGTCTATACGTGTCCTCTTCATCGGACTTGGCTATCTTGCAAGGATCACCGCACCAGCACGTGGGCACTGGAACACCACTAGGCAGAGGCAATGGGTCAAAGGCATTTTCGGTCATCCGATCATAACTATAATTCAACCAATTTTGTTCTAAGAACCAAAAGCAAGAACATTAAACCCTAAACCTAGGGTTTTTCATTTGATGCACAACAATGAATGCATAATATCGCAAGAGGCGTTGAGGTTACCTTGGTTTGCTAGCTTTTCCACGCATTGGCATCCTACGGTTGTATAATACATATAAATATTAAAAATGTATTAAACCCTAAGTAATAACGATTCTTAGGTTAAAAATACGACTAATATATACCGAATTGATACAAAAAAAACTAGGAGAGGAGAGATGATACCTTCTCTCAAAGACCTACGGATCAAATCCAACTTTTCATGGTCCAATATACCGATTCGTGAGGTAAGGCGAAGCGGGGAGAGAAAAAACCCGAGAGGGAGGAGGAAGAAAAGAAAGAAGCCTCAGGCAGGAAGGGTGGGGCCTGGTTTAAAACACCACCACAGTGCCATAGATCTTGACGCCATACTCGGCGCCAAAAATTATGGCGCCATGCTCAGCGCAAAAAATTATGGCGCCATGCTCAGCGCCATGTCAACGCCACGTCTGTGTCGACGCCTACGTCAGCCAAGGACCTTGGCGCCAAAGGTTTTGGCGCCGAGATGACATCTCGACGCCAATTACAACGGCGCCGAGCTGATGGTCTAGATTTTGAAAGCATACCTCTATGGACAGACTTGTGAAAATCTTTCAGAAAAAGGCAAAAAAAACAAAAAAAATCAGCTTAAAACAAGTCCTTGGACACATCGCGGCGTCGATTACAACAACGCCGAACTGAGGGTCTATATTTTAAAAGTATACCTCCAGAACAGATTTGTGAAAATCTTTTAGAAAAAGGACAAAAAAAAACAAAAAATTCGGCTTAAAACAAGTCCTTGTACCAGTTGCTCGTCTGCACCAAAGCAGAGCAAAACTCAAGAGTCCAATTCCTCTCCGCACTTTGCAAGAGCAAGCACAATAATCCTGGCTCAAATTCCATGCAATTCGTTCACTACGAGCAGTTGAGTACCAACCAAAACAGCGCATAGCAATTCGCCTCATGGATCCCACATTGATTCAATTTATTCTTGCCCACGCATGACAAAAATAGTTTATCAGTTTTCTCTCCCTTGTCACTCTAATGATCACCACAATTTTTTGTTTATTGCACGCTCGTGCCTAGTAAAACTGTTTTCAGTAGTAAGTATTACATGGTGAACGAACCCTAGGGTGCAGCTGCAGCTGCAGGAGCCTTCTGGGGCTTCTCCACAACGATTGCCTGGGTAGTCAGCACCATTCCAGCCACCGAGGCGGCGTTCTGCAGGGCGCATCTAGTAACTTTGGCAGGGTCGATCACACCAGCCTCCACCAGGTTCTCATGCTTGTCCGTCATGGCGTTATAACCAAACTCCCATTCGCTTTCCCTGATTTTATCCACAATCACCTCGCCTTCCACCCCAGCATTATGCGCTATCAACGCTGCAGGTGCCACCAAAGCCTGAAAATAACCAGTAATATGTATCAACAACATTTCTTAAAAAAAATAAAGAAAACCATAAAGTCCAGATGCTAAGAACAACAATCAATACCTTCTGAATGATATCAGCACCAAGGCGCTCTTCAGGATCATCCAACGTCTCCTTGATAGCCGGTACGAATGTTGATAGATGAACATAGGCTGCACCACCTCCTGGAACAATACCTTCCTCTATAGCTGCAAAAGTTGCATTCTTTGCGTCCTCTATGCGGAGCTTGCGGTCCTCAAGCTCTGCCTCGGTTGAGGCTCCAACCTTGATCACAGCAACTCCACCAGAAAGCTTTGCAATTCTCTCTGCCAACTTCTCTGAGTCATAAGCCGAGTCCGTCTGAGAAAGCTCTCTTTTCAGCTGAGCAATTCTGGCCTGGATATCATCTTTGCTAGCAGCATCTGCTATAATGGTCGTCGAGGAACTTGAGATTGTAACTTTCCGAGCTATGCCAAGCTGCTCCACTGTTGTATTCTCAACTAGTAGACCAAGATCTTTGGATTGATATTCAGCACCTGAACAAAAGATATACATGCAGAAACAGATCAGAAAACCACTGGACTTTCAAGTTCAAGTTAGAAAATCTATGCATGTGTTATTTCACAAGGTCCAATCAATTCGTTGACACCAAACACAATTCTTGTGCTAAGCTCATCGATTGGAACTTACCATTACAAAGTTTTTATTTCTACCTAAACAATAAGGAATACCATTAAGCTTGACCATATTCTAGCACCAAACAGAGGTGTATTGATTCAAACAGACAATGGCAAGCGGGGGGGGGGGGGGGGGGGGGGGGGGGGGCTAGGACAGGGGGATGTTGGTTGACAATGGTAAACATCATAAGAATACTGACCAGGGTACAAACAAACTTGCAGAAAGCAGTGAGTAGTTTTACCTGTAACAATGGCAATGTCCTGAAGAAGAGCTTTACGCCTCTCACCAAAACCAGGAGCTTTGATTGCAGCCACATTTAGAATTCCTCTAAGCTTGTTTACGACTAATGTTGCCAGCGCCTCGCCACTTACTTCCTCTGCAATTATAAGAAGTGGTGCTCTTAACTGTGTTGTCTGCTCCAACAGAGGAATGATTTCTTTTATCGATGATATCTTCTGATCAGTGACAAGAATCCGAGCATTTTCAAACTCAACAGTAGATTTTTCAGGATTGGTGACAAACTGAGGGGAGATATATCCTCTGTCGAGCTGCAGGCAGAAGGGAGAAACAATGAACTATTTCAGCACCAAGAACGACAAGCTTTACATATTAATAAACTACAAAACAGAAAACAGGCATCAGCCAGGGAGCAGTCCTTGCTAGGCTAATATATATTACCTCCATCCCTTCTTCAACTTCAACTGTCGTGTCAAATGATGATGATGACTCGATTGAGAGGACACCATCAGGGCCAACCTTGTCAATAGCTTCAGCGATCATAGTCCCAACAAATTCATCATTTCCAGCTGATATGGTAGCAACAGCTGAAAGGAAAAGGCAGCAACATTTTATAAAGCATGTCCTCCTTTCCCAAGGTATAAGATCCATTTGCAAGCTTGTGAAAAGAGACCCTAGATGTGTCTAAAAGGTCAGACCTTTAATATCCCCGCTACCCTTGACTGGCCTGGACTTCTTCTCAAGTTCCTCCACCAATTTCTGAACAGTCTTATCGATGCCCTTCTTAACTGACACTGGATTTGCCCCTGAAGTAATGCTCAACATACCCAATTTTATGATTTCCCTAGCGAGAACAGAGGCAGTAGTGGTTCCGTCACCGGCCGAGTCATTCGTCTTGCTAGCAACCTTTCATTTGGCAGGCAGATAAATGCATGAGTTACGCCCATGCCCATGCCCATGCGTGCTGAACTTGCGCAAGATAACAAACAAAATGAAGCAGATAAGAGGTAGAGGGAATGGTGCTTACTTCACGAATCAATGCGGCACCAGCGTTCTCCATGGGATCAGCGAGCTCAATAGCGCGAGCAATGGTAACTCCATCATTGACCACTTTGGGGGTTCCAAACTCATCCAGGACAACATTCCTTCCTGCCAGTACGGAACAATATGGAAACCAAGTGAAAATCAGCCCAGACGTTGAAAGAGACCATAGGAGGAGGTGGGCAACAAAAGACCGGTTTTTGGAAACCCAAACATCATCAAGACACATCAAAGGGAAAAAAACAACACAGCTCACAAGTAAAAAGGTGATAGTGTCACTGTCACATCTTATTGTTTTGCTGTAGGATACGATAGGATGTGAATCGGAAAACATAAATGAAAGAAAGGCTGCCGGAGACAGGTACACTGTGCAACCTTTTCCATGTCTAGTAATAATAGGCAAAATACAAAGGGCCGGTGTTAACATGGTTTAGTTGAACCAGTTTGGCTGCAGCACCAACTAATGACCTAGCACAGCAGCATGTTGTGAAGCGGAATTACCAAAAACTGGTGAGTCGTAATAATGTGAACTAGTTAGAAGTAATAATAATCCTTCCGAGGTAGTAGTACAGAAATCGTGGGATATTATGTGATGATATCCTAATAAACTAAATAAATCGTGGGGCAAAAGAGTAGAACAGAGCATGCATGTTTGGCTTGGGCAGTATGGAAGAACAGGAACAAGATGGCAATCGAAAAAGAATTTCCCACTAATCCAGATGTGGACAGACCTGCTAAAGGGGAAGGACAGAAACAAGATGAAGCAGAGGGCCGTTCATTGCTTGATCGAGTGGATGAGTAAGAATGAGCCGATGAACGAGCCTTCTTCTGACACTATGTTCATGCTAATTCTCCGTAGACAGTGGTGAGAGGTTTAGAGAGTTTGTTTGTTCTATCTTAAATTAATTGGCTTACTTAAAAGCAGACATATTCTCCTTTAAAAAAAAACAGAGATATTATCCTTTTCCCAAAAGATAAATACTGTAGAGCAGAGCACAGCGGCTCGGCAGGAGCACGAGAGAAGATGAAGACGGAGATGAGAGAATAGACCTCTGGGTCCGAGGGTGACGCCGACCGCGGCGGCGAGCTTCTCGACGCCGGCCTGAAGGGAGGCTCTGGAGGCCTGGTCGAAGGCGATCTCCTTGGCGGAGGCGCGCACGAGGAGCTGCGGGCGACGGCGGGCGGCAGCGGGAAGCCTGGCGGACGAGGCGGCCCTCCTGGTCCTCCGGAGGAGAGCGGAGGTACCGAGGAGGAGGCCGGAATCTGTGGTGGGGATGGTGGCCATGCCTGCTCCTGCTTGGGGTCTAGCTAGGGTTTTGTTTTGGGGATTGGCGGCGGCGGGGGATCTGGCTTGCCTCTCTCTGGCTGCTGCGACTACTCCCTAGTCCCTCCACTATACTCTAGAGTGGCAAACGTGCAGGGCAGGCCCACAGGGGAGCGACTCGGAGGCTTCTCGAGGGTACGGTACGCAAGCTTTCTTTCTAGAACATTCCAGCGAAGCATTCCTTCCCTTTCAATTTGGGTGAAAGATCGTTGGGACGGACATCCATATGTTTCTTTTTCATATATATATATATTTCAGTCTTGCAAAAAAAAAGCTCACCATATTTATTTATTCATCTTATATATAGGCCGTTGAATAATAAGGCTGGCATATATACAATCCTCACAGGACATCTTATTGATGAATTATTTATTCTTCAATTCCTCATCACGTACAGGACATCTCATTGATGAATTATTAATACAAATTCCTCATCCGTGAGACTGGCAGCCATTTGACGAAGGGTACTGTGTTAATTGTTTCCATCCAAGTTCATGCATGCATGCGTTATTTGTCCAAGAACAAAATAAGAATGAGCATGAGCCTCTCTTTCTCTCTGTACAAAAGGGACAGTGAGTATCATTTACTCCGTACACAGCACTGTACATGTCTCTCCTGTTACTCTATGAGCAAGGGCAATTAGCGCCCTCCGTTCGTCATAAGTCAGTCACGTAGCCTAATAGAAAAAGCCTCGGTACGTTAGCGCGCTGCTCTAATCTTAGAAGGGCCACCAGCTTTCTTTTTGTTCTCCAAAACCGGCAATTCTGCACCAACAGATAATAATGATGAAATCAAACACAAACAGGTCAACATACTAAATGGTGACATCTAATGGCCTTTTTTTAGAGCTTTATCTGATTCTGATTTTTTATAGAAGCTGATTCTCTGAGAGAAATGATTCTCTTTGGCCCCGTTCGCTTGGCTGAAATTGGCTGAAAAAATAAGCCAAAGATGAATTGTTGTGAGAGAAAAATACTGTTCCAGTTGAAAAAAAAACCGAACAAGCCGACTTTTAAGGTAAGCTGAACGGGGCCAAAGGAGAAGTTGAATTGATTCTTTAGTATGAACCCTCAAATTTACGATGGAGAATCAATTCACAGAATCAAGAGAAGCTACTTTTTCAGCTTTCATTCGCTTAGTTCATTTCAGAAAATCACTCCATGAAATCAGCAGAGAATCACTTCTCGCGCACCTCCTGCTGAATTCAGCAGAGAATCAGCTCTGAGAGCTCTACGGCCTAATACCTACTTCTGGATATATGGAGTTGTAGTGCACGTCAGCCCAAAAACTCAAGCATACAACTGTGCACAACAAGACTTCTGAGTTTACATAACCAAATCATTCTCACTTTTGCTCATGAACAAAAACAACCATGCATAAATATGTCCAAGAAAAAAAAGATTTACTTAGGCAAACAATACTCAGATTTTGATGTGAGGGCAGGCACTTAAGTTTCACAATGAAGCCCATTAAATATTTGTTACAAACTCGATAACAATTAAATTAGAAAATAGACATTACCTCTTTTGGATTTCTCAACAACAGGAAGAATCTCAATGTGACATGTATCTCACGCACTTGAGTTTCATATCATATATACAATAAAAAAGGACCAATAGTACACCATGATCCTAGTTCCATAAAAATAAACAAGACAGACTTCTTTGAAAAGTTTTTTTGTCCAATCAAAGAAATTCTAATGTACTCCTAGTTCTCATATTAGGCACCAACCATGCAATGCAATGTAAACCCATAACAGAGATAGCATGCTAGCAAAAGAAACCAGATTGTAGATGATATACTTGAAACAACATGAATGTTGGACAGAAAGATCAACCTATTAGAGAAACAACAACTATAACATCATCGCTAGTTTTATCTTATTTGCTGATTGTGCCTACATTGAAAACAAAAGTTGTCTAGATATGCTGACCACTCATTTCACGAGCTTCGTCAATTCCCACACCATCGACTATGCCTTCGCCAACGTTTCGGCAAGGGGTCCCGCCAAGGGCTTTGGTGTCATCAACAACACCTCCATCAACAGTTCGACAGGGTGTCCACTTCACCTTCGCCAAAATTTTGGAGTGGAGCGATCGCCATCGACATCTTCGAAAGAATTTCTCACAAGTGCCATCCAAGAGGGGTTGGCGAGGAGCGCATTGGACAAGCAATCCACCCAAAGCCAAAAGCTTTGCCTAGCGCCCATGAATGAAAGCTTCAAGACATGTCGTGATCGTGTACAGCTACTTCGCTTACGTCGACAGCTTCGTCTGCTTCAACTACATCAATGTCTTCGGCGAAGGCTAAATTGCGAAGCTGGGTACCAAGGGCTCAAGGTCAAAGGAGCAAGCTGCCAAGGATAGGATCAAGGAGATTAGAGCAAAGGTTGCCACCGAAGACTAGCCAGAGACAAAGTAGTCCCCATATTATCTATGTAAAGGCGAAAGTTGTGTGCCTAGTCTGAGTTGTAATTAGAACACGCTTTGTTATATTCAGCTATTGGGTCTTGTACTTTTGATCCTATTGCATAGCTTAGAAGTTCGCAAAATAATATATATTTGGCGGCCATTTGTAGCCTTTGGTGGCATTTTTGTAAATACAAACCTCGCTGGTTCATTTATAGCCCCTAGTGACATTTTTTTATAAATACTAAACCCACTATAGGAAATAAGAAAAACATCCCCTTCCACCTCTCCTATAAAAGGGGTAGGGGGAGAGGGGCTGAAGTGGTCACTTATGTTGCTCTCTCCTTTTCTCTTCCTTTGACTCTCTTGGTTTGGTGATAAATCGACAAAAAAGATAGTAGAAACTGTAATAGTGTAGAATTGAATTTTTTTAATGTTAGACAACATAAAATGCGTATACCTCATAGATGCATATTGCCGAATCACCATAAGCTAAGGCAAAGAACTAGGTCTCGGGCCTGTAAAATTTAGTGTGAGTTTTAAATAAAATAGAGCAAAATGAAGCAGGTGTAATATACTATGCATGAATGCGTACCAAGTTAGCAAAAAAAAGAGGTTATGAACATATTCAGTTGTTATTAATGTCAGTCTGCAATCAGAATAAAGTATTAGGTGTTACCGATTTATAAAAAGTAACTGACTACCATTATTAGCGGTTATGAAAACAACTAAGGGTTTTGTCTCATGTCGGTCTTTCATAAGGCAGAACTCAAAAATCCATATTTTTTCATCAGGATCATATATAAGATAATAAAGCTTACAACATTCTTAACCATTTCTTACATCACTTTATTACAACATTATAGTACTTAAACAAGTTGAATGCAATAGCGGAATTAAGACAATTTTACATGTAAAAGAGTTTATACATTTTAGGTTTATATTTTTATCTTGCAGCGGAGAACAACATATGATCAGAATTACAGTGAAAATAAATATTAATGGTGAATCATAAAACTTTTCTTCTAAAAACTTTTAGTGAGGGTTATAAGTAAACACTACAGTCGTAGCGTGAAAGAAATCCTCTTTGAGCCCACCAAGAGGTTCCACACATAAAAGTCGTCTACCATCCATCGGGCACCTGCAATAGAGGGAATAAAACCCTGAGTACTTGATTGTACTAAGCAAGACTTACCCGATAGAAGGAAAATAAAAGGCTCTAAGGATATGCAAGGCTTATTTGGCTTGTGGGTTATTGTATCTGTGGAAGCATGACTAAACGTGCGACCTTATATTAAATTTTATTAGCAGTCATCATTAATTCATTAACTATCCATTCTATGTAAGCACCAATGCTACTTTCAAGCAGGTGGTAAGCAATCAGAACCATTTTATCACCTTTCAAGTTTCAGTTCTTACTACAGTACTAGACCATAGCCAAGTCGGTACCGTCTCACAGAAACGGTGATTCATGAATCAATGTATCACAACTGGGTACCCCAAAACACATGCCTCGCTTGTACCCCAAGCACAAATGAGACCAACCCATTCCACTCCTGTCGAGGAGTCCAGGTCCCCGTCCAAATTTGGACTCCAAGCCCCCACACTTGAGACCCGGTCTCAATATAGTGCTTAGACCTCTACCTTTCCCCGTCTCCAATCAGTTGGTCCAGAAAGAGCCAGAACCCATGACAAGAGCGTAACGAGCCTTCCCACTCCAATAAGCAAGTATGTGCTCAGGATAATAAGTCTGTGACCTGACTACCATCCACAACAACGGATGGTCCTTAACCAACATGGACAGGGAAAACAGTGTAACCAAGTTATGCCCCGTTGGCCATGGGACACAACCTATTACACCCACCAATACCCATACCATATCCCTGCCCGGTCTCTATTTCCTTTCATCATTTTATCATGAGAGTAATAATAATAATCACCTATTGTGAGTAACGACAGGTTACTCATGCTACCGATAGCCCAAGCATAGCAGCTACTCAACCTATGCTAGTCGGACTCATAAGTAGGTTATCTATGCATATAGTTTCAATGTAAATCCTGTAACATAAATACACATCATATATATATATATATATATATATATATCCAGTGATCATTCAAAATAAGGGTTATGCACCAGGGCTTGCCATGGGCGATGGGCGGCGGTTGCACTAGCCAGGACACCGTAGAAGGTCCTCTCCATGATGGCGGGCACCTTGCGGCAATGGCGATGACGTCCAGGTGAGCCGTAGCAACAATAAGGCAGTAGGGGTAGTGGGTGAGCAACGACGACTCACCAGTGACCTAACCGAGGTGCTAGCTTGGCCAAAGATGACCTGAGTGAGGTTGGTCATGTGCATGTTGCGAGGTGAACGGTGGACCGCAAAGGTATGGCTGTGTCAGCGGCGAGGAGGCAGCACTAGAGCTACGACTAGCATGCGCACGACGAAGAGGGGTTCTTGGCGGGGCTAGTGGTGCGGTCAATTCGATGCAAGATGGCGAGGTGTGGAGCTAGCCATGATGAGGCAGACTGGGCCTTAATGGCACGGCAGCGGGAGCAAAGCTCCAAAATTGGAGCTCAGCCTGGCCGTAATCAAGGCGGGGTGGGGGCGGTCGACAAGAGGATGTAAAGGCGGAGACACACACATGAGGAATTAATGAGAGGTGCACACTCTCTGGCTCACTATGACCATGACTCGACAATGGTGGAAAGCAGAGGGAGAAAGAGAGAAATGGGGCACGACAGGTAAAAGGTCCTTGTGTAGTTTTGGTAATTGAGTGACAACCTAGGTGGACTAATTATGTTTATGTGAGATACATAGGTGATTAGTCAATAGTACATATGTGTGAGCAACATATGCCATAAAGGTGAAAATAGCTTGGAGATGTTGCAAAGCTCGCATATGTGATGATGAAGGAGCTCATTGCACATGAGACATGACATTGAGTCATGTGATCAAGATGAAGAAGATCAAGACAAGACTTGGCTTGATGGACCGGTTGCAAGCGTGAAGGGCAAGTCAGAGGTTTTGGAGCGATGGACCGCGTGGCGGTGAAGCTTGAGCAAGACTTGGCGTTGATGGACGAGGGCAACAGTGAAAAGCAAGTGATGTCAAGATCGATGAACCAATATGATCACGTGATGATATGAAGTGGATCATATCATTATTGATCGTGTTGGTGCATGTGTTGCATTGACATCAAAGGAGATGGAATGGAATGCGCAAGGCAAAGGTATAACCTAGGGCATTTCATTTAACCGGTCATAGGTGTGTAGAGAAGTTTATGATCGGGTTTAGGATAGATGGCCGTACTATCAAGAGGGGCAAACTTATTTGCATATCAGTCATCTAGTGCCACTCGAGTGATCTAACTTTGCATCATCGCTAGGATCGAGTGGCGTGGCAAGTTGAGTGGCTAACACCCTTGAAAATGTTTGTGAAAATATGCTAACACATGTGCACAAGGTGATACACTTGGTGGTTGGCACATTTGAGCAAGGGTGAAGAAGATAGAGTTGAAAACGAGTTAGTCACACTGGTTACAGAGTGACCGAACGCGTCCGGTATGGTGATCAGACACGTCTGGTATTTGGCGATGTACTCAGCGACCGGACGTGTCCAGTCGCCACACTGGACATGTCCGGTGTGAATCCACAAAGACGGTGTTCGGTAGAACTATTGATCGGACGCTGGCAGCGTCCGGTCCGGTGTGACCGGACGCGTTTGGTCGAGCATGGGTGCTTACTGTACTCGACCGGACACTGAGGCTCAGCGTCCAGTCAGCTTCTAACAGACGCATCCAGTCGGCCCTGGAGGCTTACTAGACTCGACCGGACGCAGCGGTTGAGCGTTCGGTCGTTTCGGTGCTGAGCGTCCAGTCATTTCGAACTGTGTGTCCGATCGTCTTATCGGAGAGCCATTGGAGGCAATAGTGGGACACGTGGCTATCTGGCAGCTACCAGACATGTCTGGTATAGCGACCGAACACGTCCGGTATTCACGATTGGTACGTCCAGTGAAGCGTCCGGTGCTATGTCCGGTCGACCTGAAAAACACCTAGTGAAGGGGTAACGGCTAGTTTAGCCCATGGGGCTATAAATAGAAGTGGTGGTTGGCCTTTGGCTGAGAGCTGAGCACACTAGAGCCTTGGTGGCTTGTGTAGTAGTGCTTGGGAGCCCTCCATCTCACATATACTTAATAGTGATCATTCGATTGTGTGAGAGAGCGATTCTAGTGCGATTGCATCATGAGGTTGCATCGAGTGGCACTAGGTGATCGAGTTGCAAGCCGGTGGTGCTTGTTACTCTTGGAGGTTGCCACCTCCTAGATGGCTTGGTGGTGGTCTCCGTTGAAGCCCGCAAGAAGCTTGTGTGGTGCTCCGGAGAAGAGCTTTGTGAGGGGCATTGTGCTCGCCCCATGGGAGCCACGAAGAGCAACTCTAGTTGAGCGTGTCATTGAGCGACCCTCACTTTCAGGGTAGGTTCTTACGGTGCCCGATGTGCGGACTTGGTGGGTGATGCCAATTAACCGTTGAACCACCAAGTGAGCGGTCGACACAACGGGGACTAGCGTGTTGGCAAACACGTGAACCTCGGGAGAAAAATCATCATGTCAACCTTGTTCTTCCTGTTGGTTTGCATCCTCATTACACAAGCTTGTAATTACTTTCATATACATTATGCTTGTGTAGTTGCTCTTGTAATTAGTTAGCTTGTGTAGCTTACTAGTTACCTTCTTGCTTGTGTAGCATAGAAGTAGCTCCCTTGCGTGGTTAATTAGGTTTGTGTAACCTTGTTATTCACTTTGCTTAGTTTGTGTAGCTAAGTATTTGCGCTCTCTAATTTGGCATTGGTTGCCTTGTTATTGAGCATTGCTAGTGAGCTTAGTTGGCTTTGTGCTTTTGCTTACTAGCATGTGTAGGAGCTCCCTTGTTGCTTAAAGTACTAGTGGCATAGGTTTGTATGACCTTACTCTTAGAATTGGTTAGGTGAGCTCTAGCTAGCCCAGCACCTTTGTTGCTTAATTAGTATCTTTGGAAGGTGCTAGAGAACATAGATAGAGGGGTACAGTCTTGGCTAGACCGATAGTTCTAATTCCGCACTTATTTCGGTTAGCCGACGTGATTAATTTTAGAAAGGACTATTCACCCCCTCTCTAGTTCGCCATCTTGACCCTTATAGTGGTATCGGAGCTAGGTCTCTCATTTGTGGTCTTCACCGACCCAAGAGGATGGCGGCTTATGGGCTAGATGTTGATTGTCCACACATTTTTGATGGCACACACTTTGCACGATGGAAAAATTGGATGATATACAATTTCAAGTTTATTTGCCCTCAAATGTGGTGGATGGTAGATGTAGGCTTTTCTCATGTGTTGGATGAAGATAATCTAACTCAAGCACAAGAGAAATGCCTAGATCTCGACATCCAAGCTACTAACATCATGTATAGATCTTTGCATGATTGTATATTTGGAGAGATCATTGACATGAAGACCGCCCATGAGATTTGGAGTTATCTCAATGAGAAGTATGGGACGGTCTCCAATGATGAAGATGAGCCCAAGAAGGAGGTACATGAGTGTGTTGAGCATGACCACAATTTAGTGATTGTGGAAGATTGCTCCACCTCATGGTCAAGTGATGATGATAATGATCATATCACAAGATCACTTGACAAGATTGATGATGATGCCACAAGTGATGTCAATGATGATGCTACTCCATGCACACTTGATGGTGATAATGGTGGATCATGCTCAGGCTATGAGAGTGATGTTTCTTCAAGCTCTCCAACTACATCACATTGCTTCATGTCACAAGGTGACACTAAGGTATCTAATGCAAATGTGATTGATCTTGATTCATATGAGGAGCTTCTAGATAGATATGGTTGCATGATCAAAGCTTTAGAAAAAGAGATGGCTAAAACCGAGAAATTGAAAAATGAAAACTCTTTTCTAAAGAACACATGTGAACAACAAAATCATCTACTTTATGTTACTACTTGTTCACATGAGGAGCTAAAAGTGGCTCATGAGAAACTTAGTGTTGCTCATGATAACTTGGTACAAGACCATGCTTTTCTCACTATGAAGATTTCTAATGGAAAAACTAAAACTAGTGAGAGCTCATCACATGGGTCAATTGATCAATCACATATTATTGCTAACCCTTGTGATGTAGGCAAGAAGCATTTATCCACCTCATGTGATGACTTATTAGATATGCCATGCTCTTTACATATAGATGCTTGTTCTACTTCTATATCTTGTGAGACTAACCTTTTGAAGGAGAACAATGAGCTCAAAAATGAAGTAAAGAATTTGAGCAATAAGTTAGAGAGGTGCTACAACTCAAAAGTCACCTTTGAGCACATGTTGAAGACTCAAAGAAACTATGGTGACAAGTGTGGCCTTGGCTTCAAGAAGAAGATAACAAAGGGTGAAAGAAAGAGAGAAAGAAAGATGAACAAGCTACAACAAAGAAAGCTTTCTCATACCATATGCTACTGGTGTCATAAAGCAGGATACCTTACAAATGGTTGTCCTAACATTGAGAAGCTCAAGAAGATAAAAGAAGAAGAGAGGCTCAAGCATGTCAAGTGCTTCAAGTGCCGCACTTGGGGTCATCTTACCTCAATGTGCCCAACCAAGCAATTGGTGAAGCAACAAGTGAAACCTCAACCAAAGCCACAAGTTGAGTAAGAGAAGACACCCCAAGTTCAAATCAAGATCAAACATGAAGATGGTGATGATTTAATGATAAAGAAAAAGAAAATAAGAAGGGGTGGAAAGGCAAGGCATCCAATGCAAACTCAAGATGCCAAGATGATGAGTAAGAATGAAGATGAGAAGAAAAATCGTGCTCACATCAAGTGTTTCAAGTGTGGAAGTGTGGGACACTTTGCCTCTAAGTGTCCTACCAAGCTTGAGAAGAAGGCTCAAGCAATCCATGAGAGGCAAGGCAATGAGAAGCACCACATGAGCAAGGAAGAGAAGGCTCAATCAAAGAGAAAGTGCTACTCATGCTGGGAAAGGGAACACATGGCACATTCATGTCCCCTAGGTAACACTCCTAAGCCTATTTCAATTGATGATAATTCTATGCTTAGGAAGGATGGCAATGGTACCTCATTGGTTGCAATTGCAAAACATCCCGCTATTCATACTAAGGCTATGCCTAAGTATGTTGCTCCTAACTTGAGAGGACCCAAACTTGTTTAGGTACCATCGATGATTAATTATAGGTATCATCAGTATTGGAGACTTGATTCAATTGATCTCATATTGATCATCATATGTTGAGTCAAGATATGAAGCCTAGTGCACATCCTAACCCAATGCCAAGAGAAAATTGAGTGAAGTCCAAGTGCTATCAATATACAAGTGCCATAATTCAAGTTGTTGGTAATTCATTGGGTATATTTGATGACTTGCAAATAATTAAGTTGAAGTTTGCTAGTTGGATGATCATGAACTAACTAAAGGTATATCTTTTATTGATCATTTCATTTGGGTGCATATGAGTTGATTGAATTGGATAAATATGCAATGTTGCTTGCTATAAGATGATTGAGTGGATAATTGATTAGTAGTCAAGTTTGGATTGACTTGTGTTGGATAAATTCATGAGATGACTTTTAGTAAGTGGTTTGAGTGGATTTTTGTCTTGTGAAAGTATTCAAACGAGTTAGTTTCAAGTTTGATTCATATTTGATGAAGTATAGCTCAAGTGATTGAAATATGTCCTATATTGAAAATTTGAGTGAGCTGTGATCTTAGCCATGTTTGAGTAATTAACACTTATTGGATTGGCATAAAAATTGGTGTACATGCTGTAGACTTATGGTATAAGATGCTGTACAATTTTCATGAGAATTGAATAAGAAATTCTTTGGTTTTGGAGTAGATCTTGTCAACTATAGTGCAGCTGTTTTCAGCATGTAGCAGTGGTGGAAGAATTAAAATCTGGTAGCAATCTAGAAGTCAAATGAAGCTAAAATTTTTACAGCTGCTAGGTAACTTAGTATTGCACACCTCCATCAAATTTAGTGATATTTGGATTTGTACTTTGAGAGATATGCTTATTTCTTTGAAGGGTACAAAATCTGTCAGAAAAGTGACAAATGTTGGATTGATCTAGAGTCACTTTGATTGAAAGGTCCTCAAGTTGGAAATATGTTTATAAGTAATTGAGGTACCTAAGTTTGGTTTTGAGATGATCTAGAAGCATGACAAGCAAAGAGTACAAGGCTATTTGATTGTGGAGTGTACTTTGCACACATTCGGTACTCAAATTGAAAGATCAAGATCAAACTCAGGATGAAGTTAAAGTTTAAGTTCTAGTAACTATTGAAAATCATTTGGTAGAAAGAAAAGGACTTAAACAAGTAGAAAGAAAATAACTTAAAGAAGGAATTAAGGTTACTCACCAAGTTAAGTCCATCACTTGGATCAATCAATCAAGTTATTTCAAGTAAGTGTCAAGAATGGTTCTTGGAGAGATGTCACTTCTCCCTAGTGTAGGGGCTTGCCACCTATGAGTAGGTAAACCAAGTGTGGTACTTGGAAGGCTAACATGGAAGTAATGATCCAAGGGACATTTAAGATGCTTAGTTGAAGCAATCAAAAGGGTTGATCAAGAAAAGCAAGCAACACCCAAAGAGAGCTAATCATGATATTTCAAGTGGTACTCTCACGTTGATGCTCTCATACAAGCATTGATCAAAAGATGAAGCAAGACAACCACAATAAAAAAGTGCACTTGATCATAAGTGGTATTCATTTCATATGGGTGAAGAGTGGAATTCAAAATGGTATCTATTGGTCTTCACCAAGCTTATAATTGGACTTCACATTACTATTGAAGTAATGAATTAGAATCTATGTGACTATCCTCTACTCCAACATAGCAAAGGTATCATTGTAATGTGCATGATCATTTCATCCCTTACTAGTATGCGGTTAGTGCATATAGTACATGCTTCATAGGATCATGCATAACAAATGAAATGCTTAAATTCATAGCCTACCACTATTGTTTGAATGATTACTTGATCTAGTAGTTAGTACATGAATTTGTTCATGAGCTAGTGAACCCAAGTACTTGACTCAATTTGGATTGCTAACAAGTGACAAGTACAACATTGGCAAGATAACCCTTACAAGAGGTGTGAAGAAGCCTTTCATTGGTTCAAACCGGACTTGGAAGCTTAGGTAAATCGATTTAGTTCAAGACAATCATAGAAGCTCATGATAGTGATAAGAGTACAAGCATAAGACAACAATGCAAATAGATATTTAGTTTGTTTGTTACAAATAGTACCTAGACCCAAGTATTTCATCAAGAATCTATAAATGATGTCTAGATCAACTCACAAGTGATATCCTATAAGTGGTACTCATGAAGATAGCAAATGTTCAAGAAATGGTTTTTATTGAAAAATCCAACAAGTGGTTCCATACTAGAAGATTCTTTCAAGTGATATCACATCTACACATAATATCAATCATGCAAGACGATGGTTCCACAAGTGATCCTCAACTTTAAGTGATCATCAAATGAAGAATGCATCCCTCACCTACAAGAGCTCAAGTGTATCAAATGGATGACCCATGCTATCACATAGGGGGAGTTGTACCACAAATTGATATCAAGATCAAAGATCCTATGTGTGGTATCTCAAGAAGCCCTACACAAGATACAAGTGGTATGAGTTACAAGTGGTATCTACAAGTGGTGTCATTCCAACAATCAAGTGATGTCCATAAAAAATGCAAGATTCAAGCCTCAACCATCTACCCCAAACGTATACCTTTGCATCAATGAGAAGCTCACCTTTTATGGAAATTGATGACAAAGGGGGAGAGATTGTACAAAGATATGAAAGCTTTGAGATTGAGATCATACAAGGGGGAGAGACAAGATATGAAAGCTTTGGGAGAAATTGAGAGGTTGGACATGAACATGGACAAAGAGGGCGCACCATTGAAGAAAAGAGATGGATCAAAAAAATTTAGACAAGAGAAGCACACAAGTAGGGGGAGCAAGCTCATGAACTTTGATTGATTGCATTTGATATGTGCATATTCATGTGCTTGCTTGCATTGCATAAGCTTTCAAATTCAATATGCATGCTTGTGTGGTGTATGCTAGTTGTAGAACTTGAATGATGATTTGATAACTAGCATGCATAAGATGATAGCTAGACACTTGGTATGCTTTTCAAGTAATGCTAGTACCTTGCTTTTAATGTTAATCTCACAAGGTATCTAGTGCTTTTTTTATTTCCAAGTGTTATCTAGCTAACCATGGTGCTAAGGATGAACTTAAAAATGCAACTCCGATTGGTACACGCTTCAAAGGTTTATTCTATATACCTTAGCATCATTTAGTAGTAATTACTCTCCTACAATTTCAATCTATGCATATGTGCAAGCTTCAAAACAAACACTCTAGCACATATATAGGGGGAGCTAATACTACCATCTCGGGTTTGTGGTACTTGTCCAAAATCATTTTCACATGGTAAAATTGCTTGGGCAAGCAACATGAATCCAAAATAGCTTAATTTCCATATCTTTGTAGAGTTGTCATCAATTACCAAAAAGGGGGAGATTAAAAGGTCCTTGTGTGGTTTTGGTAATTGAGTGACAACCTATGTGGACTAATTATGTTTATGTGAGATACACAGGTTGTCGGTGTTTTGGACCGGCGGGCCCTCAACCAACTAGTAAAATGTACTGCATGCCCCTAATCCTGGATGGTGATGCAAAGAGACACAAGGTTTATACTAGTTCAGGCAATGGGTGCCCTACGTCCAGTCTGAGAGATCGATCTTGTATTCCTTGCACCAAAATGCTCGTAGTAGGAGGTTACAAGTAGGGCGAGAGAGGGAGCTAGTCCTAGGTCTCCACGCGGAGCGGCGTGGATTGCTTGAGATGTTGATCTTAGGCGGTGGAGAAGTGCACGTGTTACAGAACGTCAAGTGTGTGTTTGACTACCTTGTGAACCTATCCACCTCTCTTCTCATCCCCCTAGAAATGGCCCAAATCCCTCCCTTTTATAGTTGAAGGGGGGACAGAGGTGATACATATGTTAGCTATGCGGCGTCGTGCAAACAGAGGCGACATGTCTGAGCTCTATAGCCTATTACTATGGTGGTATGGTTGATGGAGCGGTCCTACCTGGTGCTGGAGCAACACATCGGTCACATCCGAACTTGTGCGATGTGGGAGCTCCAGTGATTGCTGGACGTAGGGCCTGGCGAGCGATGTGCTGGTCACTGTGCGTTGACTGCATGAGGAGCCGAGGCCTAGTTGGTGCTGAGGCTGAGCCATTGTAGGGGGCTCAGCAAGAGCGAATCCCGAGGTTGCCGAGACCCCGAAGTAGACTACCGAGGCATGGAGGGAGCAGTTGGTTCTGTGCATTGATCCTAAGGCTATAGTAACCTGGACCTGACTCTACACGCCGCGTTGTTTCTGGAACAGGGGTTAGGTGGCACAGTGTAGTATGGGCACCGGTCGTGGACACAGTACTGAGCACAGTGGCCGGTAACCCCTGTCCTGTCCTGGATGGCGTGGCTTCGATGTGACTGGCATCTAGTCGGCCACACCGCTGTGTCGAGCCACCTTTCGGCTAATATCGTGGGAGCAGTTGAACTGCGCAGTCGGACATGACATCTTGTCCAGGAAGTTAGCCGAGGCAGAAGCAACGGGGTTGTTTTGCCAAGCCGGCCTTGAGCAAGGCGGAGAATTAGTGTCTCGTCCAAGGCTGTGCGCGCGGGGCCTCGGGCGAGATGGAGAATTGGTTCCTCGGCCGAGGCCTTTCTCACGAGGCTTCGAGCGAGACCGAGATTCGGTAGGCCGGCCGAGGCTTTCCGTGCGAGGCCTCTAGCGAGGCAGAGAATAGGTGGCTTCTGACATCGCTGGGGTTTGGCCAATAGTTGTCCCTTGGCTTTGACTTTGATGGAGTCTAAGCGATTTTTTTCGATTGTTGCTTAGGGGACCCCTTCTCGTGGTACCCGACAGTAGCCCCCGAGCCTCAGGGAGAGTGTGAGTGCTCTCTTTGAGGTTTTGTCGAAACTCGGCTTGTAGCAGCTCTTGGCGGGATGAGATTTTGTACTCGAGGCCTCGGTGGGTGCGTGCGAGCGCACCCGCCGGGTGTAGCCCCCGAGGCCCTAGAGGAGTGAATTTATTCCTCCAGGGGCTTTTCTTGCGTTGTAAGAGGGGTTTTATTGCTTTTGCCGGGCCCGTGAGTGTGAGTTCGGGTCGTTGAGCCTCGGCAAGGTTGCAGGAAGAGCCCCCTAGCCTCTGCGTGGAGCAAGAGGGCCGTCAAAGGTTCCCCTAGCTTTTTGCGCGGCCCTCACACATCTTTTTTGTTCAGAAGGAGGGGTGGAGGGTGCCATGCTACCCTCGGTGGGCGCGAGCAGTGACACCCCTAGTGAGCTGTTATCGAGTAAGTCCGAGTGGAGGCCCATGCCCCGTCCGCTAGGGGTCGGCTAGCGTTCTAGAGACGCACTCCAAGAGTACCGGAGGGTTTCTCTAGTGGGTGCTGGGGCCGTTCGCTGGGCCCCGGTGGATCGATGCCTCTCTACGGTGGGATCCCATTCGGAGACCTCCCAGCCGGTCTCGGACATGACTTAGGGCATCCCGAGCGATCATTTGCTTAGGCCTTGGCCATGCATGGGCTCACCCATAGTTGTCCCTGACTCTGCTGCCCTAGGGCGGCTATCAAAACCCTCGGGGGCCTAGCCTTCGAACCCCTAGACCATAACGGGCTCGATGCCCTTTATCGTGTTTTTTTGGGTCTTCAAGTGCGGGCTTAAGTTGCTTGTCTTCATCCTAGGTGCAGGAAGAGCCCTCGAGCCTCCGCACGGAGTGAAAGGGTGGTCGGGGGTTCCCCTGGCTTTTCATGCCACCTCGCGCATCCTTTTCGTTCAGACAGAGGGGTTGTTTGCTGAGCCCCCTCGAGTGCAAGCTTGGGTCACTAGGTCTCGGCAAGGTCGTAGGAAGAGCCCTCGAGCCTCTACATGGAGCTAGAGGGTGATCAGGGGTTCCCTTGACTTTTTTGTGCGCCCCTCGTGCATGAGGGTTTGTTTGCCGAGCCCCCCTCGGGTGCGAGCCTAGGTCGCGGGGTCTTGACATATTTGCAGGAAGAGCTCCTTAGCCTCTGCACGGAGCGAGAGGGCCATCAGGAGTCCTCCTGGCTTTTTGTATGACCCTCGTGCAACCTTTTTGTTCAGAAGGAGAGGTTTGTTTGCTGAGCCCCCTTGAGCGTGAGCCTGGGTCGCTGGGTCTCGGCAAAGTTGTTGGGAGAGCCCCTTAGCCTCTACACGGAGCGAGAGGGCATTCAGGGGTTCCTCTGGCTTTTTGTACGACCCTCGCGCTTCCTTTTCATTCGGAAGGAGGGGGGGAATATGCCAGGCTACCCTCGATGGGCCGAGCGGTGGCATTTCCGGTGAACTATTATCGGGTAAGTCTGAGTGGAGGCCCGTGCCCCATTCACTAGGGGTCGGCTAGCGGTCCAGAGACGTACTCCAAGAGTATTAGAGGGTTTCTCTAGTGGGTGCCAGGGCCGTTCGCTGGGCCTCGGTGCCTCCCTATGGTGGGATCCCATTCGGAGACCTCCCTACCGGTCTCGGACATGACTTAGGGTGTCCCAAGCGTTTCGCTTGCTTGGTTCTCAGCCCCATATGGGCTCGCCCGTAGTTGTCCCTAACTCTGTTGCCCTGGGGCGGCTGTCGAAACTCTCGGGGGCCCAGCCTTCGAACCCCTAGACCGTAGCGGGCTTGGTGCCCAGTTCCTTCATCTGAAAGGAACCATGTTGGGGATATTCCCTCCACCCATCGGTTTGACAACAGTAGGCGTGCCTTTTGAGGCAATTTTCTTGTGGAGGTGGAACGGCGCCTGCCACTATAGCGGTCGGACGTGACGCCATGTCAGCAGATGGATCATAACTGTTCACGCGATTAATGAGGGAAAGGTGGGTACGTGGGCGGTAAAATCGGATCTGGATTAACTGTGCCAGATCTAGGGGAAACTTCTTGATTTCATCGCCTGCCCGTTTCACCTTCTTCCTGCATAAATACGTGAAGAGCCTCACCCCTCTCCTCCTTACCTTGTCTACGTTTGCCCTTGCCGCCCTTGAGCCATCGCTAGAACAGAGAGCGCCGGGGATAAGGAGAGAGAGAGAGAGGAGAGAGAGAGAGAGAGCGAGAGAGGCTCATAGTCATTGTTGTATTCTTCGTCGCACCCATGGCTAGCGCCGTTATCGTTGAGGCGGACTCTTGGGGTCAGTCTGACGTCACCGTGGAGACACTTCAGTCGCTCATCGATGGCGGACTTCTTCACTCGGTTACCGACCCCAACAGGCCAGAGTGGATCGCTCCATCGGGCGAGCCGGAGCCAAGGCCGCGTGATGGCTATGTTGTGAGCTTCATGTCCTTTCACGAGTGCGGCCTCGGCTTGCCGGTGGATCGATTCATGCGGGCGCTCCCACACTACTATGGCGTGGAGCTCCACAACTTCAACCCCAACTCTATCGCGCAGGCGGCCATCTTCGTCGCCGTCTGTGAGGGGTACCTAGGGATTGCTCCCCATTGGGAGTTGTGGCTCCACCTCTTCTGGGCGGGGCATACCACCAAGTCGATAGGAACGACGGGCGTGAGGAGGGCGGTGAGGGCCGGTGGCTACACTCTCCAAGTGCACCAGGATCGGCAGCACCTTTACATCCCAGCCCAACTTGCCTCGACCAATCGCCGCTGGTATACCAGCTAGTTCTACCTTCGCAATGACGATGGTAGGCTTCCCCCTTACACCGAGTGGATCATAGAGAGCTGTTCGGAGAAGTGGAGGTATGGCGTCCCGAAGGAGGATCAGCCCAAGCTGCAGTCGCTCCTAGAGGGACTAGAGAGGCTACATGGCCGTGGCCTCACGGTGGCTGTGGTCATGGTGGCCTTCCACCGTTGGAGGGTGCTGCCATTGATGGCTCGGCGGTGGCCCCATTTCGAGATGAGGCTGGATGAGCCGATTGAAGGCATCCAGCTGTCCGCCTCCGCCCTCCCCAATGAGGAGATTCTACGTCAGGTGAGGGAGATGGTGGATGGGAAGCTGAGGAGCGATGGTCTGGCCCCTATCATGATGCGCCCGTCGTGGGGGTACATTTCTTTGGTAAGTCACATGCTGCTGCAGCCCTCTCGGCCTCCTCGTTCCTTACTGTTTTTTGGTTCTTTATTTGCGTTCACCGTTGCTATAGGGCAGGAGGGACGTGCGAGCCTCCCCACCATCCGTTCGCAAGGACACAGTGCGGTGGGCGGTGAACCAGGCGCACGCCGAGGCATAGAAGAGGCAAAAGACTGCCAAGGAGGCAAAGCGTACGAGGAAAATCCTCGCGTGTGAGGGACTGAAGAAGCACCGCCGGTAGCAAAGGTAGGACGGTCTCCCATTGGAGGCATCCCCGTCACCGTCACTGTCGACGGACGCTTCGAATGGAGATGACGAGGGCGAGGTGGGGCAGGGTTCCTAGACCATCTCCCTATCGTCGGGGAGACGGTGCCCGAGGCGTCGGCAAGCAGCTCAGCGCTCCCTAGAAGAGGAGGAGGAGATGCCTTGGGGCCGGCGATCACCTACCCTAGGGCCAAGGCCGACACGCCTGAGGCACGGGCATTGGAAAAGCGCGCCGTCAGCCCGGTGGGCTCAACGGCAGCGGTGGAGCAGGTGGCGATGGGGGTGATGCAACTGCCCCTATAGAGGACCGAGGGGGCACCGGGGTCCATCGAGGACCGGCTGGCACCGGCGGATATAGAGGTCATGCCTCTGCCGCTGCCACTGCCTTCACAGAGGAGGGTCACCATGCCGAAGCGGTTGTAGCCCCGCTCGAGGTAAGCGTATTTTCGGTAGAGTTGCAGCATTTTCTGTTCGTTCTTTGGTCTCATGCTGACCCCATAAGCATTTCTTCTTCAGCCGGAAGCGTCCTAGGAGGTGCCCACCTTGGTGCCACCTAAGGCGCTCAAGGTGAGCCCTAGCTCCACCGCCCACTGGGTGGTGGAGGCGCAAGCTGTCATACAATGTGGTGCGGCGTCTGCGAGGGCTGACCTGAAGGAGCCGGTCGCCCAAGGAGGGGCTGCCGAGGCGACCCCAACATAGGCGGGGGAGGGAGCGCCTTCACCCCACGAGGCCAAGGCTCGTGAGTCAGATGGGGCCGAGGCGCCTTCAGTTGCTGAGGCCACCGAGGTCGAGGCCCCCCGGGCCTCTAAGGCTAAGGCGGCGTAGGCCGGGGCGCCCAGGACCGCCGAGGCCACAGCGGTGGGGGCCGGAGCCCCCAAGACCACCGAGGACACGATGGTGGAGGCCGGAGCCCCTGGGACCACCGAGGTCGACATGATCATGGTGAAGCCGTCAGCCTAGGAAGTGGAGATGAAGGCAGCGGAGACCTCGGTGGCGCCCCTGGTCCAAGGCCTACTGCTGTTATAGGAGAGCACCCGGGAGGTGGAGGTCTATCCGATCTCCTCTGACGATACTTATCAGGCGCAGGAGGTGGTCGACGCCGAGGTGGCTGGCACCGTGGAACAGCCGGCTCCAACCTCGGGCGAGGAAAGCTCAGCCCTCGTGCGGGTACAACCCGAGCCCCACGGGTGGGATCACCCACGTGTCCTATGGCAGAGCTGGGATGACCCTGAGGGGGAGCCTCTGTTCACTTTTGAGGACGCGGCCGAGGGCGGGCGCTGGGACACCTTCGAGCAATACTACCAGCTAGCGGAGCGGTCACTGTGGATGGCGCTGTCCGTGGTGGCCGACGATCTGCCCAGGGTCGCCCAGGTTCGCGCCTTCTTTTCTCATATAGTGTCGTCTTTTTCTGAGTTTTTTTCGCAATGCATGACCCTTGTTCTGCTTACCCAAGAGCTTGAGACCCGGTCCCTTGGGAAGTCCATCTTTCTCTGGCTAGAGAGGGATGTCTGGGACTAGCTCCAGTGGTAGAGGGACCTGCTCGCTCGTGCCAACGAGCTTCTATCGGCATGGAGCACGGAGGTGGAGGACCTCCGCCTACGCAGTACCGATATGAAGGCTGCGGCGGCAGTGGCCCAGGAGTAGGTCACCCCCTTGGTGGCGTGGGTCAAGGAGTTGGAGGAGGAGCTGACCCGCGTGGCGGGTGATCAGGATGCCTTCAGGTCCTGGGCTGGCGAAGCCACGGCCTCTGTCAAGGCCCTTGCTGGATAGTTGGGGATGGAGCAGGGTGTGCACCAGCTGACGAAAGGTGCCTTGGATGAGGCCCTTAAGGCGGCTGAGGCTTCTCGGACCGAGGCTGTGGTCTGGAGGGGAAAGGCCGAGGGTGAGTCTTATTCCCCTTGTTTTATTTGTTCTTCTTGTGTTTGGCCCCTAACTCCTTGGTGTGATACAGAGCTAGAGGGAGAGGCTTCCAGGGCGGCTGAGGCCTCCCGGGTCGAGGTCCAGCGCTTGAAGGAGAAGGTCGAGGCATCTCAGGTCAAGGCCCAGCGCTGGAGAGAGAAAGCCGAGGCCTCTTAGGTCAAGGCTCGACGCTGGGAGGAGAAGGCCAAGGGTGAGTCTCGTAGGCTTCCATCCCTATTTGGCTTGTTTTCCTTTGCACTCAACTCCATTCCGTTTCTTTTGGTGTAGAGTTGGAGACAGAGGTCACTTGGGCAGCCAAGGCCTCTGTCGCCGTGCAGGCGGTGCTCGAGACCGAGATCAGGGAGCACGACGCGCTAAAGAGTGCTACCTGTACCGCCTGCAAGGCCCTAGAGGTTGAGGGGGTCCAGTTGGGTAGCTCCCTCGGGAGCCGTCTGATTGCGTTGAGCGGCCAAGTGCGCGAGCGACTCTGAGGGGCGCTGCACATGGGCGTTAAGCGCGCCCTAGCCATCATCGCCTCGCACTACATCGGCGTTGACCTCAAGGCCATCAGCAATGGCTATGTCCTGCCTGATGATGATGAGGAGGCCAATGAGGAGGTAGCAAAGCTGATGGAGGCGGCGGAGGATCCCGGTATGGCGTTGGCTAAGCTGTTTGAAGAGGAGGTGGTCCCTCCTACGCCATCCGCCAATGCTGGGGACCCTGAGGTTTGACTTGGGCCCAAGAGGTGATGTAATTAGATTAGGGATTGTGTTACCCTACCATAACGCTGGTGGCCATCAAGGCATTTTTAAAGTAATCGTGCGTCTACGCTTCTTTAATCGTTTTTCATTATATTTTCGAGCCTCTACCCTCTATCTCATTTTTGAACAAGTTTCTTGCAAAAAACTTCCTCGGAGCACAAGCTGCCCCTCGGGCAAAAGGTGGTGAGGGAGTACCATAGCCTGGAGGCGTAGGCCGTCTCGCGACTTAGCCGGCCTTCTGGCCTTGAGACAGTCTTTTGGTCCTTAGGTTTTTTCACAATCGACTTGTCAGAGCACGTTAGAGAGGTTGGCGTGGGAATTTTTTTTCGAAAAATGACTAAAAAATGGTGCATGGGACTTAGGGGAGAGTCCCCCCTTCTAGCCCCTAAGGGAGGCTCGGTTTTGTAGAGGCAGAGCTGAGTCTTCCTCATGGTGTTATCGTAATGCCAAGGCCCGTGATGGGCTCAGCAGGTTTCTCAAAAAATTAGAACAACTAAAGAACGCTTCTTATTAGTATTCCGAGAAACAATGTATACAATGCTTAGAAATTATAAGGGTAAAAGCGACGTAGCTGTTCTATGTTCCAAGCGTTGTTGAGGATTTCACCCTTCTCGTTGGCTAGTTTGTAGGTCCCGGGCTTCAGCACTTGGGCGACGATGTATGGTCCTTCCTATGGCGGGGTCAGTTTGTGGTGGCCCTTGTTGCTCTGCCTCAGCCTCAGCACCAGGTCGCCCACCTTCAGGTCTTGGCTTTGAACGCGCCGGGCTTGATAGCGGCATAGAGCTTGCTGGTATTTGGCTGAATGTAGCAACGCAACGTCTCGGGCTTCCTCCAGTTGGTCGAGGGTGTCCTTGCGGGTAGTGCGGTTGCTCTGCTCGTTGTAGGCTCGAAGCCTTGGGGAACCATACTCCAAGTCAGTGGGGAGGATGGCCTCGGCCCCATAGACTAGGAAGAACGGTGTAAATCCCGTGGCTCGGCTCGGGGTATTCCTCAGGCTCTAGATGACTGACGGGAGTTCGGCAAGCCATTTTTTGCCAAACTTCTTTAACTGGATGTATATTCTCGGCTTGAGGCCTTGTAGGATCATGCCATTAGCACGTTCTACTTGGCCATTCATCCTAGGGTGTCCTATGGCCGACCATGCCACCCGGATGTGGTGGTCGTCGCAGAACGTCAGGAACTTGCGGCTAGTGAATTGTGTCCCATTGTCAGTGATGATGGTGTTTGGAACCCCAAACCTATGGATGATATCAGTGAAGAATGGCACCGCTTGCTCGGATTTGATTTGATTAATCGGACGAGCCTCGATCCACTTGGAGAACTTATCGATTGCTACCAACAGATGGGTGTAGCCCTCGGGGGCTTTTTGTAGAGGCCCAACCATGTCTAGCCCCCACATGGCGAAGGGCTATGTAATGGGGATGGTTTGGAGGGCTTGGGCCGGGAGGTGCGTTTGCCGCGCATAGTACTGGCATCCCTCGCAGGAGCGTACTAGCTTGGTGGCGTCAGCAACCGCTGTCGGCCAGTAGAACCCCTGGCGGAAGGCATTTCCGATGAGCGTTTGAGGCGCCGCATGGTGCCCGTAGGCTCCTACGTGCAAGTCCCAAAGTAGGGCTTGGCCTGCCTCGGTGGTGATGCATCGCTGGAGGATGCCAGATGGGCTTTGCCGGTACAACTCACTGTTGTTGAGGACGTAAGTCTTGACTCATCGCGCAAGCCATCGGGCTTCGGTCTTGTCTATAGGGAGCTCTCCTCGGATGAGGCAATCAAGGAACGGGACTCGCCAGTCCGTGCCCCAGTTGGCCTCGGGAGGCTCTACGTCTACTTCCATAACCTCGAGCTCAGCTAAAGGGGTCTCGGTGATGGGGGGGCCTCGAGCCCTGTGGTGAGCTTGACCAGTGGGCCCTCTCCCGCTACCAAGACGTGGTTGATGGAAGGCTTGTGGAGGTCTCTGGCGAAAACGTTCAAGGGGACCGGGGCCCATGCCGACGCCATCTTTGCTAGTTCGTCCGCAGCCTCGTTGAA
The DNA here is from genome assembly GCF_019320115.1 of Miscanthus floridulus. Taxonomy (NCBI): domain Eukaryota; kingdom Viridiplantae; phylum Streptophyta; class Magnoliopsida; order Poales; family Poaceae; genus Miscanthus; species Miscanthus floridulus. The sequence goes on along the minus strand of NC_089596.1, from coordinate 1,531,527 downwards.
TTTACGTGCGATGTGGTTGAGTTCGAGACCGTCGAACTTGTCTTCAAGGTGACATACCAGCTTGTTGTATGCCTCCATCTTGGGGTCATGGTAGTTCGATTCCTTCATCACCTGATCGACGACAAGCTACGAGTCGCCCCACACGTCGAGGCGCCATACTCCGAGTTCGACGGCGATCTGCAAGCCGTTGACGAGGCCTCCGTATTCGGCTACATTGTTGGAGGTGGCGAAGTGGAGCTAAATCATGTAGCACATGTGTACTCCGAGGGGCAAGACGAAGAGCAGACCCGTGCCCACCCTGGTCTTCATCAGAGACCCATCGAAGTACATGGTCCAGCATTCCACCTGGACTAGGGCTGGTGGCAGTTGGGTGTCGGTCTATTCTGCCATGAAATCAGCCAAGACCTAGGATTTGATCGCTTTCTGAGGCACAAAGGATAGAGCCTCCCCCATGAGTTCAATGGCCCACTTGGCTATCCTACCTGAGGCCTCCTGGTTGTGGATTATCTCCCCTAGGGGGAAAGACGACACCACGGTTACTGAGTGGGATTTGAAGTAGTGACGCAGCTTGCGTCAAGCCAAGACTATGGCGTAGATTAGTTTCTAGATGTGGGGATAGCGCATCTTGGTCTCAGAGAGCACTTCGATGATGAAGTAAACAGGTCATTGGATGGGTAGAGCATGCCCTCTTCCTGCCTCTCTACTACTACAGCCACGCTGACCACTTGGGTCATTGCGATGACATAAAGTAAGAGAGCCTCGCCCTTGGCTAGCGGTACCAGGATGGGAGGATTAGTGAGCAATGCCTTGAGTGTGGCGAGGGCTTCTTTGGCCTCGGGAGTCCATGAAAAGCATTCCAATTTTCTCAAGAGGCGGTATAGAGGCAAGCCTTTTTTGCCAAGGTGCGAGATGAAGCGGCTCAGAGCCACAAGGCATCCCATAACCTTCTATACTCCCTTGAGGTCTCGGATCGGTCCCATGTTGGTCACGGCTGAGACCTTCTCTGGGTTGGCCTCGATGCTGCGTTCCGAGACTATGAATCCCAAGAGCATGCCTCGGGGAACCCCGAACACACTTCTTAGGGTTGAGCTTGATGCCCTTTTCTCTAAGGCACTTGAAGGCTACCTCTAGGTCGTCAATGAGATCCTCGGCCTTTCTGGACTTGACCACGATGTCGTCCACATAGGCCTCGATGATTCATACGATGTGCTCGCCAAAGACCTGGGTCATGCACTGCTAGTATGTGGCCCCTGCGTTTCTAAGGCCGAATGGCATAGTTACATAGCAGTACATGCCGAATGGCGTGATAAAAGAAGTTGCGAGCTGGTCGGACTCTTTCATCTTGATTTGATGGTAACCGGAATGCGCATCAAGGAAAGATAGGGTTTCGCATCCCGCAATGGAGTCAACGATTTGGTCGATCCGAGGTAATGGGAAAGGGACTTTCGGATAGGCTTTATTCAAACCGGTGTAGTCTACACACATCCTCCACTTCCCATTTTTCTTTTTGACTAACACAGGGTTAGCTAACCACTCCGGATGGGACACTTCCTTGATGAATCCAGCCGCCAGAAGCTTCTGCACCTCCTCGTCGATGGCTCTACGCTTTTCCTCGTCGAATCGACGCAGGCGTTGCTTCACCGGCCTAGAGCTGGCCCAGATGTCTAAGGTGTGCTTAGCAACCTCCCTCGGTATGCCCGGCATGTCCGAGGGACTTCATGCGAACATATTGGCATTCACGCAGAGAATGATGATGAGCACGACTTCCTATTTGATGTCGAGGGTGGCACTGATCCTCAGCGCCCGGTCGTCGGGGCAAGTGGGGTTGATTGGGATGAGTTTGATGGCCTCCGCGGGCTCGAAAGTCCCAACATGACACTTGGAGTCAGGCACTTCGCTATCGAGCTGGTCGAGGTTGACGATGAGGGTCTTGGCCTCCACGATAGCCTTGGCGTACTCGATGCACTCGACGTCACAATCGTATGCATGCTCATATGTGGACTCGATAGTGATGACGCCGTTGGGGCCCAACATCTTGAGCTTGAGGTACGTGTAGTTGGGGACCGCCATGAACTTGGCATAGCACGGCCGCCCCAAGATGGTGTGGTAGGTTCCCTTGAACCCAACCACCTCGAAGGTGAGGACCTCCTTGCGGTAGTTGGAGGGTACCAAAGTAGACGGGCAGATCAATGCGCCCGAGGGGCCATGTGCGTTTCCCCGGCACAATGCCGTGGAAAGGCGCGGTGGCTCCCTAGAGCTGCGACTGGTCGAACTCTAGGAGCTCTAGGGTGTTGGCATAGAGGATGTTGAGGCCGCTGCCTCCGTCCATCAATACCTTAGTGAGCCGGGTGTTGCCGATGATGGGGTCGACAACAAGTGGGTGCTACCTGAGATTTAGGATGTAATCGGGATGGTTGTCCCGGTCAAAGGTGATTACCTCCCGAGACTAGTTGAGGTACCAGGGAGCGGCCACCTTCACCGAGAAGACCTCTCAGCGTTCCCTCTTCTGCTGGCGTGTTGTGAGGCTCACTGAAGGCCCACCAAAGATCATGAAGGCGTTGTGTACTTTGGGGAATCCGTCATCCTTGTCATCGTCCTTGTCACCGGCGCCCTTCTTCCATGCATCGTCGTCGGGGAGCCCGAGCTTGGCATAGTAGTGCTGGAGCATGGTGCACTCTTCGAGGGCATGCTTCACCGGACCCTGATGGTCAGGGCAGGGTTTCTTGAGCATGTCGTCAAAGAGCCCGGGGCCTCTAGGGCCTCGGGGATTTTTGCGCTCTGTGGCCATGACTAGGCCGACTTCGAGGACCTCCTACTTCCCCTGGCGACCTTTTTTCTTTTTCTTGGGGAGGTGGGGAGCCGAGGCCACGGGGGCCTTGTCCCTTTGCTTCCCCTTGGCATCGTCGTCGGGGAAGATGGCCCCAATGGCCTCTTCGCCCAAGGCAAAGTTGGTGGCGATGTCAAGGAGTGCAGCCGCCGAGGTTGGTACGTTCCGACCCAATTCTCGGACCAAGTCTCGACAGGTGGTGCCAGAAAGGAAAGCCTGGACGATTTTCGAGTCGCCGATGCTTGGCAACTTAGTGCATTTCTTAGAGAAGCGTCGGATGAAGTCTCAGAGAGACTCATCTAAGCCCTGGCGACAACCTTTGAGGTCCCAGGAGTTCCCAGGGCGCACGTATGTGCCCTAAAAGTTCCCGACGAAGACCCTTACTAAGTTGCGCCAGTCGTGGATCTATGAGGGAGGGAGATGATCAAGCTAGGCTCACGTCGAGTCTGATAGGAATAATGGGAGGTTGCGGATAATGAGCAGGTCATCATCCACACCACCTAGTTGACAAGCTAGGCGGTAATCGGCTAGCCAAAGTTCGGGATTGGTTTCGCCGCTGTACTTTGTGAGGTTGGCCAGTTGCCGAAACTAGGCCGGAAAATGAGCAACGTGGATGGCTTTGCTGAAAACTCGAGGGACAGGTAGCTCAGGGGAAGGACTATGGTCTTCCCCGCTATTGTAGCGGCCACCTCAATGCGGATGGTAGCCCTAGGCAGGCCCTTCATTGTCGTGTCGCCGTCGCCTACTAATTACTTCGTGGTCACTCTATGCCTCGCATTGGTTGCTAAGGCGGTCATGCAGCAAGGGGACCCTATTGATCATTGGTGCATGAGCGGGTTTGGGACGAGCCGAGGCATCCCTGTCCTGCTGAGGCAGTGCCGTGGGAAGGTCTGAGGCACCCCCACATCGTCGGGAGGTGGAACTCTTGGCCTACTGTACCGCGGCGGTCTCGAGGAGGTCCCAGAGCTCGCTACGGACCCGTCGCCCCTCCATAGTAGAGGGTTCAGGCATCGTTCGGACTAGCATTGCCACAGCCATGACATTCTAGCTAGCGCGATTGAAGATCGGGGGTTGCTCACCCCCTTCGTCGTCGTTGATGCGGTGGTGGACATCGTGGGCCCTCCACCAGGCTCCTCCGCCATCACCGTGACCCTGCTGCTCCTGCTTGAGAGTGTCTTGGAGCTATTGTAGAAGGAGTCGATCTTGCTCGACCTTGGCCTGAAGCTCATGAAGCTGCTCCAGGTTCAGGCATTGAAGTTGTGCGAGGGCAAGGTTCTCATTCCGCGCTGCTAGTGGGAAAATGCATGAGGGCATGGCATCGCCCGCTCCCTAGCGAAGTGGGGTACGGTTGCCTGTCCCCTCATCCTCATCGCCCATTCTTGGCATCCTGAGTCCGACGTGGAAGCACTCACGAGTGGGATCGTAGTGCCTTCATCGTCAGAGTCAGAGTAGTCGAAGCAATAGTCGCTCACGGCCAGGAAGCGGTGCATGGCTTCAAGGTCGCGAAGTCTGGAGAAGCCTGCTTCGGCCCACGCCTCATCCTGCTCCACGGAGTCGACGTGGGAGTGAGTCAAAGTCGTGGTGTCGAAATCGAGGGCGAAGCATTGGTGGCGTCCTGAGGGCTCTGCATGAGCAGAAGCGTAGGCAGAAGCATAGGTGGCGGTGGCATTTCTCAACCAGAAGGGATATGGGGATGGTGCCATCGCCGAGCCTTGCTCCGCCGAAGTCGACTCCTCAGGACATGGTGGGGCAGAGCTTGATGCCTAGGTGTCGTCGTGCGCCACCGGCATCTTTCCCCTATCCAGGCTCAGGCTAGATAGGTCCCCAACCAGGGACCTTGTGCCAATAGCTAGGCGTGGGATACCGGTGGAGAGCGGCGTGTCGCCCTAAGTTCGTGTGGTGTCGGGGTGGCCCCACTCACGTCGTGCCTAGCGAGCATGACGAGAGCGGCCGCCTGGGCGCCGCCTACGCCTAGGCTACGGGTGCGTGACATCATCATCGGTCGGTGGGGCTTAGGGTGTGAGAAGTACCATATCGTACTCACATCCTAGAGACATGAACTCTAGGCTCCTGAACTAGATCACCGTGCTGAGACGCAGTGGTTGTACGGGATCTGTCATCCGGAACTTGCTAGGGAGATGAAGCTGACACACAGAACCCCTACCTGGCGCACCAACTGTCGGTGTTTTGGACCGGTGGGCCCTCAACCAACTAGTAAAACATACTGCGTGCCCCTAATCCCGGATGGTGATACAAAGAGACACAAGGTTTATACTGGTTTGGGCAATGGGCGCCCTACGTCCAGTCTGAGAGATCAATCTTGTATTCCTTACACCAAAATGCTCGTAGTAGGGGGTTACAAGCAGGGTGAGAGAGGGAGCTAGTCCTAGGTCTCTGCGTGGAATGGTGTGGATTGCTTGAGATGTTGATCTCAGGCGGCGGAGAGGTGCACGTGTTATAGAACGTCGAGTGTGTGTTTGACTACCTTGTGAACCTATCCACCTCTCTTCTTGTCCCCCCAGAAATAGCCCAAATCCCTCCCTTTTATAGTTGAAGGGGGACAGGGGTGATACATATGTTAGCTATGCAGCGTCGTGTGAACAGAGGTGGCATGTCCGAGCTCTGTAGCCTATTACTATGGCGGTATGGTTGATGGAGCGGTCCTGCCCGGTGCTAGAGCAACGCGCTAGTCACATCCGAACTTGTGCGACGTGGGAGCTCCAGTGATTGCTGGACACAGGGCCTGGCGAGCGATGTGCTGGTTGCTGTGCGTTGACTGCATGAGGAGCTGAGGCCCAGTTGGTGCTGAGGCCGAGCTATTGTAGGGGGCTCGATAGGAGCGAATCTCGAGGTTGCCGAGACCCTGAAGTATACTGCCGAGGCGTGGAGGGAGCAGTTGGTTCTGTGCACTGATCCCGAGACTATAGTAACCTAGACCTGACTCCACACGCCGCGTTGTTTCTAGAATAGGGGTTAGGTGGCACAGTGCAGTATGGGTGTCGATCATGGGCACAGTACCGAGCACAGTGGTCGGTAACCCCTGTCCTGTCCTAGACGACGTGGCTTCGACGTGACTGGCATCCAGTCGGCCACGCCGCTGTGTTGAGCCGCCTTTTGACTGATATCACGGGAGCGGTCGAACGCGCCGGTCGAACGTCATGTCTTGTCTAGGAAGTTAGCCAAGGCGAAAGCAACAGGGTTGTTTTGCCGAGCCGGCCTTGAGCGAGGCGGAGAATTGGTGTCTCATCCGAGGCTGTGCGCGGGGCCTCGGGCAAGACAGAGAATTGGTTCCTCAGCCGAGGCCTTTCTCACGAGGCTTCGAGCGAGACGGAGATTTGGTAGGCCGACCAAGGCTTTCCGTGCGAGGCCTCTAGCGAGGCAGATAATAGGTGGCTTCTGACATCGCTGGGGTTTGGCCAACAGTTGTCCCTTGGCTTTGACTTTGACGGAGTCTAAGCGATTTTTTTCGATTGTTGCTTAGGGGGCCCCTTCTCGTGGTACCCGACATAGGTGATTAGTCCATAGGTACATATATGTGAGCAACATATGCCATAAAGGTGAAAATGGCTTGGAGATGTTGCAAAGCTCACACATGTGATGATGAAGGAGCTCATTGCACATGAGACATGACATTGAGTCATGTGATCAAGGTGGAGAAGATCAAGACAAGACTTGGCTTGATGGACCGGTTGCAAGCGTGAAGGGCAAGTCAGAGGTTTTGGAGTGATGGACCACGTGGCGGTGAAGCTTGAGCAAGACTTGGCGCCGATGGACGAGGGCAATGGTGAAAAGCAAGTGATGTCAAAATCGATGAACCAATATGATCACATGATGATATGAAGTGGATCATATCATTGTTGATCGTGTTGGTGCATGTGTTGCATCGACATTGGAGGAGATGGAATGGAATACGCAAGGCAAAGGTATAACCTAGGGCATTTCATTTAACCGGTCATAGGTGTATAGAGAAGTTTATGATCGGGTTTAGGATAGATGGCCGTACTATCAAGAGGGGCAAACTTGTTTGCATATTGGTCATCTAGTGCCACTCGAGTGATCTAACTTTGCATCGTCGCTAGGATCGAGTGGTGTGGTAAGTTGAGTGGCTAACACCCTTGAAAATGTTTGTGAAAATATGCTAACACATGTGCACAAGGTGATACACTTGGTGGTTGGCACATTTGAGTAAGGGTGAAGAAGATAGAGTTGAAAACAAGTTAGTCACACTAGTTACAGAGTGACCGGACACGTCCGGTATGGTGACCGGACACGTCTGGTATTTGGCGACGTACTCAGTGATCGGACGTGTCCGGTCGCCACACCGGACGTGTCCGGTGTGAATCCACAAAGACGGTGTTCGGTAGAACTATTGATCGGACGCTGGCAGCGTCCGGTCCGGTGTGACCAGATGTGTTTGGTCGAGCATGGGTACTTACTATACTCGATCAGACACTGAGGCTTAGCGTCTAGTCAGCTTCTAACAGATGCGTCCGGTCGGCCCTAGAGGCTTGCTGGACTCGACCGGGCGCAGCGGTTGAGCGTCCGGTCGTTTCGGTGCTGAGCGTCCGGTCATTTCGAACTGTGCGTCTGGTCATCTTGTTAGAGAGCCGTTGGAGGCAATAATGGGACACATGGCTGTCTGGCAGCTACCGGACACATCCGGTATAGCGACCGGACACGTTCGATATTCACGATCGGTGCATCTGGTGCTGCGTCCGGTCGACCCAAAAAACGCCCAGTGAAGGGGTAACAGCTAGTTTAGCCCATGGGGCTATAAATAGAAGTGGTGGTCGGCCTTTGGCCGAGAGCTAAGCACACTAAAGCATTGGTGGCTTGTGTAGTAGTGCTTGGGAGCCCTCCATCTCACATATACTTGATAGTGATCATTTGATTGTGTGAGAGAGCGATTCTAGTGCGATTGCATCATAAGGTTGTATCGAGTGGCACTAGGTGATCGAGTTGCAAGCCGGTGGTGCTTGTTACTCTTGGAGGTTGCCACCTCCTAGACAGCTTGGTGGTGGTCTCCGTTGAAGCCCACAAGAAGCTTGTGCGGTGCTCCGAAGAAGAGCTTTGTGAGGGGCATTGTGCTCGCCCCGTGGGAGCCGCGAAGAGCAACTCTAGTTGAGCGTGTCATTGAGCTACCCTCACTTTTGGGGTAGGTTCGTGTGGTGCCCGACGTGCGGGCTTGGCGGGTGATGCCAATTAGCCGCCAAACCACCAAGTGAGCGATCGACACAACGGGGACTAGCGTGTTGGCAAACACGTGAACCTTGGGAGAAAAATCATCATGTCAACCTTGTTCTTCCCGTTGGTTTGCATCCTCGTTACACAAGCTTATAATTACTTTCATATACATTGTGCTTGTGTAGTTGCTCTTGTAATTAGTTAGCTTGTGTAGCTTACTAGTTACCTTCTTGCTTGTGTAGCATAGAAGTAGCTCCCTTGCATGGCTAATTAGGTTTGTGTAACCTTGTTAGTCACTTTGCTTAGTTTGTGTAGCTAAGTATTTGCGCTCTCTAATTTGGCATTGGTTGCCTTGTTATTGAGCATTGCTAGTGAGCTTAGTTGGCTTTGTGCTTTTGCTTACTAGCATGTGTAGGAGCTCCCTTGTTGCTAAAGTACTAGTGGCATAGGTTTGTGTGACCTTGCTCCTAGAATTGGTTAGGTGAGCTCTAGCTAGCCCGATACATTTGTTGCTTAATTAGTATCTTTGGAAGGTGCTAGAGAACATAGATAGAGGGGTGTAGTCTTGGCTAGACCGATAGTTCTAATTCCACACTTGTTTCGGTTAGCCGACGCGATTAATTTTAGAAAGGACTATTCACCCCCCCTCTGGTCCGCCATCTTGACCCTTACAACAGGTGGGCTCGGTTCATCCTCGCCTTAGTGGGACACGAGTGGTTGTGGCCAAGGGACCTACGTCCAAGCATGAGGAGACGAGCGCGAGCATCCACGATCGGCTATGGCCCGCGTGGCATAATGCCATTAATAGCATGACGACGGCGTGCACGGCCACGTGCGGATGGCGTCCAACCGGGCTAGGGAGGGGGCAGCATGACGCAGCGAGCAAACATGAGTACGAGAGTGACACAACAGTAGTAGTAGCATCGCGACATGAGGCAGCAGTGGCAGACATGACGATAGCGACAGCGCGGCCGTGGCGGCACCAATGGCGGCAGCGCAAGGCTAGGCAGCAGGGCACGGGGCAGTGGCTCGCTGTGGCCGGCCTTAGCCATGCCCAGGTGGCCTGACCAACCTAGCATGGTGGCATAGGGTGACCACGCATGACGCGACCATGTGCACGGCGTGGGGAGGCCACGCGGTGACCGCGCACCCAGTGCCAACCAACCCAAGACAAGTACGCGCATGAATTTTAAAGCGCTGATCATGACCAAACCGTTGCTCCTAAACCTAAACCGGCTTCTCTACACTCCAAATGGCATATGGAACTACTAAATTGAATCATAGCACTACACCACTCCTTAACCCAATCTCTCCAAAAAAAATTGCTAAACATAGCAGTGTCTGGCTGTTGACAGACTTGAATAATTTTGTAAGTTTTGAACTGAACTTGATTTCAATTTGCGATTTCTAGGCTATTGAAAATATTATAAAACAATATTATTTTTTAAAAGCAAATATTTCATTGTCATCTACAAAGTTTGTACTTCAAACTTTATTTAAGTATCACACACATGTTTTATAGTATTTTTGCTTAATAAAAAATAGTTTTAAACCCTACTTGATATGCATGAACCATCGAACCAACTTTCGTTTAGCATTTTTATTGATCATTTTGAGTTACAGAAATTGATCTACACACTTCACCACATGCATTAACACACAAGTATGATGCTCATGACATGTTTTAGTAGATGATTAACGGGGTAACACCGAGGGTGTTACACATACCACAATGTTCCAAATATCATTTCCGATTGTTATGCAGGAATACACTAAGAAACCATAGCTCATGGCATAGGACAGAGGAGTCCCCAATTACAAAAGAATGCGGCAACCAGCTCAAAGGCATTTTAATTAATATTCTATTTTGAATTTGAGTATAAGAAAAGTCGTACTACAAAGGGGATACAATCCACAAGCTTCAATGTGTAACTAAGTGCTCAAAGTGCTCAAATGCCCACCTAAAATATCCTCCAAACCTTAGCCTTGGCAGCAAACCTTTCACTCTTTACTTTGTGGCTACTAGGCTGGAGCGGCATTGCTGTGACTTGTTTTGTGACCGTTGGAGAGAACGGGTATTACCTCGTCCCCTTCCTCCTTCAATGGTTATCTCGACCATTCTTCTTCCTTCTGCTTCAAAACAGCTTTCTCTCTCACACACACTCCATTGGAGGCGCCCAAGCTTCTCCCTTGCATTTCTTACAAATCCTTCACCCATGTCAGCAGCCTTGATCCTTAGACAAAAGTGGAAGACTCGGTCAGAGATTCTTGTTCGATCGTTGGGTGAAGTTTAGTGGAAGTGCAAAATTACACATGTGCCCCTCTTATATCTTTCTCTCCCTACGCCGGAGCTCAAAAACAATCTAGAGTGTTCAAAGTACAGCATGAGGTAAGTTGGTTTTCCAAATGCATGCGGTGTTTATTATTGATGGGGCCCTTTGAAAAATCTGATTTGAACTCTACGATTACATTAATTTTGGGACAAGATTTAAACTGCAGGATCATTTACTTTGTGAGATGGAGGGAGTAGAGATGCATTAGGAAATATTGGAAAAAAAGTGCATTGGAAACTAAGAATGAAAACTATTTTAGGACAAAATTTTTTGAATCATAAAACGCCAACTTTTTTGGGATGGAGTATTTATTTATTTATTTCAGTCTTGCAAAAGCTCACTATATTTATTTATTTGTCTTATAGGCCGATTGAATAAGAATAAAGCTGGGCATACAATCAAATGACATCTTATTGATGAATTAATAGAAATTCCTCATCCGTGAGACTAACTCCGCCTATGTTGTCTCAACATAGCAGGTCCTAAGCCCTGATAAAGGAGGAGGGTTGTGATAGGCATGGCGAGCCAACGTTAAATCTAGCCATTCTAATGGAGATGAAACCCGAAAGAAAACCATTGGAGCATAACCCTCTTAGCAACACGCCATATCGGAACCCGAGTATGGTGTTAAATGAGCAAGGGCCGGGTCGTCACCCCCGTGACGCATCGTGTCGCGATCTGGGCACGGTGTCAAGTGAGCAAGGATCGGGTCATCGCATCCTTAGTGGCGCGCTACATCGGCGCCCGGGTGTAGTGAAAAATGAGCAAGGGTCTTCACATCTGAGTCGACGGGTGCGAAGGGTAAGAAAGCTAGTTGAACCAACTAGGATCCGTTTAGGTAGTTGGAATGTAGGGTCATTTATAGGTAAGAGAATTAGTTGACACCGCGACTAGGAGGCGCGTAAATATATTATGCGTTCAAGAGACTAAATGGAAGGGTCAGAAGGCGAAGGAGGTGGACAATACAGGTTTCAAGCTTTGGTACATAGGGACAGTCATGAATAGAAATGGAGTAGGAGTTTTGATTGATAAGAGACTCAAGAATAGTGTGGTGGGAGTGAGAAGGCAAGGAGATAGGATTATCTTAGTCAAGCTTGTCATTGGTGATATGGTCTTGAACGTAATTAGTGCGTATACCCCCCAAGTAGGCCTCGACGAGAGTGCTAAGAGATAGTTCTGAGAAGACTTAGATGGCCTGATTAGAGCTGTACCTAGTAGTGAGAAGCATTTTATAGGAGGAGATCTTAATGGGCATGTAGGTACTACAAGCGCAGGTTTCAAGATTGTTCATGGAGGTTTTGGGTATGGTAGTTGGAATCAGGAGGGGGAGGAAGTTCTGGACTTCGCGGTAGCTTTTGACATGATGATAGCAAACACTTTCTTTAGAAAGAGAGAATCTCATCTAGTGACCTTCAGTAGCGGACAACACTCTAGCCAGATTGACTTTGTCCTCGCAAGAAGAAAGGACAAACGAGCATGCTTGGGTTGCAAGGTGATACCAGGGGAGTGTGTTGTTTCTCAACATAAGCTTTTGGTGGTAGACTTTTATTTTCAGGTGCGTGCCTGTAGGGATAAACAAGCTAAGATTGAAAGAACAAAGTGGTGAAAACTGAAAGGGAAGACGTTAGAGGTATTCAGAGAAGGGTTATCAAAGAGGGCTCTTGGAAGGAAAAAGATGACAAAAACAACATGTGGGAGAAGATGGCAACCAACATTCGGAAGGTGGCCTCAGAAGTGTGTGGAGTAACCAAAGGAAGTAGAGGCGAGGCTAAAGATACTTGGTGGTGGAACGAAGAAGTCCAAAAGACTATTAAGGAGAAGAAAGAATGCTATAGACGCTTGTACCATAACAGGAGTGTGGACAACATAGAGAAGTACAAGGTGACAAAAAAGACCGCAAAGCGAGCTGTAAGTGTGGCAAAGGGTTGAGCATACGAGGATCTTTACCAACATTTGAGTATGAAGGAAGAAGAGAAGGATATTTATAGGATGGCTAGGGTTCGTGAGAGAAAGACAAGGGACGTCAACCAAGTTAAGTGCATTAAGGATGAAAGGGAGCATCTCTTGGTGAAGGAGGATGAGATCCGACATCGATGGCAAGAGTATTTTGACAAATTGTTCAATAGTGAGAATACGGACACAACCTTTCAGTTGGATGACTCTTTTGATGACACCAATAGGTGCTTTGTGCGGAGAATCCAAGAATCTGAGGTCAGAGAGGAGTTGAAAAGGATAAAAGGAGGTAAGACGATGGGACCGGATGGTATCCCAATCGAGGTGTGGAGATGCCTTGGGGACATAGCTATAGTATGGCTAACCAAGCTGGTTAACTATATTTTTTGATCGAACAAGATGCCTGACGAGTGGAGGAGAAGTATATTGGTACCGATATATAAGAATAAAGGGGATATTCAAAGTTGTACTAATTACCGGGGAATTAAGTTGATGAGCCATACTATGAAGCTATGGGAGAGAGTTATCGAGCATCGCTTGAGAGCAATAACGCAGGTCTCTATGAACCAATTTGGTTTCATGCCCGGAAGGTCAACCATGGAAGCTATTTTCTTAATAAGATAAGTTATGGAGCGGTATAGGAAGAATAAGAAGGACCTACACATGCTTTTTTATTAACTTGGAGAAGGCTTATGATAAAATACCAAAGAATATTATGTGATGGGCTTTGGACAAACATAAAGTCCCAACGAAGTACGTCGGGCTCATTAAGGACATGTACAACAATGTTGTGACTAGTGTTCGAACAGGTGATGAAGACACGGATGACTTCCCGATTAGGATAGGACTACATCAAGGGTCAGCTTTGAGCCCTTATCTGTTTGCCTTAGTGATGGATGAGGTCACAAGGGACATACAAGGGGACATCCCTTGGTATATGCTTTTCGCGGACGATGTAGTGCTAGTTGATGAAAGTCGGACAGAAGTGAATCAGAAACTGAAGTTATGGCGGAAGACTTTGGAGTCCAAATGTTTTAGACTTAGTAGAACTAAAACTGAGTATATGAGATGTGACCTCGGCACTACTACTTGGGAGGAGGAAGATATTAGTTTGGAAGGTCAAGTAGTGCCTAGAAAGGATACCTTTCGATATTTATGATCAATGCTACAGAGAGACGAGGATATTGATGAAGATGTTAGCCATAGAATCAAAGCAGGGTGGATGAAGTGGCGTCAAGCATCTGGTGTCCTATGTGACAAAAGGGTACCACAGAAACTAAAAGACAAGTTTTATAGGACGACGATTAGACCTGCTATGTTGTATGGTGCAGAATGTTGGCCTACAAAAAGACGATATGTTCCACAGATAAGTATCACGGAAATACGTATGTTGCATTGGATTTGCGGTCATAAAAGAAGAGATCGAGTTCGGAACGATGATATACGTGATAGATTAGGGGTAGCACCAATTGAAGAAAAACTTGTCCAACATCGGTTGAGATAGTTTGAACATGTCCAACGGAGACCTCCAGAAGCATCAGTGCATAGTAGAATCCTAAGCCAGGATAGTAATGTGAAGAGAGACAGAGGAAGACCGAAGTTGACTTGGGTAGAGGCAATAAAAGAAGACTTGGAAAAATAAAATATACCCAAAGATTTAGCCTTAGATAGGAGTGCTTAAAAAACAGTTATTCATGTGGCTGAACCTTGATCGCTTCTGTTGGATTTCAACTCTAGTCTACCTTAACTTATTTAGAAGTTAAAACTTTGTTGTTGTCGTCGTCCTCGTCCATGAGACTGGCAGCCATTTGACGACGAAATGAAGTTATCGTCATCAACATACTGTGTTGTTTCCAACCAAGTTCATGTATGTACGCATTATTTGTCTGATGATGATAATATGATGATATGTCCAAGAACAAAAGAATGAGCGTGAGCCTATCACAAGAAGACCGGAAAAGGAACTAACGATAGCAAATGAATCAATGAATGACCCTCAGCCTCTCCTGTATTACTATCCTAATGACCTGACCCCTCCCTCCCTCCCTGTACAAATGGGATAGTATCATCTACTACGTACAGTACTGTACATGTCTCCCCTATGGCAATGGTAATGGTAATGCAGTGCCGTCCGGGCGCAAGCCGCAACCACCCATGGCCTCCGCGTCGTCACAAGTCAGTCACATAGCCCAACAGAAAGGCCCCTTGTCTGTTAGCTGCTCTAATCTTCTTCCTGCTCCTGGGAATGCTAGCTAGAAGGGCCACCAGCTTTTCTTTTTGTTCTCCAAAACCGGCAACTCTGCAGCAACAGATAAAAATGATGAAATCAAACACTCAACAAACATGGTCAACATACTAAATGGTGACATCTAATACCTCCTTCCGGATATATGGAGTTGTAGTGCACCTCAGCCCAAAAACTCAAGCATATAACTGCACGACAAGACTCCAGGAGTTTAGATAGCCAAAACATGCTCACTTCTGCTCATCAACAAAAGCAACCATGGAGAAATATGCCCAAGAAAAGAAAAAAAACTTTGCTTAGGCAAACAATACTCAAATTTTGATGTGATGGCAGGCACCTAAGTTTCACATGAAGTCAATAAAATATTTGTTGAATCTAGTATTCCAGTATATAAACTCGATAACAATCATATTAGAAAACAAACATTACCTCTTCTGGATTTCTCAACAACAGGAAGAATCTCAATGTAACATGTATCTCTGAATGATGTCAGGATGAAGATCTTTACACCATACTGCAAAAGCCAGTGCATGCACTTGAGTTTCATATCATATATACACAAATACAATAAAATAGACCAATAGTAGTCCAAGAAAAATAAAAGACAGACAGACTCCTTTGAAAAGTTTTTTGTCCAATGAAAGAAATTCTAATATACTCCTAGTTCTCATACTAGGCACCAGCCATGCAATGCAATTCTGACAACGCCGATCAGCTTGCAAACCCATAACAGAGACAGCATGCTAGCAGAAGAAACCAAATTGTATAAGATACTTGAAACAACAGGAATGTTGGACAGAAAGATCAACCAATTGCAGAAACAGCAACTGTAACATCATCGCTAGTTTAACTTTAATCTTATTTGCTGATTGTGCCTGCATTGAAAATAAAAGATGTATATGCTGACCACTTATTTTGCAAGTTTCGCTTTCGGTTACGATTTTTTTTTTTTTTGTAATTTTGTGTGCACTTATGTACTTTGTATCGTTTTATACCCTATCATAATTGATTAGGCGGAGCTCCTGCCTCTTCCAAATATAACAAGGTATGCTAACCACTGAAGCCAGATTCATTACCGTGTCTGCAGCAGCCTGCAATGTAACATGGTCACCCCACTCTCCGCTCCTGGTTCGATTGTTTAAGCAAAACAAAATGAGGACGTGCATTTACATTATTATAACCTAAACATTTGATTATAAATAGAAAAAAAAAACTCAACCACCCCGGGCATTGCTGTAAGAGAGAATACATTCTCACACAGGCCGAGAAAACCCCTGAACCCCTGCCCCACCCTGACACAGGGGCACCGTTGCCCTGTATGAACCGGGCCTTTGACCTGCACTTTGGCCGTGGGACAGACGAGGGGATTTTTTTTAACCCCAGCCTCAAGTTCGCTCCCACGGGGAGTCGAACTCAGGACCTGAGGAATGCCGCCGAGGCCACCTAACCAGTTTAGCTAGGCACCCTTTGGCTTGATTATAAATAGAGAGCAGAACAAATACTCACTTTGACATTTTTCTGAGATATTCCCTGTAATCCATAGGGACATATCCTGCATAAATCTCAGGATGCGATTCAAGCTGCCAGGTGCCAGCAATTTGAAGGGGATCAGAGGGAATACATAGAAATCCAAAAACGGAGGCACGACTGTTAAAAAGGGGCGAAAATACTGGGATGAAGTATGGTAGTAGATATTTACCAATGAAATGCATTTGCATACAGAAGTTCATATATGGCTGAAACAAAACTAGTCTTTTCGGAAATACTAACCTGCTTCACCACTTGTTCCCGAACAAATCTGTGATGTTCAGGAGTACGGTAAAATTGATCTGACAGCGCTCGAAACTGTTAAGAGACCACACAATACAAATAGATACTGTGAGATGGCATCACGCAAAAAGGGGGGAAATGATGGATCCTTTACACAAACCTGGCAGTTGCCGTCTCCTTTAACCTTGAGATCAACCAAACCGTACAGCACCAACCTTTTGAAAAGAAAGAAATTATATTCGAGTCAAATGACAAAAATATCACAATACTGACACAGCATAGGTTATTTCAGGTAAGCAATTATATCCACTGACAGCATCGATTTGTGTTGGTAACATTTTTCAAATGTTTTATCTACTACTATGGCACATGGGCTCTGTGATGACTGTCTGACACATACAGCCTAAGCTTTGGTTTACCTACCTGTCAAGAAGTCTTTGATGATCTGAAATGGCTTCATCAACAGAAGGAATCTCTCCATTTATTTTAGGAACATGCTGTGACAGCAAAAGGAACAGATTATCAAAACCCTGACGGTAAGCCTTGAGAATGCAGATAGTAGTAGATGTAACTTGCATGTTGAAGCACGAGGAAGCGAAGTGACTTGGCAGTACTTACAGGAACAGGAACCATGGTGTTCAACCTTTTGCCCACTTCACCGTCAAGGACAGAGAAGTCATCCATGAGCTCTATCAAGCATGCCTGGCTGTCCTGGACAGTATTACCATCTCCAGGGCTTGAGCAGGTGCTGAAAGGTTCCTCCCTGGTCCCCGCTTCTTGAGAAGCTGGAGGAGGTATAGCACTTAATAATAATAATACAAGCAAAGGATGGATGCAGTAGAAAGGGATATTATTTTTGAAAATGAATAGAAGGGTCATACATGGTTCTACAAGGACGGCACGTGGGCGAAGCCATTGCTGCGTGAGAACAGCAGAATGTTGTGGATCGTCAGCTGCGCTGGTTGCCCCGGATGCTTCGGCGAGGGCGACATGGGACAATTCTTCCTGAAGGGCTTGCGCGATGACCTCGTCGTTGTCAACCGCATTGACATGCTCCACCTTGATCTCAACAGAGTTTGAGCTACCCATGTCTCCGGTGGGCTGATCAAGAGGGCGAACAAAGGCTGTACAAGGTGTGGTAGGGGTGGTTTGGGTGCGATTATCAGCAGAGTAGCCAGCAGGAGCCGGGAGGAGATGGTGGAGACCCCATCGGATGATGTCCGGGTCTAGTTCGAACAAAACCATGGCTTTCCCTTGATTGATGCAGTCACTAATCCCTTATATATGGTATTGTCTTCTCCTGTGCAAGTAAAATGGTCGGAAATCATCATAATCGGCATCAAAGCGACATTGCAATCACCTACGAAAAGGAAAGGAAATCGAATTCCCCAATAGCAATAGTGGAAGCAGCATGCAGAAACTCGCGGTGTCGCGCAGAGGGAGAAATCGCATCTTACTTGTGGGCGGGGGGAGAGGAGACAGGAAGGAAGCTTTGCTTTGGATGATGGTTCCGGATCGGTCGCTTGCCACCACGTCCGGGCTTCCGGTGTGGCGCCGCCTCTCACGGCCACGGGTAGGGTTCCTTCCTTGGGGGGTGGGGGTTTGGCCGTTTGGGTAGGTTACTTGGATTCGAATCAAGGAAGAGGAAGCCGATCAGGCAATCAATCAAGGAAGAAGATGGGGATCGGATTGGAGAAGAAGAGGAAAAGGGATTCGATCTGCCTTCCTTCCTTCCTTCCTTCCTTCTTCCCCGGCCGTTAGTTAACAGAGCACGCAGTCTCCGTTCACACCTCAGTTGCATATGCATTGCATGGAACGAACGGAAGAGACGCCTCGTTTGACCACCCAGGCTCCGTCTCCGTCTTTGTGCGGTAGAGAAAGAGACGAAAAGGTGTGGGCGGCGGCCGGCGGCCGGCGGGGCCGACCTTATTGAACTTCCCGCCCGCCAATTTCTTATTCCTCCGTCTTTTGGGCCGTGTCGTCGGGTCTACAACGGGCCAAAAACACTTGCGCCTCTTTTATTGTAATTTTTTATCAATAACTCTTCTTATTCAAAAATATCCTTAATAAAACTCTTTTAGCTTTAAAACTATTGACGTAGTTTAAATTTTGTTCTATTTCAGCTCTTCTTAAAACCCTTATTATATCGCTCTAGTTTAAAATGGTTCTCAGGGTTTTATTATTTTCATTAAAAATTCTCACGGGCACTTATTAAGGTTTTAAAGATAATGATCTTTAAATAAACTTCTCGAAATTTCAATAAAAATCTTAGAGATAGATTGGTACATGAGAAAATTAAATACACTATTTAGAGATCATGAAAATATATCTAAATGCTTCATACCCTGGTGGACAAAAAAACAACTCGGACGTTGCCTTCCTGATCCGAACCCTAGCCGCCGCGCCCTCTCCCTCCCCTCCAATCTCCAGTCGCGCCGCCGCCGGAGCGGTCCGCCGGCAAGGCCGCGCGGCCGGCCGGGATGGCGGCGGCGTGGCCCTCTCAGCCGGTTGTGTGGCGGCGCTGGACGACGCGGCCAGGTGGGGCGACTCGCCCGAGCAGCGTGGGGCTCGGCGAGGTCGCCGACCACGACCGCGGCGGGCACAGGGCGGTGCAGCGGTGGCGGACTTCTCCGTCATCGGTGTGCAGTCGCCGTGGCGGCGGACGGGCGGATTTGGGCCCTGCGGGCCTGGATCTGGCGTCCTCGGTCTAGGCTGGTGCTGTCCCTCTGCCGGCAGTACCCTGCTCTGTGTGGTGGAGGATCGTCGGCGGTGGCCGGCGTGCCGTTCGTCTGGCGGCGGGTCAGGATTGGGCCCCCTGGGTCTGGATCTGATCCACGGTCAGCGCCGGGGATGCCCGCCTTCTGAGCGTCTCTGATGGTGACCTTCCGGTGAAGGCGGTCTTCCACGTTGGCCGGGCGTAGTGTCGACGGTGGTGGCGGCGGCTTGGGCGAAATCCTTGCCTGGCGTGTTACGCCGGGCCGGCGGCGGTGGAACTTCTGTGCCACGCACCTTGTTGAAGGCGCCGCTGAAGCCGTTGGTCAGTCCGTCCCTTGCTGCATCCGCGGGCGTTCAATAACTGGGTGAAAACCTAGCCTGGTTTCTCCGGGCCGGCGGCGATGGCGCAGGCGCGTTGTCGAAGTTCTTGATCGCCAAGGCCGGGCAGTTTTCCCGTGTGGTTACCCTGTTCGGTGTTCAGCTCAAGGCGGAGGCGGCATTCGTTGGCGTAACAGCTCGGCGTTTGGTGGTTTACACCAAGTGCTTCGTGCTGTTACCAAGGAAGAAGCATCTAGTCTTCAATGGTGGTCGGTGTCCAACGTTTTCAGTACCTTTATTAGGTCTGGCAAACGTGTTTGGCGGCTTTGTCTTGACGTTGGTGATCTTATTCTGTGGAATTGACATCACGGTGGAAGTCCGAGGTCACGTAGGACTACTCGAGCTTCTTGTTGGGGATGTATTTTCTTCGGTCAATTTCTTTCTTTAATTTTTGATGCTGTAATAATTTGGTCTGATTCTACCCACAGGTAGATGAAGCCGGATAGTTTCTATCCTTTATCTAAAAAAAAGGAATAAGATTTAACTCTAGAAAATAGGGGGAAAGCCATAACGAAAAAAAAAATTAAGATGCGAGCTCTTAGGGTGTGATTGGTTGCCTGACCTCGTTCACGGAAGTGAAGCTTGAGCCTGGCCCCGGCTAGCCCACGGGATGCGAAATTTTTGTGCGTTTCATTCATCACGCCCTAGCTGGCGATGCTTCGTGCCTGTATGGCTGTATGAGTGGGCGTCTGGGAACCCAAGAGCCAGCCAACCAATCAACGATGTTGTTCATCGAGGATGAATAGACATCCTGCAACCAAACAAACAAGTTCTGCATGCACAGAGCTTGGTTGGCAGGAGCCTGTATGGCTAATTTTTTCAATTGTTACTTACAAGAATAATGTTGATTTGATGTTGTACATATGCAAACATGTTCTTTATTGTTCGGTAAACCATGGATCTCTAGCAATGATGTTTTGCACAATAAGATTGATAATAAATACTCATTCATATACAATCTGGTAAAAAAATATATACTTTTACCTATGATTCGTGCTGGAATTTTGAAAGATGAAATGGAATAACTGATTAAAAATAACATATTGGAACTAATATGTGCTATTAAAAGTATATGGACGAGTGATGATGCTACAAAGGTCTTATTCTAAATCTTGTTACAAAATAAACATGCTGTTTCGCCTCTTGTTAAAACTAATATTTTGCAACATGCACGGAAAAAAACACAAATGTAAAAAAAATAAAAAAAGGGTTGTTGTTTAAGGGAAGAGCGTCCTTCATGTGTTAACTTTGTCCACCAATCATGTTACATTGGAACCTTCTCTTAATCTACCTTTGTTACAAGTTAGTTTGACTGCTATTCGTCGTGATAAAGACAAGTTGTGTGTTGGTACTTCGGTTATCTCTATGTCGTAACTAGTGAATGAAAATGATTCTTTTGTTTTTAACCAAATACTTATGGTGAAATAAAAACTTCCCCTCCATCGCTACTGAAAAAAGGTGAACTAAAATTGTCGAAAGCGCAAAAGTGGAAAGAACAAAATTGAAAGGTGTTTTCTTTAAATACTTTGGGCTATATTGATTTTAATACTCTACATGATCTAAATAGTATGGAGGATAAATTTGTATGTGCTTATTTGCCATGGTCTTCTAGACATACATATCATTTTATTAGCAAGTATGATTGTAAAGGATAATATATGGTACATCGAATTTACATTTGTTCGGATTTGATATCTTCTTTTGTTGTGCAACGATATGATCAAGTAGAAAGATGGAATAGGTATAATAGTTGTTGGTGTTTCGAATAAACATCAACTAGTAAATTTATATTTGTTGCGCGTTAGGTCCGGATGGTGTACTAAAAGACACAAGGTTTATACTGGTTCGGGCAGAATGTCCCTACGTCCAGTTTGCTGCTGCTCGTGTTATTAGCACTGAAAAAGGTTCGTAGTAGAGGGTACAAACAGTCGAGAGAGGGACATGTCTCAAGTCTCTAATGAAAAGGTCGAAAGGATGCCAAGAGCTCGGTTGCTGCTCAGCTGTGTGTTATGTGGTGTGTAGGATTGATCCGTCCCCTTAGTGGGGTGCCCTGCCCTCCTTTTTATAGACCAAGAGGGAGCAGGGATTACAGTTGGGAGAAAGAAGAAAAACCAGAGGTAGAGGAGGTCCTTCGAAGGTGCCGGGTCTTCCTTTTCCCTTGAGCCTGCCCTGCTGACATGGCAGATGGTGCCAGGGATAGCACGTTCGCTGATCCTGATAGGACCGTGCTCTGGCTTCGTTCAGCAAGTGGTCACGTCCCATCCTACTCCGACGGACAGTGCGACGTGCCAGGGTGCCGAGCCATGACCCTACGGGGAGCAGACGGGGTAGTGACCATACGTCCGTTACTGTAGGTGATATGAGTTCCCTCCTAGATTATAGTGGTTGTCGTATGCTTATGTCAGGATCCGTGTCCGAGGGCTGATGGCGGCGCCCATAATACTGTAAGACAAAAGTCGGTGCCTACAACACTGTTCGGGCTCTGTCATGCCTAGAAAGGCTTAAAGCGCCCGTCCCGTCATATCCTGATAGTACTTTTCCACAGACGTGCAGGGTATGGTCCTCGGTACTACGGTTGACCTGAGTGTCTTGTCTTACCCTATGCTCGTTATTATGAACGAGCAGGGTGTAGACGTCGGGCGAGGTGGAGCCTGCCCTCAGATGTCGGACGAGGCGGAGCTAGCCCTAGGACATTAGGCGAGGTGGAACCTACCCTAGGACATCGAGCAAGGCGGAGCTAGCCCTAGGACGTCGGGCAAGGCGGAGCCAGCCCTCGAATGTCGGGCGAGGTGGAGCCTGCCCTCGGACATCAGGCGAGGCAGAGGGACGTTAGGCGAGGAGGAGCCTGCCCTCAGACGTCGGGCGAGGCGGAGCCAGCCCTCAGTCGTCAGGTGAGGCAGAGTTTGGCCCCAGACATCGGACAAGGCAGAGTCTAGCCCTCGGGGGTCGGGCGAGGCGCATCCAACCTTCGATCGTATGGGCAAGAAGTGTTCTTGTGCTCTTGTCTGTTCGGAAGCATCAGCGTTTGATGGTTATTAGTTCCACCTCTTTGGGTACCCTAGTATTTGGTCCCCGACAGTAGCCCCCGAGCCCCTAGGCGATTCAGATAGAATCGCCGGGGGGTGATTTGACTTGCCAGAGGGTGCGTACGAGTGCACCCGGTGGGTGTAGCCCCTGAGCCCCTGGGTGATTCAGATAGAATCACCCAGGGGGTATTTTGATTCGCTAGAGGGTGCGCGTGGGCGCACCCGACGGGTGTAGCCCCCGAGCCCCTAGGTGATTCAGATAGAATCACCCGGGGGGTATTTCGATTCGCTGGAGAGTGTAGCCCCCGAGCCCCTAGGTGATTCGAATATAATCGCTCGGGGGGTAATTTGGACCCTTCGTGGGTATGGCTATGAGATTTGGTGTTTTAACAACTGGATAGCTTAAAGGGAACCCTGGTATCCCGTTCATGGGGATTCGTCTAGGGTCAGCCTGGTTGAGACTTGATTGCGGATCTGGACTCCCTTGAGGCTCGTGCGTCTGAGTTTTGGCCGCTCGTGGGCCCATCCCTCGTTGGGACAGTGAAAGCTCTAGTTTGGTTTTGGTGAATTGATGAAACCCTAAGTGCTAACCTAGTTTATCAAGTGATCATGAGATAGGTAGCACATTCCAAATGGTGAAGCAAATGAAGATCATAGCATGGTGATGATGATGCCATGATGATGATCAAGTGCTTGGACTTGGAAAGAAGAAAGAGAAAAACAAAAAGCTCAAGGCAAAGGTATAAACCATAGGAGCTATTTTGTTTTGGTGATCAAGACACTTAGAGAGTGTGGTCACATTTAGGATTGATAGCCATACTATTAAGAGGGGTGAAACTCATATCGGAATGCGGTTATTAAAGTGCCACTAGATGCTCTAACTCATTGCATATGCATCTAGGATCTAGTGGAATGCTAACACCCTTGAAAATGTTTGTGAAAATATGCTAACACATGTGCATAAGGTGATACACTTGGTGGTTGGCATATTTGAGCAAGAGTGAAGAAGTTAGAGGTGAAAAGGAGTTAGTCTTGCTGGTCACTAAGTGACCGGACGCTGGTCTTAGAGGGACCGGCGTGTCTGGTCAAGTGTGGCAGCAAAGATGCTGGTGTCGGTCATACGATCGGACGCTAGGTCTTGGACTAACCGGACGCTGAGGTCTAGGGTCTGGTCCTATTGTTGGACAGCGCTGATGAAAGTCAATGTGTGACCAGACGCTGTCAGGGTCCGGTCAAGCATGATCAGACGCGTCTAGTCAAAGAAAGTCATTTCTGGAACCTTACTGGAAACAACCGGACACTGGAAGCCGAGCGTCCGGTCAGTAATAGCGCAGTGTCCGGTCAACTCAAGTGATCGTTGAAATTGGGACACGTGGCTGTCATCAGGCGACCGGATGCTGAGGTCCAGCGTCCGGTCAACATGACCAGAGCGTCCGGTCAGCCCGCGTTGTGCCCAGTGAAGGGGTACAACGGCTCTATTTTGTGGGGGCTTCTATTTAAGCCCCATGGCCGGTTGAAGCTCATACCTTTGGCCATTTTCATTGATATAGCAACCTTGTGAGCTTAGCCAAAGCCCTCCCACTCATCTCCATCATTGATTCATCATCTTTGTGAGATTAGAAGAGAATCTAAGTGCATTGCTTGAGTGATTGCATCTAGAGGCACTTGGTGCTTGTGTTTCGCTGCGGATTTCACTTGTTACTCTTGGTGGTTGCCGCCACCTAGACGGCTTGGAGCAGCGAAGATCATCGAGCGGAGGTTGGTGATTGTCTCTGGCTCCGATCGTGGTGATTGTGAGGGGTTCTTGACCTTTCCCCGGTGGAGAGCCAAAAGGTACTCTAGTGGATTGCTCGTGGCTTGTGTGATCCTCATCTTGTGTTGGTTGTGTGGCACCCTATTAAGGGTTTGGTGTGTGAAGCCAATTAGCGCATGAACCTTCAAGTGAGTGAATCGCCACAACGAGGACTAGCTTACCGGCAAGCAAGTGAACCTCGGTAAAAATCATTGTGTTCATCATTGATTCCAAGGTGATTGGTCTTCATTGTTATTCATCCTTGTGATTGATTGGTTCCTTCATCTACACGGCGGTATAACCTTCTTGATCACTCTCATTACATTACCACAAACTAGTTGTCAAGCTCTTTAGTGTAGCTAGTTGTGAGAGCTTACTTGCTTGGTTGGTGTGGCTCTTTAGTTAGCCTTTGAGAGCACACTAACATAGAGTAGTGTCATAGTTAATGTGTGAATAGATTTTATCTAAACTAGAATTGTGGTAGGTGGCTTACATTTTAAGTAGGCTAGCGCAACACTTGCTTCACCTCATAATTGTCTAACTATTTTGTTAAGTGTTGTTGTAGAAATTTTATTAGGCTATTCACCCCCCCCCCTTTAGCCATTAAGACCTTTCAATTGGTATTAGAGCCGAGGTCATCGTGATTTGAGGCTTAACAACCTTTGGTGTAAAAAATGGCTCAAATCAACAACACTAAGAAGCCACCCCAATTTGATGGCACAAATTATCCTTATTGGAAGTCAAAGATGACCACACACATCAAGTCAATCAATAGAAAGGTGTGGAAGGTGGTAGAAACCAAAATTGAAATTGAAGATCTAGAGAATCTCACCGCGGCCGAAGAAGTGCTTCTCCAAAACAATGACATTGCTCTAAGTGCTATTCATGATGCAATTGATGAAAGAATATTTGAGCAAATCAAGAATATTGAGATAGCACATGAAGCTTGGAAGAAGTTGGAAGAATCATTTGAGGGCACTCAAGCTATAAAGGGTGCTAAGGCATATATCCTCAAAAAGAAGTTTGCAAGCTTCAAGATGAAGGAGGATGAGAGTGTGCCAGAGATGTTTCATAGGCTTCAAGTGCTTATCAATGATTTCAAAGCACTTGGAGAAGAGGTGAAGGACAAGGACTTCTCCCATAAGTTCTTGAGATGCTTACCTTCAAGATTTAGTACATTGGTCACTATTCTAGTAAGAAGTGGTTTGGAAACCATGACACCAAACCAAGTGTTGGGAGACATCATGACCGATGATACATATAGAGATGAAGATGAGAAGGAAGAAAAGAAGGAAAAGAAAGATGAGAAGAAGGATAAGAAGAAGAAGAGTGTGGCATTCAAGGCCACATCATCCAAGGGCAAAGCTAAGCAAGAAACATCAAGTGAAGAGGATGAATCATGCGATGATGATGATGATGATGAGAAGATGGCTCTCTTTGTCAAGAAGTTTGGCAAGTTCATGATGAAGAAGGGCTACCATGCTAGAAGAAAGAAGTCTTCATTCAAGAACAAAGAAGAGTCAAGAAGGTGCTTCAAATGTGGAAGCAAAGATCATCTTGTTGCTCAATGCCCATACAATAGCGATAATGATGATGACAATAAGAAGAACAAGAAGGAAAAGAAAGAGAAGGACAAGATGGCATTCAAGAAGAAGAAGGGTGGTTCATATTAGTCACTTGGGACAATGATGCTTCCTCAAGTGATGATGATAATGATAGTGATGATAACAAGACCACCAAGAAGAAGGTTCTTGCAAGCATTGCTATCAATGAGAAGCCTTCTCTCTTCGAATCTTCATCATGCTTCATGGCTAAGGCCACTAAGGTATAATCTTGTGATGATGAAAGCGATGAAGAACATGATGATGAAAATGAAAATGAAAATGACCATGATAGTGATAGTGATAATGATGAACCTACTAAGAATGAACTATTTGACATGCTAGAAGATGCTAAAGAACACTTTGACATCAAGAGAAGGGAATGCAAATGCTTGCGTAAGGAACTAGTAGCCCTTAAGCAAGCCTTTGATGAGCTCAATGCATCTCATGAGGGGCTAGAGGAAGCCCATGAGAAGCTTGGCAAGGCTCACAAAAAGCTTGAAAAGGCTCATTCCTCTTTGCTTGATGAGGAAAATAAAGAGAAGCATGTTGAAACTTACAATATAGGTTTAACTTGTGATATAATTAATGAATCACTATCCATGCCTATCATTGTTGCTCCTACTAACCCTTCTTGTAGCATTTCCACTTCTACCTCATCTAGTAGTGATGGTCTCACTTGTGATGCCTCACTAGTAGTTGAGAATGAGAACCTCAAGAAGGAGGTCAACAAGCTCACTCACACCTTAGCTAAAGCTTATAGTGGTGAGGACCGCTTGCTTATGTGCTTGGGTAGCCAAAGAGCTTCTCTCTACAAAGAGGGATTGGGCTATACCCCCAAGAAAGGCAAAGCGGTCTTTGCTCCTCACAAGACTAGTTTTGTGAAGAACAATGGTCGGTTTTGCACTAGTTGCAAGCAAGTGGGTCATAAGGAGCATGAATGCAAAAACAAGAGCAAAAATGCTAATATATCCTTCATAAAGCTTGATTCATGCTATATTCTTACTAAGGGTATAAATGGTGTGAAGGCTAAGTTCATTGGTAAACCATGGATGGGCTCAAAGATGAAAGCCATTTGGGTACCAAAAAGCTTAGTGACTAACCTTCAAGGACCCAAGCAAGTTTGGGTACCTAAAAGGAATTGATCTTCTTTTGTAGGTCAATTACAAAGCCGGAGGAAGGCATTGGGTTCTTGATAGTGGGTGCACTCAACACATGACCGGTGATGCAAGAATGTTCAACTCAATCAACACCAATGACAATGATGGTTATGATAGTATCACATTTGGTGACAATGGCAAAGGCAAGGTCAAAGGGCTTGGTAAGATTGCAATATCCAATGACATGAGCATTTCCAATGTGTTGCTAGTAGAGAGCTTGAACTTTAATTTGCTATCCGTGGCTCAATTGTGTGATCTTGGATTCAAATGCATATTTGGGGTAGATGATGTAGAGATCATAAGTATAGATGGCTCTAACTTGATCTTCAAAGGCTTTATATATGAGAATCTATACTTGGTTGATTTCAATGCTAGTGAAGCTAGATTATCTACATGCTTGTTCATTAAGTCTAGCATGGGTTGGTTATGGCATAGAAGGCTTGGTCATGTTGGAATGAAACAATTGAATAGATTAGTTAAGCATGACTTGGTTAGAGGCTTGAAATATGTTGTGTTTGAGAATGATAAACTTTGTAGCTCTTGTCAAACCGACAAACAAGTTGGAAACACCCATCCTAAGAAAAGCATGATGAGCACTAGCAAAGCATTTGAGTTATTGCACATGGATTTGTTTGGGCCAACACAATACACTAGTATTGGTGGAAACAAATATGGCTTTGTGATAGTGGATGATTATACTATATACACTTGGGTATTCTTTCTAGTGGACAAAAGTGATGTATTTGCAACATTCAAATCATTTGTCAAAGGCATTCACAATGAGTTTGAAACAACCATCAAGAGAGTTAGAAGTGACAATGGTAGTGAGTTCAAGAACACTAGAATTGATGAGTTATGTGATGAATTTGAAATTAGACATCAATTCTCGGCCAAGTACACACCTCAATCAAATGGCCTTGTTGAAAGAAAGAATAGAACACTTATTGATATGGCAAGGTCTATGCTTAGTGAGTACAATGTGAGTCAATCCTTTTGGGCCAAAGCTATCAACATGGCTTGCTATTATAGCAACCGCCTCTATTGTCACCCATTGAAAGAGAAGACACCATATGAGCTCTTGAATGGTAGAAAGCCCAACATTGCATATTTTTGGG
Organism: Miscanthus floridulus; assembly: GCF_019320115.1. NCBI lineage: Eukaryota > Viridiplantae > Streptophyta > Magnoliopsida > Poales > Poaceae > Miscanthus > Miscanthus floridulus. The sequence goes on along the minus strand of NC_089596.1, from coordinate 1,503,428 downwards.
TCTTTGGTTACAAATGCTATATCTTGAAGAAAGGCACTAGATTGGGCAAGTTTGACAAGAAATATGATGAATGATTCTTACTTGGTTATTCCACTACAAGCAAAGCATATAGAGTTTGGAATTTGGATAGTGGTACTCTTGAGGAAGTTCATGATGTTGAATTTGATGAAACCAAGGGTTCACAAATAGAGAATGAGAACTTAGAAGATGTTAGAGGCATTCAACTTTCAAATACCATGAAGAACATGGATATTGGTGAATTGAGGCCTAGGCAAGTGAATGATGATGAAGATGATCAAGTGCAAGTGCTCTCTAACTCAAATGTGCAAGATGATGCAAATCAATTTAGTGCAAGTGGATCTCATGGTAATGAACAAGATCAAGTGGCTAGTACATCATCTCAACCCAATGATCAAGCAAGTGCAAGCAATCAAGTTCCAATCCTCCAACCAACCAATGTTGCAAGGGATCATCCATTGGACACTATCATTGGTGATATTTCAAGAGGTGTGCAAACTAGATCAAGATTGGCTTCATTTTGTGAGCATTTCTCATTTGTGTCATCCATTGAACCAAAGAAGATAGATGAAGTATTGAAGGATGTTGATTGGATAAATGCTATGCATGAAGAATTGAATAACTTCACAAGAAATCAAGTATGGGAGTTGATAGAAAGACCAAAGGGACACAATATGATTGGAACCAAATGGGTCTTTAGAAACAAGCAAGATCAAGATGGGATAGTAGTAAGGAACAAAGCAAGATTGGTAGCATAAGGTTATACACAAGTTGAAGGTCTTGACTTTGGAGAAATATATGTCCCGGTTGTTAGATTGGAAGCAATTAGAATCTTGCTAGCCTATGCTTGTGCCCACAACATCAAGCTCTATCAAATGGATGTTAAGAGTGCATTTCTAAATGGCTACATCAATGAAGAAGTATATATTGAGCAACCTCCTGATTTTGAAGATGACAAGAAGCCTAACCATGTATACAAGTTGAAGAAGGCTTTGTATGGATTGAAACAAGCACCTAGAGCGTGGTATGAGAGATTGAGGGATTTTCTACTCTCTAAAGAGTTCACAATGGGCAAGGTTGACACCACTCTTTTCATTAAGAAGATTGGAAAAATCTATTTGTATTGCAAATCTATGTTGATGATATCATATTTGGATCAACCAATCAAGATTTTTGTGATGAGTTTGGAAAGATGATGGCTAATGAGTTTGAGATGTCCATGATTGGAGAATTGAGTTACTTCCTTGGTCTTCAAATCAAGCAATTGAAGAATGGTACCTTTATAAGTCAAGGCAAGTACATCTAGGACATGATCAAGAAGTTTGGAATAATTGATAGCAAAGTCATTAGCACACCAATGGGAACTAATGGCAACTTGGATAGTGATGCAAGTGGAAATATGGTGGATCAAAAATTATATCGGTCTATGATTGGAAGCCTACTCTATGTGACCGCTTCAAGGCCGGATGTCATGTTTAGTGTGTGCATGTGTGCAAGATTTCAAGCCTCACCAAGAGAAAGTCATTTGAAGGTTACAAAGAGAATATTGAGGTACTTGAAGCATACACCAAATGTTGGTTTGTGGTATCCCAAAGGAGAAAAGTTTGAGCTAGTTGGTTACTCCGACTCAAATTATGCGGGATGCAAGGTTGAAAGGAAGAGCACCTCAGGCATATGTCACCTATTAGGAAGATCACTTGTTTCGTGGTCATCAAAGAAGCAAAATAGTGTTGCATTATCAACCACCGAAGCCGAATACATATCCGCTGGTAGTTGTTGTGCACAAATTCTTTGGATGAAGGCCACTTTGAGTGACTTTGGAATCGAGTTCAAGAAAGTGCCATTGTTATGTGATAATGATAGTGTAATCAAGTTAACCAACAATCTGGTTCAACAGGCAAGAACAAAGCACATTGATGTCCGCCACCATTTCATAAGAGATCACCAATAAAAAGGGGTTATTTGCATTGAGAGTGTAGGTACCGAAGATCAACTTGTCAATATATTCACCAAGCCATTGGATGAGAAAAGGTTTTACATGCTAAGGAATGAGTTGAACATATTGGATTTCTCAAATATGTGTTGATGCACCCCCACTCATATGACATGCCTCTCCTTTGAGCAATCCAAGGTAAAAGTTTATTGGCATGACATACATCCTTGCTAAGGACATGGTTAGTGCATCTAGTCACATTTTCAATTTTTTATTAGGACCTTTCAAGTGGTTCCATTTTATTAGGCTTATTCATGAAAATCAAATGATTTTGATGTTTATATGGTATCACTATTGCTTCTATGCTTGACTTGATCTAGTGGTAGCATATGACATGTTTATGGGCTTGTAAACCTAGTGTTTGATCTAGAAAATGAGCTCTAAGTATTTAACTCAACATGGTACAAGATAACCCTTATTTGGAGGTGTGAAGAAGCTTGTCCTTAGATCAAACCGAGTTAAATATCTTTGGCAAATGATCTAGATTGGACCAAATTTGGAAATATGATCCTCACCCCATTTATTGACATTGATAAATCTCAACCTATCTATATTTTAAGTCTTTGTGGTCATTGATGATACCCTAAGTGCTAACCTAGTTTATCAAGTGATCATGAGATAGGTAGCACATTCTAAGTGGTGAAGCAAATGAAGATCATAGCATGGTGATGATGATGCCATGATGATGATCAAGTGCTTGGACTTGGAAAGAAGAAAGAGAAAAATAAAAAGCTCAAGGCAAAGGTATAAACCATAGGAGCTATTTTGTTTTGGTGATCAAGACACTTAGAGAGTGTGATCACATTTAGGATTGATAGCCATACTATTAAGAGGGATGAAACTCGTATCAGAATATGGTTATCAAAGTGCCACTAGATGCTCTAACTCATTGCATATGCATCTAGGATCTAGTGGAATGCTAACACCCTTGAAAATATTTGTGAAAATATGCTAACACATGTGCACAAGGTGATACACTTGGTGGTTGGCATATTTGAGCAAGGGTGAAGAAGTTAGAGGTGAAAAGGAGTTAGTCTTGCTGGTCACTAAGTGACCGAACGCTAGTCTCAGAGGGACCGGCGCATCCGGTCAAGTGTGGTAGCAAAGACGCTGGCGTCGGTCATACGACCGGATGCTGGGTCTTGGACTAATCGGATGCTAAGGTCTAGGGTCCTGTCCTATTGTCAGACAGTGCTGATGAAAGTCAATGTGTGATCGGACGCTGTCAGGGTCTGGTCAAGCATGACCGGACACGTTCAGTCAAAGAAAGTCATTTCTGGAACCTTACTAGAAATGACCGGACGCTGGAAGCCAAGCATCCGGTTAGTAATAGCGCAGTGTCCGATCAACTCAAGTGACCGTTGAAATCAGGACTCATGGCTGTCGTCGGGCGACCGAACGCTGAGGTCCAGCGTCCGGTCAACATGATCGGAGCGTCCGATCAACCCGCGTTGTGCCCAGTGAAGGGGTACAATGGCTCTATTTCGTGGGGGCTTCTATTTAAGCCCCATGGCTAGTCGAAGCTCATACCTTTGGCCATTTTCATTGACATAGCAACCTTATGAGCTTAGCCAAAGCCCTCCCATTCATCTCCATCATTGATTCATCATCTTTGTGAGATAGGGAGAGAATCCAAGTGCATTGCTTGAGTGATTGCATCTGGAGCCACTTGGTGCTCGTGTTTTGCTATGAATTTCGCTTGTTACTCTTGGTGGTTGCCACCAGCTAGATGGCTTGGAGCTGCGAAGATCATCGAGCGGAGGTTGGTGATTGTCTTCGGCTCCGATCATGGTGATTGTGAGGGGTTCTTAACATTTCCCCAGCGGAGAGTCAAAAGGTACTCTAGTGGATTGCTCATGGCTTGTGTGATCCTCATCTTGTGTTGGTTGTGCGGCACCCTATTGAGGGTTTGATGTGTGAAGCCAATTAGCGCGTGAACGTCCAAGTGAGTGAATTGCCACAACGAGGACTAGCTTGCCGGCAAGCAAGTGAACCTCAATAAAAATCATTGTGTTCATCATTGATTCTGAGTGATTGGTCTTCATTGTTATTCATCTTTGTGATTGATTGGTTCCTTCATCTACATGGCGGTATAACCTTCTTGATCACTCTCATTACATTACCGCAAACTAGTTGTCAAGCTCTTTAGTGTAGCTAGTTGTGAGAGCTTGCTTGCTTGGTTGGTGTGGCTCTTTAGTTAGCTTTTGAGAGCACACTAACATAGAGTAGTGTCATAGCTAATATGTGAATAGATTTTATCTAAACTAGAATTGTAGTAGGTGGCTTGCATTTTAAGTAGGCTAGCGCAACACTTACTTCGCCTCATAATTGTCTAACTATTTTGTTAAGTGTTGTTGTAGAAATTTTATTAGGCTATTCACCCCCCCCTCTAGCCATTTGGACCTTTCAGAGGGCCGTCGAAACTATTGGGCCAGCCCTCGAACTCTTGGGCCTAGACGGACCGAAGAAATGCCTTTTGACCTGTATTCCCTTCTATGGGAAAAGAGTCCTGGTCCGCCCGGGAAGGTGAAACGTCCGGCGCGACTTTGGTGGGAAAGGATAGGGATTGGGGGCGCATGTCCTAAATGGTGATGTGGTGGTGAATCATGGCAGGCACGGAGATCTAGGTGAACGGTTGCCTTCCTCACATCCGTCTCCCCTATAAAACCAAAGGGTTCACCCCTAGGGTTCCATACTTTGCCTCCTCACCTTTGCATCTACAACCTCTGCCGCCAATCGCCTAAGCCTCCTGCACCCACATCGTAGCCATCGTTAAGCTCGCATCCATCCACCCCAATTTGTCTAATGGACGCGTGGTGCAGATCCGATGTCACCCTCCAGCACCTTGAGGGCCGCATTCGCCGTGGCCTTCTTTGCACGTGGACGCCGCTGAGGCCGCCGCCGAGGAGTGGCGGCTGCCCAGCAATGAAGTCACGCCATCGCCTCTCGAAGGCTACATCGTGTCCTTCGCTCGCTTTCATGAGCAGGGATTTGCTACCCCCACCCACAAGTTCTTTTGGGGGCTGCTGAATTACTACAAGGTGGAGCTACAGAACCTTACTCCCAAGGGGGTCCAGCACATTGTGGCATTCGTCGCTCTATGTGAGGGGTTCTTGGGGATTAGTCCCCACTTTGACCTATGGCAGTATTTCTTTGTCGTCATCCTCTTGAAGAAGCGGGAGAAGAAGCGAGAGCTGAGCGTGCCGATGGGATGCGCCGGCATCTCGCTCCGCAACAACCGGGTCAACGAGTACACATCGATACGTCTATCGACCTCCAACAAGGGGTGGCATTCACATTGGTTCTACATCAAGAACAACCCAGCCGCCCCCTTGCCAGCGTTCACCGGATGCCTCATCGAAGAGGTCCTAGAATCGTGGAGGATGTGGGGGTCCTAGATAAAGACAAGAAGAAAATCCAGGACCATCTCACTGCCCTCCAAATTCTGAAGGAGAGGGGCATGAAGGGGTTGGGGATCATAAGCGCCTACCATACGCGAAGGGTGGCGCCGCTGATGAGTGGCACGCTTCCCCTGTACCTGATGGCGCCTAGAGCATCACTCGATGGGACGGCAGTTGTCGATGAAGCGCTCTCCCCCTCTGAAGTGGCGTAGCGCATCAAGGAGGCGATGGAGCCATCAAAGGACCACACTGGCGTCGTTCTTGATTTTGTGTATCTGGTGCCAAGGCACCCCCCAATGCGGCCAAAACCGGGGTACATCGACTTCGTAAGTTCTCTTCCCCCATGCCTCCTTTTTAATTGAGCTCTCGACTCCTTAATGCTGACTTTGAGATAGTGGGACTAGCCAAAGAGGCTCGTCCTTATGGACTGCGCGGCTCCACTGCCGAAGGACCCATTCATGGCGGCGGCGAATTGCACTACGGCCGAGTGGGAGAAGAAGACGAAGGAGGTTGAGAGGAAAAAGAAGTAGCAAAAGCTACAGGCATGGGAGCGAGGAGAGGAGACAGACAGTGATGACGATGATGATGAGGAAGATGATGAGGTAGTCATAGACACCGAGTGGGGTGACCTAGGAGGTGAGGACACGCTGACAGGTACCCACTCATCAATGTAGGGACCCTTCCCTTTCCACGCGAGGCAAGGTGTGGCTGCGAGGCCGGAGGAGACAGGCTAGACCATCGGCCCGTCCTTAGAACCATCAGGGGTGGGCAGATCTATCACCGCTTCTGAGGTGCTAGCGAGAGCGGGCGGACCCATCGCCAGGCCCTAAGAGCCGATGGGGGCGGGTGGATCCACCGCTGTGTCTGAGGTGCCGAGAGAGGGGAGTGGCTCCACCGCTGTGTCCCTAGATATGAGAGGGGTGAGCCCCTTGGCCTAGGAGTAGGGGACGGGCTCAAAATGGTCCCACCCCAATGAGGTGGAGCAGGGAACTATGGGTTCGTCCCCCAAATGTCTCCACCGCCCCACAGCGCCAGCGTAAGTTGTCGATTCCTCTGTTATCTCTATTTTTCATAGTGACTCATGCCTTTTGTTTCTTCTGTAGCACCGGGAGATGGGTCAGATGGGGCACTTCTATAGCGCTGGTGCCCAAGAAAACCATCGCCCTTCAGGCAAGGCGGGGGCCACCGCCTAACGTCGCTCCCATTTTGGGCAAGAGCGAGCCGGTGTCATAGCCTTGTTGGCCGGTCTAGCACCACCCATGGTGGTGCCCGTGCCCTCGGTAGGTCAAGTGGTCAGTGAGGCTAAGGGGGCACCCTCAGAGGTTGCTGCTCAACTGGCGACGGAAGTGATGCCACTGCCGATGTCAGGGCAGACAGAGCTATCAAGCGCACCCGTTGCGTCGACCATGGCGGGCGCGGCGTAGCCGGATGAGGTCCCATCAATGGAGGCGGAGGTGATGGTGTCCATAATGGATGGGTCATAGCTAGAAGCTGTGGTGGCGGTGCCCAAGGCAGCGGCACGCCTCATGCTACCGATGGCCCTAGAGACGACGCTCGCCGTGGGCAAGATCGAGGGGGTCATGGCCTAGGGACCCTTGGACACCACGACGATTATCAAGGAGACTGGTAGGGAGTTGTCCCTAGTCCTACCATCGAAGGGCCACCACCCACCCATGTGGGATGAGCCCCCGCTCCGGTGGGTGAGTCTGTGGGACCTGTCGTCAGAACTCTTCACCCTTGATAATGCCACCGAGGGCATGGAGCGAGAGAAGCTCAGCGAGGGGTTCATGGTCGTGCTAGAAGCTCTAAACCAGGCCAGTGGCACCCTTTGAGATGTAATCATTCCCACCGACTGGGTATTCACTTGGTCTTGCCTCTCGATCTCTTTTTTCTTCATCTATTTTTGTTTTTTGACATCGTCTTTTTTTAGTCCCTTATTGCTCATAGCCGGGAGAAATCTCGGTTGCTTCATGAGCACAAGGAGGATTGGGACTGCCTCATCGATGAGGCACGACTGCATAGGGACATGACCACCCAGCTCTGACAGAGGGTGGCCAAGCTGACTCCCCTTGCCGCATAGGCAGACAATCTTCGATGGTGGGCGGCTGAGGCCTGCCGGGATACGGAGGACGCCGAGAAGTCTTTTGATGAACTATCAGAGAGGGAGCGGTAGGATCAGGAGGAAGCCACCAGAGTGCGGAAGGAGAGGGATGAGCTGCTCTAGTGGGATGCTGAGACCCACTAGCGGATCATCGCCCTCCTAGCTGATGCCAAGAAGGAGCGGTATCTTAGGCTAGTAGCCGAGGAGAGGTCTGCGGCCCTAGAGTAGAGGGTGAAACTAGACACTGAGGCGGTCACCCAACTGCGCATGGAGCGAGACGAGCTATGCCATACTACGGAGAGGCTCCGCTCAGAGCGCGTCGCAGCCTGCAAGGAGCACGACCAGGCATCCGAGAGTGCGATGAGGCACAATGGAGGATCAGCTCCCTCTAGGTCGAGCTAGAGATCGCAAGAGCCTAGAAGCTGGAGGCCGAGGGTGCTACTACCGGACTAGCCATGGATCTCACCAAGGCGAGGAGTCTTCTTTAGGTGGAGAGCGACGAGCTCGATATCCTGAAGGTTGCCCTTGGCGTAGTCTGTGATGACCTATAGGTGGTGCAGGCGGAGGGGACTAGCTTGCTCATGGCCCATGCCATAGATATCATGGTGCGAGTGCGCCAACTGGAGAAGGAAGCTCTTCGCTCAGGGATCACCCAAAGCCTTCGTCGTCGCCTGCTCGCATTATGATGACAACATCGATTTCGAGGCAATGAGCCTTGGTTTCACGCCTGGTTGTGAACCCTACGAGCTAGATGACACAGAAGCGACGGTGACTCCTTTTGCGAAAACCCTAGCAAGCAAAATTGAAGATATGGTTCTCCCCGAGAGGGGGTAGTTAGTCGAATGAGTCTGATGGACATTTATCTGTAATCTGTGGACAAGTGTCGACACTTTCATTTTTTGAAAACAGATTCGCAACTTCGTTTTGTTAAACAAATTTGTAATTTCGTTTCATTTGATTGAACTTGCTTTCTTCCTTTTTGTATTCAAAAAAGGGGCCCGTGCAATCTAACCCTTCTGCCCATTAAGACCATAGGGCCCGAGGTGTATAAGAGGGGAATTTTGATTATGCTGGTTAGCAAAGTTACCATAGCTGTCGGGGCGTGGATTTTTTGCAGTCCTACTAGGCATGCTCAGTTATTTGTTCCCACAAACCTTGCCGCTAACCTTAACGTGAGGAAGAGGTCCAACGCAGTGACTATTTCAAAAAAAGGAGGTATTTATACCTTTATCAGCCCGCGAGTGAGGTCCGACCCCTTGCGGTTTTAGGGGTCAGATGTCACTAGAGACCAAAGAGAGGATAGCAGAACTACTCTTGTATTCACACCTACCCCTTCCTTAGGATTTTAGCTATTGTTCTACGACCATGTGTTCAGTCTCATTGTAAGTCTGACCTTCCTTGAGGCCCCATGCATGGCAGGGATTCGGTCAAGGGTCGGCTCATTTTTGTGACTGTCACCCCGTCCATGGTTTTTGCAACTGGAGGGGTTGAGGAGACGTCACTTGCCTCGATGGCTCGAGTGACGCCCTTGATGAGCTTGCTAACAGGGATGTTTGAACAGAATCCGGTCTCGTCGCTTGTGATAGGGTCGGCAAAGCCCTCGGGTGGCATTCCGTTGCTCCTTAACCCGCTTTCCAACAGATTCCCTCTCAATAGGGATTCTATGGGCTTGGCTAGAGGTCGGATTGAACAAGAAGGTTGAGATGACCCTATCCGCCTCTATGCGGGTTGGGCAAAGGCCACTGAGGCTCGTCTGCATTTTCTCCCCTAGCTCTTATTCGACATGAGGCAGCCTCGGGTCCTTCATAGGCCGACCTTCGAACCTCGATCTCTTGATCTAGGATCGGGTGGCTCAAGCCCCCTAGCCCCTCGGGGTCTGATAGGGGTCAGCCGTGTTTCATGCGTCACCTTGTCCTCGGTTTCCACAATAGGAGCGGCTAAGCTAACAACACTTGCCTCAATGGCTTGAGTGTCGCGCTCAATGAGCTCGCTAATGGGCACGTTTGTGTGGAATTCGGGTCCGTCATTCGCTGACGGGGTCGGCATAGCCCTCATGTGGCATTCCACTACTTCTTAATCTGCCTCCTGGCAGATACCCAAGCTGTTCAATAGGCTCAGGTGGCCCATTGGCCTCTCCTTGATGGAGATTCTATGGGTTTGGCTCGAGGTTAGAATCGAACAAGAAAGGTTGAGATGTCCCTGTCCGCTTCTGAGCGAGGTTGAGCAAGGCTGCTGGAGCTCATCTCGGTTTTTCTCCCCTGGCTCTATTCAACATGAGGCGGCCTCAAGCCCTTCATGGGCTGGCCTTTGAACCTCAGTCAATTGCCGCTCATATCAAATGAGGTGACTACTGCTTTGTGACACGACGCGAAGCATTGCGATGCGACAATTACATATGGAATGCTTGAATATATGGAATGAATGTACGATGTAGTGGAAATGAAAGTGAGGGTCAGTGATGTTACCTTGGTGGCATGAGTGATGGGAAGATCTTACCAGACATGTCTACGCAGGGTTCAGATCCAACGTTTGCGGCGAGGCCGACGTAACCTGCACGAGCATTGCAATTTTTCATTTCTGTCTCTCGACAGCGATCCAAGCCGTTCGATTGACTTAGATGACCTGATAGCTTCTCCTTGAATGAGATTCCATAGGCAGACCCCTCCAAACCCTTCTTGAGAAGGTGGATGCTAAAGCTAGGGGTGTAGGGACAAAGAATTTGATTACGCTGGTGAACAAAAAATGTCGTAGCCGCTGGGGCGTAGGGTCTAGCGGTTCATCTAGTTTTACTCAGAGTTTTACATCCACACACCATGCCTCTAGTTTTTAAACATAGGGAGGGGTCGGGAGAAGAGAATATCTAAACAAGTAGACACTCTTGGTAGCCCCTGAGCAATGTCCGTGCCCCTGCCGCTACTGGGGTCGAAGGCTCGGTAGTAAAATTGACACATAAAGTAAGTAAATAAGGGTGCTTATCTTTTGGCGGCCGTTCATTTAGCATTCGACTAGGCTATCCGATCGACTTAGGAGGCTCACTGGGCTCCCCTTGGTGGAGGTTATGTCATTGGGCCCGTCCAGGTCATGCCTGGGAAGGCGAAGAGCCGCCTATAGCCAGCTGCACCTTGTTTCTTGCACCGGCGTGCGGTAGTGGCGGGCCATGCCTAGGCCGCATCCTGTTTGACCAGGCGTCGTCTCATCAAGCAGTGCGCGTCCCATCGGTCAAGACGCGTCCCCTTGAATTCCCATCTACATTGAATAGAGGAAGGGAAAGGGTCTTTTGCCCCAAACCTTTTGCCTTTCTCCAACTGCTGCGTCTCCTCCTTAAATAGGGGAAGGGAGAGGGTTCTCGTCCCATTCCTCTGCCTATTCTTGAGCTACTACCTCTCCTCCTTTTTCCTTTTCGTCGAGCATGTTCACATGTCCTGGCGGTTCCTAAGTAAGAGAGGATAATGCGAGGGAGGGGAGAACTCATAGATCCATTTGTGAATTGGGAGAGCGATGTCGAGCTAGAGGTCATCCAACGTAGATGAGATGGTGCTGGCCACCTTCATCGAGAAGGGGCTGCTTTTGCGGAAGGAGGAGGCGCACTGGAGGGTGCTGAGTGTCGTCGGCTTTGTCATCATCCGCGAGGCCTTCGTCGGGATAGAGCTGTATAGAAACCTCTTCCGATGAATCTTCTCCAAATGAGCCTTGTCGGTGGGGAAGCCGCCCAGGACTACGTTGATGGGGGTTTTACCCTTGTAGTTGCTCAGATCGGCCAGTTCATGAAGTCTGATGAGATGTCAGAGACATCCATCAACCATGGCGGCCACTCTTCGGCAGGCGGCGCCCCCTGTCCAGGTGCTGTTGTTAGGGTTGCGGCTGATCATGATGGCATAGTCCCTAGATGCCCCAACGAAGACGCTACGGTCACCGACGTGGTGCTCAACGTTGCAGACGATGGCACCCTCAGGGATCCTGCAGAGCGGTAGGACATCACAGATGGAGAGCGTGGCACGGCGACCATAGTAGTATTTATAGTAGAACTGGTCAGAAAATGTAATCATTTAAGTTATGGGGGGAGCCCTGGTGGGAATAGTTTTTTGTATTAATGAATACACCAGTCCCTTTTCATGATGAAATCACTTTATAAGCGATGAATTTGTGAAAAAATGAACAAGTTCTCAAATTTCGTTATGGCAAATAGCTTTTCAGCTCTTCTCCCTCTTTTTGCAAAAGAGGTTCAGTGCCTTCCGACCCTTCCCATAGTTAAGGTCACAAAAAAGCTTGGAGTGTGGGCGAGCCAATTCTAATCACGCTGGTGAACAAGGAGACCATAGCCGCTGGGGCGTGGGTTTCCCGCAGTCCTACCAGTTATACTCAGAGTGTGTTCCCAAAATCCTAGCCTTTAGGACTTACCATGAAAAAAGAGGGAAACACAGAGAATGTTTGCAAGATAAACATACTCATACCAGCCCCCAAGTGAGGTCCAACCCCTCACATTTGCAGGCGTCGGATGTCATGAAAGATCGGGCATTTTGATGAAAAAACTGATAAGAGAAAGTATGTGTTTATTTAGGGGTAAAAATGACATAGCTGCTCAATGTTCTAGGCGTTGATGAAGACCTCGCCATCGATGGTTTTCAACTTGTAGGCACCTAGTCAAAGTACTTCCATGATGATGTACGGCCCATCCCAGGGTGGGGAGAGCTTGTGGCAGTCCTTGTTGCTCTACATGAGGCGGAGAACCAGGTCCCCGACGTTGAAGGCTCGGTCCTGCACCCATCGGCTGTGGTACCATCGCAATGCCTACTGGTACTTAGCCGAGTGGAGGAGGGTGACATTGTGAGCTTCATCTAGCTGGTCCATGGTGTCTTCATGGGATGCCTTGGCTCCCTGTTCGTCATATGCTCTAATTATTGGCGCTCCATAGTCAAGGTCGGTTGGGAGGATGGCCTTGGAACCATATACCATGAAGAAAGGCGTGTAGCCAGTGGCTCGACTGGGGGTTGTCCTTAGGCTCCAGAGCATCGTGGGCAGCTCGGTGACCTAGCGTGTGCCAAATTTGTTCAACTGGTTGAAGATCCAAGGCTTGAGGACCTGTATGAGCATGCTGTTTGCGCGCTTGACCTACCCATTCGTTCAGTATTGCGCGATGGTGGCCCAATCAACCTAGATGTGGTGTTCATCACAGAATCAAAGGAACTTCTTGCCGGTGAACTATGTGCCGTTGTTTGTAATGATGGAGTTCGGTACTCCAAAGCGATGGATGATGTCGAGGAAGAACAACATGGCTTGCTCGGATTTGATCACGGAGATTGGCAGAGCTTCTATCCACTTTGTAAACTTGTCTATGGTGACAAGCAAGTGGGTGTAGCCCCCGAGCGCCTTCTTTAGAGGTCTAACTAGATCGAGCCCCCAGACCACAAAGGGCCATGTGGTGGGGATCATCTAGAGTGCCTGGGCTGGGAGGTGAGTTTGCCGAGTGTAGTACTAACACCCTTCATAGGTGTGCATGATCTGCTCAGTGTCGGCTACTGCAGTGGGCCAGTAGAAGCCCTATCAGAATGCATTTCCAACCATGGTTCTAGGCATGGCATGGTGACCACAGACCCCACCATGGATATCACTCAGCAGATGCTTCCCCTGTTTGATGGGGATGCAGTGTCACAGAACCGTCCAATTTATAAGAGCACAAGTACAATAGCAATCACCGAAGCGATCAAACCATCATACTTGAGCCCATATAAACCCGATAGTCCAACGAAATCACGAAGGATCTCAAACAACCAACATACAAACCAAGATTGTAGAGATTCAACACAACCAGTCACATGTTACATCACAGTTCACAAATAGGTCTCATACATCAGAGTTCGAATAATTATTACAAACCAAGTTTGAAAGTAGCGGAAGCAAAGTAGTTTAACATCAACATCACACGTAGTTTAATACAAAGCCAGTGTCATAGTCATCTCCAACCAAAAGCACAAAGGTGAGATGAAATACAGAATGACCATTGCCCATGGTCCTAGTCCTCATCCACAGCAAGAGCAAGACAGTTCTTGCAGTAGCCATGAAACATAACGTTATCTACAATAAAGGGAATAAAATCCTAAGTACGAGAAGGTACTCAGCGAGACTTACCTGTCCAACTAATATACTAAGACACCAAGGAGTATGCAAGGCTTTATAAGTAGAGCTGGTAGACATTATTTGCAGAAAAAGCATAAGTTATCCAACATCTCTTTAATTGTGAATCACCAGTTATTAATCCTATTGTCGATGCGAGACCCATAGGATACCCCGTAAGGGAGAGAGAAGATCTAGTCCAACTAGGATTCTTCCCATGTAATCTTAGTAGTAGAACTATTAAGTAATCCTACTATGAAATCTCATTGTAAACCGACTAGGACTTTGGCCTCCTAACTATATAAAGGAGGGCAGGGCTCCTGAGAGAAAAGGATGACAATGGTACAACACAACATATCACAATCAATCCAACGCAAAGGCTAACGCCGACTAGACATAGGGTTATTACTCGATCTACGATCGAGGGCCTGAACTAGGATAAATCGACTGTCTCTTGCGTTAACCATCGAGTTCAGCATACGCCAAAGCCCGAACATACTGCCCCGGGTACCCCCATGGCAGGCTATCAGTGGTGAAACATCGACAGCTGACGCGCCAGGTAGGGGCTTTCGGCGACTTTACATCCGAGAGCTCGATGGACCTCGACAACATAATCTTCCCGACGGGATCAACTTTCATCTTCGGCTCATGGATCTGTGAGGCAGACAACAACGGCAAGCTTCAGGGCCATCTCCTCAAAGATCCAGATCATCATAAGGAATTTCCTATTTCAACAACTACGATGGATCAGCTCACCAGAAGATTCGCACAGCTCATAGTATCCGATTCAAATCAGATTTCATGGCCACGCGTATCCGATTCGAATTCAAGTTCCAAGGCGAAGTTTTATCCGAGTGCTTTCAAGAAACCAAGTTCTTTTTTGGCAAGATTCCAGAGCACAACCCAAAACAACTCGGATTACCCTCAGAGTTCTTTCAAGAAGTCGAGTTCTTTTCCATTTGGGCTCGATAACATGGCAAAATCCTATCAGGGATAGTTTGAAAGATCCTTTAATCCAATGTTCGGGATACCACTGACAGGAGCCCAGGAGGGTCTTGTGCTAACGATAACATCACAAGACTGTATCATCCACTGGCCAGGTTCTATTCCTAAAGATAGCGGAACCCAACTAGTCGACACAACAACAATAGCTATTCTACCTTACCAAGAAGGAGACTCGATCTACAACATCGAGGCATCTACTAAAGTTATCAGCGACTCCGACAGCATGAAAACTAATGCCAATAACAGAACGGCTCATGCATGAGAAGTGCTCATGGTTCGACGTCCTCGATCACCATTAAATCCCCTAGAAGCACCCAATGTCAGGTCATCAGATGAATCAGAATCCAACATATCACCCTTTGCCTAGGGCTACGATGGAGAAACCGAGAGTCAGAAATAAGCTAGAGAAAGAAAAAACAAGTTGAAGCAAGGGCGCCAACACCATGCTAGGCAGCGCAGGGAAGCTTGGATTAGATATGAGTCAGAGTTGGTTGAGTACGACAAAAGAAAATCGCAACGAGAAGTCGAAGGAAGACGCACAGCAAATACGCCTTACGATAAGATTCGAGAAGCATTAGAAGAACTCGGAGCAACTTCACATCCCGGTGAGAAGTATGAACAGCTCCAAGACTTGCTCCAATCAATGATCCCGAGAACGCATGAAGAGAGAGCTTGATCAAGACTACCTGCCAGATCAACAACCCATAGGCAAGAAGATCAAAATCAAAGGAAATCCGCTTTCGAAAGACTTGGGCCGGGTGGAAGCCATGACGGAGGAAGTAGGAAGGAACATAATCAAGGCCACCAATTTGAACGACCAAGGAAGACTAGGAGTAGGGTGCCTACCCAGACAACCTCACAAGATTATTCCCATCAAAACGACAGTTGGCCAGAAGAAGGTGCCGAATCCGAATTCAAAGAAACTAGAACGCACGACAGATTCCCCTATTTCGCGAACATGCTTGCATTGGTACGATTATCTCACAAATTCAAACCGTCTAACCACTCCAAGTATGATGGCAAAACTGAACCTAGGCAATGGCTCAGAATATATTCACAATCAATTGAACTAGCCGGAGGAGACGACGATATCAAAACCCTGTTCTTTCCCATGGCACTGGAAGCCATGCCCCTCCAATGGTTCGACAAACTGAATCTAGGATCTATCAGAAATTGGGAGGATTTGCAAAGAGCTTTTTGTGAGAATTTCGC